>NC_086328.1:22714104-23914104 GCF_036172605.1 Pelobates fuscus
GTAGTAACATAACCTCACCTGGGACAGCAGTAATTAGTCCTTGTAAGGTGTTGTAAAGTGTGTTACAGGTAGCCGGCTGGGACAAGGATCCTCCTATAAACACAACTCCATTTCTGATATCTCTTGCTGAGTGAATATCCCTTTAAGTACCCAGTTTTTGTCAATAGCTTTGCGTAACGGGGCAGTATCTACCCCTGCCAGTCTCTCGCCATCTGCTTCAGCAGTTGTGCTTCAAGCTTTGCATGAAATTTTCTTAAATTGCAGTCAGCTCACCCTTGGTCAGTGCAGTGATTAGCATTGACTGTGCATTTCTTGTTATAATACTTGGCTAGGTTGTATTTTCTTGAACATTGCCTTGTTTGCTTCAAAATGCCCCTCCAGCCAAAAATAAGTGTGTGTACATGTCTATATCTGCATATTTGTTACTGGGAATAAGAAAGCATGGCCTTGGACAAGTCCCTTCAGAGTCTGACTGTCCCAACTATCTGCTGATTTAAATCATTTAAAGCCATTTGGGATCTTTCAGGAATATGTTAAGTATATCTTTAGTCATGAACTAAGCAAGGATGTGCTTTGTTTAGAAATCTAGATGGATGCGTATTATCCATCTCTTAAATATTACTTGAAGGTAACCATAGTTTGTCCACAGCCATATTGATATGTAAATACAAATCTAAGTTTATTGTAGATAAAAAAAAAAAACACATATATATATATATATATATATATATTTACAGCGCAGTATGATACATACCGTATTTATCGGCGTATAACACGCACAGGCGTATAACACGCACCTCATTTTTAGAAAGAAATTCCAGGAAATTTCCCCCCTCATGCCATAGTATTCCCCCCCCTCATGCCATAGTATTCTCCCCCCCCTCCCATAGTATTCTCCCCCCTCCTCCCATAGTATTCTCCCCCCTCCTCCCATAGTATTCTCCCCCCTCCCATAGTATTCTCCCCCCTCCCATAGTATTCTCCCCCCCTCCCATAGTATTCTCCCCCCCTCCCATAGTATTCTCCCCCCTCCCCTCCCATAGTATTCTCCCCCCCTCCCCTCCCAAAGTATTCTCCCCCCTCCCCTCCAATAGTATTTCCCCCTCCTCCCCTCCCATAGTGTACTTCCCCCCCCTCCCCTCCCATAGTGTACTTTCCCCCCCCTCCCCTCCCATAGTGTACTTTCCTCCCCCTCCCATAGTGTACTTCCCCCATTACCCTCCCATAGTGTACTTTCCTCCCCCTCCCCTCCCATAGTGTACTTTCCTCCCCCTCCCCTCCCCTCCCATAGTGTACTTTCCTCCCCCTCCCCTCCCATAGTGTACTTTCCTCCCCCTCCCCTCCCCTCCCATAGTGTACTTTCCTCCCCCTCCCCTCCCCTCCCATAGTGTACTTTCCTCCCCTCCCATAATTACTTACCTGCCCTGAAGCGTGGGCCGGCTTCACAGCGCGCACCGCGGTACAGGAACTTTAATTTAAGGTTCCGGTTTCCGGCGGGACTGAAAGGAAGTGTGCACAATAGTGTGCACACTTCCTTTCAGTCCCGCCGGAAACCGGAACCTTAAATTAAAGTTCCTGTACCGCGGTGCGCGCTGTGAAGCCGGCCCACGCTTCAGGACAGGTAAGTAATTATGGGATATCGGCGTATAACACGCACCCACGATTTTTCCCCTATTTTCAGGGGAAAAAAGTGCGTGTTATACGCCGATAAATACGGTATTTAATATTTCAAGATTTTCTACTTTGATTTTCTTGCTGTTTACATGGTTGTTAGACACAGATTTGGAGATACCGACAATATTTCCTAGACTAGATGAGTATTTTTCGGTAGTTGGTTGCTGTTAAAGTGATTATGGGATAGATGACATTATCAGCCTTAAGTTTGTGTCAAAGTATTTTAAATTCAAAATGTCTTGTTCAAACATGAAATTGATCTCTATAAATTTAAACCACATAGAAAACACAGGAAAGTTCTGACAGGAGCATTTCTAAGAGGTACATAATTTTAGTAGTAATACATTTATTTTTTTTGCATACATTGATTATAATTGCTGTGCATGATCTCATCGGATGATTGCCAATTCAGTTTGTGCTACTGAACACTGACACTTCAGGCTCTTTATGAGAAATCTGAAATCCTCTCAATCTGATGACTGACTGGACCACCTTTCCCATTTCACAGTTGACTTTTAATATAGTATTCCTTAAATGCTTCCATCGACAGCACCTCTTTTTAGGCCTCTCTATTTACAGCTCTTTGCAATCAGCTGATATCACTGTACATATGTTTAGAGCGGTTGCTAAGGTGATTAGCTTTAGAATTTAACGCCTACGCAGCTCTGGTGCAAGGCTGAGAGTATGTTTAGCAGTGTCTGTTCTGGTTTTTGTATTGTTTTCTTGACCTGTTTGAAACTCTGAAGCTAAAATCATATTTAGGGCAGGCCTTTATTTTATGTGTGTATGTGTGTGTGTGTATGTGTGTATGTGTGTGTGTAAAACAGATAAACTTCGTATTTTATAATACCTTTTTATTGGGCTAACAGAATAATTTTTAATGACAAGCTTTTGGGAGAACCTCCCTTTCTCAAGTCTGACGCATTTCTGAGCAAGACGACCCATAGAATTAAAATGAGTTGTGATACAGGGGTTAAAGCGACATGAGTGCCGATAAGACACAGGTTTGCTAGAAAATATACAACATTCTTGCAGAGGGTCTTAAATATCTTTCTGAAGATCAGTGTGAGGGGTGAGAGGGCGAAAAACAAAAAACAATCATTGGGGCTCTGTAGTAGGCATGAGGATTTTATATATCCAAGGGAATCTTATTGGACCTAAATATAAAGTGCAACACACCTGGTTTATCTGTCCCAATGTCCCATCCCTATGACAAGCTAGTTTGTATTGTTTCTATATTCCGCCCAAGGGTGCCAATATTAGCGATAGGAAATACATTTTCCCGAAGGGGGAATAAAGTTACATTCCATTGTGTACTTATAGTCTATCTGGTTTATAATTTCTTGGCAGGATGGAGAAAAACTAGACTTCCGGTTACAAGCTGTAGATCACCTAAAGGCATACAGTATATGTGATTTAGGTATTTGTGTTTTTTTTCCTCTCCATTATTGGGGAGTCTAAATAATAAAAGGGAAGGTGTAAGTATAATGGTTTTGTGATTTAAGTCAGCTATCAGAGATACTATAAATGTCTTGGTGTCATTTAATATCGGACATGTATACCATATATTATGTTTATATAGCGCCATCAAATTCCGTAGCGCTTTACAGTGGGTGGATGAACAAACATGTAGTTGTAACCAGACAAGTTGGACACACAGGAACAGAGGGGTTGAGGGCCCTGCTCAATGAGCTTACATGCTAGAGGGAGTGGGGTAAAGTGACACAAAAAGGTAAGGATAGTATTAAACTAGTGACAGTTGCAAGAGAGGAATCAGTTGGGAGCTATTAAGAGTTTAATTGATACGCTTTTATGTAGAAGTGGGTTTTTAACGCTTTTTTGAAGGAGTGGAGACTGGGTGAGCATCTCACGTAGGAGGCAAGAGAGTTCCACAGGAACGGTGCAGCCCTCGAAGTCTTGAAGGCAAGCATCAGAGGTGGGAGTACGGACAGAAGATAGACGTAAGTCTTCAGCAGATCGTAAGGGCCTAGATGGGACATACTTATGTATTGGGGAGGATAGATAAGTGGGAACAGCATTATGTAACGATTTGAAAACAAGAACCAGCATTTTAAATTGAGCCCTATATCTTACAGGAAGCCAATGTAGGGACTGACAGAAGGGTGAGGCACGGGAGGTGTGGGTGGACAGGAAGATGAGCCTCGCCACCGCATTCATTATGGACTGTAATGGCGCAAGTTGGGAGTACGTAAGACCAGTGAGGTGGATTACAGAAGTCAAGGCGAGAAAGGACAGTGGAATGGACCAGCACCTTAGTTGCATCTGGCGCTAAGTAGGGTCAGATGTGCGGAATTTTTTTTGATGGAAACGACAGGATTTGGCGATAGCCTGAACATGAGGCTTGAAGGAGAGGTCAGAGTCAAAGAGAACACCTAGGCAGCGAGCCTGCGTAGTGGAGCTGATGGTAGCACCATTGACTTGGAGAAAGACAGACACAGGAGTAACAACACTTGAGGGAGGAAAGACCAGAATTTCAGTTTTGGTCAAGTTTAGTTTAAGGAAGTGGGTAGCCATCCAGTTAGAAACAGAAGAGAGGCAATCAGACACTAGTCAAGAGGGACTGGGAGAGATCAGGAAAGGACAGGTAGATTTGCGTGTCATCTGCATAGAAATTATACTGGAAGCAAAAGGAGCTAATGAGTTTACCAAGGGAAGCAGTATAGATGGAGAACAGTAGGGGACAAATAACTGAACCTTGGGGGACACCAACAGAGAGGTGTTGCGGAGAAGTAGAGCCAGAGAAAGAAACACTGAAAGAGCACTGGGAGAGGTAGGAGGAGCACCTGGATAGAGCAATATCTTGTAGACCGATATTGTGGAGGATGAGAAGAAGCTGTTGATGATCAACAGTGTCAAAAGCCGCAGACAGGTCAAGGAGAATTAGGATAGAGTAGTAACCACAAGATTTTGCAGCGAGTAGATCATTGGATACTTTGGTCAGTGCCGTTTCCACAGAGTGCTTCGCGCGGAAACCAGACTGAAGAGGGTCTAGCAGAGAGTTGGACTCAAGGAAGTCTGTCAATCTCGCATACACAATTCTTTCAAGGATCTTGGATGCAAAAGGCAGTAGCGAGATAGGACGGTAGTTGGATGGGGAGTTAGGGTCAAGGTTGGGCTTCTTTAGACTTGGGGTTACAGTTGCATGTTTGAAGGGCGATAGAAATATACCAGAGGGGAGAGAGATTGGGAATTGTAGTGAGAGGTAGAGAAAGAAGACAGTACGGATGAGATGCGAGGGAATTGGATCTAGGGAGCAGGTGGTGGGGCGGGAGGACTGGAGCAGAGCAGAAACCTCTTCTAATGTAGCGGGTGCGAATGAACTTAGAACAGCAGAGGGAGTGAAGTTAGGGGAAGTATTGTAAGGGGAAGAAGAAAGATGAGAGATCGCTTCCCTGATTGTAGAGATCTTGTCAGTGAAGTGAGTTGCAAAGTCGGAGGTGGTCAAGTTGGTAGGTATAGGAGGAACAATACGGCGAAGAAGAGGGTTAAATATGTGAAAGTCATTTGGGTTCGCAGGAGAGTGTGGTTATGAGGGTATTGAAGTAATTTACTTTTGCAGATGAAAGAGCCAAGCTGTATGAGCTCAACATAAAATTTATAGTGGAGAAAGTCAGACGCACAGTAAAACTTTCTCCAACAGCGTTCAGCTGTTCTGGAGCATTTATGGAGGTATGGAGTCAGCTTGGTGTGCCAGGGTTGTTGTTGGGGGCACCTGCGGCGTTTAAATGTAGAGGGTGCCGTGATGTCTAGTTGAGAGGAGAGGGTGGAATTGTAGAAGGAGGATGCAGAACTAGGACAGGTGAGGTTTGAGATAGGTAAAAGAAGAGTTTGGATTAGTGGAGAAATGCTCTAGGTCAAGACATTGAAGGTTTCTGTGAGATGGATGTTCAGATGGTAGTGTCAATTGAGTCTTGGGTACGCCAATGTCAAAAGTCAGCAGATGGTGGTTAGAGGAAAAGGAATATTGGAGTGATTAGAGGCAATACAGAGGTTGATGAAGACTAGATCAAGAGTGCTTCCCGCTGTATGGGTTGCTAAATGGATCATTGCGTAAGGTCAAAGGAGGAGGTTACAGAGACTGCAGACGAGAGGCATCAGTGCAATTGGGGCTGTTGATTGGGATATTGAAATCACCAAGTATAAGGGAAGAGTGCTAGATGAGAGGAAGTTGGGAAGCCAGGAAGAACAGTGCTCAATGAATAGTCTAGAATAACCGGGGAGCGGTAGATGATAGCAATTCTTAAAGGAGTGGGTTTAAATAGGCGGACAGTGTGAACTTCAAGAGAAGAAAAGGATAGGGCAGGGGGAGTTATGATTGGTTGAAAAGTACATTGAGAGTAAATAAAGATGCCTACACCACCTCCTTTACAGTTGAGGCGGAAAGTGTGAGAGAATTGTAATCCACCAAAACATAAAGAGGCAGGAGTAGGGCTATCAGAGGGGGACAGGCAGGTCTCTGTAAGTGCAAGCAGTGTGAGTGAGTTTGAGATGAAAAAGTAGTGTATGGTTGTTGATTTTAAATTGCTGCAGATGGAGCGGGCATTCCAGAGTGTACACTGAATGTTGGTAAGTAAGGGTAAAGGGCAGGGTGTTGTGATGAGGTTTGTGGGGTCTCTGGTTTTCTTAGTGTGTGTGTGTGTAGAAAACCAGATAGGTAGAGAAGGTGAAGGGCCCTGGATTGAGACATCACCAGCTGCCAGAAGCAGGAGGAGAGAAAGTGACAGGAGGTGTGAATGGGTTTTGTATGCATGGGGTCTAGGATGAGATCGATTGTGGGTAGGAGTGAGAGTAGAAAAATGAGTGTAAGGCATGAGATGAGAGAAGGGGGGAGTGTAGCAGAGAGGGGCATATGTAAAAGTGATTGGGGGGGGATGAGTGAAGTGGATGTAATGAGAGATTTTTATACTGAGGGAGAAGGAGAATCTCTTTCTGACATCGCCAATATGAGGCGAATAGGTTTCATAGATTTTATGTAGTTTTGAAGGGCCATGAACACCATCTATATAGGATATTTAGATGTTCTATCAGGGATATACTGTGTGTATATATATGTATGTGTATATGTATTTTTATTTGATAGTAGATTGGGATCATTCCTATGGAGTGTAGATTATATTGAGATCCTTTTCCCATTTTTCTATTGGTGAAATTTTCATAACGTCATCCTCCACATCCAAAAGTTTAGGAGATCTCATTATTAAACCTCTAGTACCTACTTTATTTAAATATCTGAAGATAGGGTTTTCAAAAATATATATATTTTAAATTAAGATGGTGTTTAATCCTTAAGTGGTGGTATATGTAGCATAACATTGTTAAGTAGCGGGGGGAGAATTTGTAGGGTCCTGATAGACCGTGTCAAGGCTCTTTGAACAGTGAATCAGAGCCAATTACTAGCTCATAACCAAAACTGTAACATTAATAAACCAAAATTTTTAAGGTTTTAGAACAGGTATGCGACAAATAACCGTCCAGGGTCATAGCCTTTTTCCTAATTGGCGGAGAAGTGCATTGACAGTAGTCTGCAGAAGAAGTGCGGGAATTCAGCTACCTCCATAGTATCAGGTAGGCCACGGACCTTGATGTTATTCCATCTCCGCTTGCTTTCCAGTACCGCCATGCGTTTGAGTGTTGGAATTTGGCTACGGCCTGCTCTAGGGTAGCAATGCGGGTCTCGTGTGCTGCTGTGGTGCGCTTAGAGTTGTGGACACGGGCCAAGGATCAGTTTACCTCCTCCCGGAACCGCCCGATGTCAGCCGCAATGTTGCGGAGGAGTTCAGCCAACATGCCCCGCATGTCAGATTGTTTCTATGGTGAGTGCTGCATCTTGTTGGGTAGCCGGGCCTCTAAGGGCATCTCGCTGTAAAAGAATTCCTTGCTGGTAGTGCGTCATGAGCTCCATGTCAGGCCTCTGTGAGGAGTGCGTCCTCCACCGTAAGGCTTGTTTTGGTGCCAGTGTCATTTGGTACATTGATTCAGGTATACCACATTGCTGGATGTGCAGGAGTATGATCCTTTAATGCTGTATGTTTTATTGTTGTGTGTGTGGCTGTGTTGTCTGTGCATATGTGCTGACCGTTTGCAGCGAGGTTTTTTTGCATTGACTGGTCCCGTTTTCTTTATTCTTCCCATCAGTGGGTAGCTTCCTGTTGATTCATTTTTGTTGGAGTATTGGTGGCTATCTGAAGACCAAAATGGGTGTTTCAGAGAGAATGATTTTCAAAGTAATCTCGTGTTAACATTGGTTGTAGGTCTTTAATGATTTTCCATATTTCCTCAAGAGCTGGATTGTAGGTGAGCACAAGTGGCACTTGTGTAGATATTTTTTCTCTCTGTACTGTGGCAGATGCGTGCATGGAGTTTTTACAGCAGCATTGATTTGTTTGGCAATAGTCTTTGGTTTGTAGCCTTTCTGTCTCCTAGATTGGGAGAGTACATTCAGATGGGAATTACGGTCATTAGAATCAGAGCATATGCGATGGAACCTAGTGGCTTGGCTGTAGATGATGCCCTGTTTAGTATGGTAGGGGTGGAATCTGAAATGGTAACTGCACCTGTCTGTGGGTTTTCTGTAACCCGAGGGGTGAAATGTGCCAATTATTACATGTCATATATATATATTTTTTCAAATCTGTATTAGGATTTGTGTGACTCTCCCATTTCCAACCCACACAGATTTTTTTTTCTCTTCACTCTCTATATAAAGGTGTCTTCTGACTTTAGCCTATAGTTTAATCATAATAACTGTCTAGATGTAGTGAGCAAGAAACTGCAGTGCAATCAAACATTCTATTTTCACGACACCTGCTTCTTAGAATGTCTTACTGTCTCTCTGCTGTAGAATTTAGCCTTTGATGTTTGAGATTATGTGAATCATGTAAGTCTCTGCCTTGTCCTTTTGGCAAGTAAGATGTGCAAAATGTCCCTAAGGACGCCACCTCAAAATTCAGAAAATGAAACACACCCATTTCCTTTTTCTCTGGCATTAAAGTTGTTTAATAACTCCCCCCACCCTCCCCCCTCTCCTCCCACAAAAAAACGAACTGCCTCTCGGCATCATTGAAAATTGAGTCTAGTAGCGGCAATTCCAAAGACTTAACCATGAATGTCTGATCTACTGAGGTGTTCACAGCTATGTTTTGATACTCTAATGGCCACAGATTACTTGTTACTGCATTCTGATCGGTAAAATGTACTGTGCATGTGAGCATAGCCAAATTTTCCAAGTGATGCCAATTTCATTTGTAATCATGCATTTCCGAAACATGGGCAAGTTGCGGATCATTGCCTTCAGGAATGTATTTAAATGTAGTAATTCCCCAAAACTGCCAGGAAATCTTCAAGGAGGCAGTTCACAACATTTCATTCTTAAATGGAAACTCCAAAGCATGCTTTTATTTAATTTTATTCAGAATAAACCTTTTGAATCCAACACATTCAATAGTGAGGTAGGGAAGTCCAGATCTTCAGCTGTAGAGGCTTTAGGCAAATGAGACTGGATCTGTATGTAGGATTTTTTTTTTTTTTTTTTGTATTTTGTTCCTTCTTGAATTGAGCAGGCATAGCTACTCTACTAAAGTCAAAACTGTTACATGAGCCAATCTTGTCTGAGAGTTTATTGTGTTTTCTGTTATGTGGTGGTCAGTTGGTTAATTGTTTGCCATTGCAAAGCCATTTTTAAGAGTCCACATGTCTCTCATATGACAGTTTGTGGATTAGTTCATTCTGTGCTGGTGGGTGCGGAAAACATAACTTGAAATTTTGTTTGTAACGGTCCTGTCTTACCGCACACATCATAAGTTTGCCAAGAGTAACTTATGGGCTGGTTCACTTGGCAATTTTCTGGGAATCACGATTACTTCTCACCCCCCCCCCCCCCCCCCCCCCTTTCCAGACTGCTACCATAGCCTGCAAAATTACAGAAAACTATATGCATCTAACTGCAGTGAGTCTGCATTCA
Source organism: Pelobates fuscus (assembly GCF_036172605.1). Classification (NCBI taxonomy): domain Eukaryota; kingdom Metazoa; phylum Chordata; class Amphibia; order Anura; family Pelobatidae; genus Pelobates; species Pelobates fuscus. The sequence goes on from NC_086328.1 coordinate 22,723,760, forward strand.
TGAAATTCTCATTTGCTCCAAGCTAAAGAGGCTTGGGATGTTCTTATTTCAATGTTAGGTTTCATGGCCATTGTTGGCACGGTTTTCGATTACAACTTGATCTTGAATGCTATAGAATATGAAGCATCTCAGCCCTTCCTGAAACCTGAAGCCTTGCTTATAGGAACAATGTTTCTGTAGCAGACCCAGTCGGTTTGTGTCAGGAAGGCCTGTGTTGCATAGATTCCTCTGTGAATAAGCTGCTCTGCTTTCTTCAATAGCCGCATTGAGTTCAGTAATAAGATCCAAACCTTGATGGGGAAAGCAATATGATCCACAATCGTGCTGGAGGATGAGAGGGGGCTAGCGGAAAAGGAGTGCTTGCAGAAAGAGAACTTTATTTACTACCATGGATGTTGCACCGTTCCTTTGTGCTGACCTGTCTGCTTTTGATGTGCCTTGTCACTGTGTCAAATTACACCTGATAAAAGCGTTAATCTTTAGGGGCCTCTCTGAAAGCACTGGGCTGCGGGTTATAGAAAGCTAAACGGGAAAATCTGCATTTATATCTCATACTTTCTATTTGTATTCCGAACCATTCTGTACTTCCAATAATAATTTTTTTTTATATAAAATATATATTTACAAGGTGTAAAATTTTTTAAATTGTGGGTTATTTATTCTTGCTCGGTGGGTGGGTGTGCATGGACAACTATTTTTGTTTCTGGAATATATGTCATAGTTTTACATTGCAATCTACCCCAAAATAGTTTTTCTTCCTACTTATACCAAACTGTGTAGCTACCCTACCACGACTCCAGCGTTTCAGAATATGCTTAGGCTAATGAAAGTCTTTGGTGCATAGTACTGTTAATGTAAAAAAAAATTCTAATTACGAGTTCCTAGAAGGAAGTTGGTCAGATGGCCAGCTGGGATCTCCTATGATAACTTGATGTCCTACCTCCAGTGCACAGGCTAACCTTTGTTTTCACACTCCTAAACGTATTTTACTTTGCATAGCACGAGTCCCCTTTAGTTTAATACTACTATGGTTAATGTTTAATTTTATAACATTCAGTGTACAGGTGTGACTCTACTGGTTCTGTGCTAACCCAGATCACAAGATAGGTTGCAGACTCCCACCATCAGATTCTTTAACAAACCATACTATTGCAGACACACATTGTGATTACACAAACTCTAGTCTGGTTTTCTCTGGGAAACCCCAAAATCAAATTGTAATTTCCCACCAAGCAGTATATAAGTGGCGTCTGTCTTGGGTAGACAAAAATAGCATGCAATATATATATATATATTTTTTTTAAACGTATCCCTGTAAAAAACAGATCAGGTGAAGTTTAGAGATGTTATTTAGACTATAAATATAAAATCCTCAGTTAGGCACTTACCCAGCAGAGATGCTGTAGGTTCCTGAAGAGCCACAAACTCAAATAGTATAAGCAAAAAATATACGGAATCGGGGGCGGAGCCAGCGCTCATGCGAGACGGTCGCATCCTCAGCGAGCTCCGAGCCGCCGTCCGCCTGAGCGTCGGATAAACAGACCCGCTGGGCACAAAATCCGCCGAGCCGAGCTCCACAGGGACCGGAGACAATGGGGCGCCGCTCCAAGAAACAGCGGGCGGATCCGGGGACCGGTTGCCGAGATATAGGAAGCCTGTTCAGGCAGCCGCAACACCTCGTGCAGCCCAAGATGGCGCCGACCGCGGCCTACTCCACGGCTTCGTCGGAAGCTGAGAGCACACAGGAGGATGATTTCCCTGCCACACTACCAGCCACACTGCCTACACAATCACGGTATGTGGGACTTGGGGATGCTGCCCCCTCAACTAAGGCAGACATTAAAGCCTTATTGCAGGACCTTAAGGCCATGTTTCAAGCCGACATAGCAGTAGTGAGGGAGGATGTCGCCACACTGACAGGCCGTGTCCAGGCAGTGGAAGGGGAGCTAGGGGGCACACATTTGGCACAATCAGCCACAGATGCTGCACTTCATGCTATACAAAAGAAATGTAGCGACATGAGCCAGCGTTTGGCAAGTCTGGAAGACAGGGCTAAAGCCCGCAATATACGGATAAGAGGCATACCCGAATCCATCTCATCAGAGGAACTGCCTCACTATTTACGGCGAATGATGGCCACAATACTACCACCTAGGCAAGTAAAGCAAGCAGCAACTGACAGATGCCACCGTTTGCCCAAGGCAGCCAAGGCACCCCCAGAAGCCCCAAGAGACGTGCTCTTACAATTTCAAAGGGACTCTGACAAGATCGCCGTCCTGGAAACTACGAGAGTATCCCCCTCACTGTCTTTTGAGGGATCGCAGCTGTCCTTTTACAAGGACCTTTCAAGAGCTACCATGCACTGGAGGCAATCACTCCGCTCCACTACAAAGCTTCTGAGAGAGGCTGAAATCCCGTACAGATGGGGCCCGCACCACCTAGTGGCAGAGAAAAACGGCAAGAAGTTCCCACTCTCGCAACTCCAAGACGCTCCTGCCTTCCTTCAAGCATTGGGAGTCTCGACGGGAACCCTACCTCCACGGGACAGAAGCATGCGGGCAGTAGAGGACATTCCTCCATTTGTCCCAAGACGGGCATTGGCGGGGTCGGCGGACCCTCCAGCTTGACACCGTCTGAACGAACAGTTTCTTCATGTCATAACTGACAGTTATAGAATTTATGAAAGTTTTATCTGTTTGTTAAGCTCTATAATTATTTCTCTGGCTCCGTAGGCAAACTTTCTAAGCCGTACCAAAGCCAAACTAACCCCCCTACACATTTATCCCTACTAAAGCCACACACACTAAGCTCATGCCAGCTTTGATTCAATCGCTTTGGCACACACGTAGCGCAACAAAGATCCTCAAGATGCAACCCGATATCATATAGCGCAGACACGCAGAGGATGTAATGTCAGTTTTATATATTTACAGTTATTTTTCTCTCTTCTATATTTACAAGTTGAAAGTTCTTAAGCCTATAACTTCTGCATCTCAAAGCGAAATCTCTAAATATAAAAATTGTGCTCGATGCTGCATGTACCTGTATGTTTCAAATGTCTTTTATGCGTTGGAGGAATGCCTTTGGGGTACCTCGCAACAACCTGTTATAAGCTTATGCACTACAAAAATAAAGAATTAAAAAAAAAAAAAAAAAACAACCTTAGGTAAAAAAAAAAAAAAAAAAAAATATACGGAATCATGCACTCTCCTTTACCAATAATCAAATACTTTCAGCTGCACAGTAGCTTGCTCAGAGAACTCTTTTATCAGTTCTTAGACAGAACTGAAGACTATACATACTCTCAGGGGGAACCCTGGATTGCATTGCTCCCTGGTTTGAAATCCCTCTAGTGAAAGTAAACAGGAAGCAGGGGAGTTCCGAGCACGCAGCCCACCAATACTACAGAGGGAAGAAGTCTGAAATTACTTTTTCTCCTCCTGCAGAAATCTCCATTGCTGATTGATCTGCTGCCAGATTGGTTACTGTTCCAATAACTTTATTTAAAATGCATTACAGACTTGCCTATTCTCAATTCATGGAACTTTAAAACTGGATAAGCTTCCCCTGTCAGCAATGTTAGCCTTTTTGGAGTAACAGTGACTATTTATGGACTTATCTTACTTTTATTTTTAAATTTGTTTTGCTACCATTGCAGTGCTCAGACTTCCTGGATCCTGCTGTTTTGTTAGACTTATTTCATAGAATCACATGGAGCCTTAAATTACCTGGAAAATATATACCGTTCTTATTACCAGAATTTGTAGTTCAGCAACATCTGGAGGGCCAGAGTTTGGCGAAGCCTGTCTTAGAACATACAAAGCATGCCGCATTCCATGGGTATAGGCCCCTCAGACAGGCTTGAAAAAAATATTTCAAAATGACTTGCTGCTCTGCATTTTAACAGAAATACACGGATAAGGAGAAGATTCTGCAAGACAGACTCACAACAGAATTATTTTTATTTATTTATATTTTTTGCACACAGTCTTATTTTTAGCCTAGAATGTAACTTTGTTATGACAATGTACTATGAGGTTAATTTATATATTGTATGCATGTTAAAGTAAAATTAAGATAGAAATGCAACTTTGTTAATACTTTAAAATCTTGTTTGAGAGTTTATTTTATTTTTTGGGTGGACTGGAGTTCAGTAACCCATGGTCTAGAGACTCTGGAAAGAGTCCATGGTATGAACTGCTTAACATAGGGAATACGTATTGCCTGGGTTCTTGTGGGAACCCAGTGAAACTATTGACTGTTAAACTCTCCCTTTGTAACAGAGGGTGAAGTCAAAGACCTTGATGAAAATATTTGGTGTGAGACATTGATCTTTTCACACCAAACTGCATCCTCCAGAACGGTTTTCTAAACAGGGAGTTATAATTGACACACTTAAAATTACATTCTTCTTTCAACTCCATGGCATAATCAATAGTCTGAGTATGAATACACCCCTTCTTCCAATACTGATGCATTATTGATCTATGTGATTAATATCTGCATAAGGGGAGAGATCTTGGACACTGCATAATCCACCAATATAAAGTTAGAATTTAATTCTGGAACTCAGCAGTTCACTTGCATTCAGGCTGTTATCTGTTCTGTGTAATTCAATTACATTGGTAAATATTTTGAACAGTATCTGGATTTTTCAGTCCTAACCTCCCCATGTATTGGGTGTTTGATAATACACACCATGAACATCATGATTTTAGTTAATTAAAATCCGTTCTTTTACTCATGAGTTTTAGCCAACTATGCAAAGACCTTGAAAGTGACATCTCCGCTTAGGGCGATGTGCCCGCACTGTGGAAGATAGTTCTACTTACATAAAGCAGCCTTGCATGGCTCCTGCCATCTTCATCCTAAAGATTTTCAGTTCCTGGTGCTTGCCATCAACCAAGAGCCATGTTCGCGCATGCATGAATGTCAAACATGATCACTGATTGATCACTTCTTGCTATGAGCAAATGATGTCTGATTTGACCAAAGCTCTGCCAGTAAGATAAAGTAATCCCTATAAAGTAAATCAACTTTGTGATTGCTTTCTAAATTTAATGAACTTCAGTCAGGAGTATTTCATGAGAATTATGTCTTCATTATATACTCAGAAGTGAGTCACTTTAGCTAGGCCTTCAACAATTAATCAAAATGCTTATTATGCATTTATTTAGAAGTTCTGTGTGAATTATTGTATATCTATTGTGTTCCAAATCCCCTTGACACGCTTTTCTAGGACTTTTTATTGTGCATGTGACTGATGCAACTGAGTCTGTGTTTCTGTGATAACTCTGAATTTACTGAAAGATACTTTCTACATGTATCGGCGTTTTGTTATTTTGAATTGAAGAGATGCAGTTCCTGCTCGGTCGGAGCGGTTATATATATATATATATGTATACTGCATAGAGTGCAGTTTTCTGTGGGTAAGCTGTACAGGGCAGCTTCAGCTTTTGCCAAAGTAGTTTCATCAGCAAATGACCCAAAACTTATAGGCCACTATGAGTTGTATTCTATATCATGTAAAGGTATGTGGTTTGTTGGCGAGAGGTGAAGGATAAAATTAGACATTCCACTGACTACAGTTTAGTAGATATACACCAAACGCAAATAAAGTATTTATGCATTTGTTTTATTGGCTGTATAACTAAAATCTGCAGATATCCTCTGAAAACACCTCTCCTTCTAACGCAGCCTAGACTTTGTTTGTGTCCAATCACAGACTTCCCAAAACAGCTCAATGCTTTACTATAGGGATCCCGGTGATGCTGGATGTCCTCATGCATAGCGTGAGGACATCAGGCAACCAAGTTGCCTAACAGCCCGGAAGACCCTCTAGTACAGGCTTCCCCAAACTTTGGCCCTCCAGATGTTGCAGAATTAAAACTCCCATGTTTCTATAAATAGGCTGAGAATCATGGGAGTTTTAGTTCAGCAACATCTGGAGGGCCAGAGTATGGGGAAGCCTGCTCTAGTAGCTGTCTCGTACACAGCTACTAGAGATGGAGTAAACCCACAAAACTAATTATTGCAGTTTATATATAAAAAAAATACCCTGCAATAATTAGCCCCTTAAGGACACAACTTCTGAAATAAAAGGGAATCGTGACGGAATATTTCCGTCATGTGTCCTTAAGGGGTTAGCTTTGCCGGGTTAAGTTGACCGGGACACTACACCCAGGCTACTTTAATGAGCTGAAGTGGTCTGGGAGATTAGTGTTCCTTTAACTGCGCTAGGCATCTGTAGTGTTCCTTTAACCTATTGGCACCATTTGAGTGCAGCACTAATGCTTATTTCCCAGCAGTGAGCATTGGCATGATATGGCAGCTGTGCACAATAAGAAAAGGACAAACTTGCATTGTGTTTTGGTTACTGTCCACCATGTGTTTGAGAGGTTGTTTACATGCTTGCTCCTTAACCTCGATTAGACAAGATACCTCTTAGAGGTTGGTGTGATGGCAGACTTAAAGTACAGATTGTTATATAAATTTTGTTATTTTCACTGGCATACTGTTTGTACTGCAATAAAGCTTTACTTTTCTTGCCCTGGTTGTCTCACGGAGGTCAGTAAGGTTAGAAATGCCATGCAGAGCCGGCCCATGTGGGATTTCTGCAGTGACTGGCTAATGCTGGCAGTGTAAATGGCTGTTTCTAAAAATTTGTTTTTACCCTTTATATCCAATGGAATGGGTAACTTTGTAAAGGAAGTTGATTATTACATTTATTTTTGTTTTGACTCCATCCCAAGTACAATAAATTCTTTACTATTCATGGAGGGTTAATAGTACGTGCTTTATTGCATGTATGCCTGACAGCTGTATTTATATTTGCAGCAGTAGAAAAATGCACAGTTGTTGCATTAGCTTTTAAATGCTGCCCAGTCTGATTTCTATGTAGAGAAGATATGAGATACTTGTCTTAAAATGGACAAAGCTTAACCCTTTAAGCACAACTTTTTTTTTAACATGTGTTCTTTTACGCGCCACAACTAGCATTGCTTGTCCTGCGTTTTTAACCCTTTAAGGACACATGATGTGTGACATGTCATGATTCCCTTTTATTCCAGGAGTTTGGTCCTTAAGGGGTTAACAATGCCTGCTCTTTACAACCCACTTCTCATTAAATGAGTTTGAGATTTATTTTGGACAGTCTAAACACAATCCTCCTCCTGATGAATTTTCCCAGAAGCATAGCGGTGGACACATGCAGAATGCTATCCTCAACCAGTACAATGCTTCTCTATGAAAATCACATCCAATACTTTTCATAGAGAAGCATTGGACGCACACCGCTTCAGGCATTGGCATGCTTTGCATGTGGACGCTGTCTCAGATAGTTATTGAATCTGTTATGGGGCAACCTCTATGCAAGAAAATGTTTTCATTAAAATAAAGTGTGGTGTTTAGAGTGTCCCTAAATACGCCAGACACAGTTGTCTGTCCTTAAGGAGTTATTTTTTTTGCTGTATGTATATATGATTATTTTCTATCCATCTTATGATTATCATTTGAGAAAGGTACCTTAGTGGGCCAAAATGGTGGTTGATCCTTGTGACTTGTATCTAGCTCTGGTAGGCCATGTGTGTGAATGTTTATGCTTTTTGGTAGTTTATATAACCTTCCTTTGTGTGCAGCTCATGTAGTTTTTATACTGGTTTAATAAAGCTGTATCTACTATTAAATAGCAGTAGTATGTATCTTCCTTTTTGTATGATCTCTCTCCATGACATCTCACTTGCACACCCTGTAAGGGTAGAAATCTGATAAGGCAGCCAGGTCATATCTGCAACAGAGATTGCATCCCTTGTCACGTGGGGGTAACTTCCTCCAGGGCAAGTGCAGTGTTGCCCCTTTTGTATGAAGCAGTGTTTCCTTCCTTTGTCTTGTCTGAGCATGATTTTGCATCATCAGGTTCTTTGTGTATTTTTGTGTTAATGTTACTGTCCACTTTTAGAGGACCTTAACGGACAGCTGCAGTGTGTGGCCCAAAACCATGTGTTGTGAATCAGCTTTGTTTCTGCATAAAATATTCCATTGGAGTCAGGATGACACATAAGCCCACACAGTATATTACACAAGTAAAGCAATGCCTTTTTTTTTTTATTTTTTTATTAATTCACTATAGCTGTCCTGGTTAGCACTTTTTTCCTGTCTGAATAAATTTGTCCAGAGCTGTGACTTATGGAAGAGAATAGGCTTTCTGTGCACATCTAAAAGTAAAAGTGGAGCTGCTACTAAGCGAATAAAGCAGTTTCACCTTACTAAGAAATAACAAACCTTCCAGTGAGTGCCTCTTATGTTGGCCCACAATGGAGCAAGAGGCCTTTTAAAGTTGTTCTGTATTGTCTGTATCCACTTCCAGAGCCGTTTCTTTCTCTTGGGAAGAATGAAGATCTCTTTCCTTTTTTCCAGTAAAAGTCAATCCATATTTGTATTGTGCAGTCAGTCCTACTAACCTGGTCGTACTTTGTTTCTCTGAGATTGTACTGTGCCGTGGCTGTACAGCAACATTAAAATGCACTTTGTGGGTACATTTTACAGCAGTGCTTTTAGAGACATTTTGCATGGTTAATAATTACCCTGGTTTGCTCTTAAGGTTGTTTGACTTTCCCCTACTGATGTGTAAAAAAGGATAATGAAATTAATTTGCTTAGATCGTTAGCCAGATAACCGTCAGGTTGCCAGGTTACTAAACAAGGGCAGAAGTCTGTTTACATGAATTTCTAGTTTTGTAGACTAATATTGCTTGCTGTGAATGACCTGTTACAAAACTGCTCCTGACACTTTCACGGGATCCCTTTATCACTACAGCGCTCGACTGAGATGGAAGAACAGTTTAGTTCCAAATGCAAACAGTAGATAGGCATTATCCTTTTATATGGTGGGTTAAAATGCTCGGGGACGTCCATGGTTACATTTTGTCTGTGGTTGACCGAAAACTCATTTTTTAGGTCTATGAGAAGTCTAGAAGCATCATGCTTATATTCTGTGTATTTTTGTGTGAGTGTTAAGCACATAAGAGGTGTTTGTAAAATTTAGAAGGAATTGTAATGTGGGCTCTGAGCAGTGGAAAGGTGCAGCTTTATAAGAGAAATGCTACATGGCTCCAGCAATGCTGTAACAGTGCTTGGGACAGATCACAGGCTGAGGCTGTTTACTCTCGAGCCGCTAGGACTAATGGGTCTGCAGAGTGTGGGCACAGTCTGATCTCACACACAGATGAAATCACCTCATTTAAATTCCAAGGTTGCCTGGGTAGGTTTCAGAGGAAACATGAACCTGCCTTATCTAACGAAAGCGATACTAGAGGTTTTCTTTTTCTGCTTTTAAATGTGCCTGCGAGCTTGACCGGATGGGCAAAATCTGGCTTGCCCACAGGCTTGTCAGATTAACCATCCACTATTACCTACTAATCTGTCATCTGATAACCAGCCTGAATCAGTAACCTGGATCTTCCTTGTTCAGTGACTTATGTCTGAAGGTGTGCTTGCTAACAGAATGGGAAAATCAATTGTTTAAATGTTTTATTGAAAAAGGTAATCACACAGTACGAAGTTATCCAGAGGGATATTCCAGCATAGATTAAAAAAAAAAAAAAAAAAAAAAGTGATAGAGATAAATGACTTAACCCTTGGTTTTTCCCTGTTAATATAGGATCACTGTGCCATTTTTTTTTTTTTTTTTAATTTTTTTTTTAAAATAAGGATTGCAGAGTATATGTACCATGATCTATAATCAAAAGAACCATGCATTGTTTTGGTTAACTTACGATTTTGTCTTGGCATGAGTTGCTTATAGAGGGACACCATGCATCTAGCATTCTTTTTTTCTTTTTCTTTTTTTTTCTTACCTGGGGTGTACAACTGGTGCAGAGTATTTTGTAGCAAAATTCGATTTTGTGGTAAAGTAAGTGCATTTACCATGTAAACAAACATGCAGTTTTTTTTTTAATAACCTTGCCTGACATGAAATTCTTACATATTGTATAACTCCCTCTCTTTCTACCTGTCCTGTCACTTGTTTTGACGGTACCTGATTTCCAATAGCGTGCTATGTTTTGTAATAAGATTGGAGAACTCCAGCAGCATTGTAGCATGTCTGTTAATCCCAAATGCAATGGAAGACCCTTCAGAGTTCCTTTTAAAAGTAAAATTAAATTGTAACACTGGAAACAGGAGAGCACAGTAAACACATGAAATAAGTATAACCCGTGGGTGAGAATTTTCGGTTTATTTTGCATGCAATGTTCAAAGTGATTTTTCTTTTTTTTCTTCATTTTTTTTTTTTCTCTTCTTTCTGTTCAATGCCAATGCTACTCAGGCTGCATTTAACAAAACAGACCTAAAATTTCTGTTAATGTATTCCCTCCTTCATAATGTTTAGTCTTTTGGAGCAGACCTATACCCACTCTAAGAATCCTACATATCTTCATTTCAGCTGTCAGTTAAGATGTAGCACTAACCTTTATGGGCTAGCAAAGAGGAGTCTGCATGAGCTGCCAAATGTCCTTCCTGCAGTCCTTCTTCGTGTTTTGTTTAACCTTTGCCACTCCAGCTGGCTGCGCATTTTGGTAAATAGTCCATAAGAGCTGGCGTGCCAAAGGTTATTCCTCTCTGACATAAGGACAATGGCGCAGCAGATGAATATTCTGTTACAAACCCATTTAACTTTTAATTCTCCCCCCTCCCCCCCCCATTTCTTGCTCTCTCTATCGATCCTTTTTATTACGAGAGCTCAGAGATCTTGCATGCTTCTGCTGCAACTTAATCGAAAGGTGGTGGTGGTGGTGGAGGGGGGGGGGGTGGAGTGAATATGCTGACTGATTAAAAACGGCTTTCAAGAGCATTAAAAAGATCAATTAAGTAACATTAGGACATCACTTCCTGTAAAAGGCACAGGCCACAATTACTTCATAGGAACAGCACTGGTTGTATGCCTCTGGGAAATAGAGGGCAGTGCAGTGTTACTATATTAACCATTTCAAGGCCAGTATTAGACATTCCGTTGCTATTGTCTCAGTCTTGATGGTTCTTTATTAACAAGGGTTGGGTAGGCAGTACTGAATTTTTTATTACACAAAGCTGTATGAATATAAACCAAATGCATAATTCTTTTTTTTTTTTTTTTTTTTTTTTTTAATGGCTGACTTTATAATATATGGTGCCAAAATGATAGATTTGCAGATGATCCAAGGGTAGCAACAAAATACTTTAGTTATTCACTAAACCGTGTGTGGTGGGCAGTTTATTAAAGATTACCTAGGTCATTTTGAAACAGCCATGTATTCCAGTGTGTTTTATATGGCTTAATATGCCTTGTGTTGAAATCGTACCATTGTGTCAAAGGTCCTTTATCTGTGTGTGAAACATTCCTTTGGAAGGATTCTGGTTTTATTACATTTTCTTATCCGTGTGTTCCCTCAGACCGCAGCTCACATGGAATCTCTGTTATGCTTTAGAAACAGTTGGCGCCGGTTCACACATTCTCATATGCTGAAGTATCCGGAACGTTGCATGCCAGTTGGTGGCTAGCACAGTTGGATTTTCTCTGAATGTCCACTAGTGATCTCCACTTTAAAGAAGCCTGCTGGCGAGGTCTCCTTTAGGAAAATTTTAGAATCCAACCGAAGCACATTCCAGCAAAATCGCCACAAAGTGTTTATTAAATAAGGCTTCACGCATAGCAAACTAGTACATTATATCACTGTGTGGGTGTATATACATCCCACTGGACTAACATAACTGTGTTTTTGTGTTTCTTTTTTTGATTTAAAATTTCCAATGTCTATTAAAGTTTTGCATATTAACCTAAATCTACAAATCAGGGGTAACAAATATGTAATACTTTTCTTTGTCTCTGCAAGGATTATTCAGCAGCTACAAACTTCTTTTATGTTTTAGGTTGGTTACAAAGCATTATCGGACTTGTAGTTGCACTGCAGCCACAGGGCTACTTGATCAAAGTTTTTTGGTTTAGTTTAAGGCTTTACCTGTGGTGTTCCACCATATCATATTTTCAGGTGCACACACTGCTTTTTAACCATTGCAAGGTCGCCAACATGTCTCTGTATGATTGAGGAACATTATTCATTGACCCACAAGCTCTATGTTGAATGATTTCTAGTTTTGCCCATCCGAAATGTATTGAGAGTGACAGTGTGTTTTCACTCTCGGGATTAATAAAATCTGTTCCTCCTCTGCACATATTACCAGCCTCCCTGGTTATAAAAAGGTTTGATTTGAAAAATCCATTAATGTGGCATTTACAAAAATGCCATTCTTAATCTGTGGATTGGTTTCACACTTGCATGCCGGTTTTTATTTTTGTGCCAATGTCTGCCCCATTCTGTCTTTCCTTCAATAATGGTTGCTTAGCAACTTCCTCAGACTCTTATAAACGTGTGAACGACAACTCCTGTGGGGAGGGGGCTCAAGCACATTGCTTCACTGCGATAACCTGACTCCCGTTGCTTTGAAAATCCTGAAAATCCTGGAAGGACTTGCATTCCCCCACCATAATAAATAAATGGCAATGTCTGGAATATATCTGAGCATAACTTAAAGGCTGCTTTAATTGGGTGCTTTAAGCACCCTAACCACTATTGCCACCCCTCAGTTCTCTATCTAGCTGACCAGCTCAGTCTATGAATACCCTGCAAATTTGATAATTTGTGATATTAAGTGTTACTGCAATACCAGTATGCTGAGTAAGCGGCAACATGTGCCCAGAGAGAGCCTGAGCTCTGATGGTCTTAACTCAGAGCTGACATAGAAACAGACATATACATAATTATTTTTACATCTACCCTTGTTTTCTGCCTTTTCTTGATGCTTTGGACTGCCCAGTCAGTGTACAATCAGCATTTAGGCTTGAAGAAAGGAGTTTTCATCTAAGGCAAAGAAAAGTTTTTTTTACAGTAAGAGCAATAAGGATATGGAATTCTTTGCCTGAAGAGGTGGTTTTGTCAGTCATTACAGATGTTTAAACTGCAATTGGATAAACACTTGCAAAAACATAACATACAGGGATATAATTTCTAATTAGTGGGGTAATAGCGGCTTGATCCATCTGACTGCTATTTTGGGGTCAAGAAGGATTTTTTTCTTAGTTTGTTGCAAAATTGGAAGCGCTACAGACTGTTTTTTATTTTGCCTTCTTTTGGATCAACAGCAAAAGCATATGTGAGGAAGGCTGAACTTGATGGACACAGGTCTCTTTTCAGCTATGTAACTATGGAATGCCATTAACCAGGTCTTTTACATGCACCACTTCTGTGTTTTTTTTGTTGTTGTTTTTTTATTAAAACAGAATACATTTTGACTCCATGTACATCTGAAAGTGTATCATCATTATGATCTACTCTTCCAGCTGATACAGAGCTTAGCACAGTACAAGGGACACATTGAGGTAGAGTGCAAAACTGAAGCAGTTGCTATGGAAACCAATTGAATGGTTTTTCTAGAATAACTTATTCAGATGACTTGTCTTACTTGGAGAAATATGCAGACTTGTAGCGATTCCATGCAAATGCTCACCTTAACATGTGCTGTCTGCTCTAAATGGTTATTTAGGGTGTCCCGTTGCATCATTCTGCTTTTGAATACTCAGTAAAACTATACGCGTTTTTTTTGTGGTTTTTTTTTAAACGTCCCTTTCAAGAATTCAAGTCAAATAATGTAACCATGTACAGCTGCCTAATTTATCAGCAAGGGTAGCAGAGCATCATGGGAGTTGTAGTTCCTGAGCAGTCTGCTCTGTGTCCACTCTACGTGTAGATGACTCAGTATTGCATATAACTAAATTGCTATCTTCATGAAAAGACTGCTTTAGTACACTTTGCCAGATAAAACTCCCATCACAATCGTTTGTATTGACATCAGCGGAATTTGTCAGATATATAAACAACAAAGGGTGTATCAAACCATTTTCAGAGACTGATACAAAGCGGTACAGAATGTTTAGAGACACGCCCTCATGTTGACAGCTTAAATTATTGATCTCAAAAGAAAGCCAGTCGGTATAAAGCTCACATTGTCCCTCCACCACAGCTTTTACTAACATTGTTAAATTTCTGCCAAGAGAATGTGACACTAAAGGATGGAACTTTATTCCAAACTTAAACACATGCACCTAGAATTACATGCAGAGGCTATCTGTTTACAAGTGACATTAGCTCTGCTGAACATACTTATGAAACCATACATAACTATGGTTTTAGACCCGTCAATGGCTGTATCACTCATTGCATCCCATCGCAAGAGCAGTAGTCTGGAATTTACAGTTATGTTTCTTCATCATGCCAAGTCATCTTCTCCAGCCTCCCGAACAGGGCTGTGGAAAACTACATTTAGGACAGCACTGCAGATGTCGGTGGGAATGGATGCATGGGGGAAGGGGAAATAATCTAGTCTAAGATGTCTGCGTGCAATTATTTTCCTATGGGTGGAGTCTGGCATTAATAAGATTGGCTTGTTAATATTTACTAGTGGTCCCCTGTTTGTTTCTTGTGTGTGTGGTTTTTTGGTTTTCTTTTTCTCCCCTCCTTTTTGTTGACTTATCCCCACCTCTTTCAGTTTCTTAAAGGCTTGTGTTTGATATAAAATATCCCCTGCTTGAGGGTGTCTCTGCACTCGTGCTTAAGAGCTGACTGCACTAGACATGCTTTGCGTGTCTGGAAAGTTTTGCTTTGTGTCATGCCTTTCTTAAAGTGATCCAGTTCGATTAAAAGAATGTTTGCATTTTAACCTATTCATGGTTCCTGAAGCTTCCGTTACTTTCCCTGAAAAGGCTGTAATCCCAGTTTGTTGCTTGGTATAAAAGCTCTGTCCTTGCATGCCATGGAATGTGTCCAAATATGTGCATTAGTTGGAAGTTAGATGTAGAGATATGGATATATAATTTCAATCTATTGTCTGCTTACACAGTCCACTCCAATATTTCTAAATTGGATGTGCAATTGTAAATGCTCAAGATACTTTTATTCATGCAGGTTATTCTTTTAGACTGAGTGACTTTTCACAAACCCTGATTGTACCCCTGAAGTAGGATATGTTTTAAACGAGGGTCATTGGCTTATGCGTAAAGCTTACAATCCTTAACTTCAACTGGGCCACACTAAACATTGTCTTCACCAACCACAAGATGGTCACTAAATGGACATGCAGCCCTTCAATTTAGACTTGTTTATTTTTCTTAAGGTTAAAGGTAAACTCCAGGCACCGAGACCACTTCTGCCCATTGGAGTGGTCTAGGTGCCAACTCCCACTACCCTTAACCCTGCAAGTGTAATGATTGCAGTTTTCATAAACTGCAATATTTACATTGCAGGGTTAAGTCCTCCTCTAGTGGCTGTCTTCTAGACAGCCACTAGAGGACACTTCCGTGTTCATAGAACACGAAAAGTGGTTTAAAACGACACTGGATGTCCTCACGCAATGTGAGGACCTCCAGCGTCGCCGAAATCCCCATAGGAAAGCATAGTTCAAATTTTTGTTCAATGCTTTCCTATGGGGAGGTCTAATGCGAGTGTGCGGCCATTGCCGCGCATGCGCATTAGGTCTCCCTGCCGACGGCTGCGCATGCACAGTAGGTCTCCGCTGGCGGGGGAAGAGTGTAGGCGGAGCCTGACCCAGCACCGGGGGTCATTGACGCTGTACTCCGGTAAGTCACTGAAGGGTTTTACCCCTTTACCCTTTCAGCAACTTGGGGTGGGAGGTTGAGGGGCTCTAGAGGGTCCTGCAGTGCCAGGAAAAAAGGTTTTCCTCTCACTGGAGAATCCCTTTAATGGACCAGTTCCTTTACGCGTCCTGTCCAGTCTCTCTTTCCTCTCTTTGACTGATTTGCACTCGAAGCTCTAGGACACTGGCACGCACGCGCACACTGGCACACAAACACTGACACAGCAGCAGCTCCCAGCATCTACCCGGTCTAACTCTCTCTCCTGCGGCCGTCAGAGCGTTGCCACGGGTTACCATGGCAATGCTCCGCGCCACACAGAGGCAGCGAGAGTTAGACAGGGGAGCTGCTGGGAAGGTAAGTAAGAGTGTGCTGGGCTCCCTCTGAACAGTCCATGCCACCGGACCACCAGGGAATGCCATATTCCTCCCCCCCCAGCCAGGTAAGAAGCAGGAAGGGAGGACTAAAACATAATTTAAAAAAAACACTTAACATACCTACACCTACACCTACACACACACACACACACACTCGTTATATACACGCTGCACACTCTGCATTCATTATATACACACTGCACACACACACTATGCATTCATTATATACACACTGCACACACACACTATGCATTCATTATATACACACTGCACACACACACTATGCATTCATTATATACACACTGCACACACACACACACACACACACACACCCTGCATTCATTATATACACACTGCACACACACTCTGCATTCATTATATACACACTGCACACACACACTCTGCATTCACTATATACACACTGCACACACACACACTCTGCATTCACTATATACACACTGCACACACTCTGCATTCACTATATACACACTGCACACACACACACTCTGCATTCACTATATACACACTGCACACACACACTCTGCATTCACTATATACACACTGCACGCACACACTCTGCATTCACTATATACACACTGCACGCACACACTCTGCATTCACTATATACACACTGCACACACACACTCTGCATTCACTATATACACACTGCACACACACACTCTGCATTCACTATATACACACTGCACACACACACTCTGCATTCACTATATACACACTGCACACACACACTCTGCATTCACTATATACACACTGCACACACACACTCTGCATTCTTTATATACACACTGCACACACACCCTGCATTCATTATATACACACTGCGCACACACACTCTGCATTCATTATATACACACTGCGCACACACACTCTGCATTCACTATATACACACTGCACACACACACTCTGCATTCACTATATACACACTGCACACACACACTCTGCATTCACTGTATACACACTGCACACACACACTCTGCATTCACTGTATACACACTGCACACACACACTCTGCATTCACTGTATACACACTGCACACACACACTCTGCATTCACTGTATACACACTGCACACACACACTCTGCATTCACTGTATACACACTGCACACACACACTCTGCATTCACTGTATACACACTGCACACACACACTCTGCATTCACTGTATACACACTGCACACACACACTCTGCATTCACTATATACACACTGCACACACACACTCTGCATTCATTATATACACACTGCACACACACACTCTGCATTCATTATATACACACTGCACACACACTCTGCATTCATTATATACACACTGCACACACACACTCTGCATTCATTATATACACACACACACACACACACACACCCTGCATTCATTATATACACACTACACACACACCCTGCATTCATTAT
The DNA here is from genome assembly GCF_036172605.1 of Pelobates fuscus. Taxonomy (NCBI): domain Eukaryota; kingdom Metazoa; phylum Chordata; class Amphibia; order Anura; family Pelobatidae; genus Pelobates; species Pelobates fuscus. The sequence continues at coordinate 22,741,243 of NC_086328.1, forward strand.
ATACACACTGCACACACACACACACACACACTCTGCATTCATTATATACACACTGCACACACACACACACACACACTCTGCATTCATTATATACACACTGCACACACACACTCTGCATTCATTATATACACACTGCACACACACTCTGCATTCATTATATACACACTGCACACACACACACACCCTGCATTCATTATATACACACTCAAACTGCATCCACTACACACACACATTCTTGAAAACATAAATTCTGACTGGCATGTATATTTTGTGCATTTACCTTATTAAATTTTTTTTATATAAAATAAACATGTTCAGTTAATAGTGTAGATTTGTGTAGAAATAGTAATTTTTTTTTTTTAAAATGGTTAATTATACTAAATATCGGTAAGTTATCTATCTGCCTGAAAGTTCAGAGTATCGGTAATATGTCGATCTCTACTTAATAGCTATCCTATATTTGTTCAGTATACATTTATATTCTTGGAGAGGTAAATAAAACCGTTTGGGGAGAATACAGCAGTATTTTATTAGTTAATTTTGCTTTTAATTGCATTTATTTTTGGTGTTGAGTAGTTCACAACACCTACACTTCCCCCTCTCCCCCTCCCCCCCCCCTCTATTGGTATACCATACTTGCTGTTTTTCAAGTTGATAAAATTAACTCTGCCTTTTTACAATGTGTTCAAACATCGTTTGTATGAATGGTGCTGACTAATGGCTCGCTCCATGCTGCGTGGCGTAAAGGATAAGTACGCTTCTGTTGCTAAGTAACTAAAAGTGATCCAGAGGAGCAGGTATGCTGTCAGTGCTCTGTTTAATGGTGAATTTATTGCCTTCCCCATTCTTTCCATGGGAATTGATCACTTTTTTTAGAAGCACACTTGTTCCATATGCAACAAAAAACGAGAATATCAGAACTAAGAGAAGGCAAAAGCTTAGAAAAACTGTGTAACAGAGGAGTCTCCGCTACACCTAAGAAGTCAAAAACTATTGTCTGGGGTTGCTGTATATCTTGCAGAGAGAACGAGCCAGCATTTTGGTTCTGGACTGTTCTTATGGGTAGGATCAGTGTGATGTGCAGTGGTACACAGCCTCACTCTGTAATGGCACAAGTGAGCAAAAAATATTGAGTCCTGAGTTAGATCTACCGAAGGGCAAACTATTGAGTTTCTCTAAGCTTGTGGGTGTTCAGTTATCATATTATGTTTTTGTTACACTTGTTCCATATGTCTGAATATACAATTATAAAAGTTGAACTGTTAGAGGCACTGTTGTCACCAGAACAACTACAGCTTGTATAGCCTGTCCCTTCAGGCTTTTAATGTAAACACTGCCTTTTCATTGAAAAGGCATTGTTTGCCACTGGAGAATTTACTAGCCAGCAATTTAGTCATTCGGACTGCCACTAGAGGTGCTTCCTGGGCCAATGCTGCAAAATGTGGCGTAGAACGTTCTTCATAGAGATGCTGATTGGTGCAGTGTGGTGGTTTGCGATGCATGCGCAATAACCTCCCAGTGTTTTCCAATGGAAAGCATTTTATTGGCTGAGATTGTCATGTTTGATCTCGGCCAATGAGGCCAGGCAGGACCAGCCGTGTGGAGTCCCGTGTGGCGCTGAAATAAAGGGGAGAAAATCCCCCTTCACTTTACCAACAGTGCAGGAAGCTAAACTATTTTCACAGCTATAGTGACCGGAATACATGTCTGTATTTCTGTCACTAGAGTGTTCCTTGCAAAGGCCTCAATGGTGTTAACAACTCGTAGACTTCAGAAATCAAGATCAAAATAGAATGCAAGCTTTACAATCTCTTGGTAAAATCCAGAGTTGCCAGCATCCAATTCTATATCGTGAATAACTACTGCTATAAAGCATTACCAGCCCTCAGATACAAACTTGGATACATGGGAGATTCAGCATTTATTTAAGCTTTTTGTGTTAAAAATAAAAACCTAGATGTTGACAACTTGATTGTTCCCAGCTCTGTCCTTGCCTTCTTGGAAATAGTGATGGCATAATACAGCGCTACGGAATCTGATGGTGCTATATAAATAATAAAATAGACATTTATTAAGTGTATATATTTTAGTTTCCTTTACTGGTGCATACCATTAGGTAATCTTGCCGATTTGTGGCCAACCCTTTATCCAATCAATGCAGCCCACAGTAGTAGAAACAGATGGCTAGATCTGGAGGGACTGGTTCATAAAAGTCAACGCATCCTTTCCAAAATTATCAAACTAACCCATTGAAAAACAAGTGGTTATCCTCTGTATAGTTACAAACAGGCCGTGATTTAAATGTTTGTATGCATGTGAAAGATGAAGGTATAATCTTTCATGTAGACCTACTTTTGAGTAACATTACCACTTGGGTTCCAATCCACGTAGGGATCCGTATTTCCTTCTCCCACCTCCTTTTAATTTGTCCTTGTGGCAGTGTTTTTCGTACAGCTTTACATTATCTATTGTCACAATACGGATGATGTGTAAAGCGGTTGGCTCACACTAGTAAAATAAGCATGAATGCTTAAATCTAAGTCTTTCAGCTGTTATAAAAATTTCTATACAATGTCCCTTGCCCTAATGGTTCCATGCTATTTCAAGGTCGTCTAATAGTCTGACCTTTTAGGGAAAAAATCTAAAATTATTATTAAAAAAAAATAATTAATAATTTCCAAACTATTAGTTGCATGTTTAGAGAATTTGTATAGTTGCTTAGCATTGTATCCTTGTAACCAGAAATAAGTATTTATAAACAAATCCGATTACGTATACTTCAACCTAAATACACATACAACCTTTAAGGGAAAACTTGTTAAAAACAAACCATTATATTTGATTAAAGTATCTTTGAATCAGAGGAAATGTCCTCTATTCAAATATGTTGTAATAGCAGTGAATACAAAGATTCTGTTATTAGAGTCTCTTTAATCAGATGCAATTATTGGAGTGTGTGTGTTTGGAGAATCTTAGCTTTGTTTCTGTGGAGAATTTCAGTTTCAAGTCATTTCAAGTCAGGTGCCAACCATGGCTCTGCATGTTAAGTAGCTCTTGCGTTTCTGCTATAAAGGTTTTTTTTTTTTTTAAATGTTTTTTTTTTTTTTGTCTCCTCCAACTTTAATGCACCAATCCTAGAAGCCATTTTTAAGGACACAAACTTTGTAGTGAAAATACCAAAATAGGTTTTCGATAGGAGTTCCTGAGATTGCACACATCAATAAATGGAATAATTAACTTGTTATGCAGGTTAGCGGCCTCGTGATGTGCTGGCCTGTTGCAGATAAAATCTTACCATTTGTTAAAAAGCATTCCCTGTTTTGAAACTTTGAGCGCTATACAGCGGTGTTAAAGGCAGTTATTAAAGTAATGTCATGTGAAGAAATTTCCTGTTTAGAAGGAAGTTTAAAAAAAAAAATACAGTTTTTGGTTGGCAGTGAAACTTCTGCATTATTGTAGAGGCGCTGGGTTTTTGTTTGGAGGAGTTGGGGGGGGGGGGGGAGGGGAAGGGAGGAGGGAGGGAGGAGGGAGGGAGGGAGTGTGGGAGTGTGGGGACAGCAGCATTCTAACCACTAAAAGGAACTGTAATGATTGTGGTGTTTGGTATTCTTGACATGAGTGCCTGGAATGTCCCTTCCTGTACTAAAGTGACTCTAGGCACCAAAACCACTATAGCGCTGTTTGCAGGTTACAATGTCAACAGTGCAGTGTAGTAGTTTTGATGCCAAGGTGTCCCTTTACGTAACAGAAACAAACCTAGATTGATTTAAAATGTGTTACATTTACAGACTCTAAAATATGTAAATGTGTTACACTGACTACATATAGTACATTTTAAACCTCTTTGCCTTGGATTTCTAGTAAAATAGGCAATCTTGCTGTGCAATTGTACCAGGGAAATACACATTTTACGTAGTGTGTGTGAAATTGGCAAACATTCATGGTGAGAGCTGCTTTAGACAGTAATGCACCTGTGTAAAAAGGAAACCTATTCCTGCACTAGAAACCACAGAGGCCAGCCATTCTCTCTATTAATCAACAATTTGAAAGGGGAAATGAAATATGCACTGTTCTTACAGACAGGGCTTTACACAAACTGCTTTAGTATAAACTTGTCCATCTAATGAAACACATGGAAGGTTTGAGAACACAAATGACTGCTTCCTTACCAGCTAGAGTTGGTTACATAGCTGAAAAGAGACTTGCTTCCATCAAGTTCAGCCTTCCTCACATCTGTTTTTTGCTGTTGATCCAAAAGAAGGCAAAAAACCCAGTTTGAAGCACAATTTTGCAACAAGCTAGGAAACAAACTCCTTCTTGACCCCAGAATGGCAGTCAGATTTATCCTTGGATCAAGCAGTTATTATCCTACATTGAAAGATTATATCCTTGAATATGCTGTTTTTGCAAGTATGCATCTAGTAGCTGTTTGAACATCTGTATGGACTATGATAAAACCACTTCTTCAGGCAGAAAATTCCACATCCTTATTGTTCTTACAGTAAAAAAAAAAACCTTTCCTTTGCCTTAGACCAAATCTTCTTTCTTCCAGTCTAAACGCATGACCTCGTGTCCTATGTAAAGTCCGGTTTGTGAATAGATTTCCACACAATGGTTTGTATTGGCCCCGAATATATTTGTATGATGTTATCATATCCCCTCTCAGGCGACGTTTTTCTAAACTAAATAGGTTTAAATTTGTTAACCTTTCTTCATAGGTGATATGTTCCATTCCTTTTATTAATTTTGTAGCCCACCTCTGCACTTTTTCTAGTGCCATAATATCCTTCTTTAGAACAGGTGCCCAAAATTGCACAGCATATTCAATATGTGGTCTTACCAGTGCTTTATAAAGAGGCAAAATGATATTCTCGTCCCGAGAATGAATGCCCCTTTTCATGCATTACAATACCTTACTGGCCTTGGCCACTGCTGATTGACATTGCACATTGTTGCATAGTTTGTTGTCTATAACAATTCCCAAGTCCTTTTCGTGTGTTATCCCTAATTCACTTCCATTAAGGGTATACGTTGCTTGTGTATTCTTTACGCCGAAGTGCATAACTTTGCATTTTTCAACATAAAATTTATTCTGCCATTTGAATGTCCAGTTCCCCAGTCTATCTTAATCACTCTGCAGCAGAGTAATATCTTTCTCACATTCTGTTATTTTTAGAGTTTTGTGTCATCTGCAAACACTGAAACATGACTTTCAATGCGGTCTTCGAGATCTGTTATAAACATGTTAAATAGAATGGGTCTCATAACAGACCCCTGCGGGACACCACTTGCCACATCTGTCCAGCTTGAAAATTTACTATTAATGACAACTCTTTGTACTCTGTTTTTAAGCCAATGTTAAGGCTCAAGGTTACATTTCCAGCAGTGAGACTTGTATGCTTTAAAGAAAAAAAAGGCCAACAATACTTGGTATAGTATCTTTATTTTTATTTTTTTGAATTGTCATTTGAGTTAGACTGACCAGTTGCTTGTGTAAAAGAGCTACAGTTCACTACAAGGTCTCTCCTTTTTGTCACTATCTTGTGACATTCCTAGACTAGTTGAACTTGGCATTTATGAAGTGGCAACATATATCTTTCTCACGTCTATTACCTCCATTGATTAACACATCTCTCCCACTGAGATATTTTTCACCTGGAATTTGTCAGACTGAACGCATACGAACGCAACAAACGCATACAGGAATGTGACTTTTTGAGTTTCTAAGGACTAAGTGTAATTTTCTTGCAAGCTTAGTCTTTTGGTCTTCTTTCAATGTGTCAAACCTTATACCATTCACAAAGTATGCCTCAAGAGCTCAGAGGAAGAAGACTCTTTAGTAACCCGGAGACCTTCTTTTCCTTCCTAATAAAGACTTCTTGAAGGATCAATCCACCTACTGTTTTGAGGGATGTGTCAGTGAATGTCTCCATTGATGTAAGAAAAAAAAAAAAAAAAAGCTGTAGAACTTAAGGCACATGTTTTATTAGCCATCTTGCTGTATTTCTTTCATCTCAAATGTGAAATCTGCATTTCCTTCCATCTATACACATTTGCAGTTTGAATTTTGCTACATCCTGCCAAAGTGACAGAGCTGCAGAACTGCTTACTACACCATTAAAAGTCTGCCTTCTAAGTATCTGACACTTAGCAAAGGGTTAGCTTGAAAATTTTCCATCTCCCCATACCTGAGTGCAGTGCAGACTGAAAGCCTGATTCGGGTTACTAATCCTTTGCTACTTAGGGACTTTCCTGGTATAACCTAATTTGCCCTGGCTCCAAACAGCATTTCAGGTCTGGTTACACAGCACATCCCCAGTGTTTGTGGAAAACCGCATTTAATTCTCTCCCCTGTTTCCTGGCAACTGTGTGGCCTGTACAGCCTTTTGTCATTCTGTTATTGTGCTGCACTTTACCTAGGAGAGGTATAATGACAACGTCAAGATTAAAGGCAGAGGCACTACACTCGGAGCACTGAGCCTTATTCTCCACTTATTGTGTCTAATGGCTACGGGTTTTTATAATGAATGTCCCCAGCTGGCTGTAAAGAAAATGTAACAAAAGCATCTTGCAACAGAGTGGGGAAAGTAAATCGGAAATAAAACTTTACCTTGTAACTTAAATGGACAGACTCCCTTGCTTTAACACCTTCAGAACAATAAATCTGGCAAATCTTTTTATCGTGTGAAGTTCTGGGAACTCAGTGGGGTTAAAGGAAATTTATAGTTGTCCTATGCCGCAAGCCACCCTTCAGTAAAGTTGACTTAAACTTAAGATACAAGTTATTGTGGAAAAGTTGAATGATCGAAGCTGTGTTTTAGAATTCCTCCTGTCTTTTAATAGTTCTTTTATGGCTTAAACTGTTTCTGCATGTCTTCGAAGCATTGTCAATTTTATTCTGCAAGACTATTATCACTGCTTTTAGACAGTCGTTGCTGTTTTCTGAGAGCCCATTGTCCATATCTGTTTTATAATGGCTGCTATTATTGCTCCTGGATGTGAAGGCGAATGCAGCCCCTCGTCTACCCCCTAATCGCCACATGCACTCACAAATGCCATAATAAAAATCGCCCAATAACCATTAAAGGGTTAAGAGAACCTAACATTTTCTCTGCTTTAATGGGTGATGTCTATTGCAGGGTGCTCTCAAATTTAGCTGGGCAAAAACAAAACAGAGCTACATGCTGTTCCAGACTTCCTCAGTGTATGGGGGATGCATTATTAATGGGTGGAGTGGAGCTGTGTGCTATTGTGGAATAAAGATGTATGGAGGGGGGAACGCTGTAACTGTGCGTGAGTGCATGAATGTGAGGTTGTCTGAAAACAGTGATATTTTTTTTTATTTTTTTTATGGGCTGCAACTGTAGGAGAGGGGTTGGGAGATGTGGCTTCTGGTTTCTTGCCTATTTCAGACTGGGCCAATTGTGCTGATTGTATATTCATGGAGACTTGTTTACCAAACTGTTAGTGCAGAAGTATCCAAAGCCCTGGTAGGATGTTGTAATTCCTGTGTAAACATAAAGGGTTTGCATGGAATGACAGTAGTGTGTTAGAACATTCCAAGTAGAGAGAAGGTTACACTGAAAGATGAGCCATCCCTGATTTTGTATTCACAGTTACAACTGGCCATAACACCCTCACATAATGTAATGATATACACGCTGGTTGCTATAGCAACTAAAATGCATATGATACTTGGGATGCTGTTTACATTACAGCAACCTGGATCTAATATGAGAAATAATAAGCTTTATTAAATGTGATAGTATGTCAGCAATCATGGCACCTCTCTACAATTTACTTTCACCCCTCTGCTGCTACAGGAGGTGTAACTCCAGTAATGCCATCTCCGACAGTGTAACTGGGGCATCTGGGGCATCGTTTGCCAGCTCAGAGCAAACCTTCCATGTAGCTGATATAGCTTATTAAAACATCTGATGTGTCACTCTAGCCAGAAATGTTTATGAAAACCTTTAAACAAAAGGCTTAGCTGGAGATTGGAACACAAAGATATCCTTGTGTTGTGCTACTTTTCACTAGATATTTTTCTCTCCCTCATGTGCGTAATAATGGTTTCAAAATTAAATTTGCCTTCAAATTTGTGCTCTTGACTTGTTAAGTGTTGAGTACATTCATGCAGAGTTCTTGGGCGCTATACATATTAATAATGCAGATTTTCTGCCCCACCTTTGAGCCCCTGTTTTTATGGGGAAAGCACTCTACATCCAACGTCCAGCCCACAAAAGTGTTTCAGCCCCCCTCTCCCCCCCCCCCCTTTTTTAAAAAGCCTTTTTCTCAGGACACTATCTTGTGTAGACATTGACTGGTTGGAATATGCTTGTGGCTCTTTAAGATCACCGGGCTTTGTGACGTTAAACATCTATGAAGAACTACTTGCCTTGTTTAATTATGCCAAGTATTCTGCTTAGAATATATAGTATGTGCATATATACTAATGTGCTGACATGAATGTGCCTGAATGCTAGGTTGTTGCAAACCATATTTAATTTCTACACATCGGCTAACATTTTAATAAGTGAGATGCTCTATATTAGGCCTTAAAAGAATACTTGACTGTTGAACATAGATGTGTTTAGGTTTAATATTGGATTTCCCATTGTTGTCGTCTGGCCCTTCCCCATGTTAAATGTAAATGTAAACACTTTTCAAAGGCAATTAACCCCTTAAGACCGCAGCCAAATGTACAAGTTGTGATCCAAAAAAAATGTAAACAAACCACAGAATTTTACTATGTCTGTTCAACAATAATTTACCTCTTTCATACTAAGTGCACCCACACTTATTATATATCATTTTGTTCAGGGGAAACAGGGCTTTCATTTAATATCAAACATTCATGTATGGAACTCCATTTTATATGAATAAAATCTAAAAAACTTGAAAAAATTATGAAATCTTGTTATTTTTCAATTTCAGCATGGCAATTTAACTGTTAATGTCAGAATACTATTCGGTTTTCCTGCAATAAAACATACATATTTGTATTCAGAAATGTCTCACGAGTAAAACAGTACCCCCCATGTATAGGTTTTATGGGGTTTTGGAAAGTTACAGGGTCAAATATACGACTTGTCCATTATTTTATTTTCTGCATAGAAATTTGACAGATTGGTTTGAGTGACCTAGGTTGCCTTTTAGACCGTATGGCAGCCCAGAAATGAAAATTACCCCCATCATGGCATACCATTTGAAAAAGTAGACATCCCAGGGTATTCAAAATGGGGTATGGCCAGTCTTTTGTAGTAGCCACTTGGGCACAAACCCTAGCCAAAGTTAGCGTTTTTCTTTGTGTTTTCTTTTTTTTTTTACATAAAATCTGTACTTTCACTGATAATATTACTGTTAGTATATAGTTTACTGCCCTGAAACACACCTAGTTCTGCTCAGTGATGTCTCACGAGCGCCATGGTACCCCCCATGTATAGGTTTTATGGGGTTTTGGAAAGTTTCAGGGTCATATATACGGCTTATCCATTTATGCTTTTTCACCTTGAAATTTGTCAGATTAGTTTGCAGTGTCCAGGCTGCCTTTGAGACCGTATGGCAGCCAAGAAATGAAAATTACCCCCATCATGGCATACCATTTGAAAAAGTAGACATCCCAGGGTATTCAAAATGGGGTATGCCCAGTCTTTTCTAGTAGCCACTTGGGCACAAACCCTAGCCAAATTTAGTGTTTTTTTTTTTTTTTTTTTTGCATTTTTCACATAAAATCTGTACTTTCACTGATAATATTATTGTTAGTATATAGTTTACTGCCATGAAACACTCCTAGTTCTGCTCAGTGAGGTCTCACGAGCGCCATGGTACCCCCCATGTATAGGTTTTATGGTGTTTTGGAAAGTTACACGGTCATATATACGGCTTATCCATTTAGGCTTTATTACATTGAAATTTGGCAAAGTGATTTTCTGGGCCTATATCGCATTTGAGAGAGCATGGCAGCCTGGGTAATAACATTTCCACTATTATGGCATACCATTTTCAAAAGTAGGCAACCCAGAGTATAAGAAATGGTGCATTGCAAGATGTTTGGTCTAACCACTTTATCAGAAATGAAGGGCCTACATAGGGGTTATAGCTTTATTTGTGCTTTTTCACGCACATGAACTCCATTTTCACAGGACATTTCATATTCCTGATATGAGTTATTGCAACAAAGCCTCACTATTTGTATTTAACATTGTCTCCTGAATGTAACAGTACCCCCATGTACTAGATTCTTTGTTTTGGGGGGGGGAAGTCATGGGGACAAAAATATTAGATGTCCTTTTCAAAGTTGGCAATTTAACAAAGTGATTTTGCTGGGCCCATGTAGCGATTTCTACTTTGATTTTTGTCTTTTTAATCAGATAAATAGCATTTTCACTGGAAATGTCATAATCCTGATATTAGTGCACTAGAGACTTAGTATTTTGATTTAACACTGTCTTTTGAATATAACAGTACCTACATGTACCATGTTTCCAGGTTTTTATTATATCACATGAATAGAACAGTACCCCACACTCCTTGTATAGAGGACATAGGCATTGAAAATTGCAATCTGGCTCACGTAGATTGCAATTTTCTTGTACCAGGTCCTAGTTTTTCGGTTCACCAGATAGGGCTGTATGCATTGGTCAGCCAAGTCTACTCCCCCCATAAACTTGCTGTAGTCTACAATGCACTTCGGCTTTTCCAGATGCTCAGTGCTACCTCTCACAGACACTGGCACTGTACTTTCGTCATGCATCGTAGACAGCATGTATACATCTTTCCTATCTCTGAAGCGAAGAGCAAGCAACTCATCCTGGCGGAGAGCTGAAGAGGAACCTCTACTGCTTCTGCCACTTGCCAGGGCTTGGGGGAAATCCCTGCGATTCTTCCTCACTGTGCCACAGGCTAGGGTTTCAAAACAATATAAATTTTTAAATAATTCTATACTGGTATAACAATTGTCAACCCATAGCCTATATCCCTTATTCAACAAGGGAAGGATTAGATCCCAAACAATCTTGCCACTTGTACCCACAGAATCAGGGCATCCTGGTGGGTCAAGATGGCTATCCTTCCCCTGGTAAATGCGAAACGCCCATGTGTAACCAGTACAGGATTCACATAATTTATAAAATTTAACGCCATATCGGGACCGCTTCGATGGAATATATTGCTTAAATAGCAGTCGACCTTTAAATTTCATAAACGACTCGTCAATTGAAATATCTGTATCGGGGACATAATTTTCAGAAAATTTGTCTGACAGGAGTTGAATAAAGGGACGAATTTTATATAGCCTGTCAAACAGTGGGTCGTTTCTAGGGGGACACAGCGAGTTATCATTAAAATGAAGGAATCGCAGCAGTTGCAGGTAGCGATCCCTCAACATAACCTCAGGGAAAAGAGGTGTAGCCAGGATACGTTGCTTGCTCCAGTAGGACCTGATACTGGGCTTTTTTGCAATACCCATCATTAGGGTTAAAGCCCAAAACCGCTTCATCTCTGTGACATCCGTGGGTCTCCACATATTCCTGCGACCATGATGGGACCCCGGATGTGCAGAGAGATACTGCATAGCAAACAAATTCGTTTGCTGAGCCATGAGCTCAAATATATCGTCTGACATAAAGAGCTCAAAAAAACGAATTGGCTCGCAGTCGTCCACTGTTACAGTGATGCCAGGTGTAACAGTGAACGGCGGTATTTCTGGGGCCATCATATTTGGAGGCACCCAGTCTCTGCCTGGCATTGGGCTTGCTGAGCGTCCTCTTGTGAGTGGTGGTGGGGCACCATCACTTGAGGTCTCACTCAGAGGCTCAAAGTCAGAGGCAGTGATAGTGTCACTGTCTTGCAGAGTATCACTATCACTGCCTGCCAGAATGGCATACGCCTCCTCGGCTGAGTAGCGACGTGCCATTCTAGGGGGACAAATTAGTTAATTTATATACTAAAGTGGGTAATTAATTATCTACCTGCCTAACACCTACTACCCGCCCTCAAAAAATAATATAAATGTACTGATCACAGTATAGGCAGCTGCAATCAGTACACTGAAAGGGTTATTTTCAGATCTATAAAAATAACCCTAAAAAAAAGTCAGTCTGATCAGAGAGCCCTCTGATCACAGTGATCACTGATACAGTACTGTACAGCAGATAAACTGTACAGTTTAGTGATCACGGCAGCGGGGAAAGGGTTAAGGGAGATTTGGGTTGCTGCAACTGACACAAAGGGTCAAAAAAAATTAGAAATAATTTTTTTGATCCGAAAAAATAATAATAAATAAATACCCTAATCAGGTTGATCACAGTAATATGCTGTGATCAGCACTGAAAGGGTTAAATAAAATATAAATTTTAAAACTTTAAAAAAATTTTTAAACTTTCTTTTTACACAGGAGCTGCAAAAACCACGATCTCTCTGCCTCTCTCTCTCAGATCGAAGTGAGGTGAGGAGAGGGGCAGAGACAATGTGTCAGCCAGTGATCTGAGATCATTGGCTGACACATACTAACAGTGATCACAGTGACTGGCTGTCACTGTGATCACCTCCTACAGATCGCGGTAATTGGCCACAGGGGGAGTGCCTGGGAGGTACAGGCATGCCCCCCACCGCGATCTGTGGGGGGCTAATGGCTGCAGTTACATGTGTGACACATAGTAACACTGATCGCACTGACAGGCTATGGCAGCCTGTCAGTGTGATCTGATTGCAGCCTGACAGTGCAGATCGCGGTCACTGACCCCAGGGGGGCTGCCTGGGGGGCCAGGCATGTCCCCCGACCGCGATCTGCTGCAGGAGAATGCGGCCGGCTCCATGTGTCAGCCGATTTCAAATCGGCCGACACATGGTAAATACCGATCGCAGTGACAGCCTGTCACTGCGATCAGAAGCTGCAGACCGCGGTCCCCAGGCACAGGGGGGCTGCCTGGGGGGCCAGGCATGTCCCCCGACCGCGATCTGCAGCGGCCATGTGCCGCCGGCCACGTGGGGGGTAAGACCGCACAGGACGTACTATGCCGTCCTGCGGCGTTTAGAGCCGCCCAAATAAGGACGGCATAGTACGTCCTGCGGTCTTAAGGGGTTAAACTTGTCTGTAATCGGGTGCTGCTTCCTATCGGCTAACAAATTTAATAATTCACAAACGGAGAGTGCAGCATATATGTAGCAATAGATAATGTTGGTGTTTTGGTGCTTGGAGTATCCCTTTAACATATTGGTGGTGAATGTCTTTTATGGACTGTGACGATCAGGCACGTCTCTGCAGTATGCTTTGTCTTTATTCGTAAAAGGGACTGATGTAGTACTGCTAAATATTAGTGTAGCGGTATTTGATTTTGTTTCTATGGCCTGCTATAGTGGAGTTACTATGTTTTTGGTTCTAATTTGCCTGTTTTAAAAGTGCTCTTCGTTGTAGGGTTATGTGTGTCTTTATGTACTTAAAGTGGATGTGTCCCTTTAAGGGAGTCTTTGCACATTTTGCAGAGACTCCCCTGAAAGTGGCATCTCTGGTTAGGTTCTGGTGACAGTGGAAGGTATATTTGCTTTCTTGAAACTGTCCCTCGTGGCCACCACCATCTTCTTCCAGCAGACCTTTTCCTAGTACAACATTAGCTCTATGGATGATCTCTTGGAACCTGCATAGTTCTTGTAACGGAGCTCCGTGTACCCCGACCGAGTACCCTCCGTTGATGGATGCTCCTAGCGCTCTCAGAGGACTCCAAGCACTGCAGACGACACCACAACCACCGCAGACTCCACAACTGCCGTAGCTTAACTGGAGCCGCGCCGTCTTCCTTCCACCCTGGATCGGCTTCTGTCCTCCAGGACCGTGTGGGGAAGACCTCTCCTCCAGGAGAGCGTATCTGGAACAAGCTCTTAAAAGAGCTAAGTGATTAAGAGCTCAGGGGAATATGCATCGCATAGCAATCCCCAGTGTGATATAGCAGTTCCCTCCAATAACGAGACACGGCTACGTATTGAGGGTCAGAAGAGGTCTGAGGACTGGAACACCCAGCCTGCTTTTTATTAGGATAAGGTACACACAGGACACTCCCAGGGGGAGGATGAAATTAACCAATAACAGCATAGTACAGCCCACAGGTTCCCTCCCCTCAGATAAACAGTTAAACCAATTATTACATGCAATAAAAATACAGTTTTTACACACACACTGTAACTTTAAAACCATACATCCAATTTCAATAAAAGTTGCATATTCAGACTCAGCATACATCAAACATAAACACTTCCAAAAATCAGCCAAATCCCTCCAGTGGATCAAAAGTTAGCTGGAAGTCCTTTTATGACCGACCGCAAGCACAATTTCCTGCCCAAAACAGTTCCATAGATTTGGGCTGTGCGGTCGGTCAATTTCATGCGAAAAAACGACTAAGTCCCATTTCGAACGGGACTTAGTCTCTGGAGCTGCAAGTTCAGTATGGGAGAAGGTAAGGGTCAGCGGTGTTCGGCAGAATGTGTAGCCGATTTTGGTTCCACAGAATCGTTAGCATACACCGCTGACCGCATTCGAGGAAACCAAGATGGCCGCCGCCACGTGCAATTGACCGGCAGTAACCTCACAACGTGGGAGGTAAATTGCCTGCACACTTTAGCTTCTGGGTGGTCTGCCTGTGTGGTACTTGGTTCAGTAAGCCCTATTTACTGAACCAAGTGGGAGAAAGCCAGGGGCAAGTTATTTTACAGGTCTGGGGACATAGTCTTAAAGGGGCATTGTTCAGCAAAGTCACAATATGTCCCCAGACGGTTCTTAAAGGGCCATACACACCCAATAAATGTTAATAAGTTTTCAGGGGCACAATCTTCCAGGGGCCATAGTCATGAGGCAGGAGGCTGGCAAACATGCTTCTCCACAATCCAGGGAAGCAGGGCAATTTCTCATTTAAAGGGCCAGTTACAAATAGCGATTTGTAACAGTTCTTTTCTTGCTATGAGTGAGACAGTACCCAAATCCCAAAGCCAACACTTGTGCGGCCTGCTGTTTAGATAAGAGTTGCCGGCAGGGCTAAGCCTTTTTGTGAATGTTTTGTCAACCTTAGGCTTGCCCATGAGTTATTTTGGATTGCATTGGAATTCCAACAGTGTATCAAGAGTATATCTTAAAGCGGCACTGTCATGGCCAAATTTTTAACCCCTTCTCCCCCCTCCACTAGTCACACCCAAATGCCCCTATTACCTATTTATCTTTATTTGTTCCAAGACCTAGGTCCTGCGCGCCGCCATCTTTGTGTGAGTAGATGAAGGCCCTGTGGGACACGTCATCTGCCCACACTAGATAATGCTGTGAAATTGCCGCGCACGCCCAGTTAATCACTTGAGCATTTGCTTCGGGAATTTCATCCATTGATTTGTCAGAAAGAGCTATTATCCTACCCCACCCATGAGCGGCAGGTGGGGACTCTCAATGACAATGTGGGGGTGACCTATTGTCCTCCCTATTACAATAAGGGGCAGGGGGGACCTTTTGTCCCCCCACTCATGAGCCCCCCCCCCCCAATTAAATTTAATCCCTATCTACCCCCCCCTCACTCTTAAAATAGTGAGGGAGGAGACAATAAAACTAAATACGGGGGTCTTAACGAAGAATATGACGTTGGGGTATTGAATGGTAGGTGAGTGTAGGTTGACACTGGCAAGAGTGAGGCAGGGAAGGGGGAGAGCGGATAAGAGGCGGGGAGAGAAAGGGTGTAGGAGAGAAAGTTTGGATATGAGAGGCGGGGGGCGGGGGGGGGGAGGAGAAGAAAGGGTTAATAAATTTACTAAAGTTTATGAAATTTGCCTACTGATTTAGAACTGAATAATTGTTGCATCAGAAATGTCTATTCAAATGTATGGGTTTAATACATCTCTATTTCTGTTGGTCACTTATTGTGCAACAGCAATCTCAAACCTCCCTACCGCCAAATCTATGATGATTTCCCATGCTTTACTGTATGTATGTGTATTATTTTGCTTATCCACATTTGTACCCCTTTTTTCTTGCCATGCCTACTGCTTTAAAAAACAAAAAGAAAAGACGTTTGATAACAAAGCGATCCAGTGTGAGTTTCAGTCAAATAATTGGGCATGCAAGAATAAAAGTTGTGTTCAACATTGCACAGCTTAGATCAAATCATCTGTGGTCTTTCCCAAAGCAGTTTGTCATGCCAGGGCAGTGAAAAGGTGAATTGGGTAAAATCTAGTGATGAATGCTATAATTTTGTCTAAACTGTGGCCTAATGGCTTGTTTTTATTTTTTTGTTACAGACTGTTGATGATGAAGCGATAGGGGCATAAATGAAGGCCAAGTAAGGAAGGCAAAACGATGCCCAAGGGTGGGTGTTCTAAAACACCACAGCCAGAAGAATTTTCTCTCAGCTACGACATGGTGGAGAAACAAACTGGGAAAAAGGTAAGCAATGTGCTTCTTATGTTTGTTACAAGCCCTCCAAATAGTAGCTTCCCAGTTGGTGGTCTGCATATCAGTTTGTCTAGGATGCGTGGAGAATCAGTGTTTCAGGAGATGTGTTGAGATGAAAGCTGGGGCTTCTAGGTTTGTTTATTGTGCTGGTTTACAGTAAAATGATGTGGATGGGTTTCCTGATCATTGGTGTGGTGTCCAACTAGAATTTTACATGGTCCATCAGGAAAAGTCCTCATGATGGTGGAAGAGTCTCTCAGCCAGCCGATGTTGTCCAAATACAAAATTGATATAACTAATGCTGACTTATTGATCAATGGGCCATGCCACAACACATGGAGGACCCAAAATGTTCTTGGTACAGAACCTGGGAATGATGTCAGGAGTCTGATCGCACCATAACCACTACAATGGGCGGTAGTGTTTAGACCACTTAGCATGCTCATTGCAGCTGTGCAGTTTTTATGGGAGAGTGGTGTTCATGCCTGTCTTATAGCTAACCAGAAGCATTTAGAGGAGAGCTTTTTCAGACTTGTTTACATTGCATGTTTTCCCATTTCCCATTTCCCATATCCCATAATACTTTAAAAGTGATATTAAACTCCAGCCTAGAATATCCATTCAGTAATAACATACCCATTCATTTCATTTAATGACCCTTTTGTGTGCTTGACCGACGTGAAGTGTTGCTTTCTCTGAAATGAAGTCCTCTGTTGTAGTTATGCTGTACATGGCTATTAGCTATTAGAGGAGTATTATTGGCTTTCTCTCAGCCCAATGAAATCCTTTCTGCATGTTTTGGTGACTATAGTGTCCCTTTAGTTGTTCAGGTCACTCATGTATGGTAACAATTTAGGATGTTGGTGTATACTAGTATGCGATTTCTGTGATGGCAGGATGGCAAGTCAGAAGTCACATTGTAACCCCATTAGCAGTATTCAAGCTAGTTTGGGTGAACAAATTGACTCCCATACTCAAATTAATCAGTTTTGTTTTTTTTCTTTACAATTATTTCCACCCCACCAATTAGGTTTAAAATTCCCCATATTGAGGTTTCAGTGACCTTCTCAATAATCCAATTACATACCTACATGCAAAACCTCAAACCTGTGTCACAATTAACGGATTCCTCTTATTTTGCGTTGGGCAGAGGTGCTCGCCAGGGGGGCTGTCCCTTATTGCCCTTACTTTTTAATCTTGCATTTAACCCCCTTTTGCGGTCTCTCGATTACCCCTTTGGTAATTTAGGGATATTTCAGTGGAAGATGTAACCCTTAAAAGTGTAAACAATTACACAGTTCCATTGATGCTGATATTTAAGCTCCTCATTACCTTCTGTACGATAGCTGCTTAATAAAAAAAACTACTTTTTATTCTATTTTTTTTCTGATTTTTTTTTTTTTTAAATCTGCAAAACTAGCAGATACTGTAATGATGCTGACCACCTCTCCTGACAGCTATTGAAAGCTCTGAGTGGGATACCTAATCACAGTGCTTTTCTACCTACTCTCGAGGATTTAACTATATACAAACTTGGTGTTCTTCAGTTTGTTCTTGCACCTACCTACAGGATCTGTTTCAACTTGTGGATTAATATCTTGGCCTGATCTACTTATTAACAAAGAAAAAGAAGGAATCCAGTGTAACTCACTGTGACTCTATTCTTCCCAATAAGAGACACTGATTAACAAAAATGTGTGTGTGTATGTATATTTAAAAATAAAGAATATTTTATACATTTTGATTAAAAATTTTTTTTTATTGTGCACCTTGGTTTTTATCAAATGTTTATTGCATCAGTGGTTTATTAACACTGTATGTATTAAATGGACACTATAGTCACCTGAACAACTTTAGCTTAATGAAGCAGTTTTGGTGTATAGAACATTCCCCTGCAGCCTCACTGCTCAATCCTCTGCCATTTAGGAGTTAAATCCCTTTGTTTATGAACCCTAGTCACACCTCCCTGCATGTGACTTGCACAGCCTTCCATAAACACTTCCTGTAAAGAGAGCCCTATTTAGGCTTTCTTTATTGCAAGTTCTGTTTAATTAAGATTTTCTTATCCCCTGCTATGTTAATAGCTTGCTAGACCCTGCAATAGCCTCCTGGGTGTGATTAAAGTTCAATTTAGAGATTGAGATACAATTATTTGAGGTAAATTACATCTGTTTGAAAGTGAAACCAGTTTTTTTTTTTTTCATGCAGGCTCTGTCAATCATAGCCAGGGGAGGTGTGGCTAGGGCTGCATAAACAGAAAGTCATTTAACCCCTTAAGGACAGACGACTGATATATTCCGTCATGATTCCCTTTTATTCCAGAAGTTGTCATTAAGGGGTTAACTCCTAAATGGCCGTGAATTGAGCAGTGAAATTGCAGGGGAATGATCTATACACTAAAACAGCTTAGCTTAAGTAATTTAGGTGACTATAATGTTCCTTTAATGCACTTTGTACACATTTGTCACTTATACTTGATACTATGTATTTTTTTTTAAATGCATCTTCTATTATAGCAATATCTCTCATAGTTGTGCTTCTTCCCCCTCCTCCCCCCCCCACCCCACCCATATCTAGTTCTGTTTATTCTTCTGAGTAATTTCAACAGCCAAACTGCTATAATGCCCCTGAATGAGACATCAGATTTTTATAGATTTGATTGTCCTAACTGTTAAAACTGGTTATATGGTGCTCTAGCTTCACATGATGGTGGCAAAGGCATACATTGCGAGTTTGTGCATACCTCTTGTGCATTTTTGTGTCTTTATTTTTATAACGTGTGTGTGTGTGTCATCAAATTAAAGCCAAATAATGTGCTGGTGCATTAAGTGAGAAAGATGGAAATTGTGGTTTAACAAACAGCAAAAGACCTAAAGTCCCTTTAGAATTGTTCAAGCTTGGTAGATTATAAAGTGTTTTTTTTTTTGTTTTGTTTTTAACAATTACGGTAACTTAACTCTGCCAATACTCCTATCTTTGGGATGCTTCAAAGTTAAAGGAGCTTTGTGCTTGGATGTTTAAATTCTTTGGCTTAATATCTTCTACAGTGAGCCAAGCAAAGACCAATTGTTGCAAATGCAGGAAAATCCAATGGACACTTTAAATGTTTTTAATTCTGTTTGTGATGCATTAAAGGTGATCAACTTCAGCCTGAAATATCCATTTAAAGCAATGCATAGCACAATTTGACAGTTTATTTTTTTTTCTTTTACTGTGTAACTATTCTGTAATCTAAATAGTGAGGTCATGTCCTAGTGATTACACTACCAATTTGTACTTTACTCTTCTCCTAAGCTCCATTGGGATTTGCATCATATGGCCAAGTGCTACATTCTGTCAGCTAGATGGTAGTTTAATATTATTGTGCACTTTGTGACTTTGTAAACAATCTTCTGGGGCCTGACTTTGTTCACCCACGAATACTTAAGGAGCTAAGTGTGGACATAAGTGAACCTCTGTTTTTAATCTTCCAGAAATTATATTGGAGGGTTGGATGAAGTCAGATGTGGTTCCTATATTCAAAAAGGTTCCAAATATTTATCTTAAATTAGACATGTGAGCTTAACTTCATTGGCTGAGAAAGTATTTAAAGGCTTATTAGGGCTTAATCATGAATTAATTGGGAAGATCATTATTGGCAAAATCAACATGGTTTTATAAAAAAAATAGGTCATGTAAAGCTTAACCTTATTGCATTCTATGTTGTTGCAATGAATGTAATCTACTTGGATTTTGCCAAGGCATTTGATACAGTTCCACACAATAGGTTAGTGTTCAAAAAACTAAAAGAAAGTGGTCTAGATGAATAGTCTTGTGTAGAACGTTGTCTTAAGAACACAACGTACAACGAGTTGTCATTAATTTTTTTTAATAATTCTTTACTTTTGTTGTGCATATTGTAACAAAAGAGCTTGCGCTGCCACGACAGCAGGAGCAAGTACATTAAGGTCAACCGTGTAAGACAATGTCATGGCATATAATAACCGCACAAAATCATTGTTTAAAGGAAACAGAGTGGGTCAGGCTAGGCAACTGTGGAATTACATACAGGTTATATTGACTAAGGCTAGTCTAGATAGTGGGTTTAACAGAGGTTCTCCAGATTTAGTAGACATACAAATGGATGTGCCTCTTTTATTGTTAGAGCACACTCGCAGTAAAATAAAATTAGTAAGTAGAGATTTAGACATATAAATAGCTTCTAATAGACAGCAGGCGCGCTTGTCGGTCTGTGGGGTTTTATATTTAAGTGATAACTCAGCATATTGACTGCGCTCATATATGGCTCGGTCTTGCGCAATCAAAGTACTATTTACATGAAAGGGTTGAAGCCCATTTTAAACAGAACAGAAATAGAATACCTTTATCATAACGAAGAGACCAAAACTATTTGTGGAATGAGCTAGATCTGTGCTGTGGGTTCTAATCTGTGTGGCGTCTGCTCACTCCTAGCCTATGTAACTTAGGAATTGGGGGAGGTAGTTGGTGTACTACTAGCTTGTTGGTAATGAGCCAAATGGTCCGAAAGACCGGGAGGGAGGCTTCTAATGCTTTGGTACAGCTTTCTGGGTTGTGAAGGACCAGAGTTGGGCTGGATATTGGAGTCCAGAGGGCGTCCAAGTGATAATGTAGGGATAAAAGAGGAAAGAAAGAAAAAAGTCCAATATTGCAAAAGGTAACCAACTTCGAAGGTCATGAGTGCCCTCTGGTGGCACCTGGTGTCATATAGACAGTGACGCTAGGGGAAAAGATATGTAGAGAACTTCAAACCACTAGAGGTAAGTGTCCTTATGCTGGTAGATGACACAATGGGGCTAAGGGTCCCTTGATTCAGGTGGTGGTAGCAGCATATGTCTCCGGCTTCTCTCTTTGGGCCACAAATGGTTTGATCTTCGCAGGATTCCATCGATGCGTGGGTAGATTCTTTCCTGGTGGTGTGATGTGGGTTAGCAAGTCCCCCACAAGCCAAGCGGCTGAAGCAGTGCGGCAGTCTCCTCCAGGTCCGTGGTGGAATGGTCTGTGTTGTTGTGCAGGACTTGCAGTGTCTGCGGTGAGTGCCATCGGTACCCTATGTTGCTATTCCTGAGTAGGGCCGTAAAGGGTTGCAGCGATCCCCGCCATTGTAAAGTGTCCCTAAGCAGGTCAGCCTAGAACTACAGTGTCATGTTTTCAAACTGATATGGTGTAGCACCGCTGCTTTATCTGCATATGTACGGAACTTGACCACTAGGTCCCTAGGCGCTATCACCGGAGCTGTGCGAGGTTTAGGGACCCGGAAGACTGCCTCTATGTGAGTATTTCTTGCTTGCCTGGGTGCCAGCAGAGCTCCGATGAGTCTCCACATCAAGTGCGGGAGTTCTTCCACTGGGATTTCTTCAGAAATTCCACGAACTTTCACGTTGTTGCGGCACCTTTGGTCTTCCAGCGCCGCAAAGCGCTGTTCTGGTTTGTTGTGCTTTGAGCGTCTTCACCTCAAGTTGGAGCCCCGCAGTGGTCTGGGCCTGGGTTTCTGTGGAAGCCTCAACCTGCCCAATGCAACCAATTAAGCCTGTGAGGTCTATACGTAGTTGGGCCACATCAGCCTATCTTTGAGTATTGTTGCCGTGACTGGTCGGGAATCCCCTGTTGTAGGGGCTTGCTGCTCCAGCGGGGCAAACATACCGCCTGTGTAGTCGTCCAGGCCTAGGTCTTCCGATGAGTCTGTATATTCCCCTAGGTTGGCGGCCATTCTGGGTCCACGTGTGCTTTGCAGAACAGATCACCAATATTTACTCCGGGATTAGGCTTGTCCGCCTTCTGCTTCTTAGTTTTCCTTCCCATGGCTTTTGTGAGCCGGTTAGGGACGGTCACAACCTTTTAATTCGCCGGGAACCGTTAGATTTAGTAGTTTAAATGCAGAGCCCATCAAGAGTGCGTCCGTCTGTCTGTAGCCAAGCTCCGCCCCAATTGTAAATTTTTAAGTTGTATAAAAGTGGTAAGTGGTGTCCCTCAAGGTTCATGGGACAGCTTCTATTTAACACATTTATAAATATTTTTTGAAATGGTAATTGAAAGTCACATTTGCAGTTTTTGTGGATAACACAAACCACGTTTAAGCTGGTGATTTAGTATGGTTTACAATTTGTCTGTTTTATTCCATACACCTTAGTCAGGTGGGTGAGAGATATATAGTTGTAGTTTGATCATTGTAATTTCCTTCTTTTTTGGGGCATTTGATAGTACATGTCCTTACCTTGTGTATTTACTTACATTATCTATCCCGCGCACCGGCCCTTAGACTATAGTCTTGTGGGCTTCTCAGTACAAGACCATCACTGCATTACACAAATCTGCATCTCCTCATAGACATACGTTGTATCTCTATGGGGAGTGTTCAATGTCTCATGCAGAGCTTGGAGAGTAAACATCAAGTCTGCAATCATTGCAGGACGACAACCAGGAAGTACATTTAGTGTTTGGGTTAGGCAACTTTTATAGTCCCTTACGGCAGGGCTTGACAACATTGCTTGGAATCTAGGAGCCAGATCTTTTATTTATGTTCATTTTCAAAATTTGTTTACCGAACAGCTTAATTTTCAGCAAGAAAATAAATACAATTCTTAAAAGGACACTATAGTCCTCAGAACCACTAAAGCTTAATATAGTGGTTCTGGTGTCTATAGCCTGTGTCTGCAATGTTTTTAATGTAAACCAGTGGTTCCCAACCCAGTCCTCAAATACCCCCCTAACAATCCAGGATTTAAGGATTGCATCTAAGGTGTTTAAAAAACAAAACAAAAAGAAAAACACAACTATTTAGACACAACAGGGTAATCCCTAAATCCTGGACTGTTAGGTGGTACTTGAGGACAGGGTTAGGAACACCTGATGTAAACTGCCTTTTCAGATAGGACTGTCTGTGATGTTTAGTGTGTATGTTGGCAGCCTGTTGTATTAAGGGTAAGATTTTTTGTGTGTGTGTGTGTGTGTGTGGGGGGGGGGGGGGGGGGGGGTTTCTGTGGTAATCTGTGTGTGTGTGTGTGTGTGCGTGCTTTCTAATGTTTGTTTTATTTTTTGTTTTTTTTGCTGGGGTAATGTGTGGAGGGGGCTCTTTTCAGAAATGTTAAATTAATCTTTGAGAAGTGCCAGCACCCAGGGAGAATGCAGGCTTTTTTTT
Organism: Pelobates fuscus; assembly: GCF_036172605.1. Lineage (NCBI taxonomy): Eukaryota > Metazoa > Chordata > Amphibia > Anura > Pelobatidae > Pelobates > Pelobates fuscus. The sequence continues at coordinate 22,764,819 of NC_086328.1, forward strand.
TTTGCTTAGGCTCACTCTTGGCCAGCTGGAGAGTTTTTTTGGACATCTTTAGTTTTCTAGTGCGAGTTGGAAACTAACATGAGTCGGCCCCTCTCATTGGTAGTTTTGAACCAGTGGTTATGGGGTTTGGAGGCCAAATGTGTGTCGTCTTATGAGGTCAACCATTTTCCAACAGTTTTACCCCAAAATACTCTGCCACTTTGACTTCCGCTCTCATGTTTATGATTTTTGGAGTTGGAGGATTGGTTTAGAGCATCATCTGACACTCAGTCCACCACTGACTATTGAGTGAAATCTTTGAGAAACATGCTTTAGACAGGTACTTTTCTTAACCCCTTAAGGACACATGACATGTGACACGTCATGATTCCCTTTTATTCCAGAAATTTGTTCCTTAAGGGGTTAAAGGACCACTATAGTGCCAGGAAAACAAACTCGTTTTCCTGGCACTATATGGTCTTTAGGTCCCCCCTCCCGCTGGGCTCTAGGGGGAGGAAGGGGTTAAAGGCTTACCTTTCTCCAGCGCTGGGGACTCTACTCCCTCTTCGGCTGAATGCGCATGCGCGGCAAGAGCTTTAAATTTAGCTTCAAATAAGCCTTATGTGGTGGTGGTTTTTTTTAAATGTATGTATTTATTTCATATTGGATTTTAGAGCCATATGAATGAAAAGCTATAGGATACTTCAGAATATAGCTGCAAATCAGAAGTTGGCCTTTTGAAGGGAGCCTTAACTGTAATGGACAGTAGTACATCCTAACCTCACCTAAAATAATTTTCTCTTTGGATCTAGTCCCGAACACAGAGATTCCATGAACTGGGTAAAAAGGATTTGTTTACCATCTTACAGGTCCCTTCTAATGTTGATCGCTTTGAAATAAATTGATCTGTGCAGATTCTTGCTAGTTCTATAGAAGGCAGCCTGACTGGTTTTATGGGAGGTGGTGGAGAATGCTTGAATGGTTTTGGAGGTCATAGTGTGCGTTACAAATCTCCTTGAACTGTAAGTGCACCATGCTTTCTTACTCCTCTTATTAAATAAGATCAGCCCTGATCCCAATTTTGAGACTTGGTTGTCTCCTGTGGTTTTAGAGGTGCCTCTCAATAAATGGTTGAACCCTTTGCTTGGCATTCGCCATTAAAACAGTTATTGTGCCAAGCAGAACAATATTTGTGTATTTTAGTTTTCTGTAACTTTCCGTCGGTTTCCTATGCAGCACATCGATATTATCCATCATTCTATTTTATCTGTATTCGTACTTCCATGTTGGGCAGGTTCTCTTCAGGGCCTCTTCTGGGGACAGTACATTTCCTGTTTGACTATTAATAGAAAGGTCTATTGTGTTAGACTGGATTGTTTTAAGTTACAGTTGCAGTCTCTTATCGGAATGCTTTTCAGCTGCATTAATGAGGTCACCACTGTTTTTCCATCAGATTACAGGATGTTGTGTTTGTAACTTAGGCCCTGGAGTCTAACTGTAAAGTGCACAAGAACACAAACCATATGACATGCATTGCATTTGGTTGTGGACTTATTTGAGAATGTGGTGGTGAGTTAATTGTGCTTAAATGTTTATAAATAAGATAAATTGTATGCCTAACGCTGTTACAGTGGAACATCTCAAATCTTTCACAGTATAGTTTAGTAACATAGTAACATTGTAATGCCTAATGATTTTGGTTAGAAAATCCTTACTGATGGAGGCATTTCCAAAAGTGTGCATTTGCAACAGGGCAATTAGAACTAAATGCTTTGTGTCAAGAATGTCACTTTCTTTTCTTACAAGAACACTTGAAGTAGCATAACCACTACAGGACAATGTGGTTATAGTGCAAAAAGTGCCTTACTGCTGTCCCACTAAAAAAAAAAACTAAATTGAACGCTAATTTTGGCCAGTGTTTGTGACTAAGTGGTTACTAAAAACGACTGGACTTACCCCATTTGCAATACCTTGGGTTGTCTTCTTTTGCAAATGGTATGCCATCATGGGGGTAATTCTCATTCCTGGGCTACCATACGCTCTCAAAGGCAACGTAACCAACCTGGCCATTTTCAATGTAAAAATATTTGACCCATATATTTGACCCTGTAACTTTCAAAAACGCTATAAAACCTGTACATGGGGGGTCCTGTTCTACTCAGGAGACTTTGCTGAACACAAATATTAGTGTTTCAAAACTGGAAAATGTATCACAACAATTATATCATCAGTAAAAGTGCTGTTTGTGTGTGAAAAATGCAAAAAAAGTCACTTTCACGGACAATATCATCGCTGTGATATGTTTTACTGTTTTGAATCACTAATATTTGTGTTCAGCGAAGTCTCCCGAGTAAAACAGTACCCCCCATGTACATGTTTTAGGGTGTCGTAGAACGTTACAGGGTAAAATACAGTGATAGCAAATTAAATTCTCTGGTCTTTCGGCCTGGGTTGGCAGGCAGGTCCCTTAAATTGCAATCAATAAAATAACTTAATTATGTAAAAATATTACCTAAATACGCACGTAGAATTTAAATATATATGCATATTTATATATTTGAAGTCTACGTGTATATTTATATAATTATTTATGTAATTTTGTATATCGACATATGAATAGTTCGCATTCTTTTTATTTATTTATATATACATAGATATATATACAATTTCATTCTAAGTGTATTTTGATATAAATATATATATATTATCAAAATACAGTTAGAATAAAATTTCGTATAGATATATAATTTTTTTAAAAATTTTTATTTTTAATTTTTTTAATTTAATTTAAATTATTTATTATTCGTATTTTATAATAATATATATATACAATATATATAGTTATTATATATATTATATATATACGTGTGCAAATTAATTATAAGTGTATTTTTATATTAATATATGTACATATTAATATAAAAATACACTTAGCATGACATTATATATATGATATATAGACATATATTATATAGGTATAATATATGTCTATATATCATATATATACACATATATAATAATATATATTTTTTTTTATTAACTATAACTTTAAATTTTTTTATGATTTTACACATGCAGGGAGACTGCCTGTCAGCACAGACAGTCCCCCTGCAGGCAGAGACTAGGACACCTATTGTGACCATGTGGTCGCCCTGTTGGGCGATCACATGGCCCCAGGGGTCCTAAACCGCCATGGGGAGACTGTCTGGGCTGCAGGCAGTCTCCCCACACCGGGAGCACCGCCGATCGCCGCCGGGGGAACGACGGCGATCGGGTAAGTACATTTTAAATTTAGGACGGTTCAGGACCGTCGTCGGTCGGCAAGGGAAAAATGCAGATGACGGTCCTGAACCGTCCTGCGTCCTCAAGGGGTTAAAGCGGGTCTGGAGTCCCTTCTTTGTCTATGTATATATTTTGACTGATTGTTTTTGAATTTAACTGAAATTTAAACTCAATTTGAGTGTTTCATAATAATTTGATCTTTATGAAATACTAACTTTTAATATGGGAGTGATAGAGCCATTTTAATTGAGACAGTCAGCTGAGTACTCTTGGTCAATGAGGGAGTTCCTGTAATGAACAAAACTAACAGCAATATCTCTGGCTCTGAGATCAGAAGCTGACATGCCTGATTAGGCCCAGGTAATTGTCAGACTGCTGAAGTTAGACAGAATATACTGGGACAGTACCAGGGCACTTCTGGTAACAACATTACTGCTGGCTGTTTTGTTTATTGGAGTATTCCTTTAACCCCTTAAAGACAGATGACATGTGTGACATGTCATGATTCCCTTTTTTTCCAGAAGGTTGGTCCTTAAGGGGTTAAAGATTCGGTATGCTGAGACCATATCAGCCACAGAATATAATATTGCTTCACAAAAGTATATATTTATTGAAAGTAGATCAAGTAATTAGCAAGCATTTTGACATGTTCATATAACTATTTTAGAACCAATTTCTGCTAAATCTGGTTGTGGGTCTCAGTAATGGTACACATACTGTATTAATATCCAATGTGAAAAAGTAATCTATGACCCCATGTATACGGATACTTCTCTGAGTACAGCAATAACCTATGTAGATCTTTGCTAGATTTTTCTTTAGTTATTTGCAGACATGCCAATTTCATTTTTAAAACTTTTGCATTTTCACAGATTTACTAAGCTTTGTAGCCCCAATTAAATCTTACCAATGTCATGGCCATAGTATTTTATAGAAAACATTTGTGGTGTATGCAGTATGAGCTCTTTACTTTGTTTTAACTTGACCATTTCATCAGAATTTCTTCAACTTAAGAGATCAAATGTAACCTGCCATGCTTTTGACAGGTCTATTTGCTAGCTTCCCAGAGACACTGACCCTGTTTGTCACCATACTTGCCAGCATCACACTTTATTTATAGCACTTGACTGGCCCTGGTCTTTTTAATATATGTTATGGATACATTTTATACAGCGTTAACGTCTTAGTGTTTGACAGCTGCCTGTTCCCACACATTGCACTTTGGGAAACAGGAGCTCACAACAAAAGTGTTAATGGAAGACTAAAGGCACCCAGACTATTTCATCTTAATGAAGTGGTCTAGGTGCATTGGTCCTGTTATTTTAAACCTGCAATGTAAACTGTTACTGTTTTTATATAATCTGCAATGTTTACATTGCTGGAGTAAGGTTACCAGTAGTGACTATCATCCTTACAGACCCTAGAGGCGCTCTCTCCTCCAGAACCAAGTGAAACTGGCAGGGCAACATTTGCCTATGCGTGCCTAGTACCAAACCATTGCTCCCCTATGAGAAGCATTTGATTGGAGGAAATTGCTAGTGATGTTAGCTTGGATGCTGACATCACTGGAGGTGGAGCTAGACACTGCAGTGGCGGAGTACCGATGCTGGAAACAACCTGGGTAATCTTTAATTTACCTTTTTTTTTTATTTATTTATTTTTTTATATATACCAAGCAAAGGGCATTGGACAGTGATCACTTTGCTTTGATTGTTCTTTTAGGGAGAAGGGAATGCTGTGTTGTAATTGGGTAAGTTTAGAGCACATTGCTTCAAAGTTGGGGAGATTTGAGTTGGATTTGAGTTTTTGCTGTGTATCAGAGAAAAAGTTGAGAATGTTAACACCAACAGGTTACAAAGTAGAGTTGTTTAAAGAGGGATCTCGATGAGGTCTGTTGCAGCCAGGATATGGCAGACTTGATTTGTCTGAGACTATCGTATGTTTCTTTAAAAGTTGTCGCCAGCTCTCCTTAATGCATCTCTATGGGGAGCATTCGGCATCTTCATGCAATGTTTACTTAAAGGACCACTCTAGTGCCAGGAAAACATACTCGTTTTCCTGGCACTAGAGTGCCCTGAGGGTGCCCCCACCCTCAGGGACCCCCTCCCGCCCGGCTCTGGAAAGGGGTAAGGGGTTAAAACTTACCTTTTTCCAGCGGTGGGCGGAGAGCTCTGCTCCTCCGATCCTCCTCTTCTCCTCCCCGTCGGCTGAATGCGCACGCGCGGCAAGAGCTGCGCGCGCATTCAGCCGGTCACATAGGAAAGCATTCAGGACGCTTGCGTGCTCTCACTGTGATTTTCACAGTGAGAATCACGCAAGCGCCTCTAGCGGCTGTCAGTGAGACAGCCACTAGAGGAAATAGGGGAAGGCTTAACCCATTCACAAACATAGCAGTTTCTCTGAAACTGCTAGGTTTATGAAAAAATGGGTTAACCCTAGAAGGACCTGGCACCCAGACCACCTCATTAAGCTGAAGTGGTCTGGGTGCCTAGAGTGGTCCTTTAATGCATAGCAAATAATGATGGTGACTGTCGTGTGACCGGCAATTCATGTTCAGAATAAATTGAAAGCTATTGCTGCCCTGGTCACACTCCTTTTTAAATTGGAGCCTAGCAGACCGCATGTGGCCCTCAGGTCACCACGTCAATATCACTCTTCTTGATTGTACTCTTTTGTCTCAGTGACTTGCTGCTCCAGACTCTGCTTGTCCCAATTACACATTCCACTCAAATAGTCCTCCCCACCCTGTGTTACTTTTTTTTACGATCTTTCTATTCTTGTAAAATCTTAGATGCGTATGTTGCAGCTATTAGATAATACGGGACTATATAATGATGTAAGTTTGTGATCCCTGCAACAAAACAGAAAATAATCTGCTGTCTTCCTTTACGGGTGTATGATCAGAAAGATAATCGTTTAAATTATTTGCTAAATTTTAAGCTCTCTCTAAAATTGTCTCTCTGATCTTATGAGACAACAGGCTAGTGAAGCAAGGTTCAAATCACTCGATTGAGCAAGAAGCATTTTGCTTGTTCATGTTGTGTCTCCACCTAAGAATGATTCAGTGTGCAGCATACTGCAGTCTGTTATGCAACACATGCACCCAGCACTCGAGTCACATGACAGCAGGTGAAGATCTGTAGATTGTGGAGCTAGCAAATGGATAACTAAATTTGTAGTGGCAATCCAGAGGCACAGAGCTATCTTCTGTTTCTGGGAAACTAGGCACCCAGACAACTTTATCTCAATGACTTCCTGCCCCCACTCCCCATAACACTTCATTTGAATCACGAAGCTAGAGTTTTCTGGTAAACATTTTATAAAACATATTGCTTGGATTTATTATCCCTACTTGATATTGCAGGAGTTAACGTTTAATTCTTACAAGAGAATTACAGGAAGTCACAGACTATGTAAGCTTTTAACCCCTTAAAGGGACACTATAGTCACCAGAACAACTACAGCTTATTAAATTTGTTCTGGTGAGTAGAATCATTACCTTCAGGCTTTTTGCTGTATACACTGTCTTTTCAGAGAAAATGCAGTGTTTACATACAGCCTAGTGATCACTTCACTGGCCACTCCTTAGATGGCTGTTAGAGATCCTTCCTGGGTCATGGCTGCCTAAAATGCATCCAAACATTCAGTATCTCCTCCCTCTGCATGCAGACACTGAACTTTACTTGATACAATTCATCTCTATGAGGAGATGCTGATTGACCAGGGCTGTGTTTGAATTGTGCTGGCTCTGCCCCTGATCTGCCTCTTTGTCAGTCTTAGCCAATCCTATGGGGAAGCATTGTGAGTGAATCAGGCTACCACTTCTAATGATGTCAGCAGGCAGTGGGCAGGTCAAAAGGAAACCGGGACAAAGCCTGCCGCTCCAGACTTGAATAAGAGTAAGATTTTACTATATTTAGGGAGGCATGAGGGGGATAGGGGGGCTAGATGGTAGTTTTATCCTTATAGGGCCAGGAATACATGTTTGTGTTCCTGACTCTATAGTGCTCCTTTAAGGACTGAGACAATTCTCCAAGTTCTTGTTCAACTGCCATTTAAGGGTTTCTCTCTAAGTTACTTCATACATGGTTTTTTTTTTTTTTTTTTTTTTTTTTTTTTTTTTTTAACGTATTTCCTAAGTAGATTCGCTAATCAGCCCTGTTGTCAAATCCCTGAATGTCTTGGATCTAAATAAATTTTTGGTAGTTAATGCTAACCCTTTACCAACCAACAAGGATTTAGCCCTGCTAACTCTAAAAATGTTAGGATGTCTCTAGCTCAGTGTATTTAGGACGTACTGACACATCCTAACGTGGTTAATGCAGGTTCAGGAAATGACACCTTCAGATCAAGATGGCAAAGTGTTTTGTATTTACGGCTTAGTCGTGCAGTGCTACTTCTAGGATAGACTTGGAGGCTGGAAGAATTAAAGCTGGCTTAAATATGTACAGACTATTGCACACTACTAGCACACCACACTTTTTTGTGCATACTGTAATATAAAGGCATTTATGCAAAGTTTATTGAATAAGAGCTTGACAAGTTTGTTTGGAATCTAGGACCCAGCTAAAAAAAAATTAGGAGCCAGTCATTTTCAATGAGAAAAATGCAATTCTTAAAGGGACGACACTATAGTTACCAGATCCACCACAGCTTGATGTAGTTGTCCTGGTGACTACATACCATGCAGGCTTTTCAGCAAAAAGTCACTGTTTACATTGCTGCTTAGTAAGACCTCTAGTGACAGTCACTCAGACGGCCACTAGAGAGTCCTGGGTCACTGCTGCACCACGTGCGGCACTGATGTTCAGGGTCTCCAAGCTCTGCATGGAGATGCTGAATGTTTCTCATAGAGATTCATTATTTCAATGATGCATCCCTATGAGGAGATGCGAATTGGCACATCTGATGCACATGCACAAATCCTCCCAATGCTTTCCTAAGGGAAAGCATTGGCTTAGCGGAGTTTATAAATATTGATAATCTTAGCCATTGAGGTGGTACCAACCACAGCGAAAGTGGCATGGGGGGTGGGGGGGGACAGGCTTTGCACACACCCTCGCCCTGACAGGCTGCCTCAGCCGGCCACCTCCTTGCTCCTGCGGGCGGCCGGCCCCATGCGGTCCAGCGGCAGCCGGCTTCAAAGCTCCATCGGCGGCCACATTAAAGAGCTGGCAAATACCAGACGCCAGGGCAAAATAATAATGACTTGGTTTCAGTGTGGCTATATAACCCTGTTGTAGTATATCTCAAAGATGTATTGCACACCATGTTTATACAGCTACTATAGGATAATTTTCTGAAAGACAACCATATTCCTTTGGTTTCCATGGCATCCCAGTGTTCTTGTTTGTGACGTTATAGCAGTTATTTGGTCAGTGTAACACTGCACCAGTGGGTCTTAATAGGTATCGAACTCATCTGCAGTTATTAAAGTCACACAATGAGCTTTCACCCTGGTCGGCTTCCAGTGCAAACTGTGAGAGTTCTGCTGCACCGTGCGTCGTATTGTTTTATTAAAGCAATGGGTTCTCTAATCCTGCCAATGTGCAGACAGACCCACTTTCACTTTTAATTTAATAGGTTGGAAGCAGGTTTTGCCGTGTTCTCGAAGGCCATAAATTATTTCCTAACTGATCCTTTATAAAAAAAAAAAAATTAAAAGTGCTCTGATGGTTTTCAGTATAGTATATAAGAAAACTCTGGATATTCCTCTCACTAATACTTTACATGCGTGATGTCCTCCAACATGCCTCCTGTATGAACAGGCTCATTGTTGCTTTGCACATAAATATTAAAGGGACACTATAGTCACAAGAACTACAGCTTATTGAATTTGTTCTGCTGAGTAGAATCATTTCCTTCAGGCTTTTTGCTGTAAATACTGTCTTTTCAGAGAGAATGCAGTGTTTACATTACATCCTAGTGATAACTTCACTGGCCACTCCTCAGATGGCTGTTATAGATCCTTCCCGGGTCATGGCTACCTTAAATGCATCCAAACATTCAGTATCTCATCCCTCTACATGCTGAAACTTAACTTTCCTCGTAGAGATTAATTGATTCAATGCATCTCTATGAGGGGATGCTGATTGGCCAGGGCTGTGTTTGAATCATGCTGGCTCTGCCCCTGATCTGCCTCTTTGTCAGTCTCTGCCAATCCTCTGGGGAAGCATTGTAATTGGATCAGGCCACCACTTCTAATGTCAGCAGACTGCTTATTTTTCTGAGTCCAACAGCATGCAGAGTTACAGCTTCAGGCTTGAATACAGTAATATTTTGCTATATTTGTGGAGGCATGAGGGGCCCAGGGGGGCTAGATGGTGGTGTTAACACTATAGGGTCAGGAATACATGTTTGTGTTCCTACCCCTATAGTGAATCTTTAAAACATTTTAGCTGGTTAGAGCGGTGTTAAAGACACCAAATGATATATCTGAGATTACCTCTAATCCTCGTAGATTGTAAGCGTGTTTGAGTTGTCCTTCATATCCTTTTCTATAGTTTAAAGTGCTGCTAAATGTTAGTGCTATAAAAATGTTACTCTAGTAATGTCTGTTCATTTAATGGTGCTGTGCTTTTTTTTTTGACCCACTTATTTTTGTGCGTTCTCCTTGAGTGTTTCCAGCCGTATGTTTACATACATAATACTACCATGGTTCATGTTGCCGTGTTCTGCTTTAGGTTTTAGATTTTGCATGTAACTGCTAGCAGTTGGCACTGTCTATCTAGAATACGTATCCACATGTCATTGTGTTGTTAAATCAGGTTAATGCTTGGTGCATATATTCAGAAACCCTTTGGTTGTTACAACTTGGTCAAGACCCATACCTGGCTCCCCAATTGGTTGGATGTCGTTTGGTCCCAAAAATTGATTGCTGTAGTGGAAGAGTCAGTGCTACAACATTTTTAAACACTTTACATCTAGTATTGACCTATTTCATGTAATACCCTATTTTCCTAGTGTTCGATGTTCAGTAACTGACCAACATCTTCTAACAATGATGGGCAGTAAGCCAAAATGGAGTTGCTAAGTTGTAGATTAGGGATGAATGCTGAACTTTAGATTTCTACATTAAAAGGGTTACTCAAAGCATCATAACCTCTGCAGCCCACTGTAGTGATTACAATACCATGAGTACCCCGACTCCATTCCCTGTGAGTGGGACTAACTATTTAGTAAGTGTTTGCCTCTTTTCTTGTGTCCCTGCTGACATCTTATGCTCTCTGGTAGTCCAGTGACAGGCGTCTGCAGAAGCCGCAAGCTGTGGACATCAACATTCACTGGCTGAGTGTCAGCTGACCACTCTCAGCCAATGCCTGACCTTCTTGCACAGAATTGACCATAGCGAAGTGGTTAATATCTGTGCAACATAAACGCATATACAGACTTCATGCACCATGACCATTTCAAATTACTGGAGTATTCATGGTGCTTGGGCTAACTCTTTTTAGTCTTATTGTTCATACCTTAAACACTTTTGTTTATATAGGTAAACATAATAAAACTATTAAAGTGGCTGTTCCCTTTTAACTATGTTAGGAATACAAAGCTGGCACCTTTCCCTGCCTCCTAGACCCACCTGACGATGATCAACTCCAGTGTTCCTCAGAGGATTGTATGCAGTGCTTTCGTAAAAGCTTTTTCTATTAGCTTCTGTGTCTGGTGAGTCTTGTCATATTGAAGCCTACAGGGCTTCATATGATAGAGGCTTCCACATCGATGAGTCTTGGAGTGTCACCGCACACTTGGCAATCACAGTTTAGGTGTATCAAACTTTCAAGGGCAGATCTGCATTTTAAATGTGGTCTGTAAGACTTTTTGTACAAATACAGTGTGCATAGCATTTAGATCAAAATTTGCTTTAGCCAGCTGGCTTATCAGTAAAGCCCCGCCACCACTATATTGATTTAAAACTCATGGAGCTGCTCTTTTTCTTGCATTGCTTTGTCTACTTTCCCCATAAAGTTAACAAACTTATTTTTGAGGTGTGAAAAGTAAAAAGAAACTGGGTACCATCTGCGAAGAAAAGGCCAGTCCACTGTGTGCAGATATCTTGCTTCAGTGCATACATTTTAGAGATTACACTAAAAAGATGAACTTGAAAGGGAGACATTAACATACTTGTATTACTCCATCCATGTTCTTGCCAAGTAACCTTGTTTGGGTCTCGAGTTTTTGCTGATGGAAGTGGAACTTGGTTGATTCTCAAATTGAATTAGAGTTCCTAAGCATCATTACATATTTGTTATACTTTTGATTCAACTCTGGTTTCCAGGCCTGCTCTTCTGGGGATTGGTTAGGGGTGTAGAAACGCCACTTTTACAAAGAGCATTTAGTTGCTGCAATACTCATATAGATTTAATAAAATACAGCAATTAAAATACCATTTGATTGCTGTATTTTATTAAAGGTATTCTGACCACCTTCAATTTGTGAGTCAGCCATTTTCCTTTTTTTTTTTTTTTTAAATATACCTGGCACCAGATTTTATTTATTGTTCCAGTGATAATTTTACTCCATAGAATCCTTGGAGGGTATTATACCACTCAAGCTTTATCCATTGAGCAGTCTGCCTGCTCAATAAAATGTGAGTACCGACTTGGTATTTTATTATTTCACCTCTGGCTTTTATACAATAAGCACTATTCTTGTGTCTTTTATATTTCATATTATTATTATTATTATTATTATTATTGCCATTTATATAGCGCCAACAGATTCCGTAGCGCTTTACAATATTTTGAGAGGGGGGGGGGATGTAACAATAAATAAGACAATTACACCAGCAAGATATACATCTACTACAAAACTTCACGCATCCCATAAGTGGGGATTGCACCTCTGTATGCCATCCACATTAGAGCTAGTCTTATAGCTCTGGAAGACGTAAGTAGGATCATATAGAACTTTTACAAAATAGTACTTAGTACCTGTTGGGATATACTGCACCATTATTTGCTGTCTTTATTTTTTCATACGGATCCCATGAATATCCAATGCCCATACTTTACTGAGGAATACTTCCCCTGACAAGATTGTGATTGACTTCTTGTACAAGGTTTTCTTTGGACTTTATGCTGTATTTCAGGCATAGACTCTTTTAGACTTGGATCATGGTCATTGCTGTCCATACAGCCTGCCTTCCAATGCTTTTCCTAGGACAAAAGTCTTGTTGTTTTCTGAAACTACTCCTATGTCTAAATGTATGCTTATTCGATTTCCAGGTTGCACTTACCCACATTGTGTAGGCTAAGTGTATATTGTATATTTGAGTTTGCAATACAGGGTTAAGCCCTTAGACACCCCTGGAGTGTCTAACTGGTGTATTGGCTCCAGGAATCTGCTTTTCTGGCACCTATATGTTTCTCTTTTTATTTACTCCTGTGTGCTGTAACAAGTAATGGAAAAGGTGTGGGGTCATTGTACTTTTATTGGCTCAGTTTATTTTTTAGAATGGACCTCTCGCCCTTTTATTTATTTTTTTGACAGTTTTTGTTCAGCAATAGTGATGTCGCGAACATAAAATTTTCAGTTCGCGAATGGCGAACGCGAACTTCCGCAAATGTTCGCCAACCGTCCTAGACTTCAATGGGCAGGCAAATTTTAAAACCCACAGGGACTCTTTCTGGCCACAATAGTGATGGAAAAGTTGTTTAAAAGGGACTAACACCTGGACTGTGGCATGCCGGAGGGGGATCCATGGCAAAACTCACATGGAAAATTACACAGTTGATGCAGAGTCTGGTTTTAATCCACAAAGGGCAGAAATCACCTAACATTCCTAAATTGTTTGGAATAACGTGCTTTAAAACATCAGGTATGATGTTGTATCGATCAGGTAGTGTAAGGGTTACGCCCGCTTCACAGTGACAGACCAAACTCCCAGTTTAACGCACCGCAAACAGTCCATTTGCACAACCGCAAACTCCCCATTTGCACAAGGTTGGATACCAAGCTAGCCATGTCCCGTTCCTTGTCCTCACTGATGTCATTGAAGGTCTCTCTTCCTCCACCAAGGAAGCGGGAGATGGAAAAAGATGCTTGGTCGGTCCTCCTACTTCAAATTTGGGGCACTGCGCGTGCAATCTAATGTGCCACCAGATAGGAGTAGTGTGTTAAGTAGTCCCCCTCATCAGGCCTTTTTTAGTCGAATGTATCGCCCACTGTCAGTCCCTTCGGGATCCATCCCTCATTCATCTTAATAAAGGTGAGGTAATCTAGACTTTTTTTGACCTAGGCGACTTCTCTTCTCAGTGACAATACCTCCTGTTGCACTGAAGGTCCTTTCTGACAGGACACTTGAAGCGGGGCAGGACAGAAGTTCGATCGCAAATTGGGATAGCTCAGGCCACAGGTCAAGCCTGCACACCCAGTAGTCAAGGGGTTCATCGCTCCTCAGAGTGTCGATATCTGTAGTTAAGGCGAGGTAATCTTCTACCTGTTGGTCGAGTCGTTCTCTGAGGGTGGACCCCGAAGGGCTGTGGCGATGCGTAGGACTTAAAAGGCTCTGCATGTCCTCCATCAACAACACGTCTGTAAAGCGTCCTGTCCTTGCCTGCGTGGTTTCGGGAGGAGGAGGAATACTTTCACCTCTCCCCCTGTTAGATTCCCGTTGTGCTGTGACATCACCCTAATACGCTGTGTAAAGCATACTTTTTAATTGATTTTGGAACTGCTGCATCCTTTCAGACTTGCTGTAATTCGGTAACATTTCAGGCACTTTCTGCTTATACCGGGGGTCTAGTAGCGTGGACACCCAGTACAGGTCGTTCTCCTTCAGCCTTTTTATACGAGGGTCCCTCAACACACGACAGCATGAAAGACCCCATTTGCACAAGGTTGGATGCCGAGCTACTCATGTCCTGTTCCTCGTCCTCAGTGATCTCTCTGAAGGTATGTTCTTCCCCCCAGCCACGTACAACACCACGGGTACCAGATGGGTGACAACGAGCACCCTGGGATGCCTGTTGTGGTTGGTCTTCCTCCTCCTCCTCCTCCTCAAAGCCACATTCCTCCTCTGACTCCTCTTCCTCACAATCCTCTTCCAGCATTGCCGCAGGTCCAGCAAGCGATGCTGATAAGGCTGTTTCTGGTGGTGATGGTGACCACAACTCTTCCTCTTCACGCTCATCTACGGGCTGATCCAGCACTCTTCGCAGGGCACGCTCCAGGAAGAAAACAAATGGTATGATGTCGCTGATGGTGCCTTTGGTGCGACTGACTAGGTTTGTCACCTCCTCAAAAGGATGCATGAGCCTACAGGCATTGCGCATGAGCGTCCAGTAATGTGGCAAAAAAATTCCCAGCTCCGCAGAGGCTGTCCTAGCACCCCGGTCATACAAATACTCGTTAACTGCTTTTTCTTGTTAGAGCAGGCGGTCGAATATTAGGAGTGTTGAATTCCAACGTGTGGATGGCGGCTTTGAGTTTGTGTGCTGCTTGTACTAATGTGTTGATCCCATAGGCGTTTGTGATGTGCGATCATGTGCCTTCGCAAAGCAGTTGTACCTAGGTGGGTGTTGGACTTTCCACGACTCAGTTTCTTTTGGCACAGGTTGCAAATGGCATCGCTGTTGTCAGAGGCAGACACGCACAAAAAATGCCACACTGCTGAGCTCTGCAATGACGGCATTCTGGTGGTGGCAACAGCATGCGTTGATTGGCGTGCTGTCTGGCTGACCCCGGGTGCCGATGCATGCTGTCTGACTGTGCCACTAGCTCCTTGCGACGACCTCCCCCTGTTTCAAACTCTTCTCCTCCTCCTCCTCCTCCTCCTCTTCTCTGTCTCCCCATCTGAACTTTCCCCCTGTTCTTCTTCTCTTCTAGCGGGCACCCACGTGACCTCCACGGATGCATCGTCATCATCAACCGCTTCACTTGTATCTGACAACTCAGCAAAGGAAGCAGCAGCGGGTACAACATCATCATCACACCGTACGTCCATGTGTGTAATGCTGCCTGACTGAGACATATCCCTGTTATCTACATCCTCTGGCAATAATGGTTGCGCATCACTCATTTCTTCCAACTGATGTGTAAATAACTCCTCTGACATACCAAGTGAAGCGGCTGTAGTGCTAGTGTTGGTGGCGGCAGGCGGGCGAGTGGTAACTTGAGAGGTGCCCGAAGCTAAGCTGGAGGAGGATGGTGCGTCGAGGTTCCGTGCGGAAGCTGTAGCAGATTGGGTGTCCTGTGTTAGCCAGTAAACTATGTCCTCAGAACTTTTCGAGTTCAGGGTGCGTGGCCTCTGAACACTGGGCATTATTCTAGGGCCAAAGGGAATCACAGCACCAGACGGCCCCTGCGGGGTGGCCTGCCTCTGCCTGTCATTTTTTTTTTCGAATAGTGGTACTATGCGTGCAAGCTACTGTGACAACAGATATGAGTGGCACTGGTGTGACACTGTGCCCTGGCAGGCCCTGAAACGCACACTCGTGAAGGAAACTGACTGCTTTTATATTACAGTCCAAAAAGTTTTGTTGTTTTTAAATGCAAGCTATTGGGACACCAGTGAGTGAGTGGTGGCACTGGGCAAGTGGGCACAGTAAACGCTGTGAGCCTGACACACACGCTGGCAGACAACTAACTGCTATTCCATCTATTAGTCAAAATTGTATTTTATTTTTTATTTTTTTAAATGTACACTACTGTTACACCAGATATGAGTTGCACTGGTGTGACACTGTGCCCTGGCAGGCCCTGAAACGCACACTAGTGAAGGAAACTGACTGCTATTATATTACAGTCTAAAGTTTTTTTATTTTTGTTAAATGCAAGCTATTGTGGCACTGGGCGAGTGGGCACAGTATATGCTGTGAGCCTGACACACAGGCTGGCAGGCAAGCAACTGCAATTACTTTACACAGAAAAAAAAAGACTGATGTTCTAGCCCTAAAAAGGGCTTTTTGGGGTGTTGTCCTTACAGCAGAGATCAGATGAGTCCTTCAGGACTGTAGTGGACACTGAATACACTAGCCTAGCTATCAATTTCCCTATCAAATCAGCAGCAGCTACACTGTCCCTACTCTCACTAAGAATGCAGCTTCACAATGAATGTAAAATGGGTGCTGTCCAGGAGGTGGGAGGGTCTGGGAGGGAGTGCCTGCTGCTGATTGGCTGGAATATGTCTGCTGACTGTGAGGTACAGGCAGAGTCAAAGTTTACTCAATGATGACAAATAGGGGGCGGACCGAACAGCGCATGTGTCCGGGACATCACTATTCAGCAATAATATGGAAGATACAGAAGGGAAAAGTAGTAACTATTCAAATTAACTTAAAATCAGAGAGGCACATATTGTCCACTACTAACTTGTTAGCGGTAACTTAACAATGTTTGCCAGGATACATATATAGTTGTGCTCTTCATTTTACTCACAAGGTAACCATGCAAATTCCACCTTGTGGTAATTGGGCCTAGCTGTGTTGTGGAAGGGGAAGATATAATCCATCAAATTTATGGATCTATCCTACCCAGCTTCATTTTGTTATATGTTCAGTGGCATGACTGCTTTATTTTGTGAATGATCTGTATTGTGTTCTGTTGATTTAGGTGTCCTTACTTTTTTTTTTTTTCGTTCTTTGTTAGGATAAAGATAAAGTTTCCCTAAACAAGACTCCAAAATTGGATCGAAGTGATGGAGGGAAAGAGGTGAAAGAGAGAAGCACAAAAAGAAAATTACCTTTCTCAGTTGGGGCAAATGGAGATCAGAAAGACTCAGATACAGGTAAGGACTACACAAATGTTACGGTACTACACTCTCCAACAAAATCCATATTGTGTTCTGGTAAATGGCAAAACCCACATTCAAAGCACAAATGTCTTGGAACTTTACTTTGAACTATTGTAGATTTCTATATTGTCAAGTAATATCTGCTGTCAGAACTTCAATGGCATTTAGATTAATTTGTTTCCTCCCTTCCCCCAGTTTGTCATTTCATTGTTCCATAATAAATTGTTGTGGTCAGTTTTAAAACTAGTAGTGTGTGATTTTTCACTTGCGCTTACTGAAATTTCTACTTTGGAGAACTATAAACCGTCTTAACTCATCCACGTTGGATTTAGAATTTGTTTGTACCACCCACATAGTTAATAAAGATTTATAATGAGGTGTTTCTTAAATAATTCTTCACCAAGCCTAGAGAGTCAGTCAATATTAAATCAAGGTCATAGAGTAGCACAAACCATGGTAAGTCGGTTTATATAAGCACTGCAGAGGGTATGGCTTAATGTGCAACTACAATTGTGTTGACTAAAATTCCCATGATGCTTAACCCACAATTACTGCAATTGCTTTCACATTTGGGCATCTAATATTTTCCTTGGTTACACAGATGTCATTGATGCGTTGCAGGCCCATATGTTCTTGCAAGTATTAATGATGGGAGATCATTATATCAACATGCTTTCCAGGGTTATATATTTTCCTTGACTGTATTTGTGGAACTGCCCTTCTAATGTTGACATCACAGGGCATATAAGGTAGAGAGACCTGGGATCTGCAATAATGTGATGTTTCAGTAGGGCCTGCCTGCCATAAGGGTATTCAAGAGCCAACTCCGCAGACAGTTTGCTATCTGCCATATTCTATCAAGTCGATTACAGCAGCTTCTATCTTTAGGAGAGCTTTTTAATTTAATCAGCCTAATGGATTTCTGCAGACCAGAGTCAGGCAATGGTGGGGGGTGGTGGTGTCTTCTGGCAGCTTATTGATCGGTTTTCCCATTCAGCTCTAAGCTTTTAACCAGTTGCTTTAATCAGTGCAGTGACATAGACTTTTTAAGTTAATGGTTTGAGCCTGTCTGTCTTCGTTGTGGCTCTTGATGCTGTGAGTTGGCATGGGAGTTAGATGCCCACTATTTTGCAATCTGCGTACTTGGAATGTCCAGCTGTATCATGATTTGTATTGGCATATTTGTGGAAGTAAAATGGTGGCATGTTGATCTTTCTTCAGAGCTTGGTTATTGTAAAGACACATTTCAAAAGACTCTGAGGATTACCCTTCTTTTCACACTTCATAAAGATAATGCTTTGAAAAATAAGTAATGTCAAGTACTATGCTTTTAACATGACTTGTTTGGTGTAAATTCCCAGCTTTGTAAACCTTGTTTAAGAATATTTCTATCAGACAGTTCTTCTGCTCTTCCTGTCACTCACTTGTCAGTATAGACTTCCACGCCAACATGGAGGGGAGGCAATGCTACGTTCATATTTATTCACCGGATTTATTCTGTCATGCTATAAACATATTGCCCTAAGCTCTTGACGTGAAGTATTTAGATGCCAAATATTTTCAGCTTGCATAATTTGAAGTTTTCTCCTATCTGCAACATCTTGCATCTTGTCGATTTAGAAAAGAAATGAAGAAAACTGTGCTCACAAGAAAACCATGCATAAGTGGTCAGAGGCACATTCCTTCTCGAAATGTTGTAACTTGAGAAAATGAACCTTTTGTATTCTGGTTAGCCTCTCAGAATTTGTTTAACTTCACAGCAAATTGTTTTTATTTTTCTGCAGAGTTTCACCTAGCGATGGCTTTATCACCCACGTAGCAGTTCCTGTTTGAATTTGGTATTGCATTTTAATTCTCTGTTTACTAGAACCTGTTCAGGAGAAAGATTTGGTGTGGAAACAATTGGGTCCTTGTCTGAATCACATCTATCAGTGACAAGAAAAAAAACAAAATTTGTATGTGTGCAGGAAGTTAATTCTAGGCACCTTTGTAAGGTAATTTAAAGGACCACTATAGGCACCCAGACCACTTCAGCTGGTTGCCAGGTCCATCTAGGATTAACTGCTGTAAACATAGCAGTTTAAGAGAAACTTTAGGGTTAATCAAGCCTCAAGTTGCTGTCTCATTGACTGTGATTTTCAGTGAGAAGACGCCAGCGTCCATAGGAAAGCATTGAGAATGCTTTCCTATGGACTGGCTGAATGCGCGCGCATGCACATTCAGCCGATGACTGGGAAAGGAGGAGAGTCCCCAGCGCTGAGCGAGCCCGGCGCTGGAAAAAAGGGTAAGAGATTAACCCCTTCCTCACCCTAGAGCCCGGCGGGAGGGGGTCCCTGTGGATGAGGGGGACCCAAGGACCCTATAGAGCCAGGAAAAAGTGTGTTTTCCTGGCACTGTAGTGGTCCTTTAATTGTCTCTGGTTTGCTAAGCTGTGAAAATTGTGGCGTTTTTCTCTGATTCAAACCTTATTCAGTCGAGAAAATACAGGTCATACCATTATTGTTTAAATGAACAGGTGGCTCCTAAATGAAAAAGGGAAAAAAATTTCCCCCCCGACTTTTTTTTTTTTAATGTAAATGCAGGTGCCCCCTTCTCCCACAAAGTCATCCCACAGTCCTCTCCTCTTTATTATCTCATAAAATTCAATGCTTATCATAGAGAAGCATTGGGAATGATAAGTACATATATTGCGAGCGATGTGCTTATTCAGTTGGATGTTCTCTGAGAAGCATTCACAGCAAATTGGCTGCTAGGATGTCGGCCACTAGTGGTGACATTATTCCTGCAATGGAAACCTTGCTATAGCTACAAAACAGAACTGTTTTACTTTGCATGGCTAACATGACAGGGGTTCTGCACCCAGACCATATTATCATAAACCTATGACTGAGTCCCTGCTGCTTCTCCACACACTGTCATTATTGAAAAACTTAAACGCTGTACATGCCTACATTGGTTTAACTTGGGTATTTTAATTGATGTAACTACTGCAATGTTCTAATCTAATCTAAATTAACCCGAAACGTTACCGTGGTTTGTGCGGGTGGCGAAGGTACTCTCACATACGCAGTGAAAACAATGGGAGAGTAAGGATTGGCTGGGGAGAAAGTCTACCACTTCCTTTTATTAAAGTTCATCGTGGAGAATGAGGAAAGTAACTGTTGGAAATGGTGTGTATTATCTTGAACTTGTTTATCATATTGATCACATGATGGTGTTAGGGTAGCTATATTTTATCATACACGGGTGGGCAGAGTGTTAGGATTTTGGGTTTTATTTACCTCAAATGTGCTTGGTTCATGTTCCTTCTATTGATGGAGGAAAAGCTAAAGGTTTTATTCCTAGTAAGTCTGGGTGTTGAATTGTGAAGGCCTTAAACACTTTCCTTGGCTTATCGGTTACAGTGGATTCTGGGTCGCAGGAATCCATCCATACAGTCTAAGTTTAGCTGCTGTTCATGCATGAGAAAACCGCCTTGGGACATATATTTTCTAATAGCAGATATAAAATGGCTTTCGCAGTGCATGATGTGGTATGTTATTACAGCCTGCTATTCTCTTTTGGATTTGTTTTGTATCTGTCCGTGTAGGATCAAGAGCCTTTGTCTGTTCTGTCACAAGAAATGCCCTACAGACTGTTTGTGTTGCAGTGCACAGCTGTTATCAAGGCTGGACTTGGAAAGCGGGGTCTGCAAGTGATTGTTGTATTATATTTCCATGCAATGTCCTCCCACCCACCCCCCAACCACCATGCTTGCTGTAATGTTTGGTGGGGAAGAGCTCAGTCTCATTCATGTGGTAATAATCTGAAACTGGCTGCTTTTTCTTGTGTACAGTATTTAATATTGAGTTTAAATGCTCCAGGCTTAATGTCCTGCGCAGATCTAACTCTGTTCTCTCTCTTTTACATAGAATGTGACGGCAGATAAGAACCATTCGGCCCGTCTAGTCTGCCCTATTTTCTAAATACTTTCATTAGTCCCTGGCCTTATCTTATAGTTAGGATAGCCTTATGCCCATCCCACGAATGCTTAAACTCCCTCACTGTGTTAAACTCTACCACTTCAGCTGGAAGGCTATTCCATGCATCCACTACCCTCTCAGTAAAGTAATACTTCCTGATATTATTTTTAAACCTTTGTCCCTCTAATTTAAGACTGCCCTCTTGTTGTGGTAGCTTTTCTTCTTTTAATTTATAGTCTCCTACGTTACTGTGTTGAATCCCTTTATGTATTTAAATGTTTCTATCATATCCCCCCTGTCTCGTCTTTCCTCCAAATTATGCATAATATCCTTTAACCACTACACCCTGTGCCTGAGCCTGTCTCCACAACACCACTACACTCTGAAAGTGGTGAAAGTGAATTATGTAGAGCCACATACTGTGCGATATGATTTTTATCCACTACTCTTAAGTCTACTAGATCCTACAGTAATCCATCTGCCATTCCTAGGCTGTCTCTTTGGCAGTGGCTTTGCAACAGTCTCAGCCTGAGTTTGACTGATCATTTACAAATTTCAGACTCCAAAAATACAATCTCCTGCTGCAAAATAGAGAACCGTCTACAGATGAGACTACATCCAAATCCCGAGTGCAGCTTATTGACAAATAGGGCAGCGAGGAGTGAGCAGGAAAAATACTGTGGTCTCAATATGCACCAGATTTCACAGTTGATCAAACTGTGCCATAAAGCCCTCAAGGAAATGTTCTTATGGCTTTATATTTGGTAATACAGAGAAAGCAAATAGAAATATTTCTTCACTTGGAAGCCTTTCAACGCATAGGGTGTGTGACTTTTGTTTAAGGCAGTCATAACTAACTCTGGCCCCTGAAGATGCTGGCTGATCATGGCAAATGTTTTTCATAATCCTCTGGGTCTGCCAATGTTGGTTATCGCTAGGATAAGGTCATCAAACAGTCCAACTGCAGCCCACACACTACATCAATGTAGATACTTTCTGTAGATAAAGCCCATTAAACAGGGAGCAGTTTTAATAATCCCTGCATGGTCTGATGTTGAGGAAGCAAAGCCTGTGACCCATATCCTGTTGGCTCTCCCCAGCCACTTTATACCTGGGGGCACGTGTTTATGTGCATGCAGGGAAGAGAAACTGCAGCTTGTCCATAGTCAGACTGCTTCTCTCTTTTAAATGTTTTCGTTTACATAAACACCAACAGCAAAGGCAACTGTCTTTTCTGTTATTGAAATCTTGCCTTTAGTGAATGCAGAGCAGAATTTCCTGCTAGTATATACAGGAAGGCTGCATTGAGATTGACTTGATTTATAAGTACAGCTAGTGTTTAATACCCAACTCAGTGGAACTAATTTTATTGACTCTGGAAGGATGAAGTGCTTAATTAGGCCTTTCTGGAAATCTCACCGACCTGTTGGCGTTTTAGAGGTGGCTGTAATGGAGCATTCGTTAATCCGATCTTACAACATCTGTTCTGGCCCATACTATATGATGCTCTGTTACATGGTTCTCAAAAATCTGGCCATCAGATGTTGCTGAACTACAACTCCCGTGATTCTTTGAAATAGATGGCCAGAGAATCAAGGGAATTGTAGTTCAGCAACATCTGTGGGCTTTAAATGTTTCCCCAGCCATCAGTCCATATTTCCATCTTATGTCCTATTTTCCGCTTAACTTGTTTATAATAACCAAAGAAGTGATCATTTGAAATGTTGCCTCTGAATATGTACTATTGACAAGTCTGTTTGCAACTCAGTGAGACAGCCACTAGAGGCTGGATTAACCCTCAGTGAAACCTAGCAGTTTCTCTGAAACTATGTTTTCAGCTGCAGGGATAAAACTAGAGGGACCTGGCACCCAGACCACTTCATTGAGCTGAAGTGGTCTAGGGTCTATAGTGGTCCTTTAATGGCTTATTTGGAATTTAATACTCAATGAATATTTGAACTTATATTATTCTGATGCATTTTTTTGAATGTTTGTTACAGTAAAAATCATGCCTCATTACTCTCTTTCTCGAACAGAAAAACAGGGTCCGGAGAGGAAAAGAATTAAGAAAGAGCCAGCCAACCGGAAGTCTAATATGTTATTTGGTATGGGACTTTCTGGGATCAGGGCTGGTTACCCTCTGTCTGAGCGACAGCAAGTGGCCTTGCTCATGCAGATGACAGCTGAAGAATCTGCCAACAGTCCAGGTAAAAAACACAATGTATACCCAGTTCCCCCCATCTCACCACTGCCATAGTACAAAGTATATCTGTTAACAATGGCCTGCATCTTCAGTAATGTATGCTTGTTGGCATGCAATTATTTGTCGTGTTTAATGGAGTACCAAATTGCTAGATCACATAGCAAACCCCTTGTGAAAAAATGCTAGTTGAAATATGAATATAGTGCAGTTTTGTTGATTTTTTGTGAAATTTGTCTTATCAGACATATGCCATGTTATAAAACGTTTTATGTAATGTTTGTATATGTCTACCTCTCCTTATATCCTTGTGTTTATAATACATTGCCAGTGTTTCCATTCTGAACCTTGGCGTGATGGTCAGAGCAATGCATAATAATAATGTAAGGGTGCCATCTTGTGGTAGTACATAGCAGGAAATTCTCAGATGCAATGAAATGAAGAGTCCGTATGGTGTATAGATTAGGGGAGGATTCTCTTTCAGGTGCCATCTCCTATTCTTGCATGCAATTGCAAATAGTATGTACTATTTCTCTTAATGTGGGCCAGTGACTAAGTGGCAGCCAGGGGGAAGGTAGTTAGGATACAGAGGTGTCTGGCATCGGTGGACCATCTTAAGAGATAAACCTATTTAACCCTTGAAGGTAGGAGGATGCCCTTGCACTACTGCCTCCATAAAAAAAAAAAACTTTAATGAGCTGAGCGGGGCGTGGGAGTGTTTCTTGTTCCAATACAATGTGAGTTATGAAAAATTGCATAAAAGACAAAAAAAAATTTTCTTGTATTGATTATACTAAAATAAAGTAATCCACAGCCTCCCATCACCCCCTGCTCCTTCTCCTCCCCCCCCCCCCCCCCCGTTTCAACATTTTACTGGCGAACCCAGAGTTTACTACAGTGTCTGTATTATAGTTGACACAACACCAAAGCATCCTTCTCAGTCAGCAGTTGGTCAGAAGGGGACTCCTAACTCCGCCTCCAAAACCAAAGACAAAGTGAACAAGCGGAATGAACGGGGAGAAACTCGCCTTCACAGAGCAGCCATCAGGGGAGATGCACGGCGCATAAAAGAGCT
The DNA here is from genome assembly GCF_036172605.1 of Pelobates fuscus. Lineage (NCBI taxonomy): Eukaryota > Metazoa > Chordata > Amphibia > Anura > Pelobatidae > Pelobates > Pelobates fuscus. The sequence goes on from NC_086328.1 coordinate 22,789,052, forward strand.
GATCAACGAAGGAGCAGATGTGAATGTGAAAGATTTTGCAGGTTTGTGGTGACACTGTGTGTAACCTTTATTCATCTTGCATGTAGTTTACACTTTGTAGCTTGCACTGGGCGATACTTAAACTTGATCTGTCATCCACTAATGGGTGGCTGTCCAGTCCCACTACTGACAGATATAATTTGTATAACTTGCAAATGGGTTCTGCCAGGTTTCTTGACATTAAGGCTCTTACCTAGTGCTCGAGAAGCCATTTCAGAAAGCTTTACTCGTATAGTATTATGCGATTAATCCACAATGCACACACAATTCATCTTTTTCAGAGATAAGCAATTCTGATCGACAATATATTTTACACATGCAATTGCTGTGTTTTGCTAGCATCGTGTACATATTCCCTTGTCTGTAAGTTCCACAGTGTCATTTTTGAGAGAGACACTTTTGTAGGACAAAAATACAGTATACTTGGCTAAATCCTTTCTTCAATCATGCAATTTGTATCAAACTGCAGGGGTTATATTAAAGGGGCACTTTATGAACCGTAATCACTACAGTTCACTAATATTAATGGGGCATTTAGTCTTCAGCTGCTGTCCCTATAACTCAAAGTGTGATCCTTCTGAAGCTGCTTGCATTATGCTGAAGTTACTGTTTTGTTCCACTTTGGTACTTGAAGCATGGAAAAGCCATCCAAACTGACCTGAACACACACAGCCTATCATTTATGTCCTTGATTGGATGGCTTTGGCTGCGTAATGTGGAAGTGTAACATCTGCACCTGGCTGTGCAAGGGCTGAACTTCAGGTGACGATGAAATCCCCAATTGGCCTTTTGTGGTTATAATGCTCTGTTTCTTTTTAAGGTTACGGATCTTCCATTTTAACTTTCTTTAATCTAGTTGGGTGTGTTTTTTAATTTATTTATTATTTTTTTGCATCAAGTCTTAATATTAACACCTACGGCTGACTCATTGTATGGTTATTAGATTGTACAAGTATTTAAAATATATGCCCTATATTTTTTTTTTAATTGAAATAGAACACCCCTCCCCCAACAACCTTTTTTTTTATTTATTTATTTATTTATTTATTTTAAATCACTGATCCATTAGGGTCCATGGCCATCAATTTAACTAGTCATTCACAGTTTGGTCTTGATCACCAACTCTTGCACTAGGTTTGAAGCCCAGGCAGGATCTTGCCAAACCTTGTTTATGGTTAAAAGCACATTGAAATTATCATCACACATTGGACTAGTTTTAAATTGCATACAAGCTTTTACCAACAATTTGTTAGAAAAGTATAAGGGCTATCTCCAACTCCTGAACAAGGTTTTAAGTAAATACAGATTTGTACTGTTCTGCATCTCTTTTCGTAAAACGACTAAATTGTTCTCTCCTAAAAAGCATTGTATGAATGAGATAATTATAACATCCTTTGCCGCCCTTTTGTTGCAGGTTGGACAGCATTGCATGAGGCATGCAACAGGGGTTACTACGATGTTGCAAAACAGCTCCTTGCTGCAGGAGCTGAAGTAAACACAAAGGGGTTGGATGATGATACGCCACTGCATGATGCATCAAACAACGGTCACTTCAAGGCAAGCATCAGAAATAAATTAAATCATTACCTTTGCGTAACTTCTAAAAATCTTTAGAACTGTGTGCCTTTTATTGCTGTCTGACTCCTTAAAGTCAAAAACTACATTTACAAAAGCTTTCAGATAATGTGGATTGTCCTGATACACTCATTTATTTACTTTATTTACTGATTCCATCAGGTGGTAAAATTGCTGTTACGCTATGGAGGGAATGCTCATCAGAGTAACAGAAGGGGGGAAACTCCATTAAAAGTGGCTAACTCCCCCACGATGGTGAACCTTCTTCTTGGAAAGAGCACATACACATCCAGTGAGGAAAGTTTGACAGGTAAAGAGCACAGAAGTCTTGACTCTTATCTTGATTTTCAAAGCTTGATGTCCCTTTCCAAATCAACCACAATCCGTCATCTATAACGTGTAGTTTGCGTAAAGGTTTTTTTTTGAGGGGGTGTTTTAAGGATACTTGTGGTTTTAGGATCAGTGTTTAGCTTGACTGCAAGTCACTTTTTAAAGTCCTTAAATTATGATAGCAAACTGCTTCTTGTGTGCAGGCAGTTAATTAGTCCATTCCAGAGTAGCAAACACTTACCATTAAATCCCTAGTAGTGTCACGTTAAAAAAAAAAAAAAAAAAAGGAAAAATGCAAAGAAACCCTGTTTTAAATAACTGGATTATTTGAGTAGGTGGCTGATATTTATTTATTACTGGTATTTATAAAGCGCCAACAGATTCCGCAGCGGGAGTGGTGAATGTACAGTATACACAGACAAATACAAATACTTGTTTTGAAGTGCATTTGCCTTCATTAACGGACTGTATTGGGGCCAATATCACTTCTTGTCAGGAAATGCACCACTGCCAGCATCCATGTATTGAGGGAAAAGTGAATAAAGGTATTTTTTTTTTTTTTTAACCCTTTACATGGTAGGGGGACCAGAAGGCACTTGGGTGTTCGGAATACAAATTTGTATTCCTAACACTATAGAATTCCTTTTAATGATCATGCACAATAATACTAAGCAGTGTTTTTGTGGAAGTTCTTGCGTATGAGTTCAGTTAAGACCTTCTGTCTTCATATACTATAAAATTCCTATAGGCAACCATTATCAATGTCATCCGCTGGTATAGATTCTGGTTGTAACATGAGTCAAAGTCTAACGTACTCTCTGTCTTGCTTTCTGTTAAATACCAATATTTTGTTGTTGTTGTTTTTTTTAAAATACATAACAAGGAGTAGGCAATGTTTGATAAAGAATACACTTTATTTTTGTATGCATGATTTACCTGCCAGTCTGAAAACTAAAAACGTTGCTTTAGGGTAGAGTTAATCCATTTGTGTTGATATGCTTCATTTGTCTTAACAGAAAGCTCAGAAGAAGAAGATGCGCCATCTTTCGCACCTTCTAGTTCAGTGGATGGCAATAACACAGACTCTGAATTTGAAAAGGGCTCCAAGCATAAGAGCAAGAACCAGGACCCACCCAAAGCCACTACTCCTGTGAAAGATGAGTACGAGTTTGATGAAGACGATGAGGAAGATCGTGTGCCCCCAGTTGATGATAAACATCTGTTAAAAAAGGACTTTCGAAAGGAGACTAAAGTGAACACTCTTATTGCTATACCTAAAATGGAAGTGAAAACCTATTCTAAAAATGCATCTGCACCAAAGAAAGCTGCCCGCCGCATCCTGTCCGATACGTCTGACGAGGAGAACCATTCCGTCTCCGTAGGAGCTAGTGATAAACTTAGACTGTCTGCTCACACTGTCCTACCGAGCAATAAAACCAGGGAGCAACCCGTAGCCAAACATAAAGAAAAAAGTAAAGTAAAAAAGAAGCGAAAGAAAGATACAAAAAATAAAGAAGTACGTTTTGGGAAGAAAAATGAAATTTTCTGTTCTTCTGAGTCAGAAAGTGGAAACTTGGATAGTGACATTGAAAATGATAGACTTTCTTTAGAAAGCTCAAATGGTGTCAAGGACTGTGCCTTTGTCTTACAGGAAACTTCCTTATTTAGCTCTTTGTCTGCATCTTCTGCTTCTTCTCAAGGGAGTTTAGCATCGCAAAAGCACAATGCCAACATCCCTGACCAGCACTCAAAGCATTGGAGGACAGATAATTGGAAAACTGTTTCTTCTCCAACCTGGTCAGATGTTAGTTCCTTGTCTGATTCTACAAGGACACGATTAACTAGTGAGTCTGACTATACGTCTGAGGGTTCTAGTTTGGAGTCTGTTAAACAGGTAAAAAAGAAACCGGAGCACAAAAAGAAAAGCAGTGTCCACAATAATGTATATGAGAAAAACTCCTCCTTTCACTTACATGGTGAAGGAGCTATCCCTAAACTAGACAGAGAGGGCAAAGTAGTGAAAAAACACAAAACTAAACATAAACATAAAAATAAGGACAAAGGACAATGTCAATCTGGGCAAGATATTAAGATATTAAAGAGTTTTTCTTTTGAGTATGAAGACTCCAAACAAAAATTAGAGAAGCCATTAATTTTGGAGGCCGATGTCCCTGAGAAATTAAAGGTTTTAAAACATGACCATGAACATCCCAGGAAAGAGGACAAATTAAAGAACAAGTCTGATGAAAAGGATTGGTCTTTTAGAGAGGATGGTGGGAAGGTATTCAAAGAGGAAAAATCAGCTAAAAAAGCAAAAGATGTGAAAGATTCCACCAAAAGATTAAAAGAAGAACGGGATCGACCTGCCAAAACAGAAAGAGAAAAAACAACAAAAGATAAATCTCCCAAAGAAGAAAAATCCAAAATCCATAAAGAAGAAAAAAAGAAGAAATCTAAAGACAAGTTGTCCAAATCAGAAAAGAGAAACGACCTCAAAGAAGAGAAAATTTCCAGAAATGACAAAGACAAAAGCTACAAAGAAGAGAAGGAGAAAGTCAAAAAAGAAAAATCTCACAAAGAAGAACCTATTTTTGAAGAGGTGAATAATAAGAACAGTTACTTTGATAATGATGAGACAAATTACAGTATTTCTGATGATGGTAAAAATATATGGATGTCTCAAATGTCTCCAGATTCACCATATTTCTCTCTTGGGTATGATTGCTGGGAGTCCCCTGTGTCTTCTCCTGTGAACTATGGGGAGAGTAAAAATGAAGTCATCACAAAGCAAATTTTAAAAGAGGAAACTAAAGAAAAAGATTTCAAAAGCAAAGAGAAGAGAGACTATGGTGAAAAACAAAATGATAAAGAATTAATTGTAAAAAGAAAAGATCGGGACTCCTCAGACAAAATCTCTGACAAAAAGAAAGACCAAACAGACAAGCACAAAGGTATTCCCTCGTACACAGAGAAAGAAAAGAAACGAAAAGACTCTGATTGTGTAAGAAAAGGTAAAGAGAAAGATAACGACTCTATACGAAGGGAGTCTATAGGAAACAAAGAGCGGAGAGACAGTAAAATAAAGCAAGAGGAACAGGTCAAAGAGGATATGATGGACCACAACAACGAGGCTTTATTTAAAGACAAACCTGAACAAGAGTGCAATACTAAGAACTCTGAGACGAGGGAGAGGCATCATTCTGGAAAGGAGAAAGAAAAGAGGGATACCTCTGAGAAAAAGGAAAAGCCAAAGACTGAAAAACACAGAGATAAATCAAAAGACTCTGAGAGAGCTGAAAAGATAACCGAAAAAAGCCAAAAAGAGAGAGAGGCAGATAAAAGTTCCAGAGACAAGAAAGATTCCAGGGAAAAATATAAAGAGTCACATAAAGACCGTAAAAGTTCTTCTGACCAAAAAACAGACAAAAAAGAGAAAATTGCCACTGTAGATTTTATTGATAAGAGGGAGGAAAAGAAAGCAAGAGGAAAGAACTGGTATAACATTGCGGACATATTCACAGATGAGAGTGAAGACGATGATGAGCGTTACATGCCAGGGTACAAAATCGCAGATGGGTATGCAACTGAATTGCACAGAGGGGACAGTTATCACGAGAGAGAAATAGTCCAGGAGAGAGAACCTTCCCAATCTGAAAAACACAGAAAGTATTCCAGTGATAAGCAACATTCTGGGGACAAAAACAAAGACCGGGACACTAAAGAGAGAAAAAAAGATAAAGTCCCGTCTGATTCTGGAAAGGAGAAGAAAGACAAGAATATTGCCGAAAAGCACAAAGAAAAGAAAGATAAGGATTCTGTGGAAAAATACCGCAAGGATAGGGTCTCTTTGGATTCTAATCAAGACAAAAAAAGTAAACAAAGAGGTCAGCCAGAAAAAACAGAGAAAAAATATCCCAGCGAAGAAAAAGCAAAAATCAAACACAAAGAGAAATCCGATAAGGATAATTTTAAAGAACGTAAGTCCTCAAAGGGCGAATCCGAAAAAAGTCTGCTGGAGAAATTGGAGGAGGAGGCTCTGAATGACTATAGAGATGATTCCAATGATAAAATTAGTGAAATCTCCTCAGACAGTTTTACTGAGCGGGTTCATGAGCCAACACCTGGAGGCATGTTTGATGCTGTAATAATGACCAATGCAGAGGGTTTGGAAGAAAAATGTAAAGATTCTGTACCAATTCCATGCTTGGCTGAAAAACTGAAAGACCGAGAAAGAAACAGGCATTCCTCGTCCTCTTCATCAAAAAAAAGTCATGAGAAAGACAAGGTACGAAAGGATAAATCTGAGAAAAAGTCTGAAAAGTTGGATGAAACAAAGGATTCCTACAATCGAAGGGAGTCTGTGCCATATGATAAAGACATCCCTACTTCTGACGGGGATACTTTTGTGTCGTTCACTGTTAAAACTGAGACTGTTGAAGAAGGGGACCGAAATACAGATTACATGTTTCCCACCGAGAAAGACAAGCATGAACCTGAAAAAGAACCTACTAAGAAATCAGAGAGGGACAAACTCTATAGCTGTAATTCTGCAGTGAAGGAAAAGAAAAAGAAAGATAAACACCGTGATAAAAGCAAGGATGAAAAACACAGAGACAAACAATTGGAAGCATTCTTTAAGCATCATAGGGAGGATCAAAAATCAGTGAATAGAGACAAGGATTCTCCACAGGTGATTATATTAAAAGACAAATCAAAAGAGGAGCTGGTGAAATTTGGAGAAAACAAGTTAAAAGACAGAGTAAAGGAAAATCTGGATAAAGACAAGCCAGACTCTACAAAAGTTGGAAGTGACAGAGTAAGCCTAGTTAAGGAGACCAAGAAAGACACCAAACCAAGAGAGAAGTTATTGGGTGACGGAGACCTGATGATGACTAGTTTTGAAAGAATGCTGAGCCAGAAAGACCTTGAAAATGAAGAGAGGCACAAACGTCACAAAGAAAGGATGAAACAAATGGAAAAGATGCGACACAGATCTGGGGACCCAAAGATGAAAGAAAAGATGAAAACATCTGATGATTTGCGCAAACGAAGTTTAGACTTGAATAAGAAGCCACTTGTTACAGAACCCACCCAGAAGGAGAAGTCCAAAGAGTTGGCAACTTTGAACACACCACAATCTGAAAATAAAATCCAAAATGTTGGAGGGAATGAGTCTAAAGAATGGCTGAATGGTCCGCAGATTAAGGACGTGCCCCCTGCATCACCTAGACCAGACCAAAATAGACCAACAGGTGTTCCCACTCCCACATCTGTGATCTTTTGTCCAAGCTATGAAGAAGTGATGCAGACCCCAAGAACACCTTCATGCAGCACTGAAGACTACCCAGATTTGATGTTTGACTGTTCGGATACGCAACAATCTTTGCCAGCATCAGCTATTTCAATGAATGCATGTTCACCCACATTCTTTGACAGGTATTCTAATGTTTCTGTTATGATTGCTGAAAATCCAAGCCAAACTCCAACAAGATTGGCTTCCTCCACAAACCGAAGTCGTTCAATCTCTGTTGATATAAGGAGAACTCCAGAGGAAGAATTTCCTGTAGGTGAAATGAAGTTCTTCAGACAGCAGAGTGTTCCAGCTTCTTCTAATGTCACATCCCCAGTACATCTTCAGATCGAAGACAAGGTCAAGCTACCTCTGGTCTCTGCAGAAAAGTTCCCATGTTTGTCACCAGTCTGCTGCTACTCCCCAGACTATAGAACTACATCTCCGCGAGTTGAGGACAATTGTGAATCTGCAGATATTGCTAGTATTACACTTTCCCCTGATCGTGTCTACTCGGGTGTACAAGCGAAATCCTCACCATCTGAAAGGGATGACTTGCTGGAGCCTTCTGCAGATAGTGCTGTTCCTCCAGACATTGACATACCATGTGATTGTGCAGAGGCTCAGCAAGCAACAGAATCTATTCTACCCCAAGAGCACGACAGTTTTTCACCACCTGAATCTTTTATGCCACAGGAGGCAAGTTTTTTGCCACCTGAGAATAACTTTATGCCAAATGAAAACAGCTTTCCAGCTGAACACGACTTCATGCCCCAAGAAACTGCATATTTACCACAAGAGAACAGTTTTATGCCTCAGCAGGCAGAGTTTCTCACACCGGAACCAGAATATATTCCATCAGAGTCTGCCTTTTTACAACCAGAATCAAACTTTGTTCTCCGCTCTGAATCAGGTTTTCCTCCCACAGAGACTGTTTATTTGCCACAGGATGCAGGTTTTCATGCTTCTCATACAGAATCTACTTTCCTACCTCCAGAACCTGTCTATATGCCACCCTCTACTGAATCTGGTTTTCTTCCACCTGTTGAAGAAAATACCTTTGGTTCCAGTATTTCAGAGCAGAATCTGGAATGGCCAAGTCCTCCAGCAAGGAACTCTGAACATATTTTACCTCCAAGTCTAGTGGGTAACACATCAGAACATCCCAGCAGCTGGTCAATTGGAACAGAGCTCTTAAAATCTCCTCAGAGATTCACAGAATCACCTAAGCATTTTTGTCCATCCGATAAAGTTAGTACTGCTTCTGTTCCTTTTATTTCTTCTGATTTGCCTTATGCAGATTCTCCTATTTCATTTCCCACCTCTGAACCGGCTCCTGAGGAACTCAAAGATGAAGTAGATGAAGAGGAAGAAGCAGAAAATATGCCACAACCAGATGAGCAAGGTCCATATATGTCTCCTACGCCACTGGCTTCTTTTTTCAATAACTGTAAACCTCTTCCGGATGCCCAATCAGCTCTGTTTCCTGAACCTCAGTTGATAAACCCAGAACCTTTAACAGATTCTTTAAGTACTGTAAAAACCAATTACATAGAACCAGACATTGATCCACAGAATCAAGAAGAACCAGAGTCCTGGTCTGACCCTTTTTCGACAGCTGTGGAAGATTTAGATCTTGGACCATTTTCTCTACCAGACCTTCCACTTCCAGTTAAGGAGGACACAGAAGGTGATGTTGGTGAGAGTAACATTGTGGCAGTAAGTCCAGCAGCTCCCCCTGATGTTGACATGAATGAGGTGCCTTCTCTTGATACAAATCTGCATCCGTCTGAGATTTCTGAAGACCCGGACTGTGTTGGGCAAGAGTCACAAGTACTACAACAGAAAGACCATACAGAGAGTGCGGCAGATGCTGTTGAAACTGGATTTAAAAACCATGGTGAGCAAGAATTTGAATCTCTAAGCTTTCAACCTCCTTTTCAAACACTTGATACTCATGAGCACTTGGAGACAGAAAAGGTTCAGACTAGTTTTATCGCTCCAGACACTTCTTCTCAAGCTTCTTTAGAGACACCTGAAGAAGAGAAAGTGGCATCAGATGATGTGAAATTGGAAAATGTTGATTGTGATTCTGCTGTAAAAACAGAGTTTACACCAGTCACCCCTGCAGTGGAACCACCAGAGCAAACTCCAAAAGTAACAGTTGAGATCCCCAAACCACCCAAAGTAGAAGAGATACCTCAACGTATGACGAGGAACCGTGCTCAGATGCTTGCCAATCAAAATAAACAAAATTCTTCTCCTGCGGAGAAGGAGCCTGCTGCAGTCACCACTGTATCCACCCGTGGAAAAGGTAAAGTTATAGAGGACGAAGACTCTCAAACTCAGCATCCACGCAAGAGAAAGCTGCAAAAACCCAACCAACTTCAGCAGCAGATAATCATTAACACAAGCCAACAGACCCGAGAGATGATTCAGCAGACTTTGGCTGCCATAGTAGATGCTATAAAGTTGGACGATATTGAGCCATATCACAGTGACAGGTCAAACCCGTATTTTGAGTATTTGCAGATTAGAAAAAAGATTGAGGAAAAGAGGAAAATCTTGTGCTATATAACACCACAAGCTCCTCAGTGTTATGCTGAATATGTGACTTATACAGGCTCCTATCTACTGGACGGGAAACCTCTCAGCAAGCTTCACATTCCAGTGGTGAGTTCTCATTCTGATTGTACACAAAGTTGTTTTTATTTTGTTTTATTTTTTGGGGTGGGTTTCTGTTCTTTTGAGGTTTTTGATCAAGGCAGCAAAGCAAACTTTAAAAATTCTCATTTCACTACTTGGTAAGCCCACCCCACCACCATCGGTGCCCTCTATGCACATTTTACACTCTAAACACCCACTACGCCGTTTCAGCTTCTTGGCACATTCCAATGAATACTTATCCACGCTGAAACTGATGGAAAGTAAATAAACAAGATCCACTTGTTCCAAATGCTTTTGTTGCTGACTAAACTTTAAATAAACCCTTCTTCTTTTAGAGGAACACTGTAGGTTAATACATATGAATAATAAGTTAAAGAAATTCCTGTTTATGCTGAACAATGGCCATCTTACATCAAATTGTGTTTTTTTTTTTTTGTCCTTCTCTGTTAATCAGTTTAAATGGCACACAAGGTTCCTGCAGGCTCTAGCACATAGGTGTCCAATCCTTTAACTTTACTGGGTGGCATTGAGCGCAGATGAATTGTTTTGGGTTGCAGATAAAATATGTAATATTAATTTGTATACAAAAACTTCAAAAGCCCATTCTTAAATGTGTTTAGTAGCCAACTCCTTTATTTGTTATCCTTTTGTGGGATTGCCGTATTTAAGGATACCAACTTGGAGCTATCTACTAAACACACGTATATACACAATCAGACCCGTCCACGCAATCAGACCCCTCAATACTTGGCAGCAGTTTGGTAGTTTGTAAGGAGGGTAAAAAGCTGGAGTTTAACTTAATGAAAACACATCCTTATGTCACAGAGTAGTGAATAATGGCAAGAATATAAAATAAAAATAAAACAAAAAAGTGAGTTCAAGCCTTTGGGCTTGCAGTTTGGGGAAAATAAACTTTTGATTTACACAATAGAAACTTTATAAAATTAACCAATAAAATATCTTTAGTCTTTAACTTTAATTGAAGATGCCTTAAAATATTTTACCTTCACTATTTTTAAAACTTTTTTTTTTTTGTGTGTGTGATCCTTGCTGTCAATACTGTATTAACTCTTCTGATATAATTATAGTTGTTCATGTATGTTTCCTCTAGATTGCTCCACCTCCGTCATTGTCTGAGCCGCTCAAGGAGCTGTTTCGGCAACAGGAAGCTGTGAGGGGGAAGCTTCGCCTGCAGCACAGCATAGAACGAGTACGTGTTTCCCATTTTAGATGATAAGGTCATCAGACTGACCTGTGTACTAAATATTCTAAGTGAGAGAGATGGTTTTATCTGTGTGACTACAATGAAAGATCTATCCTTATTCGAGATAGTGGCTGCATACATCACTGGCACCCAGTGCAGGACATTCCTGTGGTGATTGTTACCAATGTTCCTTTAAATTTTCTCTAGTGCAAAATGTTTTCCTGATCCAGAATTGTGTGCACTGGATGTTTGTGCGAATGTAAACCTTAATTAGTTTCTCGGTAATTTTGGTATAGCGCAGCCTCTCATGGTTTAGAACGCTATATTACTATGGTAATAGGGTGCAACTGCGTAGAGAAGTGTACACACAATAAAAAACATTTTAAGAAATGTTTTCCAGCCTGTTGGTTATTCACTTAGCCACAAAGTTTCATGTCTTGGATAACTGAAATTGTTTGCTGTGTCTCCCAGGAGAAGCTGATAGTGTCTTGTGAACAGGAGAATCTGCGCGTTCACTGCAGAGCCGCCAGGACCATCGCAAATCAGGCTGTGCCTTTCAGCGCCTGCACAATGCTGCTCGACTCAGAGGTGTATAACATGCCTCTGGAAAATCAGGTCAGATTAAAAATTGCAACACACCATTTTCTGTTTACTAGATATGTGTTTTCCAGAAACCGGTTGGGACATCCTTGTGACTGAGTGAATATATATCATTTTTATTTTACACTTTCCTGCTTTCAGTGTCTGACCCTCTGCTGGGTCGAGCTTTCATCAGATGCCAACCGTGGATGGGAGGGCTTAATGCGCATGAGCGCCACTTGTGCATAAGGCCTTCCCTATTCGAAAGCATTGACATCCTGATGCAAAGCATTCTTTCATGGAGACCACCCCCAGTGAAACTACTGAAAGCGCTTCTAGAAGCAGTCATATAAACATTGCAGTTTCTCTAGAAGGGTTAAGGGAATAGGGTCATTGCACCCAGACAACTTCAATGAGATGAAGCGGCATGGTTGCCTATAGTGTCTATTTAATTAAAAAGATACATTGCATTCTTTGCTACACACTTTCCCATATGTATTCTGGCTCTGCTCTGTTTGAGTGCAGCAGCAAACAGTCATTAATGCTGAGCCAAATCTTGTTCTTTATTGAAAATCCATGAACAAATTATGTACCAGTTCTTTAAATGTAAAACTAAAGATTGTTTGTTTTTCTAATTGTGTGGTTTTTTTTTTTGTATTGCCCATAACCAAGAATCATTGGGGGGAGGGATTTATCAGTGCTCTGTTCTAACAAGTGGTGTTAGAAAGGTAAAAGGGAGCTGTCACCAGTGTAATGTCTGTTGATTTCCATAGTGATTGACCCTCTTTTAGAACTTTTTACACCACTTTCTAAAAATCTGTCTCCCCATAACCTAGACTTGAGTTAGAGGAACAGTAACCTGATAATGAGTAGGAACAGTGCATGGGGTAGCAAAGGGTAGAAAAACTTTTTCATGATGGCTGTGGGATGTGTGAAGTCTTTGTCTTCTATTAACTTTGTTGAAAACATTCAACTTTTTGACACAACCAGTTGCTGTTCTCCACACACTTTGTGGCAATTGATTTATTTTTTTTCCCTCTCCCTGTAAATTCCCCCTCAAGTTAGTCTGCCTTAAAGGTCATTGCTATGTATTATAGACTTTGTTAATTTTATTTGTGGTCATATGATGCCTGGGATTTAATGTGCTTTTGTTCAGTAAACTGGGCAAAGCCCCTATGTTCATATTTGACACGATCACTGTTGTCACTGCAAATATTAGGCTAGTGCTCTACTTTCTAGTTACATGTATTTTCTTTTTAATACTTTTTTTTTTTTCTTTCCATTTTCTTATATGCCACAGGGAGATGAAAATAAATCTGTCAGAGATCGCTTCAATGCTCGTCAATTCCTGTCTTGGCTGCAAGATGTGGATGATAAGTACGACAGAATGAAGGTGAGTACAAAATAAAAATTCTCTGGCAGTATTGCATAGCTCCCAAGAACCAATAGCCAAAAAGACTCTGGAAAAAGTTTATTTTTAAACCAGTTAAAGTGAGAAAGGGAAATGCTTGTTTGTGGGTGAGAGACTTACTCCACTGTTGGTGGAGGAATTAGGCAGATACTGCACATACAATGGCAAGGAAGAGAGGAGACAGGCCACTTGATAAGGAATTAGCATTTAAATAACACTCACACAGGCCTGCACAACCTATGACCCCCCAGATGTTTTGAACTACAACCCCCATGATCCCCTAGCTATCAGGCATGATTCCCTGGCTATCTATTTAATTATAACAAAAAACATGGGTATGGCAGTCTGCTTTATTCAAAGAATCATAGGCCTGCGCTAACACATATTGCATCGCGTTACTATAATAGAAAGGGGATAATACAAGTTTAGACATTGCTGCTCAAACAAGATTACAATCTGATGATTTGGGACAGGCATATATATTGTTAGGTTCCTACGGTGACATTTACGGGTAAGGATTCAAACCTGGGTTTCTTAATCCTAAAGCTGTAATCTTTCCACTGCTCTAACCAGCCAGTATGAAGTATGAGAGCTACGCTGCCGCTTGTTTTGTGGAGAAACAAGGGATCTGTGATGGGGTAATAAGATGGGGGTGGGATTCAGACCAGCTGATAAACAAACGAGAGTGGAGTGTTTGCACATGGGGCACTCTAGGGGAAGGTGGTCCTGGTGAATGTTTGTTATATTCTGTGTGTTCTTTCGTAGACATGTGTATTAATGAGACAGCAGCATGAAGCAGCAGCCTTGAATGCAGTGCAAAGGATGGAATGGCAGTTAAAGATGCAGGAGCTGGACCCAAGCAGCCATAAGTCCCTGTGCGTTAATGAGGTTCCCTCGTTCTATGTGCCAATGGTGGACGTTAACGATGACTTTGTGCTCTTGCCAGCATGACAATGCGGACATGTGGGTCTGTATTTCTGTTTAACTCAAAAACTGGCAAGGGCCGGCCCCTTTGGCTGAGGAGAACTTAGACTTCACAAAGCATCTTAATCACTTGCTGATGAGTCCGCTGCTTGAGGAGGAGGAAGCATTTTGATTCACAAGAATGGAAACCATTACGGAATTGCACTTTCTTCACAGATTATTAATCCACAACCCCTCTCCCAGAAGCAGAACAGAGGAGATCACGCACAGGTAGTAATGGAGAACGAGAGCAAGGGATCAAGGAACATGGTGTGCACGTGTACCTGTATACACATGTGACTGAACATGGAACAGGCATCAATGGTCGGGTGCTTGTAAAAGACAATGCAGAAAAGAATTTTATTTGGGAGAGGGGGGGTGGGGACAGGGAAAGCAGGTAGAAGGTATATTTCCTACCCCGTTTTGTTTTTGTTTTGTTTTTTTGCTTCCAATCCAGGTATCTGCAACTAAAGGACCTCTTTCCATTTTGCTTTTTTTTTTTTTCTTGTCCTTTAGTTACAATCTCGTTGCCCAAAGGAACACGAGATTTAAAAAAAGAAAAATTCGCCTTCAGCCGCTGACTACCTCAGGGTCAGCCTCTAAATCACCAGGCCTCAGTGCTCTCCTGCAAAGCAGCTATGGCCTATATCCAGTTAGTTTTGACCCAGCTCCATCTGTACGCTTCAGGCAGATCCTGCATGTGATATTTACTAGTTCAGGATGCTCCCTCCGCCATTGTGTAGGGGCAGAGAGCTACAAAGTTGAATTCAAAAGGAGAACCAAGCCAACCTTTGTCAGCTTTTTTTTGTTTTTTTCCCTCTTAATCTTGGGCATTTAGTTTCTCTTTTCAGAGAATACAACTTGAAACACTACAGAGCCAATACTCATATGTAAAAAAAAAAAAAAAAAAAAAAAGTCAAAAAAAAAATATCTGGTAAATGATGTACAGTTTTTTATACACATTACCCAATGTACTTTTGCTGCCTTCTAGATAAATTATTTTGCAAACACATTACTGCACAGTTGTAAATAACTTATGTACTGTAACATCACTTTCAGTTTTGTGTAAATAAATAAATTTAAAAAAACAACTTTGTAATATATATACATATATATAGATATATATAGTCCACGCTAGGCAGCCCCCCATCCTTGCAGTGAAGGATTCTGGGAATAGATGGGCCACACAAATTTCAGTTATTTTCAATATTTTGTTAAAAGGTCTCCTCGAGTGTTCACACGTGTCCTTCCCCATACCATTCTACCATTATAACAGATTATTTCATTGGTAGGACCTCTGCAATAACGCAGCAAGCCATTGCAATGAATTTAAAAACACAGACATGTCATTCTTTAGTAACTGTTCATAAAGTCTCAAAACACTTGTTTTCCCTCCTTTTTAATGTAGTCTTTGTACTCCTTCTCATGTCATTTCAAGAGAATTAACAAGTAGGAGAGATTTGAAAGCAAATTGCTAGGTCACAAGTCAGTTTATCCTAAACATTGACCCCTGCAACTTAACACACAACTTATTTTGTGTTATTTAGGATATAGAGCTGCAGAGATCTTTAGGATCTTAAACCCAAATTACTCCAAATTCCATAATATTTTTTTTAAACCAAGCATCGAGAACTTAAGCTTCATATTCCTAATAATTAGCTCATAAAAAGATGTGAAACAGACCTGTTATGTAATTATCTGTATTCAGTGCCGGCATTACATGGTTTCCTGTACCCTCAGAGCATTTTGGGATTGGATTCACTAAACTGTTAGAGATGTAACATGCAAGTCAAGATGACCAGATATTCTCATGGTCCTTTTTGTAACTCTGTAAACTAACACTTAAGTGAATAACCCCTTTCTTGTCATTTACCGCAGGTAGGTGGCTTAGAAAGTTTGTGTGAATCATTACCCAACTGTGCAGGTTAGATTATACAGGTGTTGGGTAAGGGTTTTCTTATTGTATTCGGCACTTTTGATATAATCAACACTCCACATCTAACCAGAACTAAAAATCCCGAACATTTCCATTTACTTTGTGCATTTAGATGAAATGTTTTGATTGACGGAGCTTCCTTATTCATATTTAGCTGCTAAATGAAATTGTGAACATTGTCTGTGGTCTGTCTCCTGTTTGTGCATTTGACCTCAGACAACCCTCGCAACCTTTTCCTTGTTATTCAAGAGCATATCATGAGACTAGTTTTTACTTATTTAAGAGCTTGGCTCAGCTTTTGGTGACCCACATATGGGCTAGAGCCGTGAAAAATGCTTTTCAGGAAGATCTGTGAGGAAGACTTATGACTGACACATGGAGATCAGCAATATGTAGTCATACAAAGGGTTATTATTGTGTCATTTTCCAATCTGTGCCTCTCGTTTAATCTTCAGTAGGCCATAGCGGAGGTTGTATAATTTTGGTGTTTTTATTGTGACGTCTATAAACTATAATTAGCCTTGTCCTCCTCTTATCACTATAGATTTGTGGGGTTACTCTAGACACTGGCCGTTAATTTAGAATCTGCACTAGAGACATACAGATATTGGAGAAAAATAGATTGTGGCATAGTCCTCAAACTAACGAGAATCCAGAACTATCCATTTTACAGGTAGATGTCCTGTGACAGCGTGTAACATACTATGTGTATACTGTTATCGCTTCCCAAATATGACCCATAAATCACCTGTTACATTGAACATGCAGGCATATTGGTATCTTTGCCATTACTCGGAGACTGCAAATGGCACCAGGCACTCTGCAATGAATCCATCTCACGGTGTTGCTAAATCTGCCTTATTGATCTGAGAGTCAGCCGTAGGCCAGCATAACACATAGCACTACCTGTAGATACCTGGTTTAGGTTTGCAGCCATCTCTGGCAATTAAATTTACCTGGTTTGACTCTAAATGTAGACCTTAAGGAGAATTTCCCTTCGTATAGATTTCTACATGTTCCCTAGCAATATTCGGTCTGTCTTTTTTTTAGAGCAAAAATTGGCCTGAGACTATTCTGATGAGACGGATTCCAATTTCCTTGGGAAATGGCTGCCTCAGAGTTATCATATTCACAGTTCTCTCCAGCCATTTCCAGCCTTACCTATAGTTACAGGGAATAGTCAGTCTTCAAATGGTATTTGGTAAGAGTCAAGTATGTTTGTTTTCCTTTGTCTAAAGCAAATTGTATTTTAACATAATTTGCACTCAAAATATTTCACTCACTCGGGAGTTTATTTTTTTTTTTTTATTTTAAAAAGTTTATTTAGTAGAATTGATATGTATCTCTTGGCCGGCCTGGAGGGAGCTTGTTTATTCACCAAATTTTGAATTGACTCCCAAATGGCAACATTCATGCCAAATAGCTGCAATTTCTCTACTTCTGCTCTTTGGCTCAATATATTGCAATTTGGCTACAATTCACTAAGTGAAAAAGTCAGTTGAAATGTTGATTAGCCTTGAAATAAAGTTTAGTCCATCCATGGTGTGTGTGTGTGTGTGTATAGACGGGCAGAAATTTTAAGTCTACAAGATTTTATTATTATTATTATTTACAGAAATAATTCCAGTCCTGTCCAGAGAGCATGCTCTTTTTATTTAACTATAGTTTTTGGGTTTTGTATGCCTTTTCCTTTTTTTTTTTTCTTCCAAAACTGCCTTTCCTATTTGGAAAAAAATACATGGAGACTCTCCAGTTAGAAGAAAGAATGTTGCAAAAATGACTATTTATCTTTTTACTCCTGTGGTATATAGACTTGTCTCGCAGATTGTATATTTCCCTCCTGTAATACTTATGAGACATTGTATATATGTGTAAATATTGAGCTAGCGGGTCAGTCCACACCTCCTTTGTAACAGTTCACTTCTGTACATTGTGTGGAGTTAAATACAGCAGCCAGTTTGCGTTGTTGGTAATGTAATTTTTTTATTTTCATTTTTTTATTTTCATTTTTTTTCCCCCCACGTTTTAGTTTATGTAAATATTGTTTGGCAGTGCTGGTACTGCCACTGCTCTGCCCTCGCAATTCAGTCATTCAGCTTTACACAACAACCTGCAGAATATGACACCGTTAAAGACAAATACAAAAT
The DNA here is from genome assembly GCF_036172605.1 of Pelobates fuscus. Taxonomy (NCBI): domain Eukaryota; kingdom Metazoa; phylum Chordata; class Amphibia; order Anura; family Pelobatidae; genus Pelobates; species Pelobates fuscus. The sequence goes on from NC_086328.1 coordinate 22,807,193, forward strand.
GTTATTTTCTACAATTTGCATGTACAGAAAAGCCCCTCAACTTCTGTTGTTCCCCTGAGAGATAATGTTCGTAAATAAATGAAACAAAACAAAAAAAAAGTGCTGGGTTTTATTGGAGTGGTTGACTTGTTCTTTGATAATTATATTTTGTTGACTGGAGAATTCTTAGTGGTTTTTAGAGCACCCGGTAAAAGGGTCACTATTTAAAAAAATATTTATGTATATGCAGTTCTAGTAATTTCTTATGAGTGCCTGCTTAAAGCTTTATAGTGTTTTTCAAACTGTCAATTTAAAAAAAAAAAGTAATTTGAAATTTGTAATGTTTTTATAATTAAACATCTATATTTTTATTAACCCTTAAAGTGCAGCTTTATCACAAAGCTAGACATTTTGCATGCTACATACACTGCTAATTCAAAACTTGATTAAAGTAACGCAAACTTTTCTTTCACTCAAGCTCTAGGACGTTTAAGGTGGAATTATCATGTGATCTGTCTGTGTGGTGGCCATTTTGAATGTTACAGATAAACTGCTTCATAGAACATGGGATTGCAGCAGCCAATCAGAATGACCTATTACTTTCAACTTATCATGATGCTCTACGCCCATGGTTAGTTTGAAAATGAATTTACATTAACTAAAACGTATATTTTAAGAATGGAATATAATGGATGGACATATTTATCTGATGACAGAGCCGCTTTATTAAATTTACTTTTTGCAGACTAAAATAAGCTCTGTATAGTACAAATACACTCTGGTTTTATGTTACTGGTTGCAGCCATTAAAGGACCACTATAGTGCCAGGAAAACGCTTGTTTTCCTGGCACTATGTAGTCCTTAGGTCTCCCCACGGTCATGGCCCCTTCCCGCTGGGCTGAAGGGGTTAAAACTCCTTCAGCCACTTACCTTTATCTAGCACCGGGCTCCCTCCGCGCTGGTGACCTCTCCTCCCCCTCCGACTTTGGTTCCCAAGTGGAGCCAAATGCGCATGTGCGGCCAAAGCCGTGCGCACATTAAAAATGCCCATAGGAAAGCATTGCTCAATGCTTTCCTATGGACGTCAGCGTCTTCTCACTGTGATTTTTCACAGTGAGAATCGCGGAAGTGGCCTCTAGTGGCTGTCAGTGAAACAGCCACTAGAGGCTGGATTAACCCTGCAGTGTAAACACTGCTATGTTTTTAGCTGCAGGTTTAAAACTAGAGGGACCTGGCATCCAGACCACTTCATTGAGCTGAAGTGGTCTGGGTGCCTATAGTGGTCCTTTAAATAGCTGTCCCAGAAATTCCACAATTCTTCCCAATTAGGATTCTTTTCTATTTTGGAGGAAGCTGAAAGATTCAGATTTAGAAAATGAATGCACAAACTTGGCCCACTTTCAACTGAACTCTGTAGTACCCAGGTAAAATGGTTTCTATAACAATTAATGGGGAAATAGGGGAGAAGAGGCACACACTAAACTGGGGTTAAAGGTTAATTATCCTGCTGAAAGTGATAAATCAGCTGTCTTACATGTTTGATCAATATCTATATTGAATATAGTAAGCTAAACATGATATTTCAAAAGCCAAGTAAATTTACAGACTAGCAACCTGTCTCTAGAATAAAAGAAAAATGAGAAATTGGATTAAAGGGTTACTCAAGCTCCATGACCACTTTAGTGATTTGAAATAGTTATGGTGCCTTGAGTCTGTATGTCCAGTCGATGGAAAAAGTGAACCCCTACAGAGCACTGCAGGTAAGCCCAATATGCTATGAGTTTCAGGAAGTTGTATCACCATTGGTCCAGATGGTACCAGCCTGTATGCTACTGATGAATTATTTTACATGCATTTAGCACTGTTGCTGCACAAGATTAAAAATAGACAGCAGGAAAATTGATAATCCACTGTATACAGCTGATTTCCATCTCTTATTACATGTAAGAAGTGAAACGATGGCCCGTAATTGTAGATTATGCAGAGTATGCCATCTTTGCTGAATGTTTGCTCATCTTTCTTTACTGATCTCCCAATAGCCGCACAAGTGTACAGAACATTAACCAGTGATAAAACCGTATGGAGGGAATATAAGCCCTAACCCACAAAGGCACCTCCTCTTTATTTGCTGCTCCTGGTGATCAGCACAGATAAGAATCAGTGATTTTTTTTAATTGATATTCTAGTTATTGGTTTTGCAATGTTGGATATCTCATGTACCACCGTATTAAATCATTCTACATTTACCATATTTATATTCCTGTAGTTTAATCCCCCCCCCCCCCCCCCCCCCCACCCCCACAAATACCTGAACCTACTTGGGAGCTACTGAAATTCCATTAACACAAATATAACCCAATAAACAACTGTCCAATGTTAACTTGGTGCACTACAATTAACCTAAAACTGTCATCCAGCAACATCTCACTTTAGTGTTACACTGAAAACTACAGTCAGAACAGGTACAGGAGCTCTTAAGCTTACTAAACTGGTCATAGGCACTTCAGGCCTGAATAAACACAATGGTTTTAAATAATTGCTGAAGTCTCTGTTTTGCCAATAAATGTATCCTTTTCTGCAGACTATGAAATTCCTTTCTGCATGACAGTAGTTTTGCTTTGTATGGGTAACCGTACAGTAATACAATCCTGCCAATAATAAACATTGCCACTGGGTGGCACTATTGTTTCTGTAGCATTATGAGGAGTAATCTAAAGTGTGAACATATTGCCTATAGATGGCACTATTGCTTCTTTAGAATGTATTGATATACTGTACCTTAAATGAACACTATAGTCCCCTAAACAACTTTGGCTTAATGAAGCAGTTTTGGTGTGTAGATCATGCCTCTACGGTTTCACTGCTCAATCCACCATCATTTAGGAGTTAAATCACTTTGTTTCTGTTTATAAAGCACTTGCCACACCTTCCCTGACTCTAAATGAGACAGCCTGCATGGAAACAAAATTGGTTTCACTTTCAATCAGGTGTAATTTACCGTAAACAATTTTATCTCTTTCTCTGTCAATTGAACTTTAATCACATACAGGAGGCTCTTGCAGGGTCTAGCAAGCCATTAACATAGCGGAGGATAAGAAAATGTAAATTAAACAGAACTTGCAATAAAGGAAGGATAAACATTAGATGTCTCTTTACAGGAAGTGTTTATGGAAGGCTGTGCAAGTCACATGCAGGGAGGTGTGACTAGAGTTAAAGTGATTTAGCTCCTAAATGGCAGACAATTGAGCATGGAGACTACAGGGGCATGATCTATACACCAAAACTTTCATTAAGCTAAAGTTGATTTGGTGACACTAGTGTCCCTTTAAATGTAAAATGTAAGACCTTGCCACTAGATAGCAGTGTTTCACTATGAAATCATACTGTTAATTGCAGTGGATTACCACTAGGTGGGAGTATTGTAGCCATAAAGGAATTTAAGATTGATTATTTATAAAATATTTTACCAGGAAGGATACATTGAGAATGCTCTCATTTTCCAGTATGTCCTGGGGTCAGCATAATTATTTCATATAGATGGGATGAGTAGTACATTTTGTAAAATTATACTGGGAAATTTTAATCTAATAGGGTTAAAAAAAATGCAAGGGCCACCAGCGGTTTCCTGGGACCCCGCTTCAATAACAACCTTTGTCCCAAGGGCTACACGCTCACAGCCTGCGATACCATGACTGCATGGGGAACTTTCACGTGAGACACCCCCCAAGATGAGCTCTGATTTAGTTTGTGTTAATAGTTTGTTCAGTTATGTATTTTGTGTTTTGTTTACTGTTGGCAATTCCTCATAGGCACGAGACCTGCAAACGTGAGGGCTAATTAGGCTGGCACCCAACTAGTTCACATCACATAGTGTATCACCCCTCCCCCCCCCATGCGGCTCCCTTTGGTCAGGGGTTCTCGGCATGGATGCATATTCCCCATATCCAGTGTTTCCCAACCCAGTCCTCAAGGCACACCTACCAGTCCAGGATTTAAGGATTACCCAGTTTTGTCTAAGGTGTTTTAAAAAAAGAAAAAACACCTTAGACAAAACTGAGTAATCCTTAAATCCTGGACTGGTAGGTGTGCCTTGAGGACTGGGTTGGGAAACACTGCCCTAATCTATCCATTATCTTGAGCACACCAGCTCACATCTAGCAGGATATGCACCCACCTCCTTAGCCTGATGCCAGCATATTTCATATCTGACACTGTACCCTTAGACTGCGCCCTCCCATATATGCCTGAGTTACCCTTGGGAACAAGTCATAGGAACCGTGAACAGCTAGATAACTTTACCACGGCTCATGCCCGAGCGAACTCCTTCCCGTTGTCCTTAAACAAATGTCAATTGCTTGGATTAAAATGAGAAAATTTATGCTTTTAATCACTAATGCAATAAATGTTTTTCAATTGTTGATTTACTCGTTGTGTATACGTAACTCGTATGCCTTTACCATATGCCTGCCGCTCATGCTAATTGTGTTAATTCAAAGCCTCTTGAAAATAAAGAATGATAAAATAACCGAGGGCAAAATGATCTGACCTGTCAAAAGTACAGCTGTTTTTCCAACTCTTATTTCGGCCTAAAATTTGAAACTCATGGCACACACAGCAACTCACTTTTGTGATTAAACACTTTTGTGTGTTAAACCCTAAAAAGAGACCATGAAGGACTTTGTGCGCATATGCAGGTTTTCGCCCATTTGTTCATACCTGTTGGGCTCCTGTAGGCTTTATAGCCTGGAGATGATTATAAACTTTGCAAAGCAAGTTAAATGAGTCTTGGTTAATGAATTGATTTCTTGAGCTCAGGGAATGTGCAAACATTGCTGCAAAAACAGCCTGGGGTAAGAATGTGACTTTAAGCTGAAATACTTGCGTTGAGGTTCTCATGATTTCTATAACAGATCGACGTTGACGCTGTGCTTTGAGTTGCCTGTTAAAGTGTTAAAACTGTCAGCGTTGTCTGCAAGCACAGTAGATGGAAGTAAACATGTGACAAGCCTCAAATGATAAAAATAGCTTCTTAAAAGGGCACTATAGCCACCAAAACTACAGGTTATTGTATTTGTTCTGGTGGTTATACTCATTCCCTTCAAGCTTTTTGCAGTAAACACACTTTTCAGAGAAAATGCAGTGTTTACATTACAGCCTAGCGATACCTCCAGTGGCCAGTGCTCAGATGGCTGATAGAGGTGCTTCCTGGGTCAGTGCTGCACATTGCGACTGCCATACAGTGTCTCCTCTCTCTGCATGGAGAGTGAACTTTCTTCATAGAGGTGCATTGACTCAGTTCCTCTCTATATGAGGAGATGCTGGTTGGACAGGGCTCTGTTTTGGCTCGTGCTGGCTTTGCCCCTGATCTGCCTTAACAATTTGAGCCAATTCTATGGGAAAGCATTGTGATTGGCTGAGAGAACCACTTCTGATGTCAGCCAAGCAGGCAGATCAGGGGCAGCACCAGCAGATTGGAGTAAAAATAAGATTTTACTATATTTGAGGGGCAGGGGTGCGAGATGGTGTTTTTAACACTACAGTGAGGGGAAAAAGGTATTTGATCCCCCTCTGATTTTGAGCATTTGCCCACTGACAAAGAAATAAGTCTGCATATATTTTTTTTTTTTTTTTTTTTTTTTTTTACTGGTAGGTGTATTTTAACAGTGAGAGACAGGATAACAAAAAACAAATCCAGAAAAACGCATGTAAAAAAAAGTTATAAATTGATTTGCATGTCAATGAGTGAAAGTATTTGATCCCCTATCAATCAGCAAGATTTCTGGCTCCCAGTTGTCTTTTATACAGGTAACAAGTTGAGATTAGCAGCACTCCCTTTAAGGGAGTGCTGATAATCTCAGCTCTTTACATATATAAAAGACACCTGGGAGCTACAGGGGGGAGGAGCAGTGACGTAGCACGTCGCATGTGGCTACGCTCGCAGTGCTAAGAGCGGAGGACAAGGAGGAGAGCAGGCTCATTATTTTACTCAACCGGAAACCCTAAACCCTGCATTCTAGCGGAGACACAAGTGAGTGGGGAGATACAAGTAGACACAGCGCTCCTGATCTTTCGAACGCAAGACTGTGCATTTGTACATGGCTCTCGCTAATTGATTGTATGTAGCCAGCCAATCAATTAAGGGAGGAAGCGTGGTGCCATCTTGGACGCCATCGAGGCGAGCAAAGATCTGAGAAAACACAAGATACCTCAGATAAGTCTACTTACTTAATTGCTATATCTGTCCCATGGTTCCAGTGTATCCTTCCTTTAAAAATCTTGGATGCCACAAATCTATGATTCTTACAGATAAGTTATAAGAGTCTTTGCAAGCACTTTTTTCAACTGATTATACCAGGGAAAGGCAACCTTCGGCACTTTAGATGTTGTGGACTACATCCCCCATAATGCTCTTACATCCATAATGCTGGCAAAGTATCATGGGAGGTGTAGTCCAAAACATCTGGAGTGCCGACGGTTGCCTATGCCTGGATTATACTGTAAAATCACTGAATCATCTGAATACCCACAATGTATCAAATAAAATGTAACTGTATTTGTCCAACTTTAACCCCTTTAGGACGGTGGGCGTGCTATGCTGTCCTTGGGGACCCAGCTCTAAACGCGGGCGGCATAGCATGTCCACGCCGTCTTTCCCACTTACCTGCTTGTCGGCGATCGCGATGGGAAGGGGGAGGGCGCGACTCACCTGACATCCCAGGGAGTCCCCCTGCTGCCGATCTGGCCCTCCTGGGCCATGTGATCGCGAGGTCCTTGCAAGGACCTCACGATCACATGCACAGGATAGCCGTTCATGGTAGTGCCATCAGGGGGAGTACCTGGAATGACAGGTCCCCCTGCTGCCTGAAAAAATGTTTAATAAAGTTTTAAAACCGTGTAAAATAAAATATATACTTAGAGAATATATATATATATATATATACACACACTACTTACACTGTATTTTAATAATATATAATCAAAATATATATTTGATATCAAAATATTGATAAATATATATATATATATATATTGTGTGTGTGTGTGTGTGTGTGTGTCTCAGCCTGTAGTTGTGGAAGGTGTTGTCTGGCCTATTTAACCATGGGGGTAATTCTCATCCCTGGGCTACCATATGGTCTCAAAGGCAACGTAACCAATCTTGCGAATTTCAATGTGAAAAGACTGAAACAAGCCTTTTATTTGACTCTGTAACTTTTGAAAACACCATAAAACCTGTACATGAGGGGTACTGTTATACTCGGGAGTGTTCGCTGAACACAAATATTAGTGTTTCAAAACAGTAAAACGTATCACAACAATTATATCGTCTAAATGAAAAATGCAAAAAATTTCACTTTCACTGACTATATCATCGTTGCAATACATTTTACTGTTTTGAAACACTAATATTTGTGTTCAGCGAAGTCTTCTGAGTAAAACAGTACTTCCCCATGTACATGTGTGTATGTATATAATATTTTAAATTTTTTGGTTCTCGCGATCACATGGCCCAGGGGGCTGAAGAGGAAGGACGGGGACTCCTTGGGCTCCCAGGTAAGTCCCCACACCATGAGAGCCGGCGACCGGGTAAGTACATAAGACGGCGGGGACGTGCTACACCGCCCCCGGCGTTTAGAGCCAGGTCCTTAAGGATGGCATAGCACGTCCGCCGTCCTTAAGGGGTTAAGACTCAACCTAACCACTACACGAAATGATAGAGGTGTCTGGTACAGATTGCGATCAGAGAAGTCAATAGGAGGAAGAAAATTTTATTAGTGTTTTTTGTCTTGTTTTTGTATTGATTAAGCCACTACCTCCAGCAAAGGAAGAAGTAGGAAAGAGAAGGAAGGACTTAAAAAAATTTAGTTATTTTCAGCTGCTTTTTTTCTTTTTGTTTTTTTTTTATATAATTTCTGAAACACTGAAATGGCAACTAAAAAGGCTACCGAATCAAAGAACTCCAACAAAAGGGATTAAAAAAAAAAAAACAGGAAAATAAATCGGAGAAACACCTCTCCTTCTTTTCCCCTCAATTGAATAAAATAGACATGGATAGAACAGATTAAACATGCCAGAATTAACTCTTTAAAAAAACAGAGCTGATCTGGGTGATTTTTGGATATGTTGGTCACCCAGATCAGGGGATGTAACTTTTGTGGGGGTTTGTAAAAATTTTTTTTTTTTTGTTTTCTGTGCTTGGAGATAATTGGATTAGATTAGTACAGTTCCTGATCCCATTATCTCCCCGGGCAGAGAGGAGGGATTATCTCATTTTGTATGGGAGTATCCTAGACCTGGGAGCCAATGTGATTGTGTATTTATTTCTTCTACTGTGGTTTACTCTCATGTCCAGAGGGGAGTGCCCCTTGCATGGAGACTGTCATAAAAGGCCAGTTGCGGCTACCATTAAACCAGTGGTTTTGGTGCTTGCAAGTATTAGTGCAGCGATTGACTGAGGTACCTGGTCTGGGTGCCAGGCAGTCCATCACATGGAGAGCCCCTCGAAAGATGTCACAGGACTTTTAACCCCTTAAGGACCAAACTTCTGGAATAAAAGGGAATCATGACATGTCACACATGTTGTGTGTCCTTAAGGGGTTAAACCACCTGGAATACATAGCTCTAAGCTTTGTGATGTTATCATTTGTAGTATCATCTAGACTCAAAGATCAAATTATTAAAGCGGTGCAAGACACCCATTTATCTCCTGTATACGCACAAATACAAATATTTCCAGATCTGTCCTTCCATACTAGATTTGAAAGAAGACACAAGAAGACTATGCAGATCTAACGAAGAGACGAAGAAACAAAGAAATCAAATACAAATGGGGATATCCCACAAAGATTATTTTTTTATAAATAAAGTACGATTGTCTATGAATACCCGGAAAAACTTGATAGTTGGCTTAAATAAAAAGCTTTTTGAAGAAAAAATTACTAACACAATTACATTTTTTTTTTTTTTTTTTAAATCTGCTAAAACGTCCTTCAGCGGCAATCCCTAAACTAACTCCTGCAAAAAGAATCTAATGGAGATTTGGGGGAAGGAAACTGACTAAAATTTACAGCTTGTAAGAAAACAGACTAAAAAAAACAGCTTTTTGGCAAAAAAAATAAAAACAACCCTTATGGGCAGAAAAAATACAGGATTTGGCAGGGAAGGGGTTAAACAATTTTTAAAAACCTTTTTTTTCACAGGTTCTGGCACTTTGGCAAAACATGGAGAAACTTGCTATAAACTATCACGATCTCTGTCTCTCTACCTCACAAAACGCTACAGAGGAGAGAGGGGCAGAGATCACTGTCAAAATGAGTGTAACACCCACTTTGACAGCAGCCTATTGTGAGCGATCGTGTGTTGCTCACACGGTGTAATTGGCTATTACTATCTGCCAGGCATTCCTGGCAGATAGTGACAGCGGAATTTCGGCATAAGCGATCTCCGATCGTTTTTCGTCTATCGTTTTACGTGATGACGATTCAGGACCGTCACTGGTCCTCAAGGGGATGTTACCGATGACAGTCCTGAACAGTCATTGGTCTTTAAGGGGTTCATATACAATATCATCTTAGTTAATTTGGTCCTGATGATGTCCCCTGCCCCGAGCCCTTCCACAGCCATAACTTGATTTTTTTAATTTTTTTTTACTCTTAGTCCAAGTCTGTTTGTTTATGTATTTAACGGTCAAATTAAACTGAAACTAAATTAATTGAATGAAAAAGAAAAATGTATGAATAACAAATGATGATTTGGTATTGGATTTTGCAGTCAGAAGTTTAACCCCTTAACGCCGTTACAGCGTTCTATGCCGTCCTGCGTTAAATGGGCTTTAAAGCCATTGCAGCGGCATAGAATGCCGTAACTGCTGAAGCCCCCAGGAGGTGAGATTTACTCAGCTCCGCCGCAATCCTCTTCTGGAGGGCCCTCCCCTGGCAAATGAGGCCCCCAAGGGCCATGTGATTGCTCTCAAAGAGCAATCACATGGCCAACTATAGCTGGCTGTGGAACTGCCAGCAGGGGGACTGTTTGAGCTCTCAGACAGTCCCCCTGCTGGTGGGAAGAATAATACAAATATTATTAGACAAGTTTAAAATAAAATAAGTGTGTATGTATATATACATCTTATATATATATATATATATATGTATGTATATGTAACGTCATTCTAAGTGTATTTTAATACTAATATATGTACTTATATTACTATTAAAATACACTTAGAATGACTTTACATATATATGAAATATATTGTGTATATATAATACATATATATAAACAAAGAAAAAGACTCTTGCACTCCAACTATAATATATAATACCAGGTGCTCAGTTCCAAATTCATAAAAATGTCAAAAATTACCGGCACTCGTGGATTTCTTTTTCCAATTTATTGTAAGTAGGTACTGCTCAGTCAACGTTTCAGCTCCCGGTCGGAGCTTTCATCAGGACACCAAAGACCTTTGGTGTCCTGATGAAAGCTCCGACCGGGAGCTGAAACGTTGACTGAGCAGTACCTACTTACAATAAATTGGAAAAAGAAATCCACGAGTGCCGGTAATTTTTGACATTTTTATAAATATATATATATAATATATATATATATAATTACAATAGTAAATAAATAAAATAATATATATTTTTTTAATTTAAATAAATTATATATACATATGTAATCTCATTCTAACTATTTTGTTATTAATACATATATATTGGTAACAAAATACACTTAGAATGACATTCTATATATATCTATCTATATATAAAATACAAATAACTGCAAATATTTATATATAGATAATATATATATAATTTATATATATATATAAAAATTCTACGTGTATGCTTAAGTAATATATTAACATAATTATGTGATTTAATTAAATAAAATTTGATTGACGTGTCTTACAACCCAGGCAGCAAGTGCAGAGAATTAAATTTGCACGTGCTATATTTAACCCTGTAACTTTCCAAGACACCATAAAACCTGTACATAGGGGGTACTGTTTTACTCGGGAGACTTCACGGAACACAAATATTAGTGTTTCAAAATGATAAATTGTATTACAACGATGATATATTTAGTAAAAGTGAAGATTTTTGCATTTTTCACACACGAACATCACTTTTACTGACGATATTATTGTTTTAATATGTTTTACTGTTTTGAAACCCTTATGTTTGTGTTCAGTGAAGTCTCCCAAGTATAACAGTACCCCTCATGTACAGGTTTTATGGTGTTTTGAAAAGTTAGAGAGTCAAATATAAGGCTTGCATTTAATTTTTTTAACATTGAAATTTGCCAGATTGGTTATGTTGCATTTGAGAGCGTATGGTAGCCCAGAAATGAGAATTACCCCCATGATGGCATACCATTTGCAATAGTAGACAACCCAAGGTATTGCAAATGGGGTATGTCCAGTCATTTTTAGTAGCCACTTAGTCCCAAACACTGGCCAAATATTAGTTTTTGGCTTTTTTTCACACAAAAACAAATATGAATGCTAACTTTGGCCAGTGTTTGTGACTAAGTGGCTACTATAAAAGACTGGACAAACCCCACTTGCAATACCTTGGCTTGTCTACTTTTGCAAATGGTATGCCATCATAGGGGTAATTCTCATTCCTGGGTTAACACACCGTCTCAAAGGCAACATAACCAATCTGGCAAATTTCAATGTGGAAAAACTGAAAAATGGAATGTACTATTTTTGACCCTTTAACTTTCCAAAACACCGTAAAAAACTGTTAATGGCGGGTACTGTTGTTGTGAGACTTTGCTGAATCCAAATATGTGGGTTTTTTTGCAGTTAAAGCTAACGGTATTATGACATTTACAGCTAAAATATCTACAAATTTCTTTTTAAAATCTTAATTTCTCATTTTTTTTTTATTTTATTCATAATAAATTATGTTCCATATATGAATAGTTAATGATAAATGAAAGCCCTGTTTCTCCTGAACAAAATGATATATAATAAGTGTGGGTGCACTTAATATGAAAGAGGTGAATTACGGTTGAACAGACATTTGGCGCAAATACCAGTTTTTGTTTACATTTTGTTTTGATCAGAACGTGTACTATTGACTCCGTCCTGAAGAGGTTAAGGATAAATACACAATAAAAAATACCAATTTCTGATGTGAAAAAGACACCTGGGAGCTAGAAATATTGCTGATTGATAGGGAATCAAATACTTATTTCACGCATTGACATGCAAACCCATTTATAACTTTGACATGCGTTTTTCTGGATTTTGTTGTTGTTGTTATTCTGTCACTCAATGTTAAAATACACCTACCATTAAAATTATAGACTGATCATTTCATTGTCAGTGGGCAAACATTCAAAATCAGCGGGGGATCAAATACTTCCCCCCTCATTGTATAAGGTAAGGAATACATATTTGGTACATTTAAGGAACACAAACACCTGTATTCATTGTTTGCTTATTTCAAAAGTAATTAGGTTAACCTTGCCCATGTGTTGTCAGTTCCACAATACTTTTTTGCACAGACACACGAAGGGCAACACAAACTTTATACTGAAGAATTTATGTTCCTTCCAAGTTAAAAGCAGAACAACACTAGGGGTATCACATTCTCTGGCAGCAAAATAGGCAAGCAAGACTGTATGGAAAAACAAAATTAAACCCCCTCCTCATCCTTCAGCCCAAAAAAAAATCAAATGCCCCAGTTTTCTGCCAGGGACGTTATCCGTGCATCCTGCAGTGAGCTTATGCCTGATAACTATAAAGAGAAAATCTGTAATATTTGTTCGAGAGAGGCATAGGAAGAGTGTAAGAAAGCGGAAGTTTCCTCTTTCCGGTCTTGGTTCCGGTCCAGTCTCCAACAAAGTTTTGTTGCGATAAGGGAATCTGCTATTCAAGCAGCTGTCATCTTTAACCCCTGAATTGGACTTAAGACCCACTAAGAAAATCAAGTGTAAACGGGAAGAATCTTTAGACTCCAGTACCGATTCCTCCAGTATTTCTTCTTCTGAGGATTCTGATGTGGATTTAGCATTTCATTGTGTATGGAAGTTAATCCAGACCTAAGCAAAACTAAGAAAATTTCAATCCTTCTTGTTCCCCTCCCCAAGCTTAAAGATCTCATGGTCAGGGAGTGGAAATATCCTTCCAAGAAGGCATTTATTACCAAACACTTTAAAACTATTTCTTCTGTTAGAGAAGAAAGCAAACTAGGCATTTGAAGAACTCACGAAAGTCGTCCTACCCATTGTCCAGTTAGGCAAGAAGAACACTGCCTACTTTTGTTTTTGGCAGGCTCCACTTCATAATCTCTTAAACTGGTGGCCAAATCCATGGTACCTTCTACAGTAGCAAGAAGGGTAGTCTGGCTGAGAGGATGGTCTGCATGCAAAAACTCATTATGTAATATGACATTCAAAGAGTGGACAGTGTTTGGGTCCCAACTAGATGATCTTCTAAAACAGATGCCGAAAGGATAAATAAAATGAGATAATTGGAACAAGAGAATTTTCAGTAAAGACCCAGATATTCCTATAGAGATTCCTTTTGCGGGACTAGTTCACACAATGCTTCAATACAGTCTTTTGATTAGAACAGTGATGGCTAACCTTGACATCATAAATTGTTTCTGGACTACATTTCCCATGATTTAATCTAAAAGCTAGCTGAGCATCATGGGAAATGTAGTCCAGAAACAATTTATAGTGTCAATGTTAGCCATCATTGGATTAGATTAACAATAATAAAGGCAAGTTTGTGGGAAAGCAAAGGGATTGAATATTCTAATGCCAAGACTGGGGGAAGACTACTCGAGATTCAAAGTGTGTTCTTTTGTTCCACAGTTCAATCTCCCATCATGTCAAGAAAGATCCATCTAGAAGTTCTAAACCTAGTCCACAAAAGAATTATCCATGAACTTGGCAAAACACAAAGAATAACAGGATGTGCCATATACTGCGTATAAGTCCAATACGTCAGCACTGTTCTTGGAACGTTTCTGGCTGGAAATCGTCCAGGCTTCAGATAGTGATATAAATAAAACCGAAAATAACCAAAAATGTGACGATAGTCTATTTTTAGGTGTAAGACACACAACAAGGACATGAGGAATCTCACTCGGATTTGATAAAGCTCTTTAGGGTTAGTCTCTCAGCATCCAGATAAATATAAGGAGTGCAATATAAAAACAAATAATAGTGCTTAATGTGATAAAATCAGATACAAATAAATAAAAATGGTAATTTACTCATATTTGGTAGAGCAGCATCACCTCACAAATTATAACACTTGGGTGGTATGATTCCCACCAGGGATCTGATGTGAAGAAAGTTTTCCAGAAGATAATTGTAACGAAATGCAATGTATCAGCATACGATATCCGTTGGTACATCTAGGAAATCCACAGTCGGAGTAGAAAGCAAGGCAATATCCCCAATCCTCCCAATAACCGGACGAAACACAGTTTGGGAGTCAACTAACTCGGTTTATTCACAGGCAGCATATTTATACAGTTCCCCATGCAAGGGGTTTCCATACAGTAATTCCAGGGGATTTCTCCCAACATGCACTGTGACTTTCCCAACAGGCATTGCTGCACGAGAAGGATACTCCCACTAAAATGGACGATTAAGTGGATTATCCCCTCGTGCAGCAAAACCGACAATTGACATTAAAATCTGTAATTCACACAATATTCGGTATTTCGGAATAACTGAACGTTCGGTAGATAGCTGGGGTCGGGGCGCACACTTTGGGAGAATACCGCTCCGATCCCAGCTGATTTGACCGAACGCCGCACATAATACAGTTAAACATTAAAGAGGGTTTAAAAGTACCGAATAAGTACGGGACACATAATGTACCGAACGCGGAACTCCCGAACGCTCTAGAAGTCCAGCGGTGTTCGGATCATTGAGTAGCCGTTTTCAGTTCCAGGCTCTCGACGACCGAACACCGCTGCAGAGACAAAGGATCCAAGATGGCCGACCGCCGCATGGTCGGTAGTCGAACGACGGCCACCTAGGAGAGCCCTTAATTACCGATTGCAACAATGTTGCAACCGGGTAATTGGTGCCACACGACCTGTGAATGTGTGGTCTACCTGGGGAGTCCACATTCGTACGGCGAACGGCCAGGATAGCCGTGTTTCGCCGTATGAATGCTTTGTATGCTGGCAGCATACGGCTGTCAGCATGCGAACGGCCATAGGAAAATACATATACAGTTAACGTTACATAGTATAGCTTCAGCCTACGGACAACCTGCAATGAATATAGTCCAGAAGTGGCTAGGTTTGCCACAATGCTCCCCCAGAACCAAGCCGGCATACACAGTCTGATCCCAACGGATCGGCTTGGGGATGTCCGGGAGAGCACTCACAGATCACTTCTCGAGTTCAGTCTGTCTGGATAACCCGTCAGCGTTACCGTTTTGTTTTCCTGGCCGGTAATGGATAGTAAAGTCAAAGGGCTGCAGCGCCAAGCTCCAGCGCAGCAGCCTGGCATTGTCTCCAGACACACGGTTTAGCCACACTAACGGGTTGTGATCTGTGAGTAAGGAGAAAGGTTGTCCGTACAAATATGGCTGTAACTTTTTAAGGGCCCACACCACGGCCAGGCATTCTTTCTCGATGGCGGCGTAGCTCACTTCACGAGGCAGCAACTTGCGGCTTAAATAGGCTACGGGGTGTTCTCCGCCATCGGCTCCCACTTGGCTCAGTACTGCCCCCAATCCAAACATTGAAGCGTCTGTGTGAACAAGAAATCTTTTAGTTGGATCAGGAGCAGTTAACACAGGAGCATTAGTGAGAGCAGTCTTGAGTTGTTGGAATGCCTGCTCGCACTCTGGGGCCCAGACAACCAGTCGGGGAAGGTTCTTCTTCGTCAGGTCGGTTAGGGGTTTGGCCAGGGTGCTATAGTCAGGGACAAACTTTCTGTAATAGCCGGCTGTCCCTAAGAACGCCAGCACCTGGGTCTTAGTCCTGGGGGTAGGCCACTTGGCTACGGCCTCAATCTTGGCTGGCTCGGGCCTCTGCTGCCCACACCCTACACGGTGGCCCAGGTACTGCACCTCGGCCATACCTATGTGGCACTTGCTAGGTTTTAGCGTTAACCCGGCCTCCCCAATGCGATCTAATATCGCCCCTATATGGCGTAGGTGGTCTTCCCAGTTCTGGCTAAACACGGCTATATCGTCTAGATAGGCACAGGCATACTCCTGAAAACCGTCCAGTAGCCGATCTACCATCCGCTGAAAGGTAGCCGGAGCGTTTTTCATCCCGAAAGGCATGACCTTGAACTGGTACAGGCCAAACGGGGTGACAAACGCCGACTTGGGGATGGCGTCATCGGCTAGTGGGATCTGCCAGTACCCCTTACACAAATCAATGGTAGTGAGATACTGGCCCCGTGCCATCTTATCCAACAGCTCGTCTATCCGGGGCATCGGGTAGGCATCAGACACCGTTTTGTCATTTAGCCTCCGGTAGTCAACACAGAATCGGGTGGTGCCATCCTTTTTAGGTACCAGGACTACCGGCGATGCCCAGGGGCTATCGGAGGGTTCGATAACCCCTAGCTGCAACATTTCGTCCAGTTCGGCTTTCATATGGGTCCGGACGGATTCCGGAACCCTATATGGAGCCTGGCGCATAGGTAGCTGTCCTGGGGTCTCTACTCGGTGGGTGGCTAGCGGAGTGTACCCAGGTAAATTGGAGAAGGTAGTCCCCTTGGCTACAATCAGCGCCTGTACCTGGGCACGCTCCTGGGGGCTTAGCCGCTCCCCCAGTTGAACTCCCCGGGAGGGCTCTATCTGTTCCTCGGGTTCTAGTAGGTCGGGTAAAGGTAGATTTTCCTGATCCTCTACGGAGGAGGCACATATGGCCGTTACATCCTCTATCCTCTCATGGTAGGGTTTGAGCATGTTCACGTGGAGCATGCGTCTCTTCCCTACCCCTGAGCAGGGGCCGATCACATAGGTAGTGTCGCATCGCTGCTCCACTACCTGGTATGGGCCTTGCCAGACGGCCTGCAGCTTATCTGTGCGGACGGGCTTTAAGATCAAGACCTTCTGTCCCACCTGAAAGCTGCGGTCCCTGGCTCCTCTATCGTACCAGCGGCGCTGGCGTTGCTGGGCCGCCTGTAGGTTTGTGTGCACAGCCTGAGTCAGCGCCTCCAGACGGTCCCTGAACTCCAGGACGTATGACACGATAGGGGTCTCGTTAGAGGTACTCTCTCCCTCCCAGTGTTCCCTAATCAAGTTCAAGGGTCCTCGCACCCTCCTCCCAAACAGTAGTTCAAACGGGGAGAATCCTGTCGACTCCTGGGGGACCTCTCTATAGGCAAAGAGTAGGTGAGGTAGAAACCTCTCCCAGTCTTTGTGGGTCTCCCCGAACGTCCGAAGCATCTGCTTCAGCGTCCCGTTGAACCGCTCACAAAGCCCATTGGACTGGGGGTGGTAGGCGGAATTAACTATTGGCTTAATGCCACACACCTTCCACATATGTTGGGTAACCTCGGCCGTAAATTGGGTACCTCGGTCCGAGATTATCTCTTGGGGAAAACCTACTCGGGAAAATACCTTCATTAATGCCTCTGCTACGGTCTCAGCGTGGATATTAGAGAGGGCCACGGCTTCGGGGTATCGGGTGGCGTAGTCCACTATAGTTAAGATATACCTTTTGCCGGAGGGACTGGGTTTTGGCAGGGGACCTACGATGTCCACTGCTACTCGGCTGAAGGGTTCTGCTATGATGGGCAGGGGGCATAGCCTGGCTTTGTGGCGATCTCCTCGTTTACCTACACGCTGGCAGACGTCGCAGGAGGTGCAATATTGGCGCACATCCTGAGAGATCCCGGGCCAGAAGAAGGCATGGGTCAAACGGTATCGGGTACGGGTCATCCCTAGGTGTCCGGACAAGGGGATGTCATGAGAAATTCGCAGCAGCTCCTGTCTATACTTCTGGGGTACCACTAGCTGTTTATTAGTTAAGGTGACAGACCCCCCCACATCTTTTGCTGTGACACGGTAGAGCAACTCTCTTTCCCAGATGAACCGCTCCCCCTCTAACCCTGCTTGGTCGGTTTGTGCCCGGTCCCTATATACTTGGAGAGTGGGATCGGTCTGGACTTCGGTCGCAAAGGTAGTCGGGGTATCCCAGGACATGGGGGTCAGTTGGGGAACATGGTCTCTTACCTGAGCCTCAGAGTGCGTTGGTGTAGCCGTGGTGCGAGCCTGTTGCCGGGTGGTTACGGGAAGGGCCTCCTGGTACGGAGTCTGGGGAATAAAAGCGGAAGTCATTTGGCCCAAGTCATTCCCCAGTACAACATCAGCAGGTAAATTCTGCATCAGCCCCACTTCTACGGTCCCCTCTCCCACACCCCAATCCAAATGAACTTTGGCAGTAGGTAGCCGGTATACTGCTCCCCCGGCCACCCGTACTGCCACGGAGCCGCCAGTGTGGGTTGCGCCTGGTACCAAATGTGGTGCAACCAAAGTTAAAGTGGCT
The DNA here is from genome assembly GCF_036172605.1 of Pelobates fuscus. NCBI lineage: Eukaryota > Metazoa > Chordata > Amphibia > Anura > Pelobatidae > Pelobates > Pelobates fuscus. The sequence goes on from NC_086328.1 coordinate 22,825,666, forward strand.
CCCGAATCCCGGAGCCCTTGCACCTCCTTTCCCTCCAGGGTCACTAGCTGCCGATGGTGCTGTCGGTTGTCGGTGGCTCGGACTGACATTACTTCGTGCAGTACCCCCAGAGGCTCCTCAATTTGAGCGCTCAGCACGTCTTGGGTGGCGGGTGCTACCTGGTAATGGTGCGCAGCAGCCCTGGGTGCCAAATTTTGTCGCACCTGATTCCAAGCTTGTCGGCTCCGGTTTTGGGTGCACTCTCGAGAAATGTGCCCCCACTGTTTGCAGGTGTGACACTGAATGTTAGCCCTGCCGTTGTATCGGGAGGGGGCTGGTGGAGTATTCAGTGCCGGCCTGTGCAGGGGTACGGTGGGGCTGGTAGGGGTAAAATTATTAGGTGGCCCTGTAATCCGAGGGAGGGCCTTAGTTTGGGCCCCGTGATGTCTCCTGGCATCAAAATGTTGATCCGCCAATTTAGCGGCTTCGGGTAGGGTGAGGGGTTTCCGGTCTCTCACCCATTCTTGTGCCTCTGGGGACAAACCATTAAAAAATTGTTCCAGCAGCATTAACTGCCTCAACTCCTCCATGTTAGTGGCGTTGCTGGCCTGTATCCAGCCTAGCGATGCTTGGTCCAGCTTGTGCGCCCATTCTGCATGAGAATCTTTCTCAGGCTTGCGCAAGCCCCGGAATTTCCGCCGGTATGCCTCTGGGGTAATAGCATACCTCTCCAAGATTGCCCTCTTCACTTTAGGGTAATCCTTACTGTCCTCTCGGGGTACAGCACGGTAGGCTTCAGCTGCCCTACCCGATAATTTGCCTGCCAGCAGCGGCACCCATACTGCGGGCTCCAAATCGTGCAGATCGCACAGCCGCTCAAAGTCCTGCAAATACCCATCAATTTCGTCCTTTTCTTCACAAAACGCTTTAAAGGCGTGATGTGGGACTTTGGGCTTTACCTGTCCGTAGGTGGAGGCAGTAACAGACTCTGCCCTAGGCGGGGTTGCTGGTGTGCTGGTCGCCATCAGATAATCCTGTACATCTGATACCATCACGGTCAGTATTTCCAGCGGTACTGGTTGCGGTAAAAACTCCAACCTGGTTCGCAGCTCTTTTTGGAATGGGGTCTCTTCCTTGGCTGGTGGGGGTGTAGCGCTGCGGGCTCGGTCTTCCTCCATCAGTTCAGCGATCAGCACAGCTTTAGACTTGTTGCTGGCTATCTTACCCCTGGCTTCCAGTAGCTCTTTTAAAGTTTGTCGCTTTAGTATGGTATAATCAATCTCCATACGAATTGCCCTTGCTTTCCTTGTTCGGTCGTTCCAGTTTCCACGAACGCTGCTTTTTCGGCTGTAAGGTTCGGATCCCGTCGCTTGCCACCAATTGTAACGAAATGCAATGTATCAGCATACGATATCCGTTGGTACATCTAGGAAATCCACAGTCGGAGTAGAAAGCAAGGCAATATCCCCAATCCTCCCAATAACCGGACGAAACACAGTTTGGGAGTCAACTAACTCGGTTTATTCACAGGCAGCATATTTATACAGTTCCCCATGCAAGGGGTTTCCATACAGTAATTCCAGGGGATTTCTCCCAACATGCACTGTGACTTTCCCAACAGGCATTGCTGCACGAGAAGGATACTCCCACTAAAATGGACGATTAAGTGGATTATCCCCTCGTGCAGCAAAACCGACAATTGACATTAAAATCTGTAATTCACACAATATTCGGTATTTCGGAATAACTGAACGTTCGGTAGATAGCTGGGGTCGGGGCGCACACTTTGGGAGAATACCGCTCCGATCCCAGCTGATTTGACCGAACGCCGCACATAATACAGTTAAACATTAAAGAGGGTTTAAAAGTACCGAATAAGTACGGGACACATAATGTACCGAACGCGGAACTCCCGAACGCTCTAGAAGTCCAGCGGTGTTCGGATCATTGAGTAGCCGTTTTCAGTTCCAGGCTCTCGACGACCGAACACCGCTGCAGAGACAAAGGATCCAAGATGGCCGACCGCCGCATGGTCGGTAGTCGAACGACGGCCACCTAGGAGAGCCCTTAATTACCGATTGCAACAATGTTGCAACCGGGTAATTGGTGCCACACGACCTGTGAATGTGTGGTCTACCTGGGGAGTCCACATTCGTACGGCGAACGGCCAGGATAGCCGTGTTTCGCCGTATGAATGCTTTGTATGCTGGCAGCATACGGCTGTCAGCATGCGAACGGCCATAGGAAAATACATATACAGTTAACGTTACATAGTATAGCTTCAGCCTACGGACAACCTGCAATGAATATAGTCCAGAAGTGGCTAGGTTTGCCACAATAATCCTGGCCAGGGATTAGGTGTTGAGTAGATTCTTCAGGAGTGTGGATGTGCTAGGGGGGATTATCTTCTGGAGCACTTGGTTCACATTAAGTGGAGGATGAGTTTTTATTTTCCTGCCTGTCTATTTTGCAGCAAGAAAAAGTGATATCTCTAGTGTTACAACTAATCTTAAGGAAAACGGTATGTAAAAAATGTCTAATTGCTAATTAGCCAGCATTGTTTGGCTCCACCACCCACCTCCTTGTCTGACATCATCAGAACTGACTATTTTAGCCAATCCAATGCTTTCCCATAAGAAGATCTCAGCCAAGAGGGCAGGGGCGATGCCAGCATGGAGAGATCCACACAGCGCTGGAATAAAGGTGAATTTTACAGCTTTTTGGAGAGGGGGCTGGCCACAATAGTTTTTAACACTATAGGGTCAGGAATACTCATAGTGTTCCTTTAAAGGTGACATCTATTAACCATACTTGAAGATTCTGTGAAGTGAGTTAAGACTCCCTGTTTCATGTGACACCACAGTTTGGATTCTTTTTTAAAATCCATGCTGCTGTGCCGGTCTTTAAAAGTACACTCTAGGCACCACAACCATCTCTGATGGTCCAAGGCATCAATTAGGTACGCACCTTTTATTTCTTTTTTGCTCTCAGACTATCAGCCTTACCCAGTCCCAAGCTTTCTCACTGTCATAGGAAGTTAATGTGCTTAGTGGATGGTTGCAGCCTTAAAAGTTTGGGTGTTAACTATTCAGATACAGTTTAACCCCTTATTGTATGACACCACCTGGCACCATATCTACTGCAATGCAGTTGTTGTGCCTGAAGTTGTCCTTTTAAGGCTACCAACGCATTATGAGATTTCTATAGCTGGACATCATTGTCTCCCTCCCATGGTTACCTGCATAGGCCATTCACTGGATAATTCTTAAGAACAAGCATATTAAAGGTGTCATTTGCAACCAGTGTGAGATTGCTGTCTGGGTTTGTTTTTATTTGTTAATAAAAAGTGTCTTGTCCTAAAGTTAAAGGAGTGTGTTAAGGCACCTAGACTTACCACTTTATCACTGCCAATATTGTGGTTATGGTGCAGCTGACCTCGTGTTCTTAAACTGTTTGAGTTTTTTGACCAAAACTGTGGGATCCAGATGCATTTGTGGCCCAGGCCCCTGTTCAGCAATTACTAATGTGGAAGCTCCACTTTTGTGTTAATAATGCCAATATTGTTCATTTGTGAAGGCGGTTTATTGTCATAACATTTGCTACACACCATGGCGGAGGGCATTATTAATATTAAATAAATTGACCAGAAATCACTCCCTGCTGATATGTCTTGCATATTAAGTGCTGCCAAGTGACAATTATATGCTATAACAGGAAGAGCCAATACTCGATTAGTTCATTGTTTCCTATCCTGCAGGGTATGAATGCTGCATACCATTAACACCGCTTTTCATGTTCTTATCACATGGTAAAGTGATATGGACAGGAACTAACATGGTGCTTTTCTCAAAGCTGCTGCACAGTCACAGGATTCCTACAAAGGACAATCTAATTGCTTCATCTTGGGGACAAAAAGAGGGTGGACATTGTGAGTTCAAGGTGAATTTTACATTTAAGGCCTAGGTGGGCGGCCTGGCAACATATACTGGCTATTGTGGAATAAATGTTAACATTCACTTTAAATTAGTAATTGTACATCCACATAGGAAGATGTGTGTCTATATATATACTAAAATAACTGCGCTAGAATTACCTATATCTGCTATAGTCAACAGTTTGACTGATTCACACAGAATGCATTTACTTTTTTAAGCTGAATTGTTTTTTTAGGGCAGGACTGTAAGACAGGGCTCGAATTTTCCACCAGCCCTTGCTGAGTGCTCCATATATCCTCCAGGATTGCAGGGGCAAGTTATTTGTAAAGCCTGGCTACTGGCAAGTGCTGTAGGGCTTGTAACACCTTGCTGTAAGAGTCAACCTGCACCTTCTGTTAGAAATTATTACTGACATTAATATGGAGACAGACCTGCCATGGCCTGGGGGTAGTCAGCCTCAACTTGGAATGCAACTCCCATTATTCCTCTCGGAGCAAAGGCTGCTTTGGGTTAATGGGGATGCAGTCTGCAATTATCCTAGTACTAAAAAGAGATCACATGGCAGTAATATAAGGTCTAATCCAAGGAAGAGCCATGAGCCCCCTCACACATTAATAACCTGGAGGCATAGAAATACCAGTCAGTGAGGGAGGGGCAGCTTTAGGAATGCAGAGACCTTTACCTGTATTAGATTGGAGTAAGGAATGAGGGTAACAGTAGCCAGGTATTGGTAGTGACACAATGTAACAGTAACCCAGTGTTAGGGGAGGGGTGGGACACACAGACATGCTCCCACTACCTGAACAACTCCCATTACACTGGTCCAGCACCATGGCACTACACCCACCTCCACAGGGGCAGCCATAGAGCAGTGCTGAGTAGCACCCAGAGTGTGAGCTATTTATTTATAATGTGCTACATTCCCCAGCAAGGAGTGGCCCCTCTGGAAGTAACATAATCCCCCTCCCTCTGCCTTTAACTCTTTATGGGGCTGTTAAGATAACACTGTGGCTTTTAGGGGCCACGTGTGAGCCCATTCGCCCCCCCATTACTGAAGGCTGACAGAGGACTGACTGATATAACCCGGCTCCTGGCAGCCACCCATTACTCCCAATGTGTTACCTCGCAAGTTTTCACAAACCCCCTTAGGGGTCAGGGTATGTCCTCCTCCCTCTCAAGCGAACTCCTCCCCCGGGTGCCTGCTCTCCGCACCCACTACTCCTCCCACCTCCCTCCTCTCCCTGCTCCAGGCTCTCTCTGTCCACACTCTCCATGGATTTTGACTGGCAAGTGTGGCCCCTGGTGGGTGGCTTCGGGCGTTACACCCGGCTGGTAGCCGCTGCCACCTGGTTGCCCAGCTTGGCCCTGGCCCTGGGGTTCTTCTCAGAGGGTTTGTACACCACCCGGCCAGTGTATCAGTGCCCAGGGGCCACTGGGGTCACCAGGGAGCTCTGCAACAGCACTGTGGCCCCTCCAGGAAACCATTCAGACAGCTGCCCCACTGGTTGGAGGTATGACACCCAGGGCTGGCTGGAGAACAACATTATCACTCAGGTAAGTGGGTATCTAAACTAGTGTAATACCACCAGTGCCAGCCTGGGGCAACAGCTGGGCATCTAAACTGGAATAAACCCCCCACCTGGGACAATATCTGGGCATCTAGACTGGCATGGTACCTTCACCTGGGGCAATAGCTGGGCATCTAAACTGGCTTAATACCCCCAGTATCTAACTGGGGGCAATAGACTATCAGCACTGGCACACTTTTTATTCAGCAGTATCAGTTTATCGGGACTGGCTGGCACTATGGCATCAGTACTCTGTCATCAGGGGTTATGTCAGGCCAACGTGGCACAGGCTGGCATGCTGGACTGGCTCACTGCTGGGAGGGATTTCATGGGGCAACAAGGGTATTCAGTCAGGGGTAGTTACAGGAGGTGTGGGTTTGTCCCCCCCTGGATCTTTAAACACTGATTCCTGGTTGGCAAATTACAAAATACATTGAATAATCCATCATCCGTGCTGTCCAAATTGTTTATTTTTGTCAATATAGTCAATACAGAGTTAGATCCACTAAACTCCAAACTGGAGACAGCAGCTGCTTTTACCTAATTCCTCAGCTATTATTTTCATCATACATTTGTTTCCCTAGAATAGTTTTAAGTTCTATTTTAGATTTCATTGTATTGAATATATTTTTATGGAGAGGTAGGTACATTTATTTTACATTATTATTATTATTATTATTATTATTATTAATATTCTATTCTAACCATATTCAACATGGCGCAGTTTGTACTGGATCACATTGCATCGTAGGGGTAGTTCTGTTTAACACTTTCATTACTTCAGGGCAGAAAAATAAACCACTTTCAACAAAAGTGAGGGTTCCATTTAGTACATACCTGTTTTGACAGACATGCAGACTCGTGCAAGCGTTGGGATAACCTATTATACATATCTGGGCAGGTGGCTGTAGTATAAATCCTTACTAAATAGTTTTGTTGATATATTCCTTCTATCTAAAATAAAAAAATAAAATAAAAAAAACCTCAGAACGCCATATCCTGTCGTCCTTATTGTTAGCAGTTATGGGTGCAGTCTGTTGTCTTTCTTCTGGTTTCTCATTAGATCCCACCCCCTGCGCTTGAAACATTATAAAAGTACATTTCACCTTCTTACATGTGTATAAAATATTTGTTTCGGAAAATAGTCTTTGTACCGTAACCACTAAGCCTTTACTGTTAGTGCCCACCAGATATGGTAATGTTAGGCTAGATACTGGATGCAACATACCATAGACGGTCATTAATCCTTAAAAGGTGCAGGATTTAGTCGATAAACACTTATTTAAGTGTAATAAAACGTGCCTTAAAAAAATAGATTTTTAAACTGTAAACTCCCAACATGCAATTATGTTAGAGAGACTCCACGCACTGTTATGTTTTATTGTTTTTGTATAGGTTATGACGCAAGGAGCTTGCTCTACCCCCTTTGTGTTAGAGGCTCTGCCAACTTTGGAGTTCTTTGCATATTTGCAAAATATGACATATCCACACTTGGTTATAATTCTAATTATATGTAGAGTTCCCCTCATGGGTGCTGCCATTTTCTTTCTTCAACTTCTGGCATTCCATGTGCCAGGAGCCCCCATCTCTGCTGTGCTCTAGGTATGTGCGGGAGTACACTATGGAGGTCTTTAAAAGGACCCCCAAGACAAAGTCTGCCTTATTACGTTTTGTCAACTTCAGGTTTAACAGTAAGACAAATGAGTCGCTGCTTTCTTAAATCTTTTGATTGCGCTGCACAGTCAGTATGAGTATTATGCAAATAATTTATTATAACGAAACACTCATGTTTACTCTCTTTCTGCATGAATTAAGTTATTCTGTGAACTCCATCCAAAAAAATTAGAGGTACCGTATTTCTTTTGCTATTATGAGGTTTTTAAGCTCTGGCCCAGGGGACCACGAATGACAGAGGGTGCAGAGGCAGTGGAGCCAGCAAAATAAATTAGAAAAATTAAAAGGTTACTCCAACCACCATGACCACTGCAGTGATTATAAGTGGTCATGGTGGTAGGAATTTGCGTGTGCAGTGTTTCTGCTTGAAATGTGCACATCTAGCTATATATTACCTCTTGGGGCTAGTGCTGGGGGCTAGTTACACCGCTGCACATGTGACTTTGGCAGCCCGAAACTGTTCCGAACTTCCAAATGTCAATTCTGTGCATATTAATGTCTGTTGTCAGCGCGCACAGTGCGCTGGCGACAGACATAAGGAAATGCTCCCCTTGCAGGCAGAGTGCGCATGCGCTCCGAGACCGCACAAAACTGTCCAATCACAGGCTCTTCTAAAAATTTAAGGCACCCAAAATTTAAGTGGGGGGACCAAGTAAGTAAGTAATGTCAAGTAGGGCATTATGAGGAAAAAAAAAAGAAACCTCATGATTTAAATGGGTTAATGTAACCCTTTAAATAAATTTTAACCCAATCTTTTCCCAGATGGGCCGCTACATCAGAAACCTCAGAAATCAGACACTCACAACGTATTCATTTACAGTTTAACTAAGAACCTTTTTTTTTTTTTTTTTTTTAAAGCAGTTTTGTGGCTGGGGGAGTTAAGTTTGGTGGCGGTGACGTTTGCCGTTTGCCGTTTGCCACGTACAATGCATTAAATAAGATCTGTTTGTCTTTCATTCCTTACGGATGTTGCAAGAATGGTTCCCGGAGACTTGCACCCAGGCGTGAAAATGTTCCTGAAAAATTAGTTCCTCTGGTTAGGTCCCCTGCATATTAACCCTTTCATTGCTGTGTCAATGTTCTTTGAGCACTTAAACTTTTGAATGTGTTGGGGATTTCCATACTTTGTCAGTCCATTGTGGTGGTAATTCTTGTGCACCCAACGCATTTTGCAGTATAGTATCCATTTAAATTTTTAGTGCTTGGACGATTATTACATTTGTATAAGTTGCAAAAAACAACAACCTACATGCCCTGGAATCAATCTAAAGTAAAGAAAAGTATTTGAGGCTGGCACAGCATCATGGTAGTTGTAGTTCCTCAGTATTTGTATGGGCTTCATGTTTGTTGCTACTGATCAGAAGAATAATTGCTATTTGTCTGTTAAAGGGCTACAACCGGGCTGGGCCTAGAAGTTTTAATGCATTAAATTTGTTTGTTTGCATTTGTTTTAATGCATTAAGATACTTGTTTTTTATATCAAAGTTTATTCTCCATTGCCAGCTTTTGCTAAGTTCAGACCAGGAAGTATATCAGCCAATCAGGAATGATTCCGGAGTAGGGCTCTCAGCTCTGACTCTTAGATATTAATCTGCAGCAGGCAGTGAGGGAAGGTGGAGATGTACATTGTATTTTGAGGAGGATGTGCATTGCATGCCTTTAGAAATGCAAAGCATCATGGGAGTTGTAGTTTTAATGCATCTGGAAATCTGCCTTTTGGGCAGCCGTGATGTATACCCTCTTCCTCTGATGTCCGGTACTGGAGGGTCAGGCTAATAGTCGCAGTGATTTGAGAATTGTAATAACAAACTGAGCACAGAGATGGGAAGGGAAGACTTCCCTGAATAGGTTGCTGCAATGCTTGGAATTTTCCGTTATCCTCAGCCAGTGGTTCTACATACCAAATATTGAATTGGTGCAAGGGAGTGCTTCACTTGCTTTTCGAGCACTGCTTGCTCTCCTAGTACAAAGGCCGCTGCTAACCGGATCACTACGATCATTAGTTACCAGCTCTGCAGCTTTTATTCCAGTGTGTTATGGAGTGTGCGGCTAGTATAGATTATATCACAACATGATACATACAGATTCGGTTTCCTGTGTTTTTAGGAGTTATCCCTGTTCTGGTTGTTCCATTATTAGAGCACTGTGACCTTTTTAGCAAAAACTCTATAGGGCAAAGGTTATCAATTCAACAGTAATGGGCAACCTCTTATTTTTAGAGTTTATTATCAGAATTCCGAAACCCTAAACTACTTGAAATCATGTGTTTTTGGATCAGCATTGTGCAAGACCTACTGATTTACTTAAAGTTTCTTAGTTAATAGGGTTTATAGCTACATGTGTTTGTACTACCTAGAGAAACATTTTGATTGCTAGTAATTCTCTGTTAATTGGGATTACAGTATTTATAGTAACAAGCTTTAACACTCTGTAACGAGCAATAAAAACTGCTATTACTATATCCGGTAACATGATTATTGGGCACACACTTCACTGGACTTACTTCTGGTACGGCTCCAGAATATTACACGTGTTAAATGCTTTCTTCATTAAAGGAAACCCTTTTATGGATCCCTAACCCTTCCACAGTCCATGCTGATGGCAGTCTCAATGCTTGTCCTATAATCCCCAGGCAATATAAAGAGACAGTTTTACATATAGGGTACTTCTAGGAATTGTGGAATATTAATCAGGAATATTCAAATTCAGGAAGAAAATACCTGGAATGGAGAATTTTTGTTTTGGTGTAAGTATACAGACGATGCATAACGGTGAACTGTATTATGGGAAAATAATGCCATCAAGGGGTTCTGGGAAGTCAGAAACAAGACTGGGGTTTATCAATGCTCCCGAAGCCAAAGATACTTCTTTTTCTCCACTAATATATGCTACAGTGTTATTTATGTTTTAGATCACTCTTTTTTTTCTTTTTATTAGGATTGCTTTTTTTTCAGGAATGTAACTCCCATTAGCACATGTCCAATCAATGCTCACAGTGACGTCCCCCGCCGTGTAATACAGGAGAGTAAAACATGATCTCCTCATTGGAATCCCACTGGGAGTGGGGTATAGTGACCTCCCTCTAGCATATAAGCTCATTGAGTTGAGTTTACTGGAAATCTCTACTCCTCCAAAGATTGGATACCATGCAGTAGAGAATACCGTAAGAGGGCCACTTTCATTTTAAGAGTGAGTGGGGGGTGGTCAGGGGCAGGGTTGTTCTGAGAAATTTGAGGTGGCATACTAATAACAATTTTTGTAACTAAAATGTAATTCTTGGCAAAACAATATATCTTATTTACTTAGAGTGCTACGGAACTTGTTGGCGCATTATAAATAATAATAATAATAGAATGTGCGCCTCGTACACTGTTTGGTGTTTCAGCTATGATATGTCATGTGCTTTCAGACTGTATTGTAAGAGGTGGTGAAGCTGTAAGCTCTCCTGGATTAGTTTAGATTAGCCCTTTGATCTAGGTATCCTGTTTATCATTAAAGCGATGGTTCCAGTTACCTTCAGCATGTCCGCTTGAAATGCACCTTAGGGGTTAACTGCATGGCCCCTGCTTTAGTTTATAAGAATGAGGATTTGAAGAGAAATCAACACTTTTTGTTTAATTCCCTTAGCATCTCCAGTAGGTCAATATGGAACGGAGTGATTCTCTGTGAGAAGCATTATTGTCAGATTGTGGTTATTGGCGAGCATGCGCGGTGTGTCCAATGATTCTCTATGATTGTATTAGATACAAGTCATCAGTAACAATGACTTTATAGTAGGTGGATTGGTGCTCCCGAGGGGAGACTCTCCCATTGTTGGAATAAAGGTGAGTTCAGCGCTGAGATGGAGGTGGGTAATCTAAACACACCCTCCAATAATAAAATAAAATATATAGCTGCAAAGGAACAGGCACTCCGCACCAGATCAATAGAAGTGGGGGTCTACAATACCAAACAGGACCCAAGGTACAGACTGTACAAAGAGGCCTCTGAGACAATCTAGCACATAGGAGCTGGTAGCAAGGTGGACAAATACCAAGGACTGAAAGAGGATCTAAAAAGGATGTGGAAAGTGAAGGCAGTGGTAGTCCCAGTTGTGATAGGAGCCCTCGGTACTGTGACTCCCAAGTCGGCGTTAACAGATTCCATGTGGATCGCTGTCCAGAAGAGTGCAGTTCTAGGAACAGCTAAGATACTGCGCAGAACCCTCAAACTCCCAGGCCTCTGGCAGAGGACCTAGAACAGGCTTCCCCAAACTCTGGCCCTCCAGATGTTACTGAACTACAACTCCCATGATTCTATGAATGAAATAGATAGGCTGAGAATCATGGGAGTTGTAGTTCAGCAACATCTGGAGGGACGGAGTTTGGGAAAGCCTGACCTAGAATGAGGAATACACTGTAATACCACTCAGAGGGGTGAGAGACCGTTATTTTATTTAGATATTTATTTTAATTGCTCTCATCATCCAATGTTAGTTTCTTTTGTTCTGTGGTCCAGCTATCCGACATTAAACGCTATGCACTGCGATCAGTAACCAGAGATTCAAACCATGTTCAGAGATGAGAACCAGCCAGCTTCCCTGGCTTTCTCTAGCTGTGAGAAGGTGTGCTGCAGATGTATTCATGTGCTTTCATTTTATACTACTTTTATGACGGAGAAAAATAAAAATCTGGTTGGGTTTTAATAGTCACTCCACCCATAGCAGATTTAATAACACACTGGCCTCGAGGAGGACGCCGTGTTCTATGTCTGCCGTGTATTTTAGGTTGGTGTAAACACCTCATGTTATTACTGTCTGAGATCAGGGTATGTATAATTCTATCTATCATTTTAATCAGCAAAGCCTTCCAACCTTCCCAACTTCCAGCATTAATGGAACAGCTGGCAAAAGCATCCTGGGAGTAGTAGTTCTACAGCAGCTGGGGTTCTAATTTTTAGAGGCCCTGATGTTGTGCTAGAAGGCACAGCTCTGAAACCTTCCCCCCTCCCCCCCCCCCCCCCCCCCCCCACTATTTATTTAAAGGGACATTAGCTCACACAGTCTGTTACTGGCCATCTGACGAGGATGTGAAACCTATTATTTTGATAGCTTTCGACAGACTAGGCTTTGGGTGCAAGTAGAGCCCACGTTTTAAATTGAAAATGGAGACGGCGACCTACAATGACACACAGCACTATAACTGCTGTAGATTTGGAGTGGTTATGGTACTTGGTGTCCCTTTAGTCAAGTGTATCTGGGGCCGAGTAATATGTCATGGCTATATCATATAAATTATAATACTAATGAGGTAGAAGGAAATGTTTATTGGTAAACTGGCATGTCAGGACTATACAAGGCGGGCATCATGGTATAAAAGTGCCCCGGCTGTAAGTTGAAAAAATAGTTCTTCAATGAGTCTGAGAATGTTCTGTTGATGTTGTAATGGAATGTGTCTCACACTGTGTGTGTACAGATCCTCTGCCTTTCTATCCATTCCTTAATCACATTGTGTTCTCTTGGCAGTGGGACTTGGTTTGTGCCAATCAGTGGAAAGTACCGCTGGAACACATCTGTAACTTGACGGGCATGCTGTTTGGGTACATCTTCTTTGGACTGATATGTGACAGGTAACAACGGATTCTGAATTTTCTTAACCCATATTGAAAAATCACGAATGAACACTGTGAGGTGGTCCATGCTAATAATGTCCTGCGCTTTCCATGTAATAGTGAATAATGTAAGGCTATCATGTTCCAATTCCTAGCTAGAATTTCGAGATAATTTCTATGTTCTAAACATTCTTACTGGGATATGATATTGACTAGCAGAACCAAAAGTTTGATTGAAATCGTAAAAGTAGCTTCTGCTACTAGCCAAGATACACTTCATACTGCTACAACAAGTATCTGTGCTATGCATATTGCTGCAGCCTGCAAAAAATGACTGTAGTGTACTTGGTATACTCAGACAATGACCGTTAGAAAGCAGAAAGTTTAATAAGCATTTTAAGCGCCGACTGCCAAAAGTATCCTGACCCTATTCCCATTGATGCAGCCCTCTTACCTGAGTCCTTACTGGACGCTAAGGGTCCTCCAGGGGCCTGTGACGATTTCTGGCTTCTGCATGGCCATTCAATTTTAGTTCCGGGCCATTCAATGACAGCACTGCTGGAGGTGGAGTTTCGGCAGCAGAATGTTAAACGGCTGAGTAACCTTTTACCCTAAAAATCATGCAGTGATAAGTTGCGTAGTGTATTTCCATTTCTAATCTCTCTGCATAAATGGGCTCCCTTAATATAAAATTATTACAAGATGCGGATGTTCTGTGAATTGGATCGTTCAGCCTGGATCCTGAAGATATATTAAGTTATTATCTATTTTACCTTCTAAATGTTTCGTAATATCTTGTATATTTCTGTTCCTGTTCCGATGCAGCAGCGTTTTGCAATATTCATATAAATTAGGCCATGACAATGGCGCAGTTAGGAGAGCGTTTATGAAAGTGATAAGTCCGTTTTTAAATATTTCTTTACATTTATTTATTTTAAAACTCTGCATTAAAATGTTGCTTCATTGTTCTTTATTCCTTTGTTTACTTAATACTTTTGCATTCTGTGTTGGCTTAATTGCTAGCCACCTGCTCTGGAACAGCTAAACAAACTACAGCAACTAATAGGGTTACATAATGTAGCGGCGACATTCTGCTGAGAACCACAAATCTCTACTTTCTGCAACATATTCTGTTATAACGAACAATGTATTGCTTCTTCTAAATGGTCAATGGCCTTTATTTTGATGTAAGAACAATATTGTGCCTTGTGTCGTGAATATCAGAAGGTGACGTTTAAAAGCAGACTAATGTGTATTTAATCTCCTGTACGGATTGCTTGATATTCCAGTATTTTGACTTGTTCTGATTTTTCACATGACTGTACAATGAGGGTTTGTGTTTCCTATGGAATATAGGTCTGAATGACCGTGTGTAAACTGTTTGCTATAGAGATTATTTTTATTCTATATGACATATGCTATACTAGTAATGTTGGCATATATACAATTTTTCCTCGAAAATAAGATCGGGTCTTATATTAATTTTTGCCCTGAAAAACGCACTAGGGCGCACTCGGGGATGTCTTAATTTTCGGGGAAAAGCGGTAGCAAGCATGTGCAAGAAAGCAGGTCCCCGAACATAAATTAGCGAACTAGCGACTAGGGCTTATGTTCGGGGTAGGGCTTATATCTCATTGTACAGCGCTACGGAATTTGCTGGCGCTCTATAAATAATAAAATAATATTACGAGCATCCCCCGAAACAAGCTAGGGCTTATATTCGGGGGATATCTTATTTTTTGGGGAAAACGGCAGTAATGTTCTGTAGATAAAGTGTATTGTTTGCCATTGTTACAGTATTACACGGTTTTATTATTTATGCTAGCGTGCAGCTCCTCTAATTTCTGATATTTGGGTGCCAGCCCCACACGTGATCTTCTGTGTTAATTTCTCTATGCTAGATCTGGTTTAGTGAAATATGTGACGGCCAAACATACAGTCCTACCCCACACTAAGGTCTGATGGGACAATCACACACATTTGGAGGAAAAAAAAGTTAACCAAGTCCTATAAACCGCCTTAAAACCCGCTCTATGCCCCTCAAAGTATATATCCGGCAATAAAATAGGTGCTTACTAAATTATATGAGAAATACAAACAGTCTGATTTTCTCTTATTTTAATTTCAAACACTGATATGCGCCACTCCCTCCCTGGCCGAGCGGGTCTGACGCAGAGCATGCAAAATTTAGACTGACAGACAGACTGACAGATTTTCCAGAAACATTTAGAATGTTTGTTTAAAAGTGAAAGTATAGCAGGAGGGGATTTGCGATTACATTGCTTAGTGCTAGATTTTTTTTTTTTTTAAATCTACCCCTTGGGGTTCGTTACTTTGACGTTTTTATTCCAGCTGTCTGTTCATATTGGTTTTTGGAGTATTGAGTGTTAAGGTTATCTGCTGACCACAGCATTTACATTCCGTGGCTTTCTAAGTACCAGGATAGAATTGGTGGCAGGATCATAGACTGGGCTCCGGCATCCTGCAGAGGGACCCTGTGTAATACGTACACGTTCCGGAGCTCCCCAGTCCGGCAGAGGGTCAGACACTGCATGCCCTGTGTGCGCATCTATTTGTATCATAATGTCATAATGGTGCGACTCAAAGTGCCGTACCGATGTGTTTGCATGAAATGAAACTGCCGAATTCGGCTTTCGGTTGAATTCAGGAGTTTAGGCGCTTTAATATAATGCAGACCAATAAGATTGGTTCCCAGGCTTTATAATCTAGGCCCTTTCAGTTACCAGTTGCCCTGTTGTGGTTCTTGTTTACCCAAGAGTGCGCTTTATATTATATTAGATTTTTTCTTACCGACTTTGGCTTGCTTATCGTTTCTCCGCTTTCTGTGTTCCTGACCTTGGCTTGTCTTACCGTTTATGCTGTACTCTCCTACGTTTGACCTTGGGTTTCTTCCTGACTACTCTATACATTATATCCAGCCATTTTAAGGACCGGTATACATTAGACCCTAATCTGCTAAAGGAGAGGTACGTGTGTGTTTGGTTCTCCTACATTAGTCATGACACCCTGATTGGGACAATCCTAGGCTTTGAGTTTTAGACTCTGTATATCCTACATTATGTTCAATGAGGGCTATTTTACAGTTTCGGTATGCTGTGTTTTGTTTCTTTATATTCATATTATTCATATGTAGAATGAGCTCACATTTTCTTTTCCTCCCTCGAACCCACATTGTTTAGTTACCGTAATGTAGTTTCTTTGGTGTCTGGGAGCTGTAGATCGATGTAGAAAGCCAACAGCTGAACTACAATTCCCAGAAGCCCTGCTAAAGTCATAAAGCTCTGCTATGAAAGTTATGTGAGCACCAGGATTGGCTGAGTCGCTTCCTGGGTTGTGCAGTGCTCACTGACATTGTGTTTATTTTTCATTTAATTCCGTTTTTATTTATGTGCTAGCTATACAATACATAAAATGGGCGGACTCCAGTCCCCAGGACTGACCTATTTGCTTCTTCCAGATGGGGGCGCCGTGCTGCCCTGATTTCTACCCTGGTAACTGCAGTCCCCTTTGGCCTGGCCTTGTCCTTCTCACCTGGATACCTGAGCTTCGTGGTCCTCAGAGCGGGGTTTAGTGCTGCACTGGCTGGGATGTTTCTGTCATTCTACATAGCAAGTGAGTATAACATGCACTCACATACAGAACAATTACCCTTTAGGGTCAGACTAGGACCCTTAAAGAAAAATAGCAACTGTACCACCAGCAAATCTCATTAAACATTCTGTTAGCAGAAATTCTACCATCAGTGTCCCTCCTGTTACCTTCTCTCCTAGTCTGTCTCTCCACCCCCTCCCCCAGGCCTTTTCTGGGATGTTTGCTCTGGGTGTCTCTTTTCAAGGTGAGGACGTGTGTTTGTTTGCTGTCGCTTGGCTGGGACATTGGGACTGAGATGTGAGAGGGGATGTGCCAGAGTCAACACACAGGCGGAATTACACAGAATATTGTGAGAGTTTGGTCCTCCCTCCCTGTATGCCTATCTGATGTAAACCTACCAAACCAATCTTAATGCACATGATGTGACGGTGTTTAACATAAGACCACCAAGCTTTATAGATCGAACAGGTCTGCACATTCTCTGTCATTGCTTTTCCTGTTACCTTGTCACTGTGTAACCCTTTTACTGTCAGAACAGATTTTAGTTAATTCATTCACTGAACGGGTTAAACCTTGAGTCTCCTCCTAATTCTGTTTCTGTGCCAGGGTTGGAGCTTTGTACCCCATGTCACCGCCTGATGGTGACTATGATCGGAGGGTTTTTCTGGGCTGCTGGGGAGCTGCTGTTGCCTGGGCTGGCATTTCTGTGCTCCGACTGGAGGCTCTTACAAGGAGTCGTGACTGGAACCTTAATGCTCCTGGGACTGTTCTGGTGGTGAGTCCTGGTCCCTAAATACACCATGACTGTACACTGTGTTGTTCACACCATATTGTGTGCCGATCACTGCCACACTGTGTATAGTCTAGCTAACATCAAATATATAATATTCACACACACCCAGTATCCTGCGAGTCTATCAGAGCCTCACTCTACCAAAAACAGGAACAGGCTGAAAACATGAATTCCATGCTCTCTGCCGAGCACTGTTAACCCATGATGCTCATGTTAACGTGTAAATGGAACACGTTTTTAAGTACCAGATTGTTAATGATATGAGATGTGATTGACATCTACCAATTTCAGCTGTATCCTCATTACTGAAGAATAAACCCACTCACTAGTCACTGTTGATCCTCTTTATTCACAGTTGCCACTCGCTCTTCCCGGAGTCCCCACGCTGGCTGTTGGCCACTCAGCAGCTGGAGCGGTGCAAGGAATCACTGTGCGTGTTTGCCAGAGCGAATGGAGTGGAACTATCAGAGGAGTTTAGCGGCCCGGGCAGTCTGTTTGCTGGTGAGTGAATGCTCCAGGTCTCATTGTATGTAAGTGCCGTAAAACAGAAAACAATAGAAACAGATTTCCCTGTATATAACTTGTGTATTCAATCCCACACTTTCCTCCTAATAAAAAGTTTATATGATTTTATGATCAGTTTCTCCCTGTGTTTAAAATCTCCCCCCACCTTATGTTTGACATGTGATCCATTTAACCATTACAGAGATAGATGCCTCCTGCGAAGGATATCCGCGTCCCCGATATTACAGCATCTGCAGCATCTTTGGGACTCGTCTTATATGGAAGAATGCTCTGATCCTTGGCTTCACTACGTAAGTCCCCAGTGTCAGAACTCATCCTGACCATATGGTGCTTGTACCACACTGATGATGAATTGCAGCCAGTTTTAACGTGAGCAAAGATGGATTATTGAAACAACTGCTCTACCTGTAGATCGTGTCTGCCTTTTAAAGAGCAACTGAGTTACATCCTGGCACCCTTAAACACGCATGTCCATAAGGACAACACAGCGGGGTTACATACCTCCCCAGTAAATGCATCCAACAGCATTCTTTGGGGGTGCAGGATCTGTGCCCAACAAAAAGATACCGTCCTTAGTGTGTGTGAAGAGGCTCTCCACACAGTCATATTAGTTGCAACGTGTAGCTTAGCTTGGTTTTGTTCCATAATCTGATCCATTCCCCCTCCTTAACCTGCATGCTTTGTTTATTCAGATGTATTGATGTACGAGGTGTCATAAAGGTTCCTGGAATTGTAGTTCAGTTATTGGCTATTTGCAGAAAACAAAAAAATCATCCTTTAAAATTAGTTTTTAATTTACTGCACTTACAAACCATTCAGTAGAGTATATTTTCTGCAGAGTTGGCATATTGCTTATGGTGAGGCTCATGATAGGCATATGGTGATGGTCATGAGTCACTTTCTGGTTTGGTGAGGGTTTACGGCAGATGACGCACAAATTCAAGAACAAATGTCTTTATTTTTTATGCTCTTTATGTATGTTTGCATTTTTATTGCACTATCTATAAAATGCATTAAAAATCAGTGGGTCAAACCAAGCCAGACGTGTATAAAGTATGTACTAGGGAAGAACAGGTAAAAGTGAGGAACGTTGCGAAGCGACAAAGTCCTCGGCAGGTTAACTGCAGCATAGTACCGAGTAGGTCAAGTGCAGTGATGGTGCTTGGGGCTACTCAGGGCTCATGGAAAAATAGCTCCTTCTCGTTCCTTACCTTTTGCCAGATAACTAAACACAAGGTCAGCTGTTCATGGAATTTCAAATATTCGGCCTAAATATCTGAATTGGAAAAAGTCAGTTTTTGCAGTTTGGCTTTTTTGCCCTGAAATGACTATACACAATTTATGCTATGTTTCAATGCCTGTGTAACTTTTTTCAATACAGATACTGTGGGCACATGGCTCTCTGATTGCTGCTTTGATTTTATTTAAGTCCTTAACTGATATGGTGCCAAAATGAGTTGCCTGCATGTGTGACTTTGTATGTAGCTGACACTTTATATCTGCAGTTTGTTGTTAGGATTTTTTTTATTTCTTTAACGTTTTGGTTTGTAAATTTGCTTAGAATGACGTGTCAGGTTAGGAATGTGTATTGCTAATCTGGCTGTGACATGACGCACACCTTTGCTGATTTCAAGTTATTTAGAAATATTTGTCAGCTCTGAATAGGAACCCTTACTATTATAATGGGTTTCCACTGTAAACGGCTTACCTTGTGCACTCAGTTCTCTGATGAAATGGACACATTCCAACTAAGAGGGGGGAGTCTAATGAAGGGCTTTAGTTCAGATCTATTACATTGAAACAATAAGTCTGAGAATGTTTGTCAGTTCAAACGCCGTTATTGTCACAACATTTTGCCGGAAGTTTTCCATTCATATTTAAATTGTGAAAATTCGAAGGTCAGTGAATAACTTTGAGTGCGTCTCCCTCTTTCCCCCCCCCACCCCCATAGTGTGTGTCTGTGTGTGCTGGCTGTGTGTAGTGTTTATAGTTGTGTGCTCTGTATTTTGGCCACACCATCTGCGGGTAGGGATGGGAGAGGTGGGGGTTATGTGATCCCTGATGGTCCGTTAGGGGAGTGCGTGGTCTGCTTCTCTTGGTAATGCAGACCACAGTAATCGCTCCCTTCCTGTTTCAGTGCTCAGCAAGTCAGAGCACTGGATGGGAATACCAGCGGCTGTGCTCTCATTAGTGAGTAGCAGACCGAAGAGAGCTATTACAGTGGTCTGCACCCTTCCCTGGTACTAACTCCCCTCCAAGGCTCTCAGAAAAAAACTGCCTGTTTGGAATTACAAATCCTGGGCATTGGGCAATATTCCCCACACCTGTTTACACCATGATGCTTGCCAACCGTTGCTCATGGGCTGCTCCATTCTCATTTACATGTATATTAAAGATTTAGCAAACCCCACAATCCAGTCACAGCCAGGGCATACATTGCAAACTAAGAAGAGAAGCAGAATACTGAGGATTAGGTATGAAAAGTGGTTTAAAGTACTAAAAGTGCCGGCATTGCGTTGGTACCTCCGCCCCTTTTCCTGGTTTGCACCATTTTTTAGCAGAGAGCATAACACACGTGTTGCATTTTCTACTCTTCTCTCTATGCCGATAGCCGGGTGCAACAGACAGGAGACCATGAATAGAGGATAAAGGGATAAAAAGGGAAGGATTTTAGATCTTCTTTTACCACCTCACTAACACATATGTTACAAAAATGGAATTAAGAAGGTGACTCTTTCTTTCATTGTAATATACCGGTATGTAATAATTAGAATCAACCCAGCTCCGGTGGAAGTTCCCTGGGACCTGATTAGTCTATAACTAATTATGAGTCTCAACCCAGGGCTTAAAACCTACTGCTCTACACTGTACACATTGTGTTTGATTTCTAGAAATGTGTATCTGTAGCTATTCATATCCAGTTATAGCAAGTCTTTTATATCTGTCCGCGTGGACTCTGTGCCGTTAATGTGTGATCAGCTTTTCAGAACCACCAGTTTACTAATGAAAGGTTAGCCTGATATTTTTAAAATGTATTTATTTTTAAAAAAGACAAAACACTTATTTCAATTCTCAGAAAAAAATATCAAAACACACAAAAAAAAAAACATAGAAAAAAAATATGAAAATATGTACATTTTATTATTGAGTATTTAAGGTATTTTACACCGTATTGAATATGTATGGAAATCACATACTGTAAATGTTTAAGCTGATTAACACAATGTATCCTGTAGCTCCAGACAGGAAACGTTCCAAGCATTCAAAGCGTTTGGCAAAAGGGATTCAGAGAGTTTGGAAATCCCACAAAATCTCCAGAATTCCAACCAGTAACATTTTTAGATCTATAAACCTGGCAGTAACTTCAAACTGAGTTCCTGAAGCTCGCTCACTAGAGGTTTTCTGACTGTGCTATCACTAGTCAAACTGCAATGAACGTTAAACCAGAGCCAGAGATTTTGACAAAAAGTGCAGATTTCGAAAAATTCTGCAACTCTGCGATGGCCACGGCTTGGTTATTTTTCATTCATTGCTTTTTGTGTGAATAACACTGGTTTCCCATGAAAACAATGCGAGTTACGCGGGTCCTAGAAAACAAGGACAGTCCTGCTATAACAGATGACGGACTGGCCTGCATAGAAGTTGGGATATCACAGTTGGTATGTACTGAGGAGTGGCACGAGAAACTTGTATTTATTTGGTGACACTGCAGAGTGTATTAAAGGAACACTGAGCAGCAGGGAGTATCCATCTCCCTTAAAAATACAAAAATGAGGGAGCAGCTTTGAGCAGATTAACAATACCCCCTTAAATTCACCACCCCCTTTCACAAAATGTCTTCCTAACTGGAAGTGTGCAGCTCAGCCAATCTGAGATCAGTCTAAGTTAAAATGCTGAAATGCCTCCACCCCATTGCCAGTCACTGACCTCTTCTTGTTGTGAAGTCAACTTTCAGAGGACATTGATGGGCTGTGAGGCGGAGTCATGTTAGCACTGATCTATCATTGAATGAACCGTGTATGTATTTCCAATTAGGGAAACATCCAATGAAATTGAAGGCATGTCTAAGATGAAAATATTTATTTAAAGGGACACTCCACGGCCTAAATACAATAAAAGGAAGAACCCCCCCAATAACTTAGTATATATTCCCCCAATGAAAACATGCATGTATGTAATTATGGTGGTATATCTAGAAACCGTTTGTAAAATCTGTAGATCGCATGTCTGCTGCCTTTACAAGCCCTCCCCTTCTAACCCCGCCCAGACTTTCTGTGACTGTCCTATCACAGACTTCCCAATGCAGCTCAAAGAGAAGTCTTTGCAAGGCAGGTGCTCTGAGCAATTGCTGCCTCTTGAGTTTAGCTCCACTGAACAAACAAAACCAGGAAATAACAGGACTGGTTGTCTTGACAGCCAGGGCGGTGTAACAAGGTTAATTTATAAAAATATGTTTTGGCTGAAATTATGACTTAATAATGGTTCCTTTGAACCCCAAAACATTCTTTGTGTGGAATAAACCCCCAGTTGGTGCTGGGTCCTGTTGTTACATAAAAAAAAAAAAAAAATTCAATAAAAGAATGCTGACTGATTAAAACCCAGTTGTGTCCTCTCATTCTTTGCTTTATCCCTAGGTTTATCGGTTGTGGAATCAGACCTTGCTTTGTGAGGAACCTGCAGACACTTGGCCCCTATATTCCTTATTTCCTACAAGCTGGAAGTGAGATTCTCGCCTGCATCCTGCTCTGCATCACCGTGAACCTCTGGGGCCGTCGCTCAGTCCTCTTTCTCTGCACCATCTTGACGGGATTCTGCTCTCTCCTGCTCCTCGCTCTGACACAGTGTATGACTAGTATAGTCTCTCATGTTATGTTCTCAATCACTTCTCTTCTTCTGGTCTTTTTCACATCCCCCTCTGTCTCTCTTCTCTCTCTCAGATCTCTTCATTGGAGCGACAGTGGCCATATCTGTGCTCGGGTCTCTCTGTGCCCATGCGGTGGTAATGCTGAGCATCTTTTATGCAAGTGAAGTTCTTCCAACAGTTCTCCGGTGAGTAAGGTCAACATCCCTCTTCCCAATGTCATTCCTCCCCACTTTCTGTCTCCCGTAGTATTTAAGTAGTTCACTCACATGGTCATCTTTTGTTGTCTTCTTTCAGGGGCTCCGGCCTGGGTTTTATAATAGGACTCAGTATGGTGGGTCGGGCTGCATATCCCATCATTGAGCTCCAGCAGAAAGCCGGCTTCTTCTTGCACCACGTCGTCCTCTCCTCGTTCTGTATTATCTCTGTACTCAGCATCCTCCTATTACCCGAGACCAAGAGGAAGAGTCTGCCTGAAACTCTACGGCAAGGAGACAGCCTTCGACGACCACCACTTATCATACACTCAAAACAAGACTCCGTGCCCCTTCTTCCTCATAGCAACAAGGCCCGCACTGACTACAACCCTGATAGCTATGCCCGTCTAGCAAGTTCAACCAAGAAAATGATCACAAGGGACAGAGTGGCTACCAAAAAAGGAAAGGAAAACCAAGCTTTGACCAAAGACTAAAGATCGTGGCTCAGAAAACAATGCACAGGATTCTTGAACATGGCCAAACATGTGCACCCAGAGGATTAGTTGCTCTTGAAGCTGAACATTGAACCTGAGTTGTGTGCAGTATCCTGCTTCGATAGGCCCTGAGCGGTACGTTACTTCTAAGGAGCACAAGATTTTTATTGTACTTATAATAAGTGGATTTGTTTAAAAAAAAAAAAAAAAAAAAAAGCTTTATTCCTCAGGATATATTCCCAATCATGCAGTATTTAACAATGCACTGCCACTTTTATACTACAACCTGTTCCATAACCATTCTTTCCATTTACCATCTCGCACCACCTTACAGTGCATGTCCTAAACTCAACATTCCTGCCACTAGGTGATGCTATTGGCAGTACGTGATCTGATTGCCAAATACTGCATCCCAAATGCTCAATACGTATTTCTTTAGAACGTTGCCTTACACCAACTTGGACCCATTGCCCTCAACACTGGGGAGCGAATGCGATGGAGAAGTTGGATTTCTCTCCAGGGAAAAGGCTAGTGTTGCATAGACCTGTCTAATGTAGCAATAAATCTACTGAATTTGTTTAAAGGGATATAATGAGTTATTTTACAGCTGATGGAGTCACACCGTGGTCCCTACTAGTAAGTGTTGCTTTAAATCATATAAGGTTGTTTGTCCGGCTGTAAACAAAGTATTTCTAAATAGATAGTGCTGAATCCAAAACCTACAGCAACATCCTTTCTAAGTCACTGCTGTGTTAAGGGGGGTCCCTACTGTCATAAAAATGACATGCATAGCAATTAGGTCATAAAGTCCAGTTATCAATCGATGTCACCCGTTCTGTAAACAAATCACCTTTCATGCGATGTCCCTTGGCATTCCACCTCTCATACAGTCTCTGGTTTAAGTCTAAACACACGTGAGATGGAGGTACCAAGCCCTTGCAGAGGTTTCTTTTGGGAATGGTTTGACAATCACTGGTGTCCATACATATCTGCCAGACGGTTGAATCGTGGGCCCCAATCCTGCAGGTAGTTGTACTCCTGGTCACTGTCCTCTTCACTAGACAAAATGGAGCTAAGCGTTCCGGCCACTGATCCCTCGCCTTCATAATCATAAATCAGGGCTGTGTCATAAGGTGGGACACTGGGGTCGGAATCTGCTGCCTGTAGCCCCTGCATGTAAATAACGGCAAGTTTAGTATCTTTAACCTAGAAATGAACCAAAGGTGTAGGTCGAGAGTAAACCGAGAAATACTCACATCGTGGATGAAGTCTGCAATGTCAGATGGACGTTCAGAGGGTCTGCGGGGGTAGCGTGGCAGTGTCGGGTTGTAGGGGGTGTCTCTGCGGATAGGGGGCTTCAGACGTGGAGATGGTGGCACTGGCATTGTTGGGTTCCTAAGCCTGTTCATGTCATAAGCATCCTTTATAATATAGGGGACAAAATAAAGGCATAGTGACACATTCAAATATTCCCCCTACCCATTTCTAAAGCTGTTTTATATAACAGGCCTCTAAGCACCAACATAATGGTGATGTTATTTCAGGTGCCTTCTGATAAACCCAATTTAACCCTTTAACTGCCAAATATTTTTAATACAAAATACTAGCACATTATTTGGAGCCAACATATAAACATAAAACTGCTATTAATTACATAGATTGCTGTTCAGGAAGAACTAAACCATCAAATATACAAAGGAATTTTTTTTCCCCCTCTGTTTATACTTTACAAAAATTTGGGGGCAATATAATTGTGTTACAATCTGTCAGACTGCATTAGAAATCTAAACCTCGCCATATACATAATGTGCAAAAAACCATACGCAAATTTTCTCCCAACGTATAGTAAGTACAGTTACACAGAGCATCCATTATATCCAGAGCACTGCAGCACATGGTCAGGGTTAGTCATTAAATTCTAATGGGGAAATTGAGGCTCATATTAAACCAATTTGTGATTATATTTATGTTTTTCCATATAGGGTACTGTAGCTTGAATTTTTACATTTGGATATAACTTGCTAACATTCAGTCTTCAAAAAAAGCCAAGACATTGGTAGGAGTTAATTGCAACTAAAGTGGAATGAACCCAGGTAGTACCACTTCCCAGAATTATTTTTTTAAATGGAGTGTCCTGCAAGTCCACAGGAGCCTCTATAGCGGACATCTAGCGATGAACCAGACCATGTCTGCTCCCCACAGCTGTCACTTGTGATGACTGCTGGGTTTGGACAAAAGTTAGTGGCGAACCCCAGGCTTTACCATAATACAAAGTAGTCTTTGTATACTTTGTCTTATGTCATCTTTGGATTTTGTTTGAATGTTAATGAAATTCCCAAATAGTCAGCATCGTTCATTTATAAAGATCATACCTATATGAAATAATGCAAAGCGGCTTTTAAAAAAGAAAGCTCTCCTTTTAGCTTAATTTTTTTATTATATATACTGATTTTAGTTTGTCCTAATTTTTCTCCCTATCAGACTCTGAAGT
Source organism: Pelobates fuscus (assembly GCF_036172605.1). Classification (NCBI taxonomy): domain Eukaryota; kingdom Metazoa; phylum Chordata; class Amphibia; order Anura; family Pelobatidae; genus Pelobates; species Pelobates fuscus. The sequence goes on from NC_086328.1 coordinate 22,851,384, forward strand.
GTAGTGAATGTTAATCCCATAGTTATGTTCGGTGTTGAATTTACCGAATAACTTGATGAGAATGGAGACGGTGCTGTATGACAGTATTCTGATGTGGAATGTCCAAGACAAATAGTATTAGCCAGGTTCTGTAGATCTACTGATGGTAAATATGTACAACATTACATGTTGGGTCAGATAAGGACTTAATAATCTGTTAAGGATAATGCAATATTATTAGAAATCCCATCTGATTGCATTGATATATGCATTGATATTGGATTATTTCCTGTGTGTGGCCTCTACTACTCCAGCATTTGAACTCTATGGTAAAATAAAATACCTGATCCTCTTCTCCTCCTCCCTGCTCGTTGTAGTTAAATATATTATCTCGTACATCATCCTCTGAGTCGGACAGCAAACCCTTTTCTCCGCGACCACTCGAGGCGCAACGGAATAGCAGCAGGAGCAGCGCCAAAACTGTGGATGGGAATGATATTTTAATATAGAAACAGGTCTACACTGGGTGCATGATGTCTTTAGCATGAACAGTCAGTACTTTACAATGAGAGCAGGCCTGTCACCTCAATATGGCATGAGAACAGCAGTGTGTGCAAACTATCCGCTAGGTACCTATAGCTATACCTGGAGGAGGTTCTGGGACACATTCAGGCTGGTCATTCTAATTCTGGGGGTCGAACCTTCTCCAATAGGCCTCCACCACTCACCAACTACCTTTTATATGTATGTCAGTTTTGCCCGGTTCATTATTCTACCTTTTTCTAAAATCGACAATAATTTTATGTCTTAGGACTTTGTTCATTTTGCCCCATAACTCCTACAAAAACCAGGATCAAGAAATAATAAATAAAAATAACTAAAATAAATTACTACAATGATACATTCTGCTGTTAAAGCAGACCCATCACCACAATACGATTTTACATTTAACCCCAAGAAAAGGTTATTTCCCATTTATGATCGTGTTTGTTACTCTGTCCACAAACCAGTAAAAGAAACGGATTACAATGATTATTTTCCTATAATACAGGGTTACGCTTTTAGACACTGAGAAAAGTGCAGATTGTTTTACAGAAATGTTTCTTAGATAACCATGTGTCTGTTTCCAAAGAGAACACTTGTTACTTCTTTTTAAATTATAAAAATGGATCATTTTATTTAAACAATTTTTGTCTCCTGTTTTTCATTTCCTTTACTCGGCTGGAATCGGGTTACTAATGGAGGAAACATTTGGAAGAACAGAAAACCGTAGAACAAGTTGGACCAGATTTCGCTATTAGAGTCTATGTTCACATAGCACATTTCTACCTGTGGCTTACGGCTAAAGTACATCTATGTACATTCATACAAATAAATAAACTCTACTTGTGAGTATTTCTAAGGATTTTGAGGATATATTTGGAAATGTAAATTCCAAAAATGCCAGCAGAAAGGGAAATTAAAGGTCTTCATTGGGTTTATCTACAAAAAATAATTATGGGGCAATATTCTGTGTAATGGGAACTTTTTCATTGGTACAAGTTTTAGAACACTGGAAACATTCTTTATAACATTCAGCAGTTCTAAAAATTACTAATAGCATGCAATCGAATCCTGCTTCCCATTCACGTACCAGACCCCCTCGCCTTATGATGCTGATACACTGGGCCCATTATCTCTGAGATAACATTACTTCTACAATCGGTGGGACTTAATGGGTCTTGGAATTATGACTGTGTTGTTTGCCAGCTTCAGGACTGGTAGAAGATGTAAGCGTAGTCAAAAGAGAAAAAAATGATGGCAAAACAAATCCCGTCTGTGAATGTACAGGGTTGGTAATGAAGGTGTTAAGTGTTTAAATTTAGTCACCCAAACATGAGTTGGACATAATGTCAGTGATAATTGCTGTATTTTTTCTCACACCATTAGTGTACTGAGCGAAAAGCTGACATTTGATATAAACTCTAGATCAAGGTGGTGAAACCATGCACCACATGGGATGCTGGTCTAAATTATGTTACAGAGATTAACCAGCAGGGGGCACTAACAACATGCTTCTAAAATATATATAGTTTATATACTCACGTAGAAGGAGGGCGATGCTGCCCAGAATAATAAGTACAGAACTGAGGCTGATCCCTGTCCCACTGTTAAACAGAGCGGCTGCGGTTCCTTGGCAGGAGCCCAGGGCATCGCACCGGCACACTGAGATGTTCAGTAGCTGTAGTTGCGCCAAGGGCGGCTCTCCAGAATCCGCCACGAGCAAAGGCAGAACGTAAACACCTTCCTGCACTTCAGAGAGAAGCTCCAACAGAGCGTGGGTACCTGGAAAAAGGATATGACTGTAATACACCTTCATTACACTGCCAAAGTGATTCATGTAATAAAACCCAGTATTTACCAATGGCAAATTGCTCATTATCAAAACTGACAATATTTGGCTCTAAAGATTCAATGAAAACCTGTTCTACTTTCCACAAAAAGTGAAGAGCTCCCAAGCCCTTGCCCCTGTTCTATTGGCATGCATTACTTACTATTGACATGGCTGATGCTCCAGTTAAGTGTCAGTTCAGTGAACGATGGCTCCAGCTGGAAGGTGAATGGATGGGCTTGGGGTGGCAAGTCTTCATCGGTGGCACTTATTAAGACCCCATTGCCCTGCTGTGGCTTGTTACATAGTTCCCTGGAGTACTGCCACAGCACGGGGGCATGGTCATTCACTTCCAGCACTTCCACAGACAGGGTGCCGGTGGCACTGCGTGGGGGTGTAGCTATTAATATAAAACAGGAAATATTAGTTCACCATTTGCTTTAAAGCAGAACCGTCATTTCTTTATACTCCAGTATTGAAGCACTTCCTGGGGTGAGTAGTTGAGTGGGTAAAACAAAATTATAATGTCCAGGGTAGGCTGACATTACTTCAATAGTGACATATGCCAACATGGCACTGTGTAGTATAGGTTGGTTTGCATGGTATACTCTGGCTGTACCCAGACATACAATGTAAATTAAACAATGCTATTGGACTTGGCATTAATCCCACACCTGTAATGTCAACTGCGCTTTAACAAGTTTAGCTTTAAAATCTCAAGTGCCATTAATAAGGCAATGCATTCACAAGAACACAGAGCTGTTATAACTTGGCTTATTAGGATTGCCTTCTTAACAATATAGATAGAGCAGTTTAAGAAACAAATGTAGCAAAACAAACTGAATACTGCCAAACTTCTGCAAAGGCAGTGGTGGTCTGAGAAGTGGATAGATTACAGGTATAGGAATGTACCCTGCAATGTAAACTCATGTCCTCACAATGCTCAGCCGACTAACTCTATAACTCTCAAGTATTAACATTTAAAATTATGCAGCACTATTATAGTGATAAGCGTCACTTTAAATACACTGCCGTGACCAAACCCACTTGTGCACTCATTGCACTATATTGGAAGCACAAGAAAGATCACTAGGTACATACTGACAACCACACACACATAATTAACAGTACTAGAGCCCCTTGTGATCACATTTGGCTTCATGGGACCAGGCTCATGTTTTTTTACCATTGTCCGTTGCAGTGATCAGGGCTGTATACCATCCGCCTTGCAGGAACTGGGACTTCCGATTTAGTGTATATCGAGTATGTATCCGTCCAGAACCTGCATCCAGGGTCAACCAATCCGCAGGGTCAGAAACCAGATCATAACTAAAAAAAAAAAAAACATGAAACACAACCAATTGTTTGTAACATGTAGGTTAATATTGCTTTTTCAAGAGGAAAAAAAAAAAAAAAAAAGAAAACCCTTAAATTCTCCTTAATTTATACAGTGTAACAGAGGGCACATCAGTATTTATAAACAAAGATTCCCTGCTCCACTCAATGGGTACACTGGAGGATGAGTACTTCAGGAACCACCACGTTGGGGCCCGTGTTAGGTTACCATTAGTTATGGAGTTTTCTCACTGTTGTTCTATATACTGTCTATTTCTACTCCTCCCTCCCAATCTATATGGTTTCTCCTTGTCTCCAAAAAATAATCCGGTACAGTGATGTCATGGTTTAGGTTCCTGGTTACCACTGAATTGCTGCTTTTGTGATAAGCCTAGAAGTTCTAAGAAGGCTAAATAAGAGTTGAAGGACTTCCTATCTGCAGAAGCTGCTCAGAATAGGAATTTGCAGCAAATGAAGGAACTTTGAATTTGAACATATTATTTATTTTAATGTATTCTTTTGTTGTATAAAAAATAAATGAACTGTTAACTCCAGCTAGGAATGTCATTTTAAAATTTTCCATTCGAATAGCCTATTCATTCATTGGTCTGCAGTAGCCAAGATATCAAGCTATCGCTGGCTATGCTGTAATCTTGTTAATGTAGACCTGACATCTCCAGAACAGATTTCAAGAATTTTCCCAAAGTCATGTGACTCAGCCAGTCTCTCCGGTATTAGTGCTCGAAATGTTCTGTCAATATTGTAAAAGTATTTCAGAGCACTTCTAATTACACAATATTTACACAGAATAGAAATGGTTTTATTAAAACGGTGAGTAGGTCCACTTGATCTATATTGATGCCCTCAAGTTTGACGTCATGCAGAGTACACGTAACTTGGTGGCATTCTGGGAATGTGTAGCTAATGAAAGCCTTCTCTAGTATAGATTATCACTGAACAAACATCTTGAGGAATTCAAAGTGAAATGACAGTGGACACGTCCTTCTGGCAGGTTACAGTGTCTTACTATAACCATCAGACATTGCTTAACAGGGCTAACAAATGCGGCAACTTTGGGCTTTGTGCTGAGTAGATTATTAACTGTTGGAAATTAGACTTTTACTTTTTCAAGCTGGAATATTTCATGGTTTTATAACAAATTTAAAGTACTCGACAAGAAGCTCAATGCAATAATACTTTAAGGGAATAGATAGAGGTGGGCAAAACACAGATTCACAGCAGTTTTGCAAACCCAAGGCTGGTATATATCCAAACATTTATCCTGATTCTGATTCCGTTACAAAGGTAGTAAATGAGCAGCCAATAAGTAAGGTGTATTCTGGGAAAATGCCGGCCACAGTTACCGGTAATTTTTCAGTTATGAATCCTCTGTTTCACTGGTGGCTAATCGAAACTGCAGAGAACCGGGAAGTAGATTGTCCATACAGAAACAGTCTATAGTTGATGTTGGGGTGCCCTCTGCAGTAGTCTTAATCCCATTAGAAAGTTTCATGACTGAGTTTTATGACTCAGTGAGACTTGGACTGAGATGACCCAGATTACAGTCTATCGTCAGTCACCTTCACACAGATAAAGTGTAGAATTGTGAGTGGACATTGTCATCACCGAGTCTTCTTCATTTGAGACATTTTAGACTAGCCTCCGAACTAATGAAGTGACTTCGGTCACTAGCCTTCCAACCAATGAAGTGACTTCAGTCATTAGCCTGCCAATCAATGAAGTGACTTCGGTCACTAGCCTTCCAACCAATGAAGGCCAGGGACTAATGAAAGTATTTAGAAAATTGGGTAGACTAGATGGGCCGAATGGTTCTTATCTGCCGTCACATTCTATGTTTCTATGTTTCTAAGTGACTTCGGTCACTAGCCTTCCAATCAATGAAGTGACTCCGGTACTTCTGTATGTTCACAAGTGACATACGGAGTACCACAATTGATATTGCGGTACTTCCGTATGTTTCCAGAACACTGATCACTGACCTTAAGCATCACTCAAATGTAGTATTCCACATCTGAAATGCCATTCAGCCAAATTCGAGGGAATAGCAAAATTCCACGTATATTAATCTCTGCAATCTCATTACTCCGAATCCTGCTTTTTACTGCTACGAGCCTAGATCCCTCCCTTCACCTAACTTGCAAACAATAATAGATGCATGCTGCTCACCTGATCTCCTGGACTTCCTTCACGTCAGGATCTATTGCCGTAAATTCAGTGATCTCAGTTCCTGGTGGGGTCCTCTCATTTACTCTCACTATCTTGGGGTTCTCATGGAAGAATGGAGGTTCATTGACGTCCTTCACCGTGATGGTCACTCGAGTTTCAGAGCGAGAAGTTCTGGGGGCTGATGGCCTGAGCGGAGCCTGGTTTTCAGCTGACACAATGAGCTGATGAAACTCCTTCGCTTCATGATCCAAGGGCTTGAGAGAAGAAGAATTTCATAGTGAGATTCAGTGAATACCAACACATGAATTCCAAAATATTTTTACAACAAAATTAAAAAGTTTACTCCATAAAACTTTTTTCCCCCACCATCAGAAAGTCAACACTCCAAAAGATTAAGAAGGTACCAATACAGGGTGGAGTCTGGCCACCATGCCCAACGGCTGAAATCTACTCCTGAAATCGGCATATAATAGCAGTTCTATTTCCGTGGTGATACTTAACTTTGTAATAGAGGCTGTGCTTCTTTATAAGCTGACTAAATTCATGTCAGGCCTGATCTAAAGGAGAAAGAAGCTCCAGGGTTCGAAGCCTAGACTAGAGAACGTACGAAGGAGGTGGCTGCTTTCTAGCACCAGTCCACCGATAAATGACGCACCCCCAGGAATTCAAAGTGTATTTTAAATTCAAGGCCAAATTATCTGAAATGGAAGCATCGTTGAATTTTTCTGGATTGGTTATTTTGTCCTTGAATCTCAAATTCCCTTTGAATTCTTAACAATGTTTACTTTAGTGAACAAACCTATCAGTGTTTTTTCTATCTCATATTCCCTGCTCTGGGATGACTAGTTGAAGGTAATTTGGAAGGTACTAGTCTAGTGATATACATTGATGTTACCTTAATGATAAAAAGGACTCCTTCGTTGGTCTCGGGGTCTGTGCGTATAGTGAATTCACTATGGGGGTCTCCACCTGTGATAGAAAACTGCACCTTCCAGTTGGGGGACCCGCGGAGATCCTTGTCAGTCACACTCACTCTCCCAATTTCCAAACCACTGCTGTGTTCCGGGACCTCCATGAAGAACTGGAAGACAGAGAGAATCATGCTATTAATACAACATCAGAAACAGTACTTTCTTTTTCCGTTCAAATATTAAGCATTCCTTGCCAGAAAAAAAAAAGACAATTTGCTTATGAATCCCTAATTACAATTAACTATAGTTTCTCACTCTCTGCCCTTTATTTGGGGTAATTTTACAATAATGTTTGTTAGCCATGTAAACAATACTCCTAACCAAGTAACTCCAAGATAAAGCTCTTACCCACCAAGTACTCATCACTGCTTACTACAGAATACCAATAAGATCTGGAATTAAGCAGGTACAGATGCATCTGATTCCGCCCATCAGAAACACATAGTTTAGTATATGTACCAAGAGAGCTGTTTCATGCACTGAATGATCCACCTGTAATTATCCACTTGCTCAACTTCGGAGACCTGCCAGCCGTCTATGAAACAGACACACTAATTTCACACGTATGCCTATATTGGGACTAAATGCATGTTTGCTCCTGTACCTCATCCTGTGTGAATTCGGGAGCGTTGTCATTAATATCATCGATGATTATGACAGCCTTGGCAGTACTGGCGAGTCCCAGCCCCATCATATCGGCCACTTGTACAGTCAGGTTGTATGATTCGATCACCTGAAATGGAACGAGAACCATGTTGTAGACATCTGAGAAAGAACGCTATGTTCCATCAAACTATTCAAATTCTTTTCAAGGTGCTACTCTTAAAGGTGGCTTGAAACTTTTTATATTTGTCCCTAACACACAGATAAAATCATGTTATTTGGCCAGGGTTCCATAATGTACCTCTCTGTCTAGTCCCACTTGAACCGTCCTGATATCGCCTGTCTCCTGGTTAATACTGAACATCTGCGGACCATCCTGCTGGATGATGGTATATCTCAGCTCCGCATTGTCTGTCTGTGGATCATCTTCATCCGTAGCCTTGATAGTCATAACGAGCGTGCCTGGACAAACATGGTGTATTGGGAGGAGACATTACATTGTGCATCATTACCACTTCACCCTCAGTCACCTAGTTTGAATACCCCGACATTACCAGGTATTGCTCCCTCTGGAACATGACCTTGGAAGACTTTCTGTGAAAATATCGGAGGGTTGTCATTCTGGTCAATTACCACAATCTCTAAGTCAGTCGGCTCCTCCAAAGTAACGCCTCCACTATCCACTGCGAAAGCGCGAAGCTGGTAAAAAGAGGAAAATGTAACGTGAGTAGATGGAGAGGTGTAACCAGATCTGGACTCTGGGATGGGACAAGAATGTGCCAATGCTACATCCTAAAAAGGCCATGTCAATACGTTTATTCTGTATAGCAGTGTTGGTCGGGTAGTAAAGGGTCTATCACATAATGATGCTGGTATCAAGCTACTCTATCTCTCCGTATACACATCTTTAAATTAAAGCTAATAACCTGCAAACGATTGGAAAGTAATCCATAGAATGAAAAGTGAATTAGTGACAGTCAGAGGCGTATAACAGTTTTCCTACCAATGATAAACCTATAAAGTGTCTTTTTATTATTCAGAGTTTGTAATGAATCCAAAATGTTTGGATGAATACTGTACGGTAGACAAATTGAATGAATCTCTTATTTAAATATACTGTACTCCTGTTAGCTTACTTACATATGATGCTATAGTTTTGCTTTTCTTTTTTGTTGTTGTGTTTTTTATGGCTTGTGCTTTAAAGACTGGTCCTGCACATTACTGCCATGATTGGGTCATAGGTACACCCCTTATTGGTCTCTCTGTTCTGCCAGCGACCTTCTCCTGTCAACTGCTCACACACTTACTGCTAATTCACGTTTGCAAGACTTCTCGTGGGTGGCTCCTATCCTATGGAACAGCCTGCCTACCCCCATCAGACTCTCCCCTAGTGTTCAATCAGTTAAGAAGTCTCTTAAAACCCATCTCTTCACAAAAGCTTATGGCCTCCCAGAGTAACTTCTATTTCACAAACCTGTCTCTTGCTCTCTCTGAGAAGGCCACACTCCACTCTCACCTCCAGTTCTGCTACTTTCCCATCTTGTTGTTTGGTTGTTATCCCCCTCAATGCCCATCATATTGTGCTTTATACCCCACCTCCTTTATATTGTAAGCTCTTCTGGGCAGGGTTCATCAACCTATTGTTCTGTAACATTTTGTAATAGTCTCATGTGTTAATTCCCCCTTTTCATAATATTTTCATAAGCACTGCGGAATAAGTTGGTAGTTAACCTCCATGAGAAATTGATACATTTCGTGAATTTAGAATTTCCAGGGAACTATAACATAGAATAATAAGTAGTAGAATCTCTAATGGCCAGAAGTTCAGTATTTCAAGCTCGGTTTAATTGTATGTCGAAGATATGTCTAGACTGATCATACTGTTTATGCTAAATGGAAAGTTGCGGTCAATGAGGAAAAAGTAACAGGGAGATTTAAGATAGACAATTTCACAGACAGCCTAAAACACCTTAGGGTCAGTCATGTGTATAGTCTTATAATACCTTGAAGCGCTCCATTTTCTCCCGATCCAGCACTGCATTGAGGTACACAGCCCCCGTGTTCTTATTGATGGTGAAGATACCCTTTGGCTCCTCATCTACTCCAACACCTTTGATGCTGTAGATCACACTGCCGAGGTGCTGCTTGTCCGACTTAATCTGAGAGCAAGAAGCAGACATCATCAACAGCGATCAATGATTTCACATGATTAGAACAAATTTAGTTGAACTATTTCAGCATTGAAAATTTACTAAAACCTTAATCTTTATCTACATTACCATCACCTGCCTGGGGAAATGGGGAACAATTTTCTGTATTAAGTGGACATATGGTAAATACTGCTATATCAGTTGTTGCCATTAGATGGCAGTATTGCCCTGGGTATCTGTTATTTTCTAGCTAGACCAGAATTATACTTTAGTTCTTCTGTATAGGAGTAAAAAATCTCAGGAAGGCACATACTGAACGCTTGAACTTGGACAATGCAGTGTATAAAATAAAAACCTGGGAAAAAAACTGCAGATTATTTTGAAGATTAATCATGAGATAATTTGAAAGATTGAGAATACCAAGGATGATTTACAGTAGTGGCATTTTCAGGTTACGACCTCAGAGCCCCAAGTATCTGTCCGTCACATTACACCTGTCCCATGCTGAAGGCACGCCACTGGTGTTTCCATAAATAAAGAGTGATCAGCACTGGGTGTATACCTGCTGGTACTCCACCTTCAGACCTGACTTATAAACAAAGAGCGATCAGCACTGGGTGTATACCTGCTGGTACTCCACCTTCAGACCTGACTTATAAACAAAGAGTGATCAGCACTGGATGTATACCTGCTGGTACTCCACCTTCAGACCTGACTTATAAACAAAGAGCGATCAGCACTGGGTGTATACCTGCTGGTACTCCACCTTCAGACCTGACTTATAAACAAAGAGCGATCAGCACTGGATGTATACCTGCTGGTACTCCACCTTCAGACCTGACTTATAAACAAAGAGTGATCAGCACTGGGTGTATACCTGCTGGTACTCCACCTTCAGACCTGACTTATAAACAAAGAGCGATCAGCACTGGATGTATACCTGCTGGTACTCCAACCTCAGGCCTGACTTATAAACAAAGAGCGATCAGCACTGGGTGTATACCTGCTGGTACTCCACCTTCAGGCCTGACTTATAAACAAAGAGCGATCAGCACTGGGTGTATACCTGCTGGTACTCCACCTTCAGACCTGACTTATAAACAAAGAACGATCAGCACTGGGTGTATACCTGCTGGTACTCCACCTTCAGACCTGACTTATAAACAAAGAGTGATCAGCACTGGGTGTATACCTGCTGGTACTCCACCTTCAGACCTGACTTATAAACAAAGATCGATCAGCACTGGGTGTATACCTGCTGGTACTCAACCTTCAGACCTGACTTATAAACAAAGAGCGATCAGCACTGGATGTATACCTGCTGGTACTCCACCTTCAGACCTGACTTATAAACAAAGAGCGATCAGCACTGGGTGTATACCTGCTGGTACTCCACCTTCAGACCTGACTTATAAACAAAGAACGATCAGCACTGGGTGTATACCTGCTGGTACTCCACCTTCAGACCTGACTTATAAACAAAGAGCGATCAGCACTGGGTGTATACCTGCTGGTACTCCACCTTCAGACCTGACTTATAAACAAAGAGCGATCAGCACTGGATGTATACCTGCTGGTACTCCACCTTCAGACCTGACTTATAAACAAAGAGCGATCAGCACTGGGTGTATACCTGCTGGTCCTCCACCTTCAGACCTGACTTATAAACAAAGAGCGATCAGCACTGGGTGTATACCTGCTGGTACTCCACCTTCAGACCTGACTTATAAACAAAGAGCGATCAGCACTGGGTGTATACCTGCTGGTACTCCACTTGCAGAGCTGACTTATTCAGAAAACATCTCAGTAGAGCACAAGATCAGGCACTATGACGCTTTATTCCCCGGGAGATGTGAAAGCAGACAGTGTTGCAGAGTCCAGACGTTTAACAGCGTAATAAAGGTCTGACCACCATAACGTTGATGTTTTTACTTCCCAGATGGTATAAACGTTATGAGACCTCTACTGAATTGTCTTTGAGACAGTGGAGCTGAAGTCACTAAACCAATATCAAGTGAGAGAAATGCTTAAGGGGGGAACCTACTCGTGTGCAATGTAGCCAGACCCTCCATGCTCCCTGGATATTCATTTATGTATGCTGTTGGGCAGCACATGAAAAATGTTTCCCCAGTGTTTGGGCATGGATATGTTTTGGAATGGAATCCATCGATTGTAATCTCTGTGTGTTCAAGGAGGAATAGCTAGATTAGATAATTTATGCATCTCCCCTGTAGTAGGAATGGTACAAACCACAGTACAGACCGTATCATGTCCATTAGCAGAGTGCCAAGGAAAACATGGTGGATGGAGGGGCCGACTGCTGATCAAGCAGGTCACTTGCTGGAGCGGAACCTCCGATTCTGAGATTTTAAGCCTGACATATTCTGTATCTGACTGACCTATAATCTTTTGGACTGCCACTGATCAGGTGTTTTTCAGGACGGCATTACCTGTGGCCGGCTGCTCACCTCGATTCCCTGCTTTGTGGCCCTCCAGTCGGTGGGGGATATTACACGGTCTATTACAGCGTCTTACGGGTCCAGCTAAGATTTAATTGAGTCCATTATCTTCAATCTGCACTATACCGAGTGACGGCTGGTGAAGTTTTAAGATGGTGGAGAGCCAGACTCCTCCTTATACAGTACAGAGATACTCATACAATACACAGAGCTGAGCATAATACAGAGAAGCTCATACAATAAAACAAGCTGGACACAGACCTGTGCAGACTATAGAGATACCCATACAACAGGTAGAGCTGAGCAAAATACAGATAAATAACAAACAGTGCTGGGCATAAAAAGGAGATACCATAACTATCCCACACAGCCAGGATCACTGTGTGATAGATTACACAGAGCTGCTATACAGAGATCCCCACGCAGTACGTCTCTGTATTACGCTTAAGCTCTCTCTGTCTATCTTCCTAGCCCTGACAACTTTATCTTTGACTTTCACTTCAACCAAAATGGTTCCTTTTTCAACGGAATGTGCTCATCGGGAGGGAGTTTGCTCCCAATCCCAAAACAGACCACTGCCCATTATTTCATACCTGTACTAGGAGCAAAGGGATATTCCTGGCGTTCTCAGCCACACTGATTACTGGAATCACCCAAGCTCTCTTGACCCTCTGTATCCTGTTGTCCATTAGGGCTGGGCGTCGCCATGGATACAGCACAAGGGCATCTTCTGAAACCTCTTGCACCACCATTGTAAGAACCTGCAGGAGAAGAAGAGATAATTAATTATTGGAAACACTGCCGGTATATTTGATGATTTAATATATTAATTAACATTACTTTTATCAAAACACAGAAATGTAACATTTGGTACAAACGCCATAAAGCCAGCTGATGGCAATTAACGCAATATTGGACTTACGCCGACATGTCTGTAATATGAAGACTTATCTTTGGGACCTTGTGAAACAACATCCAAATAGGCCAGGGTTTGCTTACATAATGTGAATATGGAAGGTTAATTTGTTTGCTCTAAGGGTTGTTACACTTCAATAACAGTACAAACACTACAAACAATACAAACAAATATAAAGTTTTAGACAGTTAGCAATACACAGCCCTGTGGGATACATTTCCCTTAAAACTACTTGGTTATATGTGAAATCTGAATGATCACCATTAAAATATCCATGGTAGATCACTTGCATGAAACGTCATGATTTAAAGAAGGGATTTGTCATGATGGAAATTGTTAAGGTAATTCCACAATAGCTAAATTGGAAAGAAATCTCTAAATATGAGGTTTGTCCATTTCAGGTATTTTGTCATAAAATCTGCAATCCCTGACGTTTCTTAATTTGGGGAATACGGTTGTGGACCACGGTCAGATGCCCTGTCTAGGTCTCTCACATCAGCAGTCAAGCTAACTCACATATTTTCTTATATTTTTGTTGGTTTACATGTTATGTATTTATTATTCTTCGTGGTAAAATCTAAATAAAATATACAGAAATCAGAATTTAAAAACAACTAGAAAAAAGTGCTCCAGAGAAAAGGAGATTAACGTAGATGGTTTTATCTAATCAAGTAGAATGCTATAGTAGAAGAGGAGTGTCTATCCATGGTCCACAAATATTGTAAAATGGAGATCAAAGTGAACATCAAAGTTTAACCATGGACCTCGTTTGTGAACTACATTTTCATGATGCTCGGCAGATCTAGGTGCCAAGATCAGGCATCACCATTTTTGGATGGAGTAGATGACTTTACTTGAGCTTTTTGTACTTTACATTTCTAGCGTTTCAGAAGATCTTATTTTACCTTGGAACCGAGTAAATAGGATTTGTATAAGCACATGTCCTCTGTCAATCATTCTATCCCTGTCAAGAGGTCCTGAACTTTGACCTGGCAGAGTCACAACTGCACAAACTCTTGGCCTAAAGCTGGCCTAATTGCCCCTTGGTCTGCAAACGTCTTTGAATCTCATTGGACAGGTGTCTCAACTGGACATCTCAATCCGAACTTGATAATCCTACAAGTGACACATGTAACAGGTGTGGGGTGGAAGCTGGAAACATTTTGTCTGTGCTGTATAAGAATCCCTAGTGGTCCATGTTTATCAGTCAATCTAACATTTACTTAGGAAGTACTGAGAAGACGCCAGTTTACTTAGCATAATGGCTTTTAGAATGCTTACACACTTAACACTCTGATCATCAGTTACTGTATGCCATCGTTACACAAAGCCAGTTCAAATCGGATTTGCTTTAAATATGCAATCATCACATGTACACATCTGTCTGGATTCATTAATATTTAAAGATAAATGTACAAGGCAGAGTTGTCCACGTTCCCCTACGTGTTTCCCAATCCAAGACCCAAAAGGCATGTTGCTCAAACACAAGTGTTAGTATGTACAAAATACTACAACATTTACTGGATAAGCCAAGTTCTTTTGTACCACTAACTCTCTGCCTACGTCTTTAAAAATATAAATTCATTCGTTTTGGAAGCTAACATTGGGAAATTCCTCAACTCTGTGTTCCTCAATTCCATGAAATCTTTGCCCATTAAATCAATATCATGATTACACGTACTTGGGTGCATGGATTACAAGCTGGTATGAACACATCTGCATTTTATTTATCATTCTTCAAAATGCGATATATTAAACATAATAATAAACTGTAAAAACAAACATTAGATGGACTTCTGACCAGATCAATTGATTTGCCTGTCTATTGCTGTATGTTGAAGATCGCCAGTAGGGGAAACGTTCCCTCTAAGAACATTTCCATCCAGGAATTAAATAAATGGTTCTTAGATGGAATATGTTTGAGTATAACAGTCTGTCAGTCTGAAATAGTAACAGTGAAAAAATCTCAGGCACTCACTGTAGTAAGTTAAGCAGGTTTAATGGACACAGCAACATTTCAACCTGTACCCAGGTCTTAAGGATGCTTGATAATGACCTGGGTATATATTGAAATGTTGCCGTGTCTATTAAACCTGCTTAACTTATCACAGTGAGTGCCTGAGATTTTTTCTTTGATACATGTTCTATGGGGTATGCTGCCCCATAGCACCCTGTATTTCTCTTTTGAAATAGTAACACTGACACATTTAATATTCTATTCATAAATATAACTATCAAATAAAACAGAAACACATTTCAATAAGTGGCACTAAAGTAACGTGATACAAGAAAAAAAAAAAGAACAGATGGATTGCATGCCTTTCCCAGTGCAATGGAGACCCCCTAACTCCGTGAAGAGTCTAATGAAGGTGTTTTCCAGAATTCATCATGTATTACATCACAGTTGAAGAATTGGTCGCGGAGATAATGTTTAGATAAAAAATTAGGTAATCAACCGAATGCTATGTTTGTAATATGGACCACTGGATATGGACCATAAATGGATGTAAAGTTAGAACAAATGTTTTCACTGCGGAGATATTGATTGAGTTCAAAGTCTACAGGAGCCTCACTCCGTGGTGAGTGTGTTTGGGGGGCTTCTAGGTCCTGCAATGACCTTACCTCGCCATTAGTAGCATGAACAGTCAAGTAGAGCATTTGTGATGTGTGTGGGTTTTAAAGGACACTGTAGGCACCGTATCTGCTTTAGTTCATTGAAGTGGTTATAGTGCACAGAGCCCCTGACTCCCGTCATTCCATTATCATTTAACAGTTTTTAATGTTTTAAAGCGGCACTGTCATGGCCGAATCCAGTTTCTTTTAACCCCCCTCCCGACTCCACTACATCTAATTGTCTCACAGTCACCCCCAAATGCCCCTAAGCCCTCCATATTACCTATTTTTTAATATTTATTTTGTGCCTGGACCTAAGTCCTGGGCGCCGCCATCATTGTGTGGGTAGATGAAGGCCCTGTGGGACATGTCATCTGTGCACACTAGATAGCGCTGTGAAATCCCTGTGCATGCCTAGTTAAACACTTGGGCATTCACTACGGGAATTTTGTCTATTCATTCATGAATATCGATGTTCGTTTGTTCAGTTTATTACAAGGAGGGACCTAATGCGCAGCTCCCTCCTTGTAAAATGTAAAAATAGAAGCGGCAGGGAGCAGTGCCACTTCCTAAGGCGCCCCCCATGTCCTCCCTCACCGATATTAACATAAGGGAGATTGAAATCTCCCGAATGCCTGTACTCGCCATGCCGCAAGTAGGGGCATGTTTACTAAACAGTGAGCAGCCTGTGTCTGGTGTAAAAAAAAAAAAGACTAGCGGGCCCCACCCACCATTTAGAGACCCCACCCGCCGCTCATGGGTGGGGGCGGGGGGAGGACAATAGGTTCCCCCCATTGTCATTTAGGGCCCCCACCCGCTGCTCATGGGTGGAGGCCGGGGGACCCTATGTCTCCGTTTATTTGAATAGCCCCCGCTCGGGGGGACACTATGTCCACCCCATTAGTTAACAGATGCCCCACCATGGGGCCATTTATTGTGAGGGGGGGGGGTTATTTTATTTTAACAGTGAGCAGCCACTTAGTATTAGTAAATTTGTCTGAAAGACCAATTTAGGTCTTTCAGCCTTTTGGTAGATAGCTCCCTGATACCGTGGGAAGATGCAGCCGCGGCACGAATCGGATCGGAATTTCATTCATTCAATAAAATTCCTAACCGACCTAAAAGTACCGAATGCCGTCTTAACATGAATGAACAAACTGTTCTAATTCTGTTAGGACGAAATTCGGGAATACTGACAGGAAGCATCGTGAGATCATGGAGGAAAGGTGAGAACTGTGGGAAATTGCTCTGTCCACAGGGAATGAAGCACACTTTGCTCCTCCGCTGGTCAAAGCTAGTCAGGCATAGGAAACCTCCATAAGACAAACAGTCCCTACTTTGTCTTATGTTTTAAAGAAAACTAGATCAGACAGGAAGAAATGAAGAACAGATCCTGACAGATGGAGAGAAGAGGAATCGATTGGGGAAAGTTAAGTTTGGCATTACAGTGCCGCTTTAAGCTAAACGAGAGTCCCCAGAGCCCATATTATCTGTGCTGCGTGGGCTAATGAAGATTAATTAGCCTGAACAGAAATAGATGGCTGTGATTGGCTGAGATCAGCCTATCACAGTATACCATTCAGGTATGAACTGAATAGCTATAAGTGTGTAATCTCTGCCTTAGCCATGTCTCCAGTGAAAACCGAGTTGTGGGAGGCCGAGGAACCTTATTTACTGTTAAACTGCTTGATAACAATTTAACACTAAATGGAGGATCAACACCAGAGTACTACAGACACTATAACCAATACAACTAGATTAAATGGTGTCCCTGTAACTAAGACGTAACGTATTATAATATGCATTAAGTGGAGTGGCACTCGCTAATTAATTTCCATCCGTATTGCCTCCAGACCAGGGTGGACCGTTCACAACATATCAACAATATAACAACATATCAATAATCATGAAGAGAGTTGGACTGGGCACATACAGGTGTGTTAAGGAAGAATTTGGAAAACCATACGTTTTGGCACCCCGGGCGACTTTATCAAGCCAACACGTTGTAACGTTGTTTCCCAATAAATCTTCCTTAACACACCTGTATGTTTCTGGTCCATATTTCTTTGTGATTAATGTATTCTAATAATACATATATTATAAGACTTGATGTTCTCTTTGCTTGGAGCCAGAGGGATAACCAAAAAATAAAAATAAAAAAGAAGTAGAACAGAGCATATTTTAACACATAAAAGGGTCACTATAGTCACCAGAACAACTACAGCTTAATGTATAATCATTGAGCATGAAGGTATGAGTATAATCATTGCTTTCAGGCATTTTCATGCAAACACTGCCTTTTCAGAGAATTTAACATTGCCCCTAGGATCACCTCTAAGCGGCCACTCCTCAGATGGGCAATGGAGGTGCTTCTTGGGTCAGTGCTGCACAGTAAGCAGCTCTGCCGTTCAGCGTCTCCACGCTCTGCATGGAGACGCTGAGTTTTCCTCATAGAGATGCATTGATTCAATGCATCTCTATGAAGAGGTGCTGATAGGCCAAAATGGCATCTGGCCACGCCCCGTTGCCTATTTTAGCCAATCCAATGCTTTCACCAGGGGAAAGCACTGGATTGGCTAAAAATAGGCAATTCTGATGATGTCACCAAGGGGGCGGGGACAGAGCTAGCCACCTAAACGGTGGGTTTTGCACTATAGGGTCAGGAATACATGTTTGTGTTCCTGACCCTATAAACTATAGAGTGAATACTGTCAAACTGCTTATACAGTTTGTCCTTTAGAAGGTAGAAGACGTTTTTTTTCTCTGCACCACTTTGCAGGATACTATATTATACAATAGGAAGTAGCAGGAGTGCCAAATTGGGTCTCTCGTTCAGGTGAAAACAACACGTGTAATTAAAGTGCCGAAACATGTAAAGAACATGCAATTAAAGTTCAGAAACATTTGTAGAGCATCTATTCTATCCAATTATACATTATTAACATGCAAATATGCAAATTATACAAAATGATCCGGTAAATGAGTAAAATCAGCATGTGACTGTATTTCTAATTGAAAGTATGTATGTAGAGAGCAGTAATTGATTATCCAGATGGCTAAGGGGGAGGGAAGGAGTTTAGGGATTAACGTGAATTGAACAGTCCCCCTGTGACCCAGAATGTACCAGCTGCTGCCCCCTCCCCACCTATCAAGGAGGTGATCGTATTGCGTGTCTAAGGAATTTCCGTACTTCCAAAACAAGGGTCTGGGCTGCACCAAATATCCCAAGGACTGGGGTGGGCTGGGGAAACATTTGGTTATATTGGCTACAAAAACATTGTATAAAAAAGTATAATTTAGAAAGCACCAACATATTCAGTGGAGTTGTACAATTGGCACAGACATGGATATTCATCAAGGGCACATTTGACTTAGACAAGAAGTGGCAAGCTTGCAATGTCTTCTTACACACATTCATTGTCATCATGTTTGTATAGCGCCCAGAAAACTCTACAGTCATAGTAAAGGGTTTCTGTCTTACTTTGACAAACCGATACAGTAATGGAGGGTTAATTATCCGTCATTGTGGACTACATTTCCCAGCGTGCAATGTAGAGGCCTGACAAGCTCTCTGTAAGGTGTCAGAGGTTTGATAACTTCAATTCTTGCTTGACTATAAGTGACTCGAAGTGGCAATAAATGTTTTTTTTTAAATAGGAATAAATGCTTAAACAGTTTTGCTGCCAAAGCGCTGCACACATTGTAGATAGATGCACACCATTTCACTCTGACCACATTCACCGCCACCTGACAGCTGATCAAACTGGGGGAATGTGTTGCCAGAATCACTGTATGCCCTGGGCAATGTGGCCAACAGCTGCTGGTGTTTAAATATATCTATAACAAAAAAAAATCAAAAAAAAAAAATCGATATAGCAAACCAGATTTGTGTCCCGTCCATTGACTTTATATAAAAATGAGTCAATGCAGGTTACATGATTGTTAGTCACAATCAAAGAAGTCTAACAATACATAGTGTTCTTTTAAGGAAATGTGTAAATCAATTGGTGAGTCACAGCAGACGATAGGGCAGGAATAGAGATCAGGATCTGCTCACTAAAAACACCAGCGGCTATGCTCTATTTATTCAGAACAACAATGTGTTTTGTTTTGGTTTTTGTTCTTTTTGTTTTTTTGTTTTTCAAGACACCCTGGATTGCTCCTTTTTAAACTCTAAAATACAGCCCTTTATTTGTTCTATATTACTGGATAATTACGTATGTAACATTTACAAATATAACTACACATTCCATACAACCATGATAATATCAGTAACATTTCAAAACAGGCATTTTTCAAACTGTTTTTCTTTTAAATATTTCCAGGTCTCCAAAACACACATTGTGCCTGATGTCGCTCCAAACCAGCACAGTCTTGTTCAGGGCCGTCCACCCCTGGCGTCCAGTTTTTGTTGGACTGCAAATGCCAAAATTCATTGCCAGCCACCTGGAAATGCATTCCAAAAACTGACTGACAACCCAGGTCTAGTTAGAGATTGTGCCCAGACATACCATATGAGGCAGTGTAACCCTAAAATGTAAGAATGATACATACCAGGGTTTAGCGTGAAGGCGATACAAAAGATCAAATAATATATAGATTAACACAACTAAGACGGTAGGATCCCCAGAATTCGAAATATATCCATGGAGTCACAAACTTACTAAAACGATTTTTTTTTTTAAATAAACAGAAATTAAAGGGACACTATAGGCACCTAGAACACCTCATCTCATGTGGAAGTTGTCTAGGTGCAGTGTTCCTGTTCCCTTAGCCCTGCAATGTTAAACACTGAAGTTTCAAATAAACTGCATTGTTTACATAGCAGGTTTAAGACTGTATCTAGTGAATGTCTACCAGACAGCCACTAGAGGCGCTTCCTGCTGTTTCACAGAGTTTAACTCTGAGAAACAACACTTCACGTCCTCACACTTCACGTCCAGCGTGTTAAAAAAATGCAATAGGACAGCACTGAGCCAATCAATACATTTTTTTAATGGGAAGGTATAATACACATCCGGAGCTTGCTGGGCGTGCGTATTAGTTCCCCCCATTGGCTGAAGTCGGAGGCTGTGGGAAGGGACAAGGGGAGCCACGGATGCAGAGGAGCACTTTAGTATTAGGAATACAGTTTTGTATTCCTAACATATAGTGTTCCTTTAAGACTCATCACTGGATCAATGCAATACCACGACTTTACAGAATTCTCTTTTTATTCTATGGCCCGTAGAGTTGAGAATAGAGGGATACTCCTGCCTTTACAGGTAGAGCATTCAAGGTAATAGGAGCAGTTTTTCATTCAATTCTTCTCCATACAGAGGTTCCTGCTGTACTCACTGATCAAGCCTTACTTGTTCTGCAGTTGTTTTCAAACGAAAAACATATTAAATATCATTGACATTTATATAACGCCCGCTTATTACACAGTGCTTTACAATATTATTAAGGGGACTTTAACAATAAATGTTACAGACTATTATTAGATGTTACAGGAACAATAAGTTGATGAGGACCCTGCTCAAACTAGCTCCAGAGGAGGTGGGGTATATAATATCACACTAGGAAGGGCAGTGGGGGTGGGATAGGAACCAAGTGATGGGGTGAAAAAGTAGCAGAATTGGAAGTTGAGATTGGAATGGAGAATTGACTCACTAATTAAATTGAGAGAGTAATGACCGTTACCCTGGAAGCCATAGGCTGTTCTGATGAGGTGACTTTTTAGGGACTTCTAAAGGATTGAGGAGTAGGAGAGAGTCTGATGGGTGAACTGAGCCGCTCACACAAAATTAAGTTAGCAGTACAGGTATGATCAGCGAACAGGAGGAAGTCACCAGCATAACGAAGCAGCCGAGAAGGGGGATAACTATGGATTATTTCAGAAATATAGTGGTAGGTTGAGAGCTTTGTAGATAATAGTTGATACTTTGCATTGAATTCTAAAGGTACATGGAGCCAATGTGTGAGAGGAGGGGCAGGAGAGCTAAATAAGCACACACGCTCAGTGTGGAACCTACGGAGAACATATCTGATCCCCGATTCACAAGACTCCACCATTTCTCTCTCTCTGCCCTTCCACAGCAGTGGATAATGGGGAAATACAGATGGGTGGGTGCTGTAAATGTGTTTAGCTGCTAAAATGCAATTTTCCCAGGGCTGGTGCCAAGCAGGCGTCCAGAATAGCCTCACTTCTAACATACGCCGTGCATGATGTTATGTCCAAATGTCTGGGAATGTGCTCAGCTTAGTAACATTGAACAGAGCTACCCAGGCTACATGTATAAACTGAAACTCCTTGTCTGCTGAACTGACAATCTATAGCACTGGGTATCTACCATTGTGCCATAAGCCCCCTCAAAGTGTGCCACAAACTCACTGACTTCATGAATTTTAAAAGGTTGAAAGCAGTCCTTAGTGTGTATTTTATTTCACAAGTATCTGCACTAAATTGTGAATCCACTGAATCCACCCTGGCAATTAATTACATCTAGGAAATACATTGCTTTAGTTGTGTAACTCAATGATGGAGGTTAAATAAAGTCGGTCCTCTCACATTAAAGTGTGCGCCATGGTCCAAAAAAGGTCTTTATCATCCTTGCATACCTACATCTGAAAGGGCATGTACCAGTATCCCCAGAAAATATACAAATACCTACATTATACATATAGATTATTTTGGTCCATGCTTCATAGCATTTTGGTTTGGCAGTTGGCAGCCACTGCATAAAATAGGCATGTGTGCATATTTAGGAGTACAACTCACCCCCTGTCCAATTAAACATTGTACTTGCATGTCAGCATTTAGCTTTGAGGAGGTGGAAGGTAAGTATTATAATATATATCAGCTTGGCAGTTCTATTAGGAAGTTAAGTGAGCATGACGGGGTGCTGGTGTCCCATCACCCATGGATGAGAGTGGTAGAGGATGTGGTTGTCAGCCCATGTCATTTTGGGGTATTCCAAAAATGTCCAGCTGTCATCCACCGCTATATATTCACTCTGTTGGGACAATGGCAGTGGGGCGTGCATTAGAAAGGCAGGAGGGAAATATTTCTCCCATATAAAGGGGGATGTGTCCATTAGGACTCTTATTTAAGATACTGGATACTTTTTCTTCCCTCTATATTTTAAACCAGGGATGGCTAAAACGTAGATCCCCAGCTGTCCCGTGCATTTACCTTTTGGTCATTCTTGCTCTTAACTATGCAATGCCTTTTGACCTTAACATATTAAGGGTCAGAGGTCAAGTGTCATAACACTGCTTAGGGTTCAGGTCTATGTACAGCGCTGCGGAATATGATGGCGCTATATAAATAATAATAATAATAATAATAATAATAATGTGCTAAACATGAGTCTGTGGGTGAAATTCACTAAACAGTGAGATACTGGGGAGATTTATGTTATTCTTCGCTAACAGTGCCTGACTTCCTATCTGCTTACTAGTGTTCATAGAGGGGGGAGGGGGGGGGGGGGGTTAAAATACAAGGCCTCCATCTGTTCGTGAACTACAGCTCCCATAAACCTTTTGACAACTTGGTGCTATGTTTTTTGCTATCAAATGTTCATGGGAGACGTAGTTTAGTAATAAATGTACATCTGGTATTTCAATACTCCTGGTTTATCCATTAACATACACAGGAGAATCTTTCTCACACACCACTAATTAGCAGATAGACACCTATAGTATAAAACAGCTCACTGCATGTCACTGCATAGGCTCTCTTTGTACAATGAGTATCAATTGATTTTATTTATAATTTTTCCATGAAATAAAAAACATTCTTATCTTATCTATTGTTCCTGTAACATTTTGTATTTATCTCCTTTATTGTTAAATATAACCCTTTTAGAAGATTTTAAAACGCTGCGGAATATGTTGGCGCTATATAAATGCCCAAAATCATAATAACATTTCTAATGAAGATATCTGTGTGAGTTCTGGAAGCCGAGTTATGACTACATAATATGAGAGTTTTAATTATTATTTTATTATTTATATAGCAAATTCCATAGCGCTGTACAATGGGAAATGATGGAATGATATTATCACCTCTATAAACTCCCACCATCCTCCCCCCTTGCACCCCTCCTGCTAGCCCCAGATATCAAGCAGTATGCATCAATCTGACCCATGTCTAAATTGAGACACATTTGGTCCTTGCTGAGTCACAAACCTAACATTCTTCGCATTACATGCCTGTCACGCATTCCTCAGCACACAGTGTGTGACATCTAGTGACTCTCCGGTAAACCCAGGCCAGTTGGCACATTCTGGGGCTGTTTCCTTGAATGTCCATTATCTGCTAGATATGTGGTTTGAATTGAATTTTTTAGCTGATCTCCACTTAGGTCCTGACACAGACTGGATGAGCAGATTAAGCTGACACTGCGCGGGCTGCGTTGGGCACGAACGATCTGCATCATTAAACATCCTTGTGCTCCATATAAATATACTGTGGGTTCAGCTGTTATTCTAGAGATCAGAAGGGCAGCGGTAGCATGTGTGACCACAAGGGGTAGAGAGCGAGGACAAGGATTAGGAATAGAAAAATAATGTATAATGAAAATGTTTAAAGGGACAGTAATGCCTCGATACATGGTTTCCACACATAATTCACATGCATGATAAAGTTATGAGACTTGTTTGTTATCCATTTTACTGCTGCTACAAGCCCTGCATTTTAAAGAAGCATCTGATGAACGCTGCAAAGAGACTAGGGAGAAAAATGTATATATGTATAGTAACAGATGAAATTAGTATCTTGTAATACATTTGTATTGGACTAACAAATTATTGGAATGACATGCTTGCCAGAGAAACTCACTTTTCAAGTCTAAAGCATTGATCTGTTATTTTACATCCGCATCATTGGACTAATACGGCTACAATCTCTACTATAATATATATAGAAACCTGCTATGTTGGCGGAGGGTTGTAAAAAAAAGCCACACAAAAAAAACATTACAGAAGCATACAAATAGGAATATTCTATGAACTCCAAATTGTAGGGACATTTGATCTGCATGCTATAACAGTCTCCTTCTCAATTATAGTCACAAGTTTGTTATCTATGTCTATATTTTGTAATTGAGGTTTTAATTAAAAATGAATATCTATTAATATCCTTAACCATGGCTCCCAATACTTTAATCAACACTTATTTTAAAGCGGAATTTTAAAAGTTTGTGCTTACGTGGTCAGTCTAGCTGCATACACGTTTAATAAAATGTTAGTACATTACACCCTTCCCACACTCCAGGTTTAACATGGTCACTAATGTCTATAGACGTGGTCACTAATGTCTGATTGCAATCCATGACTGACAACGGACTCATACACAATACACCTATGAGTGGTACCTCATTCAAGCAGAGCAAAACCACTTGGGCAAAGCATCCCATTCAATCTTCAAAAGAGTAAGATGCAGATGAACATTGTACAGCACTACGGAATCTGACTGATGGCGCTATATAAATAATAAAATAACAATGAACATGCATCTACCGTCAAATGCAATTCTATCTAGCAACCATATCTGTCAAGAAGTCTCTTTAACCCCTTAAGGACCAAACTTCTGGAATAAAAGGGAATCATGACATGTCACACATGTCATGTGTCCTTAAGGGGTTAAATAAATCATAAAAGTATGGCAGTGCTGGATGGGCCTCACGCCTCACTTGGGCAACGGATTTACTTTCTGAATGCCAGAGATAAATGTGATACACATAGTTAAGGCTTGGCTGATTAATAATATTTCATTTCACAGTTTTTGTAGCTAGCAAAGTTCTAACATGAATTCCATGTTCATGATGGGTCTAGCTGTGTCTAACCACTGATAATCCAGCTGTAATGGACTATCCTCCCTTTGAGACTCAGCACATTATTGAGGACACGTCTAATTCCTGAACTAACCAGGTTCGATCCCTTGGAGTCAACTCTACCCTCGGTTTGATCCCTTTTACCCAATCTGTGATCAGACCATGTCACCTTGCTTAAATCTGCCCATTCGTCACATCAGAAACCACCTAAGCCCTATATTCTCTTCTCTGCTATCTTCACTACTACAACACTATGCTATCTCTAAATGAATCTCTCAAAATATAATCTATCCAAAATTGTCCTACCAGCCTTAACTGTATCCTTTCTCACTCATTCTACCTCCTCCCTAGCTTTCTATCCCTTCAAAAATCAAACTTAACATTCCGACCCCAACATACACAGCACTCTAAACCTCCATCTCTGCCGTTATCACAAAATACTCCCCAGTGTGGCCTTTACGTTATTCCCATGGCCTGTGGCTCTCCTCCTCCCTTATCACATGTCTCTAATGGTTTCAAGACTTTTTTCGAGCCCCTTTATCTTTGGAACTTAGGAAAATCCAGCTGTCTGCTTCCATCTCACTCTTCAAGAGGTTCCTTATAAACTGACATCAACAAAGAAGACAGCAGTTAATTCAACAAAAACTTAGCCTAATTCTCTATAGATACCATCACGCATTGAGTTCACTTTTCTAATTAGCACCACTCTTACTCTGTGCTCTACCCATCTCCTGCCCCTTGATTGTAATGCTGTAGCCAGGGTTACTATGTTATAAATATGTATCAGTTAATCTCCGATGGTCGCATTTAGCTTGTTCCTGTATTTATTTATTTATAAAATATATTACCAGGAAAGATACATGGAGATTTCTCTCGTTTTCAACTATGTACTGGGTCTCTATAACTACTAGAACCACTGCAGCTTAATGTCGTACTTCTAGTGTCTATAGCCTGTAGGCTATGTTTAAACATTGGCAGGCGGGCATCCCTCCAATGGCCATTGGAGCAACTAAATGACCTCCATTTGTCTAAATATACATAGGGATTAAGGAAAAAGCGCAAGTAACATTTTCTTTTCTTTGGTTTTTACTATATATTGGGGCTGATGTGTGTTGTAGTCCTTGCTGCTTTAGCGCAGGACTTCTCTTTTTGTATTTGTATTTACTTTGTATCACACAGCCTGGTTACAATGCTGCTACCCATCCCATGTGTTCCCTATTAAGGGTTAATAAGTAAAGGGGTGTATATAAAAAATACCCCTTTCTGTCTCATTAGAGATATCTTTGCCAGAAGCTCAAGGAAGCAGGCTGAAGGGTCAGTGTTAGGACCCGCTTAGGGGGGGTCTGCCTTGACGTTGGCAGGCGGGCATCCCTCCAATGGCCATTGGAGCAACTAAATGACCTCCATTTGTCTAAATATACATAGGGATTAAGGAAAAAGCGCAAGTAACATTTTCTTTTCTTTGGTTTTTACTATATATTGGGGCTGATGTGTGTTGTAGTCCTTGCTGCTTTAGCGCAGGACTTCTCTTTTTGTATTTGTATTTACTTTGTATCACACAGCCTGGTTACAATGCTGCTACCCATCCCATGTGTTCCCTATTAAGGGTTAATAAGTAAAGGGGTGTATATAAAAAATACCCCTTTCTGTCTCATTAGAGATATCTTTGCCAGAAGCTCAAGGAAGCAGGCTGAAGGGTCAGTGTTAGGACCCGCTTAGGGGGGGTCTGCCTTGACGTTGGCAGGCGGGCATCCCTCCAATGGCCATTGGAGCAACTAAATGACCTCCATTTGTCTAAATATACATAGGGATTAAGGAAAAAGCGCAAGTAACATTTTCTTTTCTTTGGTTTTTACTATATATTGGGGCTGATGTGTGTTGTAGTCCTTGCTGCTTTAGCGCAGGACTTCTCTTTTTGTATTTGTATTTACTTTGTATCACACAGCCTGGTTACAATGCTGCTACCCATCCCATGTGTTCCCTATTAAGGGTTAATAAGTAAAGGGGTGTATATAAAAAATACCCCTTTCTGTCTCATTAGAGATATCTTTGCCAGAAGCTCAAGGAAGCAGGCTGAAGGGTCAGTGTTAGGACCCGCTTAGGGGGGGTCTGCCTTGACGTTGGCAGGCGGGCATCCCTCCAATGGCCATTGGAGCAACTAAATGACCTCCATTTGTCTAAATATACATAGGGATTAAGGAAAAAGCGCAAGTAACATTTTCTTTTCTTTGGTTTTTACTATATATTGGGGCTGATGTGTGTTGTAGTCCTTGCTGCTTTAGCGCAGGACTTCTCTTTTTGTATTTGTATTTACTTTGTATCACACAGCCTGGTTACAATGCTGCTACCCATCCCATGTGTTCCCTATTAAGGGTTAATAAGTAAAGGGGTGTATATAAAAAATACCCCTTTCTGTCTCATTAGAGATATCTTTGCCAGAAGCTCAAGGAAGCAGGCTGAAGGGTCAGTGTTAGGACCCGCTTAGGGGGGGTCTGCCTTGACGTTGGCAGGCGGGCATCCCTCCAATGGCCATTGGAGCAACTAAATGACCTCCATTTGTCTAAATATACATAGGGATTAAGGAAAAAGCGCAAGTAACATTTTCTTTTCTTTGGTTTTTACTATATATTGGGGCTGATGTGTGTTGTAGTCCTTGCTGCTTTAGCGCAGGACTTCTCTTTTTGTATTTATGTTTAAACATTGTTTAAATGTTTAAACATTGCCTTTTCAGAGAAAAGACCGTGTTTACAAAGCTGGCTAGTAACACTTCTAGCGGCCACTTGAGGAGCATCCTATCTCAGTGCTGCAGCATCTACATTGAGCGTCTCCACGTCCTGCATGGAAGCGCTGAGCATTCGCCAGAAAAATGCATTGATTCAATAAATCTCTATGAGGAGATGCTGATTGGCGCAGTGCAGCCTTTGTGCCGCGAATGCGCATTCGACTCTCAAAGCTTTTCTATGGGAAAGCATTGTATTGGCTGAGATCATCCTGGAGGTGGGACCAGGCAGGGCCAGCTGCATCAAAACCGATGCAAGGGAGAAAGGGTACGTTTAAAACCTTTAATCCCTACATAGAAGGGGGGCCGGGGACCTAAACAGAGATTCCTTCACTTAGTGTCGGGAATACATGTTTGTATCACTGACACTATGACATGATGTTAAGCACTGTATGAATCAAGTGCTGCATAAATGGTGAAAATAATAATGAATTGGCTTATATCCAGTTAGTATGTTAAATCCAAAGCGGGCATTCAGCTTTAATTTGAACCTTAATATGATTTACATAGTGCTACAACAGGGATAATGATAGGGAATAATATATATATATATATATATATATATATATATATATATAGTTTAATTATTATTATGTTACCTTAAATATTTAATAATTCAAAGTAGAAAAAAAAAACATTGAATAAAATTACCCAACATATAAATCTCCATATTGATTTTTACAATAGCAAAATAAAGTTAGTTTTAGCCATGTGTCTCTCCCCTCACTCGTTGAGAACTGAAACAGAATTTCAAATCTTAGGCAACAGTAACTGAGCTGGAAAACTAGTCCAAGTCAGGTTTGTCTTAAGTTCATCTGTTTTGTCCTAAAATGTCAAATTTGCTTTGAATTCACGTTAAATTGTCAAATCACACAAGCGTAATCTCAGAAAAGATCCAAGTTCCATCACTTGTAAGTCAGAGCGTGAAGAGCGCGTAATTACTCAGAATCCATAGCTATTGATGGGCAGCTCTATGCCCTGCGGTTAGGCAGTTGTTGATCACCGAGTTTTTTATTGCTTTTACACATACTTTGCTTTTTTCCATTTGTTGCCTGGCTACTTAGGGTTATTTTGTGTTTTGCACTGATCGTAACCCTGTTTATGGGCATAGTTTGGTATTTAAGGCCATCGTTATAAATGATCATCTCTGTGATTAAGCCTGCTACCATGCAGACTGAACCTCAACTACACAACATACAACAGCATGTATTATTCCAGTCATACGACACTCTGTAAATCAGACTAAAAACAGTCACAGAGTTCTAGAGCAGTAGGTTGGCTGACAGATTGCTTGAGATTCTACCTTACAACCCCCAGAGCTCGCAAGAGACATCCTCTTAACTAATGCTTATCAGGGTACCCACTAAAGCTTCACAGATAACATTTACAGGGTTGTTTGCTAACGTGAGAATTGTCACATGTTCAATGTGAATTTCAAAGTTATTCAAGTCAGGTTCTGTTTTAAGTTTGGCTATTTGGCCTTCAATTTGAAATTCACTTTCAATTCCCGTCAATTTTCACTTTAGCGAATGAACCTGTGACAGTTTGGGAAGTGATGGGTCATTTGAGTGACCTGTAATGACGCCAGACACATCAGAGCACTCTGTATCATTAACAGCACCATCCGCACTGGCAGCATTTCAAATGTACTGTAGCCAGTAGGGTTGGTAATTGCTGTAATGATTTCACAATTTGCCATTTTATTCTGACCGTGATTCTATTAATATAAACCATGCTAACTGGCTTTTTAAGGACCCTCTCTCTGTTGTAGAGTAAAATAGAAGATTTCCAAACTCAGCCAACTAGCGGTTATAGAGAAACAAGTTCCCCATCCCCAATCTGCTGTGAAATGGATACTTTATACGAGGTACAAGGGATGGTTAATGCACACAGCAGCTGCTAAGATCCAACCATCACTAAATAATTGAAGAAAAAAACGCACCCAAAAAAGCCTCTGCTTAACCACCAGTAGCGTTACCTTGTGAACATGTAATCGTCTTGCAAAAGATTACATTTCACATAGCATACAAAGGGTTACTAAAATTAACACAAGCCGAGTAATACATGTGTTTCTTCCGCAACAAAACACAGGAAGTTCCTCTTTGGGAAATTTTCAGATTCAAAGCGAATGTTGTTTTTTGGGGAGAGTGGTGGATGCATGTAATAGTCTCCCAGCAGAGGTAGTAAGATATATCAGTGATCCAACATGGGAAATTGACCTAATGATCATGTAGCGCACCTATCAAGTGGCCCGATTCACGCAGGAAAGTCACGATTTGGCACTAGACTCCCATTGTCCTGTGTTTTCCCTCTGGTGTTAAATTATATATCTAAAGACATAAAAGTGAGATACAGGAATACTCAGCATGCACTTACATGTGTTTGTACTGAAAACAGGTAACATTATTGGCAGGGATTTTTACTAAACTGGGAACGGACCATACATTTTTAAATTGTAGGCAAAACCAGGCAAATGAGAAAAATGCTCCAACAGCATTGTTATTTTTCAGTTTGGTTGTTTTGGTCTAATATTTTCCCTTGCTAAGTTTGATTTGGAGAACAACCCCGACTCCATGCAGTTTAAGAGAAGGAATGTGGGTAGCGTACATTCAATGAGCATTAGGACACTTCTAAGAATAATTCACCCATTTCACGAGAAATTATCTTCACAAGAAAATAAACATACCAGGGCATTAAACAAAATATTTTCTGCTGGCAGAGGATAATTTGAATAGATACGCTCTTAATCTAGAGCGTGGGAAACGTTGGTGCAGAAACAAGGAGTGTCTAATGGCCAAATTGCAGTGCATGCAAGGAATAGCTTTCCAGTAGAGGTGGGAGCTAACAATATGGGGGAGTTCAAGAATTTCTGGGAGAGACCGACAGCTGTTTTGAACAGCAAATAAGAGAATTACAATTAAGGTCATTTAGATAAGGAATTGGCAAGCTGTATAAACCAGTTGGTTCTTATCTATACTAAATTAAAAAAATGATTTACTTGAATTAAACTAACCCCCCCGTACCTTCCCCTAACCCCCCCTGTACCTTCACATTAGGTTATATTAACTGAACTTTTTCGTTTGGAAAATTAAGAAATCGAGAAATGGATAGTCTATGCTGAAATTGCTTCCCCCCCTAATTTTCCTTTCTTTAATCATCTAGTCAATTCTCCAACTTGCTTGGACAGAACCTGGACCCAGGACACGGCTATTATTATGGGATTTTAGTTCACCCTGGGAATTTGAAAGTTTCAGAGAAAAGGCATTTACAGTCAATTAGTCCCTGAGGTTAATATATACATTCTATCGGATGCTGACAAGAAACATGAGGTTATATGTTGGCTATATACATTTTTATATATATTATTCCTAAAACACTTTACTTTAAAAGAAGATGTACATAGAAATGTCCCTCCTATACAGTGTTCATCATATTGCAACTTAAAGCAGACAGTCAGATTTACACGGATGCTAAAGAATACAGGGATAAGTCAATAAAAAGTGAGAGTTAAAGCTGACATGAGAAACTGCCAATTGATTTGGTCTCCTTACCTGGCACAATAAGGGCACCAGGAAGCACATGGTGAGTGATATTCTGATCTCCATCCTGGCTGGACGAGGGTCTCTCCGGGACTTGATGAGGGTCTGTGTTAGTGTCTGACTGTGTCACCCAGTCCCTCTCTTAGAATGACTGACAGCACAAGTGTTAGAAGTAAACTGAAACTTTAGTCCACTCTGTGGGGTGGGAGGGGGAATTACAGGGGGAGAAAGAAAAAAAGAGGGGGGGGGGACACAAGCTGAGACGGTGGGGGTTGGGGGTTCTGCAGCTGTGCCCATTACACAGAGACTACTCTGTTCAAGGTCACATACCCGCCTCCGGACCCTTGTATTTTGATGTGATACAGGCATATCCATCGAAAAAATCATTACAATTGCCACCTGCCTCTTTTTTTATTGTTCGGTGGGGAAGGCAACTTAAGAGTTAAAATATGCCATGGTCCATTCTGTAATTTAACCCATTCATTGCTAAACAGTGCGCTGATTTCTGTCAGCGTCCAAGCATCAGGATATATTTATAGATACGGTAATGTGTTTTGAATGCAGTGAGGCACCGTATAAAGGAATCACTGCGGAAAACGAACGATGTTTCACCAAAGGAAATAAGTAATTTGTATTCCAAGCTAGGATTATAAACACATACGATAAGTAATACATCTTCATTATTTCACTTGCAATTACCGCCACTTAAATGAATAAGGTACCTCGAGAGTTTCCATATTTAACTAACAATTTGTTTTGTGCTTTAATTCACTTTTGCTTATGACTATGTAAATTATTTTATTTCACGAATTATTATTTTTTTTATCGCGACGTTTGATTTTTACGATGCTATTAAATTATATGAAAAAACTTTACTTTTATTAAGGCTGAAAGCACTGGAGGTGTGTTAGCCCAGGGCTCTCAGCCTATCATAAACACCCAAAGTTGGACCTGACGCGCCTATCCAATTATAAACATCAGCCAACCTTGTCTGCAATAACTAAAATGGACTGATCGAAGAAAAATCCATTAACAGACCATAAAAATGTACAATCGTTATTTTTATTATTATTATTTAAAACAATAAAAAACTTTTGAAAAAAAAAAAGACAGAAATCTATTCTATAATAATGTGTATGTTCAATGACAAAATCAGATTTCTGAAAAACAGAAAAAAAAGAGCATCTCTTATGTAATCATACAGACAAGTTTAATCTCCATCATTTATCATACTTAAGATTTGACAGAGGAAGAAAGTACGTTAAAAAAAAAAAAAAAATGTATTGACTTTAAAATGGTTAAGATAATTTAAAAATATATGTTTAAGCATTTTACGGCTAAAATGCTTAGAAATACTTTAAGCTTATCACTTAAAGGGGTACAGTAATTAAGGAAGAGGAGAGATCTGGGAGAAGAGGTCAATTTCAGAAAAGTCTGCAATCCATCTATCAACATCTGTTATTTGCTGAAAGATCTGCAAAACTCCTCAAGCAAATGTTCTGTTAGATCATTACTAAATACAGATTAGGGAACAGTGCACACACAAAACTACAGGTTTATATTTTACAATGCTACTTAAAAACATCTATCTCCGTAAACAAATATGGGGATTCAGTTCCACAAGAGGGCCATCGCTTATTAAGCCCACCACTACTCCACAGTACCCCAATATCGGTGAGTCTTGCACTCATTTTAAAGTGGGTGACATATAAATAATGCTTGTGCTAAATGAATTAAGGTGTATTTAATTAATCTGTTGTAAGTGCATTGTGAGAATATAAAATGCTAAATAAATATGATAAAAAAAAACAAATAAAAAAATGAAGTGTGAAAAGTGATGGTGCTTTGATGCATATACTCACAATGCATATTATATATCTGCTCTATATCAAATTAAAATTATCATAAAAGTGACATTACTATCAGTGGCGTACACATGACCTATGGGGCCCCGGTGCGAAAATTGATCCGTTCCTCCCCCCCCCCCGCACGCTTACTCTGCGCAGGCCGGGGCCGCAACACATGGCGGCGGGCACCTGGTCGCAGGGGTTGCAGGGCTGCGACCGCGGTATGTACACCAGTGCATGCAGATGCACACACACTTAAAGGACCACTACAGACACCCAGATCACATCAGCTCAATGAAGTGGTCTGGGTGTCAGGTCCCTCTAGTTTTAACCCTGCAGCTGAAAGCTCAGAGAAACTGCTATGTTTCACTGAGGGTTAATCCAGCCTCTAGTGGCTGTCTCACTGACAGCCGTAAGGGGAGCTTCCGCGATACTAAGACACTGAACGTCCATAGGAAAGCATTGAGTAATGCCTTTCCTATAGGCGGTTTGAATGCGCGCACGGCTCTTGCTGTGCATGCGCATTCGGAGCTGAGCGGCGGAGGGATCCTCAGCGCCAAGGGAGTCCGGCGCTGGAGAAAGGTAAGTGCTGAAGACACACACACACTCTCACGAACAGATGCATACACACTAGCTAACACACACACACATTTACTGACAGAGACACACTCAGCGACAGACATACATACACACTCACTGACAAACACACACTAACAGACATCAAACAGACTCACTAACACAAACACACTCAGTAACAGACACACACAGTAACACACTCACTGACACTCACTAGCAGACACACACTCAACAGACACACTAACACACTAACACACACACTGACACTCACAGTAACACTAACACACACAGTAACACACACACTAACACTCACAGTAACACACACAGTAACACTAACACACACACTCACAGTAACACTAACACACACAATAACACTCACAGTAACACACACACTAACACACACAGTAACACTAACACTCACAGTAACACTAACACACACACTAACACTCACAGTAACACTAACACACACACTAACACACACAGTAACACTAACACTCACAGTAACACTAACACACACACTAACACACACAGTATCACTAACACACACAGTAACACTAACACACACAGTAACACTAACACACACAGTAACACTAACACACACACTAACACTCACAGTAACACTAACACACACACACTAACACTCACAGTAACACTAACACACACACACTAACACTCACAGTAACACTAACACACACACACTAACACTCACAGTAACACTAACACACACACACAATAACACTCACAGTAACACTAACACACACACACACTAACACTCACAGTAACACTAACACACACACACCAACACTCACAGTGACACTAACACACACACTAACACTCACAGTAACACTAACACACACAGTAACACTAACACTCACAGTAACACTAACACACACAGTAACACTAACACTCACAGTAACACTAACACACACACTAACACTCACAGTAACACTAACACACACAGTAACACTAACACACACACACACACACACTCACAGTAACACTAACACACACTAACACTCACAGTAACACTAACACACACAGTAACACTAACACTCACAGTAACACTAACACACACAGTAACACTAACACTCACAGTAACACTAACACGCACACTAACACACACAGTAACACTTACACTCACAGTAACACTAACACACACACACTAACACTCACAGTGACACTAACACACACACTAACACTCACAGTAACACTAACACTCACAGTAACACTAACACTCACAGTAACACTAACACACACACTAACACTCACAGTAACACTAAAACACACAGTAACACTAACACACACACACACACACACACTCACAGTAACACTAACACACACACACACACACTCACAGTAACACTAACACACACACTAACACTCACAGTAACACTAACACTCACAGTAACACTAACACACACAGTAACACTAACACACCCAGTAACACTAACACTCACAGTAACACCAACACGCACACTAACACACACAGTAACACTAACACTCACAGTAACACTAACACACACACTAACACACACAGTAACACTAACACTCACAGTAACACTAACACACACAGTAACACTAACACACACACTAACAATCACAGTAACACTAACACACACACACACTAACACTCACAGTAACACTAACACACACACACTAACACTCACAGTAACACTAACACACACACACATTAACACTCACAGTAACACTAAAACACACACACACAAACACTCACAGTAACACTAACACACACACTAACACTCACCGTAACACTAACACACACACTAACACACACAGTAACACTAACACTCACAGTAACACTAACACACACACACTAACACACACACAGTAACACACACAGTAACACTAACACACACATTAACACTCACAGTAACACTAAAACACACACACACAAACACTCACAGTAACACTAACACTCACCGTAACACTAACACACACAGTAACACTAACACACACACAAACACTCACAGTAACACTAACACTAACACACACACACACACACTAACACATTTTTAATTTTATTTAATCCCCCCAGCCTCCTTACCTTTTGGAGTGCTGAGGGGATTCCCTGGGGTCCAGTGGTGCTGCTGGGGGGGCCGGTCACCCGGCGGCAGTCAGGCTGGCTGGTGCACGAGGGAGCACTCTCCCCTGAGTGCTTCTTCTTCAGCTCCCACGCGCACCGCGTACTGATACCGGCGCCGGAAGATGGCTCCGGTATCAGTGCGGTGCGCGAGGAAGCTGAAGAGGAAGCACTCAGGGGAGAGTGCTCCCTCGCGCACCGGCCAGCCTGACTGCCCGCCGGGTGTAAGCAGGGCCAGCCTCGGGGGGCCTGGAGGTGGCCGGCTCCTGGGCCCCCCAGGAGAAGAGGCTGGCCACAGTGGGTACATACCGGGTCGCGACCCCAGCCGCGACCCCTGCGACCCTGGTATGTACGCCACTGATTACTATTCAAAACCTCCTCAAATTTATACCTTCCTGCGGTCACCTCCAAAGAGGCATCTGAAGCTGGGGTGCAGGGCAGGGTGCTCAACCCAAAAGGAATTTGGTGTGGGGTCTCCAAACATACATAGAGGAAATAAAGGAGGAATTGGGGGCACACACAAAACATGCATTTCTCAGCAATGGTGCTGCCGTAGGGACCCAAAGTTATACATAATACAGATTAAGAAACAGCGCACTGTGAAATAGTGGTGGGCTTAATACGATATGGCCAAATGGTGGAACTGAATCCCCATATTTGCTTCCTAAGATAAGTGATAAGTAGCCTTATAAAATGTAATACTGTATTTTTGTGTGTGCATTGTTGCTTAATCTGTTCGGTCATTACTCTCTGATCTAAACATGTGTAATAGCTGTTGTATAATTTAGCCTTTCATTAAGATATTAGCGTACCCTTGAGACCAGACATGAAAATGAAAAGTGGTTCAGCAACGCTCGGTTTGATAAAAGCATCGCTGAATACTGATGTAAAGGCCGCGGTAATGCCACATGTTAAACGGGGCCCTTCGATTCAGGATGGTGAAGAGTTAACACTCCTGTTTTCCATTTTGAGAGCAAATAAAACATTTTGATAACATCCAGAACAAACTCCGGATTTTGCCATTACTGAGATGTACTGATGATATCACCAAGGTTCTTTTTTCCGCAGCCTGTTTGTTTAACCCCATCAAGGCCACAGGAAACAGACAACCAGATGTACTAGGCATATAACATTCACATGGTTTGTAGAGGTTTCCCTCCTAAATCCTGTAAACGTACTAGCCGTTGCTGCGTTCTCGAAGTTCATGCATTGGCCTTGCAGTCCCAACGAGAGAGAGAGAGAGAGCACTAGGACTGAGAGGGTTACCATAAAGACAGAGAGGCTAGACAGCTGTTTTTAGTGACTCACTATGACCAGCTGCTCAGACAGTCAGAGACAGACATCACAAGAAAATGGATACATCACTACATGTCAATTCCTGAGGTTATTCTACAGGGTGAAGGATTAAAACAACTATTAAAAAAAAAAAAAAAAAAACAATGGTCATTATTTAGGATTTTCTATCAGTTGCTATTAATCTTGATGCAGGGGAAGCTTGTATCAGACAGTATAGAAGTTCCTGACTTTTCCAATAACCGGTCCCATGTAGATCAGATCATACATATAATATCATCGAAATAGTCTATGGATATCTTTAGCTTACAAGTCTCAAAAATCCCTATATCCATTTACGGGGCATGTCACTCCTAATTATCTCAAACTGTTTACTTAAACCATTTTACCCTGACAAGAAAGTGACTCTACTCTATGTTTTGGTTCAATATGTAGAATAGTATCATCCATGGAGTGGTGTTTATAATACTCTATCACTTGCCATTTTGGCTGCATCACACCTGAGTCTCGTTCCTTGCATCTCCTACAGGCTAAGGCACGACCAATGCCACACGATGCAGGGATTTATGTCTCAGAAAAGAACTCCAAATATTGAATGAGTTTAGAATGGAATCAGGAGATGCAGTGTGGACCTGCCCCCGTCACATATAGGAATAAATATCAAAGATACATAATCTGTAAGGTCTACATGATATCATATCATGGGAGTTGCAATGAGTGTACATTTTTGGGGATGAAGACTTACGATTCCAGTAACCATCTGCTAAGGAGTAAACCCTGCTACATTCATCAGTTGTTCCCCAAGTATTGGTACTGAAATAAAGTTTTCAGTGCGGTCCCAACCTGACTTTCGTCTTCTTTGAGCCATGCTAACCATCAAGCAGGCATCTTTTTTTGTGCAAAAAATATATCATTTTTGGAAAAGCTGATCTTAACAATCTCAAAGTAGTTCTTAGATGACTACCACCAGATGTAGATCACGATGCAGTTTTGTTTGGGAACCCATGCCTTAAACATAACTCTCTGTTAGGGTTGTCAGCTTAAAAAAAAAACAGTTCTTCCATTCTGGTAATATTGTGTGATTACTTATGCCTTTCATGATCTACTTTTTAAATGCATATCCAATGGCCCCTCAAAGGATATCTGTAGCTCAGAACGCTCTACCTCACCTGATCAGTCATTTTACAGTCTCCAGTACTTTACGAAAAAATAAATTGCAGGGTGAATCATCTCCATTTATCTACAGCCTCTTGTTTGTGTTTGCTGAAAAAGTTTTTCCAATGTAATGCGCATTTGGATGTTCTGTGTATGCGCCATGCAGTACTGCGGAATATATTGGGTCCGTTAATATTTTTATCATTTTAGAATGGCCGTGTGTCTCCAGACATTATTCGATTTATTGAGTTTAAATGTATAAATGTAGAGCGCCCTTCAGGATGATGTTACTCTAGCCCCCCCACCTGGAGGATTAGGGAATTGATCATTTATCAAGTGTGACAGATTGCCTTCACAATGTAACATAGAAACTGCACGTTTCTGTACAAATTCTGATTCATAACAAGATATTGGTAAAAAAAAAAAAAAAAAACATTCTAGTTACCTGTATTAGAGATTAATATGTTGCTGCTTATAAAAAGGCTATCTCAATACCCATGCCGCTGTTTTCACACACTACCCTATTTATGAAAGAAAACAATAGTGAGTTTTAACTGGTAAGTCAGTGTTCATTTATCAGCCATTAATGGTATTTATAATGAATAGCATAAAGGGTGTATCAGGATGAGTGCTGTGATTCTCCAACAGATCATGGTTATATCACCATCTTGATTTAAGCAGAATTCGGTAATTCCTAAATCCTGCACCGTTATCTAAAGGCATGTGTTGTCAATGCCAGCTTCATAGGGAGAAATGAATCAACTGATAAATGTGTCTTAAAACTGCTGAGTTGTGTTAAAAAATGCCCCTTGTGTTCTGGGTCCTGAAAGACATACAACAGGAAAATACCGTAACACTCCAACAACCTCTTTCGACTTAACTCCAATTCACTGCTCTGGGAACCTTTAACTACAAAGGATTCTTTCTTATGCGACCAAAAAATAGAGCCCAGGAATAAGAGACATTAGGAATGAAACAATTAAGACTGTATTTTTTTTGCTTTTTTAGGTTTGAAGGATGTTGTAATAAAAGGCATTGGGGGGCTTTAAGCAAGGTCTGCTCAGAGTGTAGAACTCTAAAACTTCACTGGGAATGAAACAATCATTTTATTTCATCAGACAAAACCATCCACAATAATGTAGAGACAACAACAGGAAGAGAACACTGAGGTCTAGAACAAGATCGGTGAGCAAAGACATTTGATCCGATGTCTGACAATCTACTTTTGCCAACATCTTGCAACACATTTAAGGACACTTTCCAGGATTTTTAAAATAATATTTACTTAGCCTTAATATTTATCAAAATTAAATATAGAAACCCACTGTGCTGTATTTTCCTCTATTCTAGAACGGAATGCCTCCATGTTGGCTACATGTTAATCACGGTTCTAAACTCTGCTCTATAGATGATTTATAATGTTTTATTCAATGGTGCATGAAATCAGGCTAATAACTTCTGTTAGGTCAGCATCCTCAATACTACCAAAGGACTCTGGAATGCTCTAGACCCAGTCGCCAAAGTTGAACTAGGGTCACTAGTAACCTCTCTCCTTTCAGGTGGGTATTGTGCCCTCTGACTGTGCCTTCTTCTCCTAGGCAGGTATCAACCTCTCAGCCTGTGCCTCCTTGTCCCAGGCAAGTATCCACTAATCTGCCTGCACTGCCTCCACCTACTGTCTTTACAAAGGCACTTGCGGCTCTAAACCATATGCTCCTAGTGATGGTCACTACCATCAGATATCTCCCCCTTCCCATGGAGAATAACCTGGTGGAAGACTCTGAACGGGGTGACTCCCAATTCAGTCAGTACTTTCATTTTGTTAATACCAAGACCAAATCTTTTCAGGATAGAGTACAGTTGGAACAGAGCCACTTACCCAGCCAACCTCTTCAACCCCGGCTAGGAAGGAGTGCCAACTACACCTTCTCCCTTAAGTCCTATCAGCCGCTAGAGAGAATACTGGTGGCCGGTATCTCTAAGACAAGGAGTTGGAATCTAGGCCAACTGCTTAGCATCTTGGGATTACACTGGTGGAGATCGTGGTCCCCTCCACCTATACAAGGCAATCGCCATAACAACATTTGGAGCTGAACCAGTTACCCAGCCCATCTCATCATCTCCTGTAGTGGACATATGATGCTGGGGAGAAGTGCGAGCACTACATCTCCTGGAAACTCCATCAGCCACTGGGAGAGGGGCCAACTGCTTCCTCACAATGGAGTCCAATCTGTTGCTGGGAAGAGGTGTCTCCAGCACCCTCTATCTGGAATTCAAATGGCCACTGGGGAGGGATGCCACCATTAATTTTAATAGAAATAAAAGACATAAAAATGTATTACTTATGATAAACTCATATGGTCAAAATAGTGCAAAACAAATAATAAAAAAAATATAATTACTCAAAATAAATAAAAACTACCCACAGGAGAAGAGAGCTTGTAAAATAAGGTGTAACAATTAACGAGCATAAATCAGTCCTTTCAAAAGATTTTCTTCAATCATTGGTGCTGGTGTAACAACCTCTTTTACAAGCTTTCTGCTCCTGCGGGTATTCTTTCACGTAGATTTGATTTTTTTTTTTAATCATTATGTTTTTGTTTGTTTTGGCACTATTTTTATCATAAGAGTTCATTTTTTAACACAATCGTGTCCCTCGAGTAATAATTTTTCATGTCTTTCTCGTCTATAAAAATGTATAATATGCACTGCCGCTTTAATATGCTCTTTTAAGGGCGTCTCATACACTGCCACTTTAATATGAAGTGTGTTATTAATTATATCTTCGGAATAAAAAAAAATCATCATTAATGTACGCACTGACGCTTTAATTTATACATTTAATTATATACATTATGATGTGTGCTTTATTTTTATATTCTTTATGTTTACATTTTTTTTCCATAAATTATTATTGATTGCTTTTTATAAAATTTTCTTTGTTTTTTGAAATTTGCGTGCCTGGTGGCACCTCCTTAAATTTTGAATACCTGCTTGCATTGCCCTCCATGTGATTGGCAGCTCTGGACCCCCACCTTTTTACATATAGACGTGTTCGCTCGTGAACATCTGACATCATTACGCATTTGCGCCTGACGTCAGCACGCCATTGTTGCATCTCAAACGCAATCATTTTGGGGGCTTTTGGCGCTTTGTGACAAGCTCATTGCGTCGGTGTTTCGTCTGGGCTAGTCTGTGCTGCGTTTCCTGTAGGCTTTGGCAATGAGGTGGGATTTTGGAGCAACTCTCTTTGCAGTTTTGTTTCCGATTAACGTCCGGTTCTCTCAGGAGCACACATGTATGATGTCTCATTAGAGTGAGTATACTATTATTCTGTTATTTAATTATTATAATTTTACAGATTGTTTGATTGCTGTGTCAGAAGTATTGATTGATTACACTGCCTATAAATCAATCAATACTTGTGACACATTTTCTTTTATGGTGTTAGCTTGAGAAAAACCCATCGGCTGACATCATCAGAAGTGATTCTCTGAGCCAATCACACTGCTTTCCTATAGGATTGGGTGAGTTTGTCAAGGAGGCAGATCAGGGGCAGAGCCAGAACAAGTCAAACACAGCCCTGGCCAATCAGCATCTCCTCATAGAGATGAATTGAATCAATGCATCTCATAGAGGAACGTTCAGTGTCTCCATGCAGTACTGTATACTGTGCAGCACTGCCCCAGGAAGCACCTCTAGCAGCCATTTAAGGAGTGGCCAGTGGAGGTATCCCTAGGCTGTAATGTAAACACTGCCTTTTCTCTGCAAAAAACAGTGTTTACTGCAAAAATCCTGAAAGGAATGATTACACTCACCAGAACAAATACAATAAGCTGTAGTTGTTCTAGTGACTATGGTGTCCCATTGATGTTAAATGACTTCCCTTAATATTCTAGAATCACGTGTAATATTGCTTAGCTGTATAAACCTACTCGAGGGCCTGACAACTGAAGAGACCTTCCATTGACAACTAAATCACCTGCAACATTCAGTCGAAAGCAGCATCAATATTACATGGTGAATGTGATCCTAGAACAGCAACCTTTATTGCTGCAATACAGTGATCATGTTCCAATTTTAAGCAAAACATTGAGAAAACCTACATCAGGGCAACCACTGAGATTTCTGCTTTTTAACCCACTTATGAACTAAGGCCATGCCATTCCTTACATGAATAAAGGGGTAGCCCACTCACAAGGTCCCCTAGGTGTGAAAAAGCAGAATAAAGTATCCGATCTCCAGTAAGGGAGTTCACGCAGCAGATCCATTCAATCAGTCTGGAATGAAATGCCATAAGGATAGCACAATTAGGATATGCTCTCAATCCCAACATTTACCCTTTAGGAAAATTAATTCCATCCTAAAAACAATCTCCTTAATCAGTTCCAGTTTAATGAACCTGCAACCTGAATATAAAGATATATAAACCTGGGGCTGTTCCAGTTACATTCAATTTAAAGTTCTGTTTCCTGTTCTTTCTGCTGTGAAGGTAGGAGCTAGCCCGTCAGTTAATGTTGCCTCTGGATGGTCAGGAAAATAAAGTTTACTGCTCAGTCAATATGTCACTCTACAAAGGTGTGAGTGGATGCAATGTTTTATATCACCACAAGGTGGAAGCAGTGCATCTTTCTATAAATCCCTTGATTCGATATTAATAACCACGAAAGCCCGCTTTAGTGGTTATGGTGTCAGGAGTGCCCTGACGCCATCCCATAGTGAATAGCCAATCTGTTTTAGTACGGGTTGACAACATATCTGAGCATCCGTACCGTGTTGCCTTCTTGTGCAAGAGAATCCAGATGTCTCTATAGAATCTCTCCAGATTCTCCTGAGGTCCAGATGAAAGTGATGCAGTTGCGAGTGCC
Organism: Pelobates fuscus; assembly: GCF_036172605.1. NCBI lineage: Eukaryota > Metazoa > Chordata > Amphibia > Anura > Pelobatidae > Pelobates > Pelobates fuscus. The sequence continues at coordinate 22,894,944 of NC_086328.1, forward strand.
TGGGGGATTCAATTAAGTTGTCAAACTATACTAAAAAAAAGTTTGACTACTTACCAGAGGATGGCGTCAGGAGCAGTGGGATGTAGTGATTATGGTGCTTGAATTGTTTCTTTAAATAAAACAGTGTAACGCACACTTCATTCAGCGCAGTTCAAGGCCTGTGGGCTGTGTGATAGGACAACAATAGCAAATGATCAGTCTCAATGTGTCATTCTTTGCACAGAAAACAAATGTAACAAAATTTATGACAATTACTATAATAAATACAAAGTGCGAAGAAATACGAACCAAAGTGCTTGCTACAATCTACTACTTGACAAACCTTCTAAATCATTCATATATTCTTTTTTTCATTTGGATAATTTAATTAAGAAAGGTAACACCCAAAGTTCTGTCTTCATGTTGATTGTTGGGTATTCTGAAACATTTCTGCTAATCATGGTTCTAGTAGCTCTAACCTCTCATCTAATGATTGTGCACGTAGCGGTCAGAGTATGACAGTATGTATGTGTCATGATATTAATGTGTGTAGCTGTCAGAGTATGACAGTATGTATGTGTCATGATATTAATGTGTAGCTGTCAAGGTACGAGTGTATGTATGTGTCATGATATTAGAGTGTGTAGCTGTCAGGGTACGAGTGTATGTAAGTGTCATGATATTAATGTGTGTAGCTGTCAAGGTACGAGTGTATGTAAGTGTCATGATATTAGAGTGTGTAGCTGTCAGGGTACGAGTGTATGTAAGTGTCATGATATTAATGTGTGTAGCTGTCGGGGTACGAGTGTATGTATGTGTCATGATATTAATGTGTGTAGCTGTCAGGGTACGAGTGTATGTCAATGTCACGATATTAATGTGTGTAGCTGTCAAGGTACGAGTGTATGTAAGTGTCATGATATTAGAGTGTGTAGCTGTCAGGGTACGAGTGTATGTAAGTGTCATGATATTAATGTGTGTAGCTGTCAGGGTACGAGTGTATGTATGTGTCATGATATTAATGTGTGTAGCTGTCAAGGTACGAGTGTATGTAAGTGTCATGATATTAATGTGTGTAGCTGTCAGGGTACGAGTGTATGTATGTGTCATGATATTAGAGTGTGTAGCTGTCAGGGTGTGTGTGTGGCCAAGTATTACTGTGTGTGTGTCAGAGGATTAATGTGTGTCAGTGTAGGAGTGTGTGGTGACAAGAACGTATACTCACCTGTCATTTTAATGATGGCCACGTTTGCCAGCAAGCATCATGTTAAAAATAAATATATCTGCCATAATCTGCTCAGCACAACAGAGATACAATGTTACTACTTACAAATGTTCACCATGTCCTACTTCCATGGCAGATGCACTTTAAAATCCCTTGATTCGATATTAATAACCACGAAAGCCCGCTTTAGTGGTTATGGTGTCAGGAGTGCCCTGACGCCATCCCATAGTGAATAGCCAATCTGTTTTAGTACGGGTTGACAACATATCTGAGCATCCGTACCGTGTTGCCTTCTTGTGCAAGAGAATCCAGATGTCTCTATAGAATCTCTCCAGATTCTCCTGAGGTCCAGATGAAAGTGATGCAGTTGCGAGTGCCTGGGGGATTCAATTAAGTTGTCAAACTATACTAAAAAAAAGTTTGACTACTTACCAGAGGATGGCGTCAGGAGCAGTGGGATGTAGTGATTATGGTGCTTGAATTGTTTCTTTAAATAAAACAGTGTAACGCACACTTCATTCAGCGCAGTTCAAGGCCTGTGGGCTGTGTGATAGGACAACAATAGCAAATGATCAGTCTCAATGTGTCATTCTTTGCACAGAAAACAAATGTAACAAAATTTATGACAATTACTATAATAAATACAAAGTGCGAAGAAATACGAACCAAAGTGCTTGCTACAATCTACTACTTGACAAACCTTCTAAATCATTCATATATTCTTTTTTTCATTTGGATAATTTAATTAAGAAAGGTAACACCCAAAGTTCTGTCTTCATGTTGATTGTTGGGTATTCTGAAACATTTCTGCTAATCATGGTTCTAGTAGCTCTAACCTCTCATCTAATGATTGTGCACGTAGCGGTCAGAGTATGACAGTATGTATGTGTCATGATATTAATGTGTGTAGCTGTCAGAGTATGACAGTATGTATGTGTCATGATATTAATGTGTAGCTGTCAAGGTACGAGTGTATGTATGTGTCATGATATTAATGTGTGTAGCTGTACGGGTACGAGTGTATGTATGTTTCATGATATTAATGTGTGTAGCTGTCGGGGTACGAGTGTATGTATGTGTCATGATATTAATGTGTGTAGCTGTCAGGGAACGAGTGTATGTATGTGTCATGATATTAATGTGTGTAGCTGTCGGGGAACGAGTGTATGTATGTGTCATGATATTAATGTGTGTAGCTGTCGGGGAACGAGTGTATGTATGTGTCATGATATTAATGTGTGTAGCTGTCGGGGTACAAGTGTATGTAAGTGTCATGATATTAATGTGTGTAGCTGTCAAGGTACGAGTGTATGTATGTGTCATGATATTAATGTGTGTAGCTGTCAGGGTACGAGTGTATGTAAGTGTCATGATATTAATGTGTGTAGCTGTCAGGGTACGAGTGTATGTAAGTGTCATGATATTAATGTGTGTAGCTGTCAAGGTACGAGTGTATGTATGTGTCATGATATTAATGTGTGTAGCTGTCAAGGTACGAGTGTATGTATGTGTCATGATATTAGAGTGTGTAGCTGTCAGGGTACGAGTGTATGTAAGTGTCATGATATTAATGTGTGTAGCTGTCAAGGTACGAGTGTATGTAAGTGTCATGATATTAGAGTGTGTAGCTGTCAGGGTACGAGTGTATGTAAGTGTCATGATATTAATGTGTGTAGCTGTCGGGGTACGAGTGTATGTATGTGTCATGATATTAATGTGTGTAGCTGTCAGGGTACGAGTGTATGTCAATGTCACGATATTAATGTGTGTAGCTGTCAAGGTACGAGTGTATGTAAGTGTCATGATATTAGAGTGTGTAGCTGTCAGGGTACGAGTGTATGTAAGTGTCATGATATTAATGTGTGTAGCTGTCAGGGTACGAGTGTATGTATGTGTCATGATATTAATGTGTGTAGCTGTCAAGGTACGAGTGTATGTAAGTGTCATGATATTAATGTGTGTAGCTGTCAGGGTACGAGTGTATGTATGTGTCATGATATTAGAGTGTGTAGCTGTCAGGGTGTGTGTGTGGCCAAGTATTACTGTGTGTGTGTCAGAGGATTAATGTGTGTCAGTGTAGGAGTGTGTGGTGACAAGAACGTATACTCACCTGTCATTTTAATGATGGCCACGTTTGCCAGCAAGCATCATGTTAAAAATAAATATATCTGCCATAATCTGCTCAGCACAACAGAGATACAATGTTACTACTTACAAATGTTCACCATGTCCTACTTCCATGGCAGATGCACTTTAACACACGACACCATACAGTACGGAGAGCAACGGCGCTCTGCACAATTATTATAAAAAGTATCCCAAAAACAATATTCCATCTAAACCCACTGTCTGAGCCATCATAGAGAAATATTAAACCAGAGAACAAAAAATAACTATAAAAACAAAGGGTTAATGAGCATCTGTGTTTACTTACACATGTATTGATAGTTAATACAAATACCTTCTCCAAACCGAAAGCAGTGGGTAAATGCTACATACACAGCGAGGATGCCGTTGGCTCTGTTGCTACAGAGGGCCCCCTGGCTCTTGCTGTCAAAGCTCATACAATCAAAGACTCTGTAACGCACAGGATGCCCGCAGGCTGTGCCATGTTGTCATCCCACATATGCTCAGTTCATATGACAGGAGCTGGGGGAGGCAAGACGCAGCACCTATCAACATACAGCAATGCGCTGGTCCGCGTCTTACCTACCTACCTGGGACTCAAGTCACCCATCCAGAGACCTAGTAATGCTGCACGGTATTAAGAGAGACTGACTGCAATTACCATGTTAAAAATACAGCAGAACCTCAACCTTCATTGGCGTCATTCAAAAATAAGAGCAACCTCAATACAAAATGCAAGATGGATTTAAAGGGCAGCGGTACCCTCCCCAAAAAGGAGCAGAGTGTAGCTGGGAGCAGAGTGTAGCTGTATTAAATGGGGAGCAGAGTGTAGCTGTATTACACTGGGAGCAGAGTGTAGCTGTATTACACTGGGAGCAGAGTGTAGCTGTATTACACTGGGAGCAGAGTGTAGCTGTATTACATGGGGAGCAGAGTGTAGCTAGCTGTATTACATGGGGAGCAGAGTGTAGCTGTATTACACTGGGAGCAGAGTGTAGCTGTATTACATGGGGAGCAGAGTGTAGCTGTATTACACTGGGAGCAGAGTGTAGCTGTATCACACTGGGAGCAGAGTGTAGCTGTATTACATGGGGAGCAGAGTGTAGCTGTATTACACTGGGAGCAGAGTGTAGCTGTATCACACTGGGAGCAGAGTGTAGCTGTATTACATGGGGAGCAGAGTGTAGCAGTATTACACGGGGAGCAGAGTGTAGCTGTATTACATGGGGAGCAGAGTGTAGCAGTATTACACGGGGAGCAGAGTGTAGCTGTATTACACTGGGAGCAGAGTGTAGCTGTATTACATGGGGAGCAGAGTGTAGCTGTATTACATGGGGAGCAGAGTGTAGCTGTATTACATGGGGAGCAGAGTGTAGCAGTATTACACGGGGAGCAGAGTGTAGCTGTTTTACACGGGAAGCAGAGTGTAGCTGTATCACACTGGGAGCAGAGTGTAGCTGTATTACACTGGGAGCAGAGTGTAGCTGTATTACACTGGGAGCAGAGTGTAGCTGTATTACATGGGGAGCAGAGTGTAGCAGTATTACACTGGGAGCAGAGTGTAGCTGTATTACATGGGGAGCAGAGTGTAGCAGTATTACACTGGGAGCAGAGTGTAGCTGTATCACACTGGGAGCAGAGTGTAGCTGTATTACATGGGGAGCAGAGTGTAGCTGTATTACACGGGGAGCAGAGTGTAGCTGTATTACATGGGGAGCAGAGTGTAGCAGTATTACACGGGGAGCAGAGTGTAGCTGTATTACACTGGGAGCAGAGTGTAGCTGTATTACATGGGGAGCAGAGTGTAGCTGTATTACATGGGGAGCAGAGTGTAGCTGTTTTACATGGGAAGCAGAGGGTAGCTGTATCACACGGGGAGCAGAATGTACCTGTATCATACAGGGAGCAGAATGTAGCTGTATCACACAGGGAGCAGAGTGTAGCTGTATTAAACGGGGAGCAGAGTGTAGCTGTATTACACGGGAAGCAGAGTGTAGCTGTATTACACTGGGAGCAGAGTGTAGCTGTATTACACTGGGAGCAGAGTGTAGCTGTATTACACTGGGAGCAGAGTGTAGCTGTATTACACTGGGAGCAGAATGTAGCTGTACTACACGGGGAGCAGAGTGTAGCTGTATTACATGGGGAGCAGAGTGTAGCTGTATTACACTGGGAGCAGAGTGTAGCTGTATTACATGGGGAGCAGAGTGTAGCTGTATTACTGACAAGTTGCATTTCTTCATCCATCTCCTGGGAGAGAATCCAGCAGAGGGAGCTGTTGAGCTGTCATACATGGAATTTACTGGGCGACACTGGCAACTTGGAGTAAACATAAAGGAATAAGCTGAGTTTCAGACCCCTGCCATCTCCCTTTGGGATCCTCAGTGCTGCAGCAGCGCACATACTGTCATCAGATACAGCTGAGGACGCACAGTGTGCTTGTGATATAGTAATACTGAAACGTGGGGTGAGGTATTCGTTTACATTATGGAAGCGTTATACGTCATCGAGCAGAAATGCTGGGGTATAATGTGCAGTGTGTAGGTTGTGAATGGGCGTTAGATGATGTGTAGGAGTAATAACTGGTTGTATCCACAGCACGTGGCTGGGTATGTGTGTAGGTATACAATTGGCCATAGGGAGCTGTGTGGAACCACGTGGCTGTCTGATTACCCCAGACGACACTCTGACCACTGAATATTCCATTAGAGGACACGCTGACCACTGAATATCTCCTAGGAGACACACTGACCACTGAATATTCCCCCAAAAGACATGCTGTACACCAGAGAACAGGCTGACCACTGAATGCTCCCCAGAGGACACGCTGACCACTGAATGCTCCCCAGAGGACACGCTGACCACTGAATATTCCCCCAAAAGACATGCTGTACCCAGAGGACATGCTGACCACTGAATGTTCCCCCAGAGGACACACTGATCACTGAATATTCTGCCAAAAGACTTGCTGTCCCCCAGAGGACAGACTGAGCACTGAATATCCTCCAGCGGACATGCTGACCACTGAATATCACCACAGAGGACACACGGATCACTGAATTTTCCCCAAAAGATATGCTGGCAACTGAATATCCCCTAGGAGACATGTTGACCACTGAATGTTCCCCCAACTGACCTATATCCCCCAGAGGACATGCTGACCACAGAATATCCCCCAGTGGACATGCTGATCACTGAATGTTCCCCCAGAGAACACACTGACCACTGAATGTTCCACCAGAGTACACTCTGACTACTGAATATTCCCCCAAAAGACATGCTGTACCCCAAAGGACACACTGACCACTGAATGCTCCCCCCAGAGGGCACACTGACCACTGAATATTGCCCCAAAAGACATGCTGTCCCCCAGAGGGCAGGCTGACCACTGAATATCACCCCAGAGAACACGCGGATCACTGAATTTTCCCCAAAAGATATGTTGACCACTGAATATACCCTAGGAGACATGCTGACCACTGAATATCCCCCCAGAAGACATGCTGACCAGTGAATATCACCTAGGAGGCATGCTGACCATTGAATGTTCCCCCAGCTGACCAATATCCCCTCGAGGACACGCTGACCAGTGAACTTTACTGGGTGCTTCATTCTGTCCACTATTCAATGCAGCCATCTATATGACCAGTGAATATCACAAATTATATCTGTCAGTCTGCTGGCCATGAGGTCTGGCATTGTCAGCAGCAAACACGAATATCCCCAAGGATGTCCCACCAACCTATTTATCAAATTGGTTTATTTGACAGTAATCACCAAATATACCTCTTCTGCCTGTTTTTTTTCTGCATGCCACAACGGCTGACCCCTCTACCTGTGTGCACAATACTCACTGTGCCTCATGCCGCTTACAGTGCCCTTGATGAATGTCAGCAAGAGATTCTGATTATTGTCGTGAAAGACAAGACAGTTTCTGCTCAGATGCATCCCACCCCCTACTGTGTGCCTTCGCATCACTGCGGCTCCTGAACCCCCGGGCACAGCCCCTCTTCTCTCATCCCTGACCCTGCTGCTGCCCAGCAGGATGGGGGCAGCTGAGCAGATGTTGCCTGCCAGTGGCGCTCTCTGGCCCTGGCATGGCCACTTCACATCACATCACGCCAGAGCAGCACAAAGCATATTCTGTCTGTCCTCCACACCAGCTGAAGGATTCACATGGCCTAGGGTCCTGGCACCCCGAAGGAAGGGTACTGACTGCCACTCACCACTCACACGGCTCCTACTGGCGATGGATCACATCATTTGTTACTACAAAATATTAAACAGCAGCTAAAAATAAAACACAGAAGTGCAAATCAGATGAAATCAGTGACTTTATCCTTTTTTAATATATTTTGCAAGAAGGAAAATAAAATAACACTGCAGAGTAATTGGGAAGGGTAAGTGCTAAATTAGGTGCTTCGTGGATCTGAACCTAAAAAATACACTGGGCCTAAATATATAATTTTTGTTTCAGGTCTCAGGCCTGACCTTGATATGCAACTAGACTTTGCAGCCATATAAAACCATTTTCGCATGCATTCGTAAAGTGAACATTTCCGACATATAAAATGTATCATAGTCCATCTTATGACTCATGGAGCACAGGAAACCCAACCTAGTGGTAACAGGGCCCAGGGAATCAATCCTATGGGTAATAGGGCATAGAAAGTCCATACAAAATGAGCTAGGAGGAAACATAGGCCCCATCTATGTGCAATGGGCCTTGGGCACATTTGTGCCCCTCCAGTGCATGCATACCAGGATGACTGCCAATCTATCAGGTCGGCCCACTAAGGGCAGACTATGCAGACAGTATTGTTCCATTTCTCTCTGCAAAATCCCAGTACCCTGATTGATGTGCGAGCACGGTGAATGATGCACTAGTGCTACTTTTTTGAGGGGAACAAAGTCAGGGTGGCATGTCAGAACAATAAAATTGTGACTGTCCTGCCGAAATCATGACTCTTAAGAGGACTGAACTAAAGTTCACTGGCTGGAAAAGTATCATTGGATGTATAGTTCGGCAACAGCTGGGATGGTTATCTTTTGGCCAACCCTCATATGGTGCCCGAGTACCATAAAGTATTTAGAACAAGAGTACCAAAAGGGAGATAATAGAAAGTGTGACAGCCACCACTTTCCCCTAAAAGGAACTATACTCATTGGACAGAAAGCCCTCCCTACTGTGCCTCCAGGCTAAGAAGCCTAACCAACTACCTAAAGAGTTCCTGGGACAATCGGGAGGCTCTCACTAGCACAACGCACCCAACCGGGAGCTACCCAAGAATCTCCTGGAACTGTAGATCAGAGTGTGGGATCACCGCTCAAACTTCATCTGTGTAGCTCTCCGCCTCAGTACCAGCAAACGGGCCACTAATTGGAAGGGTGATCGGGGAGGTGGCCAGACATCCAAAGAAACCCTGGACTTGAGGGAGCTTCATGTATAGGCTTCACAAAAAGTCTTGATAAAGGCTCAAAGAGGAGCCGAAATGTTGTTTCCACTTTCTTGTTTTAAATAAAGACTGCCTTTTAGATGAAACCTCGCATGTGCCTGGATATTTATTTTTCCATTTGATGTCTTCTCCCTTTCTGGAGCACCCTGCAGGAAGTATTCCCACTTTTTGACTGTATGCATTTTACTCTTTTTTTTTTGCAAACAATGATGCTCGCAAACCCGGTCAAACTTCTTTAAATTACTTGGGCTAGACACCTCTGATCCAGTCACTTGTTGGATGATGACCCCCCTAAGGTAGAGCTTTCCGGGCGTGAAAGCTGTTTGGGGATGAGGGAAGGGGAAAGTACTGTTTTTAGGGACATTATTGTTAGGCGCCCAGGTGTCTGATTGTTAAGTTACCTCCTCCGATCAACCCACACACCCAGGTGCCAGGTTTGCAAAATGCATTGCATAATGCTTTGTTCTTTTGAGGATCCCTGTTGGGGACCTCTGTATAAATAGGTGACTGTTTCTCAATAAAGTGTTCATGCTGTACCCTGCATCAAGCCTCAGCTGATGATTAGGGGGAGAACTATAATCACTCTGGGGCTTTCACAGAGGGGAGAGCGATACTCTGGCTGTCTAGGAAAGGTCCACCACAATAAGTATTTAGTATATTATTATTATTACTATTATTATTATTATTATTTTCTTATTTATATAGCGCCAACAAATTCCGTAGCGCTGTACAATGGGATAGTTAATAAGCTCTGGTTATGTTTAAGATAGGGGTTCACAGGTTTTATGAAAGCAATTCAAGTGGACCTGGCATTACGACATTAACATTTTACTCCCAGTAGTCTCTATTACTAGCTTTATTTTTTAGCGTTAAACCTGTTTTCTTGCCCCATGTACACAATGGAACATCCAGCGAGATGGCACATTAGCAGACTTATACCACACATTCGCACCATACCTGTACAGTTATCCATTTTAATCGATGTTGTAAAGTCTATGCAATTAATATATTATTTATAGCTATGGTGGAATCACCCAGAGGTTTAGAATAGATAAACATCCAGGGATGCTAAGTGATGGATCAAAGGATTACCCGGACAAGACAGATCACGACCATCTCCAAGAAAGGAATCGCCAGGTTAGGTATATAATTACGTTCTCAAACTTTGAGGAAGATTACATGCAATAGCACTGGATATATTCTGCATTTTACTACACAGGAGCACGGACACAGGTAGCCTAATTTCCAATGTTGGATGCACAAAAGAAATGAAGTGTGGTTAACGAGATGGGAATTCAATGATGGACTCTCATGAATCCATTACTCCACGCTATATGATATAAAATGTGTTTATTGAGATTTGATGCCCTTATGGAAGTAGCAAATTAGTGTATTTGGTGGTATAAGACTAAGGACTGCTGTGAATTGCCTGGTAAAGGCATGGAAAAATCAGAAACTCTACATAGCCGTTCAAGTTCAAGTTGAACTCAGAAGCGATCACAACAAAGAGGAAAGACTTAAAGGGAAAGATGGACTGTGATACTAACATTTACCAAGTTCTCACATATAGCTATAGTAGTTTTTTTTTATTCTGCATTAGTTTACGGAGACCCAATACTAGAGTACGGCAGTATTATATTTTTACTTTGTTGGACTAGTAGAATTTTGAAAATACTTGATACCATGAATTTCTCCTGAAAGCTTGTCGTTCCAAATACCTATTAGTGCATTGAACAATGAGTTGCAAGATATAGCTAACGCTCCGTTATCATTTTGTCAGGGCTCACAATTTCCACTCACAACAAGACTGAAAATGTATCCCTGGTGAGTTAAAATTCATGGCTTGCAGTGACGAGTAACTTAACGCCCTGCTGGTTGCATCGGACTTCAAATAGTAAGCCCTAAGTTTTTCTCTAGAGTTCGCTTAAGTCGGACTAGTAGGTGTAATTAAATAAAGTCAAGGACTGGGCACCTGGAAACAGGATGAGGAAAACCATGCACCATACTTAACATTTATACAATCCACCAAATTCTTTAGGCCAATGTCCTCATTGCCATCTTGAATTTGTGCATTTGTTATGTGAATGAATACTAATTCTAGGCTTTTTATCATGACCTGTATACTGATCTATTTTGGTTTGCAATATTTAAAAAAAAAAAAATTAACCTTTAGTAATAGGCATTAGAAGGATTTGAAAAATACACAATAAATAGGGGCGAGGCTTGGTACTCACGGAGAGCAGACGCATGTCGGCTGGGCTGCGACAGATATGCTGAGCAACACAGCAGATAACCCTCATCCGCACGCTATTTTCCCCACAAACAGCTCCTGACACCCCGAGCCACTATGGGGAAAAGAGCCAAGAAGCTTAAGCAGGAGAAGGCTACCGCAACATCGGAGACCTGTTGCAATCGCGGCCAAAACCCAAGATGGCGTGCAGCCAGACCTCGGCCTTACCTCCTCCGAGGATGAGATGTTGGACACCCCAGATGACATCCCCAACACAGGAGGCCTTGACACTCCACTACCAGAGGAAGACCTGTCAGCCCCTGTTAATAAGGGTGACATTAAAGCCCTCCTCATGAATATCAGGACACTCTTTAATGCAGACCTGTCGGTCATAAGGGAGGAATCACGGCGGTCTCCTCCATTGCCCATAAGCAAGTAGACACCGCTGAAAGTATGAAACAGTTGCTGACCTCTCAGCAACCCGTGCAGGTCTGAATTGATGCCCAGGATGACGCGCAATAAATTGAAGATACAAGGTATTGCCGAAACTATCGAGAAGCAAGAACTCATACACTTTATCAGATGCCTGTTGGTCACTCTCCTACCCCAATGCCAAGCCAAAGGAATGCTTCCTGCCAAAATCAACCGTGGCTTTGGCTGAGGCTCCACGCGATGTGCTACTCGGCCTCTCTCACCAACTCATCTCTACAACGGAGTCTGCTGCCTTTCTACAAGTGCTGGGCCTCATCCCAACCAATGAAGTCGTGGCTGGGCCTAGTCACTCGACGGATGTATCTCGAATAGCCAGCTTTACTCCTCGTGCAGCATTAGATAAAGGCTGAAAGATGACCCTCAAGAGGAGACAGACTCCTTCAGAGACACACACTACTCATACCATGATATAAAAGATAACTGCTGAATATCCACCTTTTTTTCCTCTTATTTTATTTTTAATTATTTTTCAGCCTGTTTTTATTTTAATTTTTTATTCTTTATTTATGTCGTGACATGAATCATAATAAACAAGAGACCATTATACACCCTGTGGCTCGCGCAGAAGCCGGTATAATCAGTATGCTCAATTACAATTTGTGAGGGTGATAATTTATACAGTAAAAAACAATATAACCAAATAAATCAGAACATAAGAAAATAACGAGGTACCGTTGAGTGAGGTATTGTCAGTGTTCTTCTTTGTCTCCTCATACGGGCCTGTGCAGTTTGTGTCAGGAGTGATGACCGTCCCCATCCCCTCCGCTCGTCCCCCTTACTCCTGGTCCGTGTAATGGTCAACTGGCTCCCCTGTCGGGCATGCTATATATCCACCGGGTCTGTCTTGGCTAAGACATCGGGCCTGTGGCCCGCTGGTTCCCTCGTCCTCACATAAATACGAGGGTGGTCCCCGATCGGCCCACCATCGCCATCTTCAGCATATGTTTTTGTAACGGACCGTTTCACCCACAAGAGGATAAAAACCGTTTAGGCGATATCCCCCTTTCTAGATACATAGGCAGCTACTGTAAGCACCAATCTTCCAAACTGCAGACTACACAAATTCACCAACTCCCAACTGCACATTCATGAATTACCCAATCTCACGAACTGGAATCATACGAACACTGGAAACAGCCGAACAGGAAAAGCCATAAAACAGCTTACACTCCTGGCAATCGGCATACATTCAAATTCCCCCAAAGAACGAGACGACACATCGCTTTGAGGGTTAAGCAGGAACAACACTGATTTCTTCACACAACTGTCTTATAAAGGATTCTCCCATGCAAGGGAGGGATTTACAACAATTACATAATACACCAATCACACAGGAGTTACCTCCCACAATGCCTCCCAATCCCTCCCCTCTGGCCTGGAGATAATTGGGGAAGAAATCCAATTATCTCCTAGGACAGAGGCAAACTCCATTACACACATGGCAGACAAAAATACAGTAAAAGACATAAAATTACCTACTGATACATTTAGGACATACAATATATACATCCTACATATCCCCAGATAGCTTGGATCTGAACGCACATTATTACCGAATGGCGCTCAGATCATATACATACAGTTCAATCGCAATGGAGCTAAAGTCTTTCACATAGTCTTTCGTTACACGAATGGGCTCCATGGCTTAGCTATCTGGGGTAACATATTCACATATTCCAAAATACCAAATGAACCGGTGTTCGACCCTAAGGGCACGAATAGGAACCAGGGGGCGGACGGCTCAGCGGTGTTTGCGCAAATAAGTGTCCGTTTTTAGTTCCATAGTTTTAGCGCTGAACACCGCTGGCCGTTCGGGACTCGCAAGATGGCCGTCGCCACGTGTTCGACAAACAAACAAAGGCCACCCAGCGTTCGTCAATTAAGCTACGGTTAACCGCAGCTTCTGGGCGGTCAGTTGGCGGCACACTCCAGCTACCAGGTGGTCCATCGTTCGCCAGTTTGTTCGGTAGCTGGAATCTACCTAACACCCCGGCAGAAAGGCACGAATAAGCCTTTCTGCAGAGAATACAAACGGTTTAACCTGCAGGGCCATAGTCCAAGGGCAGGAGGCTAGCAACCAGGCTTCTCCAGTTCACAGTGGTGAGGTTGGTTTCGCCACAGTTTTTATATACTTTTGTTTCCTGTTCTCATTATTATTACTTTCACTTCACTTTCCTCCCTCTCTCAAGTTCAAGTGATGTGAATTATATTTCGTTAACAGGTTGTCAAACGCAACAACCGAATAAGGTGTCTTGCCGACCTTACTCCCCTCCCCCATATGGAGCGTATAACCCCACAGTATAGCTGCTTGATGGCTTACAGGCCTCAACACACCATCCGCGGGCGATCTGTACCCTGTCACTTATAGAGGAAAACATGCAGAGCCCCACCGCCACTTCGTACCCCTGATACAGTCGCTGCTACAGCACATCCCTTTTAATGGGCTTAAAGCAAAAGCAAGCAGCCCTTTGACTTATGACCGTATCTTTAGTACTTCACTCACTTTATTTTACTAAATCTGTTCCCTGCGTTAGTTCCAGTGTTTTGAAGCACTTATGTTCCTGTATATATATATAAAAAGTGCAAGTCCATCGTGATACTAATGTCTCGCACGACGACTCCTGTAACAATGATTGATTGATGCTGTAGTGTCGAAAAAAGAAAGAATAAAAAAGAAAAAAAGAAAAAAGAAAAACCCAACAATAAATAGGGAATTCAGGGCTTACCTCTTTACATTAGAGTACTTTTTCTGATTACCAATAAAAAAGTCTCAAATTGTGGCTTATGACCCTTTAAAATGCTTGATTTCACATTTTCCGCTTTTGGTTTAAGACAAGTGTTCCATTTTGTACCGCATTTTTTTTTTTTTTTAATACAGAGTTGATATTGATATACAACACTAAAAAAAAAAGATTGGGAGTGATGTCTAGTGATTGTACAGCACTACGGAATTTGTGGTCGCTATATAAATAATAATAATAATTGAAAAATAAAATGCCTGTGGTTTTTAGTAGGATTAGGAAAAAGGTGTGAAAAGGTGTTCAGTTATCAGAAAGCTTATCTGGTAAACAAATCCGAATTTACTTTATTTGCACGCTCCACGCATTTTCATTATTTGCCTTCAAGGACCAATAAAAAAAAAAAATTCCGGTCTTGACAATTCAGTTCTGAAAGATGTCCGCACAGATTGCCCTACTTATTTAGCATCATCAGCTCTTTATGGCCCGCTTACTAAATGAGTGGGAGAGGTTTTGAAAAAGACATCAGATTGTTATGATGTTTAGAACTCCATAGGTCTTTAAAGGGTTAGGGCCAGAGATATTAAAGAGGTATGGTGCAAGCTCTTCTCAAAGCTAGTTGGGTTAAAGCACGATTGGGAAAATTCTCAGAATTTGCTCTGTTTATGCACTATATAACGATATAGATGCAGGTAGAGAGATACAGAGAATTAAAAAAGAATTTGGAACGCAATGTGAGTGGTTATCACAAAGATGTCAAAAAGGTTAAAACATGATAGGGAAATTCTTAGTGCAGTGAAGCATTAAATATAAAGCCATTGAGATAGATGGAGAGAAAGAATACGGAAAGCAATGTGTATGCTTGTTTATTAATTTTAAAGAGGAATTAGTTCAATTAATTCTGGAGTGGTGGGATGCTATGTATAAGAATGCTATTCTACACAGTTATACTGGGACTTAGTGATCTGTGTGTTTGCCACCTGCGTTATTAAATAAACTCAGAAAGGTTATGAAGGAATTTGGCAGAGACAAGTCTTCATGCATATGCTTTTTACTGTGCGTCCTGATAGAGGATGGCATGATCTGGGTCATAGCCATTACTGTGGGCGTGGGGGAATTGTATGTAACTGCCTGTTCAGTGCTCTTGAAGGGTTATTAAGGGGAAGATGGCATTGTCACGTTTTCTGTTTACCAAGGCTGGAAAGAGGACTGTAATATAAAATGAAGATATTGGGAAGGGGGTGCTGAGGATCCCCCCTCCCCTTCCAGGAGCAGCAGACGTGTGCTGTCAGGGGATGGGATCTTGTGAGGATAGGATGAGCGGCGCATATAGCAGCAATAAAACCAGCCGAGCCTGGAATTTTTATCTGGCAATAAAAGATAATGTCTGCTATAAAGCAACTCAGAAGCCCAGCACCCCCGGGCACACATTCCACCGTCTGCTGATCTCTGCAAACACAGCACAGGCACAGCAATGGGCACAGGGGGAGCGGAATACAAGATGGGAAACACTGCAAAGATCAGGGGCAACGCAGTATGTGGGGAGCACAGCTCTAAAGCACTGGGCATGGTGACAAAGAGAACGGGCATGAATGTGCAAAGGGTGCACTGGAGCAAGGCATAAAAACTACATAACACCAAGTGAGAAGCTGGCACAACACATGGCAAACAAACCAAATAGCTTCACGGGTGACTTGGCAGCACACAAACCATACAACGTAATGTGTGTAGCTGTACAGTGGGCACAGCACTGGGGCACACAGAAAAACCCAGAGATAGTATAAAGTAGAAATTCGTTTAAAGAGATCAAAGGGCACATCAATGAAAACACAAAAAGTCCCACGCAGAACACAGTGATACACTCCCCATACCCATCCTAAGCCATAGGGAGCTATACTGTTATATAGGTTGCACGCCCCTTGAGAGGAGAGTTAACCACACCATGTCACAGTCTGGATATGTTCCTTAGTGATAAGCAATGAATACAATTACAGCGAGTATCAATAACTGCACAGGATTTTTATAATCATAAAGACGCACATAAAAGATTGTTTATAGGTAATAACTACAGGCAGATTGCAAAAAAAAAATCTCAAATGTGTCTGATCTCTGCTGGAGGTATTCACATCACACCGGCACCTTTCTACGTACCTGATGGGACGGTCCCAAAATTTTAAGGTGACACGACTTGTAAAATACCCTATATCCCTTTCCCCCCCACATGACATTTTGTTGGCACTCTTCCCAGATACAGTATCCTTTACGATCAAGGTGCCTGTCACTCATATTCTAGCAGCCAAAAAGCTACTGTGTCTCATTGGAAACCCCCCTCTTGCCCCTACAGTTTGGAAGGTATAGTGAGAGTTTTCCAAATATAAGGTTAATTATACACGTCAGCCAGAGCTACGGATAGGTATCAGTTGATGTGGGAGTCACGGGATGATATCTTACCCTGATTAATTACCTGAATAGTGCGATCTTCCATTTATATTCTATGTGATGTGTCTACATGTTATAAAGTGTAAGTTTTTGTAATGCTTTTTTTTCCCTCCTCATTTTCTGTATTGCAATGTTCATTTTGTGTTTTGTTTGCTGTGAAAGTAAAATAAATGAATATTTTTTTTTTAAATGAGAGAAAGATGCAGCTCAGTGAGTGTGGTAGGTATTTATAGGCTTCTTGTGTGGCCCTAGAGATCAATGACTCCCTAAGTCCCTTTTTTATGTTGGATTTTGGCAGAGCATCTACATAAAGCTGAAGGTCTGTCGATTCTAAGCAAAACCCTATACAGTGACACAGGCCAGACATTTAAAGATCAATGCATGGTCAGCGACACAGACCTTTAAACCCTGCACAGCCATATGGAAATGTTTACATTCAGCTGTCAGTTACTCAGAGGGGTGTATTCATCAGACATAGGACTGCAGTGAAATGAAAATCAAACAGAAAAACCCTCAAACTTGGCTCCAGTTTCAGCTTTTTTATTGTAACCAACAACTTGCCATTGGATAAACAAATTCTTGGGTGTTAAAGATCCTTGGACATTTCCCATTCATATTTGGTAGACAAAAGCCGCAGTACTGTTAACCCTTTAGTAATGAAAGGTTTGGCAGCCTATTGATCTGGTGATAGTGGTCCCCGCCAATCCTATAAAGTTGAATATATCACACATATCTGGACAGAGAGGCTTGGCACACTGCAGTTCGGGGCTGCCCGTGCCGTGCTGGTGCAGGGAGGGTGGCCCATTGTTTGAGAGAGACACTCATTGTGAGGAGGGAACCTGGCAGGCTGTAATGAAGCTGGCTGATGGCTTAATCGCCTGGAGCCATTAGTGGGTAATTGAATGCTTGTGTATGTACGATCTGACTGCCAGATACAAACGTGCAGAGAAAGTGAATAAAAACAAGGACATGGAGGGGCGCAAAAGAATGCAGAAATACACATGGGAAGAGTGCAGATGGGGGTGATCAAAAGTCAATTAAATACTCCTATTTATCTGGCTTTTTGATCCCCCCCCCCCCCCCCCCCCTTCTGTAAGGAGGGAGAGATAAAAATTAAGGCAGGAAGAAACAGAAGAGAGATTACCCTTATTTAGAATCATGTTCTAGGCCATGCATAGGCAACCTTTGGCACTCCAGATGTTTTGGACTACACATCCCATGATGCTTTACCAGCATTATGGGTGTAAGAGCATTATGGGGGATGTAGTCCACAACATCTGGAGTGCCGAAGGTTGCCAATCCCTGTTCTAGGCAATCTACGGTCACATCAAACTAATGTAGGAGGATATGCAAACTACATAATGGCCCTTTGGCCTGCTAAATTGACAGAATATATATTTGGTCCAGGTAGGTTCTACCAACTAATGATGGGAATTGTGACTAACAAAATAGAATGCAGAGGGTACTGCTGAGGCCAGGCTCTCAAAGTAAGCTCATTGAGCAGGGCCCTCAACCCCTGTGTTCCCGTGCGTCCAACTTGTCTGGTTACAATTACGTGTCTGTTAGTTCACCCGCTGTAAAGCGCTACGGAATTTGCTGGCGCTATATAAATAATAAAATAATAATAATAAAGTGGCCGAGAGCAGTGGGAGTTGTGGATTCCCACCCATACAGATATTGATCTCCTGCCCCCCCATTACTGGTGAGCATTGTAAGGATTTATATATGGGTGGTGTGTAACATTTTAGCATTATAGTGTCACAAAACTTCTGTTCAGTTAATTTTATGTTTTTGTGGGATTACTGTTAGGTTTTTTTCTGTATATTTAGAATGTTTTTAACACGACTAGGACTATTTGTGGAGCAGTTATGTAACCCCGACACCCATTCTGCTCTTTTATTCTAATTAAACCTAATAAAATGTTTGAAGTAGAAGAAAGAAAAAAAAAAAAAACATTCATAAATCAGCAAAATAAATCAATGTGTTTGTTCTCCGACTCCAATATTTTTTCATAAAAACTTATGTAGACAATATATATTAATCAAATATCCAAACCTTCTGTCCAATCCGCCTCAATCTCCCTGTCCAACAAGCAAGTTAACATTCTAGGTGCAGTGTACAAAGCTGTCACATGGGGCTCCATTCGAAGAAACTTTAAAACCTTAATATTTATATGTACCTTCGTTCACAGCTAAAAGTGAGACAGCAAAACAAGTTTAGGGATTTATTTAACAAACGGTAAAACAACTGACAGGCAAAATTCATGTCACCCAAATTCGGGGATCAGTTTATATTGAAAGGGTTTGGCATTGGTTTATATGAATTATAAAATAGCACTTTTGAAGTTTATTGCATGTGTTGCGTTGCAGTCCTGGAAAAAGCCCTGCAATGCATATAGCGCTTGTTAAACAGTAAACACGACTCAGTAAGAACAAGCCTTAACACTAACGGCTGGCTGAGCGTTCTAGGAATGTAGAGGACACAAATCTGAGGAGCCAAAGTTAGCCATCGCTAATCTAATTCCCCCCCCCCATCTTCAAATCATACATGGCGTTGACCCTGTGGTACATACATGTCTACGGCCCTTTGAGTTATGAGTGTAATTGAGGCCGTGAATTATGAGTGTCACTTGCTGTGTGGATTATTCAAGTCATTGGCCCCTGAGTGGATTATACATGTCACTTGCCCCTTGGCTAGGTCAGTGGGTTAATTGCAGTAAAACAGGCCACACATTCCCATTTCGAGTCCCATTTATCAAACCTATTCCTCTGGAATTTTATTAACGATTTATCCTCTCCATACACACACACACACACACACACTCTCTCATTATCCACGGCTGGAGTGGCCCAGAGATGGATCGTTAGCGGCTGGCCAGCTATTTATTCCCTGCTGGGCCCTGCCTGTCACGGGAAGAGTTATGAATGAGCCTCTGCGCTCTGTATTGATCAGGCTGCCAAGTCCAAGAGATGTCACTGAAATCAGGGACACACCAGGGAAGACTGGCATCCATTAACTCTTCCATACAAAGGCCCTGCATGCAGGTGAACTGAAAAGCTACGCAGATATTTATAACACAGTATAAAGGGATTACTGCATACTGCTCTGCTAGAGATTAGCACACATTACACAGCTCTGCAGGTCATTACAGCAGTACTCAGATTACAGCACATTACACAGCTCTGCAGGTGATCACAGCAGAATTCTCTGAGATAAAACACCACACTGCTCTGCAGGTCACTACAGCAATATTCTAAGATTATAGCACACTACATTGTTTTGCAGGTAAGTACAGCAATGTTCTGAGATTATAGCACAATACATGGCTCTGCAGGTCATTACAGCAATGTTCTGAGATTATAGCACACTACATTGTTCTGCAGTTCATTACAGTAATGTTCTGAGATTATAACACAATACATGGCTCTGCAGGTCATTACAGCAATATTCTGAGATTATAGCACACTACATTGCTCTGCAGGTCATTACAGCAATGTTCTGAGATTATAGCACACTACATTGCTCTGCAGGTTATTACAGCAATGTTCTGAGATTATAGCACACTACATTGCTCTGCAGGTCATTACAGCAATGTTCTGAGATTATAGCACAATACATGGCTCTGCAGGTCATTACAGCAATGTTATGAGATTATAGCACAATACATGGCTCTGCAGGTCATTACAGCAATGTTCTGAGATTATAGCACAATGCATGGCTCTGCAGGTCATTACAGCAATGTTATGAGATTATAGCACAATACATGGCTCTGCAGGTCATTACAGCAATGTTCTGAGATTATAGCACACTACATTGCTCTGCAGGTCATTACAGCAATGTTATGAGATTATAGCACACTACATTGCTCTGCAGGTCATTACAGCAATGTTCTGAGATTATAGCACATTACATTGCTCTGCAGGTCATTACAGCAATGTTCTGAGATTATAGCACACTACATTGTTCTGCAGGTTATTACAGCAATGTTCTGAGATTATAGCACACTACATTGCTCTGCAGGTCATTACAGCAATGTTCTGAGATTATAGCACAATACATTGCTCTGCAGGTTATTACAGCAATGTTCTGAGATTATAGCACAATACATTGCTCTGCAGGTTATTACAGCAATGTTCTGAGATTATAGCACACTACATTGTTCTGCAGGTTATTACAGCAATGTTCTGAGATTATAACACACCACATTGTTCTGCAGTTTATTACAGCAATGTTCTGAGATTATAGCACAATACCTGGCTCTGCAGGTCATTACAGCAATGTTCTGAGATTATAGCACATTACATTGCTCTGCAGGTTATTACAGCAATGTTCTGAGATTATAGCACAATACATGGCTCTGCAGGTTATTACAGCAATGTTCTGAAATTATAGCACACTACATTGCTCTGCAGGTCATTACAGTAATGTTCTGAGATTATAGAACACTACATTGCTCTGCAGGTCATTACAGCAATGTTCTGAGATTATAGCACACTACATTGCTCTGCAGGTCATTACAGCCATACTCAGATTGTCATACATTGCACAGCTCTGCAGGTGAGATCACAGCAGTGTTCTGAGATTAAACATTCTCCATTGCCCTACAGGCGATTACAGCAGGGCTCTGTGATTATAACACTACACTAATCTGCAGGTTATTACAGCAGTGCTCTGAGCTTATAACACACTACACTGTTCTGCAGATGATTACTGCACTGCTCTGAGATTATTATAGACTACACTGCTCTGCTGGAAATTACAGCAGTGCTCTGATCTTATTACACACTACACTGCTCTGCAGGTTATTACTAGAGTGCTCTAAGATTAGAACACACTACACTGCTCTGCAGGTGATTACAGTAGTGTTCTGTCTGTGATTATAACATATGATATTATCCTGTAACCTGATTAAAGGACAACAAAATACTTGATGTTATCACAAAGCATAGTGTTCTGCATGCAAATCCAGTAAACTGTTCAATTTGAGATTATCAAATATCACAAAATATATTGCTCTGCAGGTACACTACTCTGCTAGAAATTATGATACAAGATATTTTTCTGCATATCATTACAGCACATAGCTCTGCTAGAGAATTTCACGCCAAAGAGATTTGTCTCCATGTAATCAGAGTACACAGTTCTGCTAGATCACTTTGGATATTGCTCTGCAGGTTACAATAGTACACAGCTCTGCTAGATCACTTTGGATATTGCTCTGCAGGTTACAATAGTACACAGCTCTGCTAGATCACTTTGGATATTGCTCTGCAGGTTATAATAGTACACAGCTCTGCTAGATCACATAGGATATTGCTCTGCATGTTATAATAGTACACAGCTCTGCTAGATCACTTTGGATATTGCTCTGCATGTTATAATAGTACACAGCTCTGCTAGATCACTTTGGATATTGCTCTGCATGTTATAATAGTACACAGCTCTGCTAGATCACTTTGGATATTGCTCTGCATGTTATAATAGTACACAGCTCTGCTAGATCACTTTAGATTTGATCTGCAGGTTATAATAGTACACAGCTCTGCTAGATCACATAGGATATTGCTCTGCATGTTATAATAGTACACAGCTCTGCTAGATCACATAGGATATTGCTCTGCATGTTATAATAGTACACAGCACTGCTAGATCACATAGGATATTGCTCTGCATGTTATAATAGTACACAGCTCTGCTAGATCACTTTGGATTTGATCTGCAGGTTATAATAGTACACAGCTCTGCTAGATCACATAGGATATTGCTCTGCATGTTATAATAGTACACAGCTCTGCTAGATCACATAGGAAATTGCTCTGCATGTTATAATAGTACACAGCACTGCTAGATCACTTTGGATATTGCTCTGCATGTTATAATAGTACACAGCTCTGCTAGATCACTTTGGATATTGCTCTGCATGTTATAATAGTACACAGCTCTGCTAGATCACTTTGGATATTGCTCTGCATGTTATAATAGTACACAGCTCTGCTAGATCACATTGGATATTGCTCTGCATGTTATAATAGTACACAGCTCTGCTAGATCACATAGGATATTGCTCTGCATGTTATAATAGTACACAGCTCTGCTAGATCACATAGGATATTGTTCTGCAGGTTATAAGAGCACACTGCTTTTGGAGTATTGACAAAATTAACATTTTGGCCGACGCTGCTAAGAAATCTTAAAATCTTACAAACGAACCAGGAGTCGAATATTTGTCTTTAGCTCTGTTATATTAGACTAATATGTGCATATGTTGCCTGACATGTGATAGCACAATACTGATCTATGTCAGACCTTCACCCAAGAATTGCTCTGCAGATGATTACAATACACTACTCTGCTGGAGATGATCACATAAGATATTGCTCTGCATGTGATTACAGTACAATGCTCTGTATGAAATCATTATACAGGATATTGCTCTGCATGTGATTACAGTACACTGCTCTGTATGAAATCATTATACAGGATATTGCTCTGCACATGATTACAGTACAATGCTCTGTATGAAATCATTATACAGGATATCGCTCTGCATGTGATTACAGTACACTGCTCTGTATGAAATTATTATACAGGATATTGCTCTGCATGTGATTACAGTACACTGCTCTGTATGAAATCATTATACAGGATATCGCTCTGCATGTGATTACAGTACACTGCTCTGTATGAAATCATTATACAGGATATTGCTCTGCACGTGATTACAGTACAATGCTCTGTATGAAATCATTATACAGGATATTGCTCTGCATGTGATTACAGTACACTGCTCTGTATGAAATCATTATACAGGATATTGCTCTGCACATGATTACAGTACAATGCTCTGTATGAAATCATTATACAGGATATCGCTCTGCATGTGATTACAGTACACTGCTCTGTATGAAATTATTATACAGGATATTGCTCTGCATGTGATTACAGTACACTGCTCTGTATGAAATCGTTATACAGGATATTGCTCTGCACGTGATTGCAGTACACTGCTCTGTATGAAATCTTTATACAGGATATTGCTCTGCACGTGATTACAGTACACTGCTCTGTATGAAATCATTATACAGGATATTGCTCTGCACGTGATTACAGTACAATGCTCTGTATGAAATCGTTATACAGGATATTGCTCTGCACGTGATTACAGTACAATGCTCTGTATGAAATCGTTATACAGGATATTGCTCTGCATGTGATTACAGTACACTGCTCTGTATGAAATCATTATACAGGATATTGCTCTGCACGTGATTACAGTACAATGCTCTGTATGAAATCGTTATACAGGATATTGCTCTGCACGTGATTACAGTACAATGCTCTGTATGAAATCATTATACAGGATATCGCTCTGCATGTGATTACAGTACAATGCTCTGTATGAAATCATTATACAGGATATCGCTCTGCATGTGATTACAGTACACTGCTCTGTATGAAATCATTATACAGGATATTGCTCTGCACGTGATTACAGTACACTGCTCTGTATGAAATCATTATACAGGATATTGCTCTGCACGTGATTACAGTACACTGCTCTGTATGAAATCGTTATACAGGATATTGCTCTGCACGTGATTGCAGTACACTGCTCTGTATGAAATCATTATACAGGATATTGCTCTGCACGTGATTACAGTACACTGCTCTGTATGAAATCGTTATACAGGATATTGCTCTGCACGTGATTGCAGTACACTGCTCTGTATGAAATCATTATACAGGATATTGCTCTGCATGTGATTACAGTACACTGCTCTTTATGAAATCATTATACAGGATATTGCTCTGCGTGTGATTACAGTACAATGCTCTGTATGAAATCGTTATACAGGATATTGCTCTGCACGTGATTGCAGTACACTGCTCTTTATGAAATCATTATACAGGATATTGCTCTGCACGTGATTACAGTACAATGCTCTGTATGAAATCGTTATACAGGATATTGCTCTGCACGTGATTGCAGTACACTGCTCTGTATGAAATCGTTATACAGGATATTGCTCTGCATGTGATTACAGTACACTGCTCTGTATGAAATCGTTATACAGGATATTGCTCTGCATGTGATTACAGTACACTGCTCTGTATGAAATCATTATACAGGATATCGCTCTGCATGTGATTACAGTACAATGCTCTGTATGAAATCATTATACAGGATATCGCTCTGCATGTGATTACAGTACAATGCTCTGTATGAAATCATTATACAGGATATTGCTCTGCACGTGATTACAGTACAATGCTCTGTATGAAATCATTATACAGGATATCGCTCTGCATGTGATTACAGTACAATGCTCTGTATGAAATCATTATACAGGATATCGCTCTGCATGTGATTACAGTACACTGCTCTGTATGAAATCATTATACAGGATATTGCTCTGCACGTGATTACAGTACAATGCTCTGTATGAAATCATTATACAGGATATTGCTCTGCACGTGATTACAGTACAATGCTCTGTATGAAAATCGTTATACAGGATATTGCTCTGCATGTGATTACAGTACAATGCTCTGTATGAAATCATTATACAGTATATTGCTCTGCATGTGATTACAGTATACTGCTCTGTATGAAATCATTATATAGGATATTGCTCTGCACATGATTACAGTACACTGCTCTGTATGAAATCATTATACAGGATATCGCTCTGCACGTGATTACAGTACACTGCTCTGTATGAAATCATTATACAGGATATTGCTCTGCACGTGATTACAGTACAATGCTCTGTATGAAATCATTATACAGGATATTGCTCTGCATGTGATTACAGTACAATGCTCTGTATGAAATCATTATACAGGATATTGCTCTGCAAGTGATTACAGTACACTGCTCTGTATGAAATCGTTATACAGGATATTGCTCTGCATGTGATTACAGTACAATGCTCTGTATGAAATCATTATACAGGATATTGCTCTGCACGTGATTACAGTACAATGCTCTGTATGAAATCATTATACAGGATATTGCTCTGCACGTGATTACAGTACAATGCTCTGTATGAAATCATTATACAGGATATTGCTCTGCACGTGACTGCAGTACACTGCTCTGTATGAAATCATTATATAGGATATTGCTCTGCATGTGATTACAGTGCAATGCTCTGTATGAAATCATTATACAGGATATTGCTCTGCATGTGATTACAGTACACTGCTCTGTATGAAATCATTATACAGTATATTGCTCTGCACGTGATTACAGTACAATGCTCTGTATGAAATCATTATTCAGGATATTGCTCTGCATGTGATTATTACAGTACACTGCTCTGTATGAAATCATTATACAGGATATTGCTCTGCGTGTGATTACAGTACACTGCTCTGTATGAAATCATTATACAGGATATTGCTCTGCATGTGATTACAGTACACTGCTCTTTATGAAATCATTATACAGGATATTGCTCTGCATGTGATTACAGTACACTGCTCTGTATGAAATCATTATACAGGATATTGCTCTGCATGTGATTACAGTACACTGCTCTGTATGAAATCATTATACAGGATATTGTTCTGCATGTGATTACAGTACACTGCTCTGTATGAAATCATTATACAGGATATCGCTCTGCATGTGATTACAGTACACTGCTCTTTATGAAATCATTATACAGGATATTGCTCTGCACGTGATTACAGTACAATGCTCTGTATGAAATCGTTATACAGGATATTGCTCTGCACGTGATTACAGTACAATGCTCTGTATGAAATCATTATACAGGATATTGCTCTGCACGTGATTACAGTACACTGCTCTGTATGAAATCATTATACAGGATATTGCTCTGCATGTGATTACAGTACACTGCTCTGTATGAAATCATTATACAGTATATTGCTCTGCATGTGATTACAGTACACTGCTCTGTATGAAATAATTTGACAGGATATTGCTCTGCATGTGATTACAGTACACTGCTCTGTATGAAATCATTATACAGGATATTGCTCTGCACTTGATTACAGTACAATGCTCTGTATGAAATCATTATACAGTATATTGCTCTGCATGTGATTACAGTACACTGCTCTGTATGAAATAATTTGACAGGATATTGCTCTGCATGTGATTACAGTACACTGCTCTGTATGAAATCGTTATACAGGATATTGCTCTGCACGTGATTGCAGTACCCTGCTCTGTATGAAATCATTATACAGGATATTGCTCTGCACGTGATTACAGTACAATGCTCTGTATGAAATCGTTATACAGTATATTGCTCTGCATGTGATTACAGTACACTGCTCTGTATGAAATAATTTGACAGGATATTGCTCTGCATGTGATTACAGTACACTGCTCTGTATGAAATCGTTATACAGGATATTGCTCTGCATGTGATTACAGTACAATGCTCTGTATGAAATCATTATACAGGATATTGCTCTGCACGTGATTACAGTACAATGCTCTGTATGAAATCATTATACAGGATATTGCTCTGCACTTGATTGCAGTACACTGCTCTGTATGAAATCATTATACAGGATATTGCTCTGCACGTGATTACAGTACAATGCTCTGTATGAAATCATTATACAGGATATTGCTCTGCACGTGATTACAGTACAATGCTCTGTATGAAATCATTATACAGGATATTGCTCTGCACGTGATTACAGTACAATGCTCTGTATGAAATCATTATACAGGATATTGCTCTGCATGTGATTACAGTACAATGCTCTGTATGAAATCATTATACAGGATATTGCTCTGCATGTGATTACAGTACACTGCTCTGTATGAAATCATTATACAGGATATCGCTCTGCATGTGATTACAGTACAATGCTCTGTATGAAATCATTATACAGGATATTGCTCTGCATGTGATTACAGTACACTGCTCTGTATGAAATCATTATACAGGATATTGCTCTGCACGTGATTACAGTACACTGCTCTGTATGAAATCATTATACAGGATATTGCTCTGCACGTGATTACAGTACACTGCTCTGTATGAAATCATTATACAGGATATTGCTCTGCACGTGATTACTGTACAATGCTCTGTATGAAATCGTTATACAGGATATTGCACTGCACGTGATTACAGTACAATGCTCTGTATGAAATCGTTATACAGGATATTGCTCTGCACGTGATTACAGTACACTGCTCTTTATGAAATCATTATACAGGATATTGCTCTGCACGTGATTACAGTACAATGCTCTGTATGAAATCATTATACAGGATATTGCTCTGCACGTGATTACAGTACAATGCTCTGTATGAAATCGTTATACAGGATATTGCTCTGCACGTGATTACAGTACAATGCTCTGTATGAAATCGTTATACAGGATATTGCTCTGCACGTGATTACAGTACACTGCTCTTTATGAAATCATTATACAGGATATTGCTCTGCACGTGATTACAGTACAATGCTCTGTATGAAATCATTATACAGGATATTGCTCTGCACGTGATTACAGTACAATGCTCTGTATGAAATCATTATACAGGATATCGCTCTGCATGTGATTACAGTACAATGCTCTGTATGAAATCATTATACAGGATATTGCTCTGCATGTGATTACAGTACACTGCTCTGTATGAAATCATTATACAGTATATTGCTCTGCAAGTGATTACAGTACACTGCTCTGTATGAAATCATTATACAGGATATTGCTCTGCACGTGATTACAGTACAATGCTCTGTATGAAATCATTATACAGGATATTGCTCTGCATGTGATTACAGTACACTGCTCTGTATGAAATCATTATACAGGATATTGCTCTGCACGTGATTACAGTACAATGCTCTGTATGAAATCGTTATACAGGATATTGCTCTGCACGTGATTACAGTACAATGCTCTGTATGAAATCGTTATACAGGATATTGCTCTGCACGTGATTACAGTACACTGCTCTTTATGAAATCATTATACAGGATATTGCTCTGCACGTGATTACAGTACAATGCTCTGTATGAAATCATTATACAGGATATTGCTCTGCACGTGATTACAGTACAATGCTCTGTATGAAATCATTATACAGGATATTGCTCTGCACGTGATTACAGTACAATGCTCTGTATGAAATCATTATACAGGATATTGCTCTGCACTTGATTGCAGTACACTGCTCTGTATGAAATCATTATACAGGATATTGCTCTGCACGTGATTACAGTACAATGCTCTGTATGAAATCATTATACAGGATATTGCTCTGCACGTGATTACAGTACAATGCTCTGTATGAAATCATTATACAGGATATTGCTCTGCATGTGATTACAGTACACTGCTCTGTATGAAATCATTATACAGGATATCGCTCTGCATGTGATTACAGTACAATGCTCTGTATGAAATCATTATACAGGATATTGCTCTGCATGTGATTACAGTACACTGCTCTGTATGAAATCATTATACAGGATATTGCTCTGCACGTGATTACAGTACACTGCTCTGTATGAAATCATTATACAGGATATTGCTCTGCACGTGATTACAGTACACTGCTCTGTATGAAATCATTATACAGGATATTGCTCTGCACGTGATTACAGTACAATGCTCTGTATGAAATCGTTATACAGGATATTGCTCTGCACGTGATTACAGTACAATGCTCTGTATGAAATCATTATACAGGATATTGCTCTGCACGTGATTACAGTACACTGCTCTTTATGAAATCATTATACAGGATATTGCTCTGCACGTGATTACAGTACAATGCTCTGTATGAAATCATTATACAGGATATTGCTCTGCACGTGATTACAGTACAATGCTCTGTATGAAATCGTTATACAGGATATTGCTCTGCACGTGATTACAGTACAATGCTCTGTATGAAATCGTTATACAGGATATTGCTCTGCACGTGATTACAGTACAATGCTCTGTATGAAATCGTTATACAGGATATTGCTCTGCACGTGATTACAGTACACTGCTCTTTATGAAATCATTATACAGGATATTGCTCTGCACGTGATTACAGTACAATGCTCTGTATGAAATCATTATACAGGATATTGCTCTGCACGTGATTACAGTACAATGCTCTGTATGAAATCATTATACAGGATATTGCTCTGCACGTGATTACAGTACAATGCTCTGTATGAAATCATTATACAGGATATTGCTCTGCACATGATTACAGTACACTGCTCTGTATGAAATCATTATACAGGATATTGCTCTGCACGTGATTACAGTACACTGCTCTGTATGAAATCATTATACAGGATATTGCTCTGCACATGATTACAGTACACTGCTCTTTATGAAATCATTATACAGGATATTGCTCTGCACATGATTACAGTACACTGCTCTGTATGAAATCATTATACAGGATATTGCTCTGCACGTGATTACAGTACAATGCTCTGTATGAAATCATTATACAGGATATTGCTCTGCACATGATTACAGTACACTGCTCTGTATGAAATCATTATACAGGATATTGCTCTGCACGTGATTACAGTACACTGCTCTTTATGAAATCATTATACAGGATATTGCTCTGCACATGATTACAGTACACTGCTCTGTATGAAATCATTATACAGGATATTGCTCTGCACATGATTACAGTACACTGCTCTGTATGAAATCATTATACAGGATATTGCTCTGCACGTGATTACAGTACAATGCTCTGTATGAAATCATTATACAGGATATTGCTCTGCACATGATTACAGTACACTGCTCTGTATGAAATCATTATACAGGATATCGCTCTGCACGTGATTACAGTACACTGCTCTTTATGAAATCATTATACAGGATATTGCTCTGCACATGATTACAGTACACTGCTCTGTATGAAATCATTATACAGGATATTGCTCTGCACATGATTACAGTACACTGCTCTGTATGAAATCATTATACAGGATATTGCTCTGCACGTGATTACAGTACAATGCTCTGTATGAAATCATTATACAGGATATTGCTCTGCACATGATTACAGTACACTGCTCTGTATGAAATCATTATACAGGATATTGCTCTGCACGTGATTACAGTACACTGCTCTTTATGAAATCATTATACAGGATATTGCTCTGCACATGATTACAGTACACTGCTCTGTATGAAATCATTATACAGGATATTGCTCTGCACATGATTACAGTACACTGCTCTGTATGAAATCATTATACAGGATATTGCTCTGCACGTGATTACAGTACAATGCTCTGTATGAAATCATTATACAGGATATTGCTCTGCACATGATTACAGTACACTGCTCTGTATGAAATCATTATACAGGATATTGCTCTGCACGTGATTACAGTACACTGCTCTTTATGAAATCATTATACAGGATATTGCTCTGCACGTGATTACAGTACAATGCTCTGTATGAAATCATTATACAGGATATTGCTCTGCATGTGATTACAGTACAATGCTCTGTATGAAATCATTATACAGGATATTGCTCTGCATGTGATTACAGTACAATGCTCTGTATGAAATCATTATACAGGATATTGCTCTGCACGTGATTACAGTACACTGCTCTTTATGAAATCATTATACAGGATATTGCTCTGCACGTGATTACAGTACAATGCTCTGTATGAAATCATTATACAGGATATTGCTCTGCATGTGATTACAATACAATGCTCTGTATGAAATCATTATACAGGATATTGCTCTGCACGTGATTACAGTACAATACTCTGTATGAAATCATTATACAGGATATTGCTCTGCATGTGATTACAGTACACTGCTCTTTATGAAATCATTATACAGGATATTGCTCTGCACATGATTACAGTACACTGCTCTGTATGAAATCATTATACAGGATATTGCTCTG
Organism: Pelobates fuscus; assembly: GCF_036172605.1. Lineage (NCBI taxonomy): Eukaryota > Metazoa > Chordata > Amphibia > Anura > Pelobatidae > Pelobates > Pelobates fuscus. Next base: position 22,926,541 of record NC_086328.1, read on the forward strand.
CACATGATTACAGTACACTGCTCTGTATGAAATCATTATACAGGATATTGCTCTGCACGTGATTACAGTACACTGCTCTTTATGAAATCATTATACAGGATATTGCTCTGCACGTGATTACAGTACAATGCTCTGTATGAAATCATTATACAGGATATTGCTCTGCACGTGATTACAGTACACTGCTTTGCTTATTTACTACGTCAGAGATTTGCTAGGAATTGGTGCAATTTTAGATCAAAATGGTTGACTGGTTGAGAGGTAGAAAATGGGAAAGGACAGGCGCAAAACCGAAGCAGATGGGGCCGAAGGGTGGCCAGTGCTAGTCTGGTAAAAAAGCAAAGCAGCAAACCAACCTGAACCCACTGTACAAGAACTCTCATAAATAGTCCAACACAACTTCACAGCGTTATCAACCAAACTGAGCATTTAATGTGAATTCAAATTGAATTTCAAATTTAAGGTCAAACCAGCCCAACTGAAAACATTCTTTAAGTCAACTATGCTTTCAGACGAGCTACTCTGGACTTTAATTTGAAATTCACTTTGAATTCTGACTTTAGTAAACAAGCCTGTAAGACTTTACCTTTTTCATAAACAAAACAAAATGTTTACTACGGCAAGTATTAATAATATGCATATTGGCCCAACAGTAACTTACAGTAACTTAGCCGTCCCAAGTTATAACTGGAAAAATAGCACAAAGAAACCAGCAAACTTATAGCATTAAAAAAAAAAACAGTCTGGAAAAACAGTTTTAGATACAGTAAATCTGGCCCCAGCCACATGTCAGCTGGTGGCAGACATAATGGCAGTATGGGGCCAAACAGTCCTTCCCCCTGTATGTTTAAATAGAAAGCAATACAATGAAGATATAGCCCTAGCCCTTAATGAAAAAAATGATTTCACATTGCCTATCCAAATCATAGCGATATTACTTATCATGGATTGTTCTCATTTCATCTATGATTCCACCCACCATTAACCCCTTAAGGACCAGACTTTTTTTGCGATGTTGTACATTTGCGACCAGGCATCTTTTTGACACTTTTGTGGTGTTTGTGTTTAGCTGTAATTTTCCGCTCTCTCATTTACTGTTCCCATACAAATTATATATTGTTTTTTTCAGGACAAAAGGGGCTTTCTTTACATACCATTATTTATATAATCTCATGTAATTTAATTTTAAAAAAATGAAAAAATATGATGAAAAATTGAAAGAAAAGTTTTTAGAATTTCATGTGAAAAATCTTTTACTCATCTACAAAAGCGAATGAAAAAAACTGCTAAATAGATTCAAAATGTTGTCCTGAGTTCAAAAATACCCAGTGTTTACATGCTTTTTGCTATTTTTTTGCATGTTGTAGGGCTATAAGTACAAGTAGGATATTGCGGTTTCAAAACATACATTTTTAAAATGTATCAATAGTGACATTGTAACACTATTATCTGTCATAAATCGCTGAATAATACCCCACATGTACATATTTTTTTTAAAAGTAGACAACCCAGGGTATTCAATATGGGGTATGTCCAGACTTTTTTAGTAGCCACTTAGTCGCAAACACTGGCCAAAGTTAGCGTTCATATTTGTTTGTGTGTGAAAAAAGTAAAAAACGAAATTGAACGCTAATTTTGGCCAGTGTTTGTGACCAAGTGGTTACTAAAAAAGACTGGACATACCCCATTTGCAATACCTTGGGTTGTCTTCTTTTGCAAATGGTATGCCATCATGGGGGTAATTCTCATTCCTGGGCTACCATACGCTCTCAAAGGCAACGTAACCAACCTGGCCATTTTCAATGTAAAAATATTTGACCCATATATTTGACCCTGTAACTTTCAAAAACGCTATAAAACCTGTACATGGGGGGTACTGTTATACTCAGGAGACTTTGCTGAACACAAATATTAGTGTTTAAAAACTGGAAAATGTATCACAACAATTATATCATCAGTAAAAGTGCTGTTTGTGTGTGAAAAATGCAAAAAAAGTCACTTTCACTGACAATATCATCGCTGTGATATGTTTTACTGTTTTGAATCACTAATATTTGTGTTCAGCGAAGTCTCCCGAGTAAAACAGTACCCCCCATGTACAGGTTTTAGGGTGTCGTAGAACGTTACAGGGTAAAATACAGTGATAGCAAATTAAATTCTCTGTACTTTCAGCCTGGGTTGGCAGGCAGGTCCCTTAAATTGCAATCAATAAAATAACTTAATTATGTAAAAATATTACATAAATACGCACGTAGAATTTAAATATATATGCATATTTATATATTTGAAGTCTACGTGTATATTTATATAATTATTTATGTAATTTTGTATATGGACATATGAATAGTTCGCATTCTTTTTATTTATTTATATATACATAGATATATATACAATTTCATTCTAAGTGTATTTTGATATAAATATATATATATTAATATCAAAATACAGTTAGAATAAAATTTTGCATAGATATATAATTTTTTTTTTAATTTTTATTATTATTTTTAATTTAAATTGAATTTAAATTATTTATTATTCGTATTTTATAATAATATATATACAATATATATAGTTATTATATATATTATATATATACGTGTGTAAATTAATTATAAGTGTATTTTATATTAATATATGTACATATTAATATAAAAATACACTTAGCATGACATTATATATATGATATATAGACATATATTATATAGGTATAATATATGTCTATATATCATATATATACACATATATAATATTTTTTTTTTATTAACTATAACTTTAATTTTTTTTTGATTTTACACTGATTTTACAGTTGCAGGGAGACTGCCTGTCAGCACAGACAGTCCCCCTGCAGGCAGAGACTAGGACACCTATTGTGACCATGTGGTCGCCCTGTTGGGCGATCACATGGCCACAGGGGTCCTAAACCGCCATGGGGAGACTGTCTGGGCTGCAGGCAGTCTCCCCACACCGGGAGCACCGCCGATCGCCGCCGGGGGAACGACGGCGATCGGGTAAGTACATTGGACGGTTAGGACGGTTCAGGACCGTCACCGGTCGGCAACGCAAAAATGCCGATGACGGTCCTGAACCGTCCTCCGTCCTTAAGGGGTTAAGATTTCACCATACTTCTGGTTTGCGTATTTATTACATTACATTGATTTTTATACATATAACAATTGTATTATGCTGCATTATGACATATACGTCACATAGCCCCCACTCTGTGTCTCCAACAATAAAAACTTTAACAGACATTCCATGAATGTAAAGAAAAGGTTTATTGATAGTGTTATACATGAAGGGAAGAAATCATTTTAAATATCGTATTCTGAGAATAAAATGAGTATGCCATAATGCATATAAAACTTCTTGCCTGTCATTATTTTCTCCCCCCCCCCCCCCAAAAAAAAATGCTCTTAAAGGGACACTATAGTCAGCAAAACAACTTTAACTTAATGAAGCAGATCATGCCCCAGCAGTCTTACTGCTCAATTCTCTGCCATTCACTCAATTCACTGATCAAGCCACACCTTACCTGGCTGTGACTTACTCAACCTACATGGGAAAAAAAAGGTTTAATTTGCAATCAGGTGTAACTTACTGTAAACGTTTGTATCTCCTGCTCTGCAAAATCAACTTTAATCACACACAGGAGGCTCCTGCAAAGTCTGGCAAGCTATTAACAGTGCAGGAGATAAGAAATTCTCAATTAAACAGAATTTGCAAAAAAGGATGTGTAAACATTAGATGACTCTTTACAGGAAGTGTTTAGGAAGGCTATATGTCACACGCAGAGGAGGTGTGACTAGGGCTGCATAAACTAAGTGATCTAACTTCTTAATAGCAGAGAACTGAGAAGTGAGACTGCATGATCTATACACCAAAACTGCTTCACCCAGCTAAAGTTGTCCTGGTGACTATAGTGTAACTATAATTCACTATTTATTGTTCCTCATCAGGTTTTGAGCCTCTGCTCAGGCGTTCATATTCAACATATCCGTGTTTCAGCTAGTATTCGGCTTTTTATCTAAACTTGGAAGCTAACTTTGCCGTTCCCATCTACAAAGAGAAGCAGAGTCCTTAGCTAGCTGTAGTCCTGGCTAAGTACAGGAGAACAGCAGCCAGGCTCACTTTAGCGAATATCCCATTATTATAAAAAGGGGTGAGCCTGAGGTTAAGCGATTAAAGCTGCGCATGTATCAAGAGCAGTGCACCCTCTAATTACTTTTTTGTGTGCTGTCCAGGGCTGAACCACTTAAGGATTGAAACTTTTCAACATTCACTCTCCACGGAATATCATATTTTTCTTATTTATACTGCACAATGTGTGCTAGAAAGGTTCATTTTTTTCATTCTTTAAATGGTTCCGTTGTGGATAGCTGACAAAAAAAAAAAAGCTAAATGAGAACACAGCAAATAATACATGGATTTACGTTTTCAAATGATAATCGTGCCATGGAATTCTTCTTAGCTGAACAAAACCAATTGGAAAAAGGCTGTAGTTCACAGAACAGATAAGGGCAGAGCAGAGGGACACTGTAGTTTTATGAATACGGCTTTGTATTTCTAACACTACAGTGCTGATTTAAGGACGTCTTCTTCTGGTATGAGAGATCATGGCTAAGGACGCAGGCTTCCTCTGCAAAACCTTACTTTTTTTTTTTTTTTTTTCTCAAAAACTATAAAGATTTGACCATGATGCTTGTAATCTCTATGTGCAGTTTTTCAGTTTTGAAATACCCGTGGTTGCTGCAGGAGATATAAATCCACCTTTGGCAGCATGATAAGCCAAGCCGGAACAAGCTGCTGATTGCGCTGTTATAATGTTACATCTGTGCATATTGTGCATCTGCTATCAGCACATATAGCATGCTGTCACCAGACGACTGCTGGAGGCACAGCCTTCCCTCTGTGCTGCCCAAGTCTTCCCCCCACTTTTTTTTTTTCTTTATTCGTGGGATACTATGAATTAGTATTGAGTAATATAATGAACAATAACGTGAAATGTTATGGATGCATAAAATGTACGGCGCTGTACCCCAAGAGAGTGTTAAACTGTATAAAATAATATGAATACTTAAAATAGAAAATAAATGTAAAAAAAAGTCTTGCCCCTCAGCATGTCCTGCTGTAGTGAGGAATAATGACATCACCAGAAGAGGATGGGGCTGCAGGAAGAACTTGGGATGATAAGAAACCACACCAACAAACTTTTCTTTGGTTAGAGTAACCTTTTTAAACACCTGTTTATTGTACGGAACTGTAGCTGGTAACCTGTAATAAACCGCATACTATGTGAGTATGGTGTCCATGGTGTATATATTCATCTCACTGTGTCCAATGCAGTTCTGGGTTATCCCGCAGTTCAGAGTATTTGGACAAATATGTGTCCATCCTATCACTGTGTCCAAATCCAATACAGATGTTAATAAACTATTCTATAATCCAATAATAACTATTATAGATAGACAGATAGATATACGCCTTGACATATCATGTCCAACACCCCATGCCAGATCTCAAGGATCCAGATCTCATTATCATTTCTAAAAGCATGAACATGTCCAATTACCTGGTGTAACCTCACTCCTGACGACTGCAAGTATCAGCTATGTTGCCGTTGTTATAATGAGATGCTCCTTCCAGACGGTAGTGGGCACTATACATTAATACGATATGACTCATCTTTCAACGGCCAAAGCAGGTTTTCAAAGGGCTGTTCTGCACGGTGAGAGATAGAATCGTCATTATCCCTTGTAATTTATAGTTTGACATACTTACTGAATTTTGGCTGAGATTAATGGGAGTTACAACCCTCTCCCATTAGTGAAATGTATGCCAGGAGAGGAACCAGGAAAAACAAATAGCGTAATTAAAATGTTATCAGAAAATGGACTGAATTAATGGTGGCATCTGCTTCCCAGGAGTGTAACTCCTACCAGTCTGAGGCAAACCAGGACATGTGTGTTTCAGTGCAAGCGCTAAGATTAAAGGAACCCTATCCCTAAAGTCATGCAATATAAAAGGTTCCAAAACGGCAGTGAAACATATCCTACGGGAAAATAATACTACCTGGGTGTACGGAGCTCCCTGTACCCCGGCTGGGTACCTCCGCCAAGTACCGCTTCCTAGCTGGAACAGGGGACAAACCGCAGCGCCGTGGCTTGACTGGGGCCCTAGAACCGCTCCTTCCTGGAGCCGAATGGGGAATTTGCTCTAGTCCTTAAAGGTCTTTCCTAGTTGAATCCCCTGCAAGCTGGAACAGCAGACACATGAGTATATCTTCTTTACCTCCAATAACAGGACGACACACAGTTTTGGAGTGTAAGCTGAAACAGCATTTTATTGGAGGCACACTGTCCTTTTATGCAAATTTCCCAACAAGGGTGACGCCAAGGTGAACCTTGTTGGGCACAGGGACACAAAGTGAATAAACCAATAAAAACAGAGTCACACAGTGAGACACTCCCATACACAAACAATAGAATCCCTCCTCTGTGCTTGGGAGATAATTGAATCAGGAACTATACTAATCTAACCCAATTATCTCCAAGCACAGAAAAATATACAATTTTATGAAACCCCAAAAAGTACCTTTAAAACACATATAACCCCCTGATAGCCCCGATCTGGGTGAACAACATATCCACAAATCACCCAGATCGGTTCAGGGGTTCAGGAATTTCCTGGAAGTCATAGTTTTGACCGACCGTGCACAGGGTCCTATGCCCAAAACAGTTCCAGGGAAATCAGTGCTAACAGTCGGTCAAGTTACAGGTTTCCCTGCAGGGCCCATAGTCTGTGGGCAGGAGGCTGGCAAGAAAGCTCCTCCAGGAGCTCGTGGCAAACTCACTTGGAGAGGGGAGTTTGTCACACTGGGGTTCTGTATACATTCACAAACCACGTCATTTTTCATCTTGCTTATTATGATGTGCCGAGAACCACGATTATTCAGTAAAGTGTGAATTGTCCAAATTTACATTTTAGGAGGTGGAGAAAACCAGGAAATTCGAGGACTTGAAAGTGACCACACCGAAACACAGAGACAGATTTACCAAACGCTGGTTCAACTGGCTACGCCGTGCTTCCTCAGACGACTTCATACAACAACCGACCAACCCATGAGCAGTTAAGGGGAGGAGGCAGACAACGGGTTTGGGCGAATTTGGAATGGACCACGGGGTGCGGCAGGATGAGACGGCAACTGGGGATGCTACCTCTCCCCGATGTTATTATATAGCTCCGCAGGTAATTACACTGTATCGCTCCATGTTATTATATAGCTCCGCAGGTAATTACACTGTATCACTCCGTGTTATTATATAGCTCCGCAGGTAATTACACTGTATCACTCCATGTTGTTATATAGCTCCGCAGGTAATTACACTGTATCGCTCCATGTTATTATATAGCTCTGCAGGTAATTACACTGTATCGCTCCATGTTATTATATAGCTCTGCATGTAATTACACTGTATCGCTCCATGTTATTATATAGCTCTGCAGGTAATTACACTGTATTGCCCCATGTTATTATATAGCTCTGCAGGTAATTACACTGTATTGCTCCATGTTATTATATAGCTCCGCAGGTAATTACACTGTATTGCTCCATGTTATTATATAGCTCTGCAGGTAATTACACTGTATCACTCCATGTTGTTATATAGCTCTGCAGGTAATTACACTGTATCGCTCCATGTTGTTATATAGCTCTGCAGGTAATTACACTGTATTGCCCAATGTTATTATATAGCTCTGCAGGTAATTACACTGTATCACTCCATGTTGTTATATAGCTCTGCAGGTAATTACACTGTATCACTCCATGTTGTTATATAGCTCTGCAGGTAATTACACTGTATTGCCCCATGTTATTATATAGCTCTGCAGGTAATTACACTGTATCGCTCCATGTTATTATATAGCTCTGCAGGTAATTACACTGTATCGCTCCATGTTATTATATAGCTCTGCAGGTAATTACACTGTATTGCCCCATGTTATTATATAGCTCCGCATGTAATTACACTGTATTGCTCCATGTTATTATATAGCTCTGCAGGTAATTACACTGTATCACTCCATGTTATTATATAGCTCTGCAGGTAATTACACTGTATCACTCCATGTTATTATATAGCTCTGCAGGTAATTACACTGTATCACTCCATGTTATTATATAGCTCTGCAGGTAATTACACTGTATTGCCCCATGTTATTATATAGCTCCGCAGGTAATTACACTGTATTGCCCCATGTTATTATATAGCTCTGCAGGTAATTACACTGTATTGCCCCATGTTATTATATAGCTCTGCAGGTAATTACACTGTATCACTCCATGTTATTATATAGCTCTGCAGGTAATTACACTGTATCACTCCATGTTATTATATAGCTGTGCAGGTAATTACACTGTATTGCTCCATGTTATTATATAGCTGTGCAGGTAATTACACTGTATCACTCCATGTTGTTATATAGCTCTGCAGGTAATTACACTGTATCACTCCATGTTATTATATAGCTCTGCAGGTAATTACACTGTATTGCCCCATGTTATTATATAGCTCTGCAGGTAATTACACTGTATCACTCCATGTTATTATATAGCTCTGCAGGTAATTACACTGTATCACTCCATGTTATTATATAGCTCCGCAGGTAATTACACTGTATCACTCCATGTTATTATATAGCTCCGCAGGTAATTACACTGTATTGCCCCATGTTATTATATAGCTCTGCAGGTAATTACACTGTATCACTCCATGTTATTATATAGCTCTGCAGGTAATTACACTGTATCACTCCATGTTATTATAAAACTCTGCAGGTAATTACACTGTATTGCTCCATGTTATTATATAGCTCTGCAGGTAATTACACTGTATTGCTCCATGTTATTATATAGCTCTGCAGGTAATTACACTGTATCACTCCATGTTATTATATAGCTCTGCAGGTAATTACACTGTATCGCTCCATGTTATTATATAGCTCTGCAGGTAATTACACTGTATTGCCCCATGTTATTATATAGCTCTGCAGGTAATTACACTGTATCACTCCATGTTATTATATAGCTCTGCAGGTAATTACACTGTATCACTCCATGTTATTATATAGCTCTGCAGGTAATTACACTGTATTGCCCCATGTTATTATATAGCTCTGCAGGTAATTACACTGTATTGCCCCATGTTATTATATAGCTCTGCAGGTAATTACACTGTATTGCCCCATGTTATTATATAGCTCTGCAGGTAATTACACTGTATCACTCCATGTTATTATATAGCTCTGCAGGTAATTACACTGTATCGCTCCATGTTATTATATAGCTCTGCAGGTAATTACACTGTATTGCCCCATGTTATTATATAGCTCTGCAGGTAATTACACTGTATCACTCCATGTTATTATATAGCTCTGCATGTAATTACACTGTATCACTCCATGTTATTATATAGCTCCGCATGTAATTACACTGTATCACTCCATGTTATTATATAGCTCTGCAGGTAATTACACTGTATTGCCCCATGTTATTATATAGCTCTGCATGTAATTACACTGTATCACTCCATGTTATTATATAGCTCTGCATGTAATTACACTGTATCGCTCCATGTTATTATATAGCTCTGCAGGTAATTACACTGTATCACTCCATGTTATTATATAGCTCTGCAGGTAATTACACTGTATCACTCCATGTTATTATATAGCTGTGCAGGTAATTACACTGTATCGCTCCATGTTATTATATAGCTCTGCAGGTAATTACACTGTATCACTCCATGTTATTATATAGCTCTGCAGGTAATTACACTGTATCACTCCATGTTATTATATAGCTGTGCAGGTAATTACACTGTATCGCTCCATGTTATTATATAGCTCTGCATGTAATTACACTGTATCGCTCCATGTTATTATATAGCTCTGCAGGTAATTACACTGTATTGCCCCATGTTATTATATAGCTCTGCAGGTAATTACACTGTATCGCTCCATGTTATTATATAGCTCCGCATGTAATTACACTGTATCGCTCCATGTTATTATATAGCTCTGCAGGTAATTACACTGTATTGCTCCATGTTATTATATAGCTCTGCAGGTAATTACACTGTATTGCTCCATGTTATTATATAGCTCTGCAGGTAATTACACTGTATCACTCCATGTTATTATATAGCTCTGCAGGTAATTACACTGTATCACTCCATGTTATTATATAGCTCTGCAGGTAATTACACTGTATTGCCCCATGTTATTATATAGCTCTGCAGGTAATTACACTGTATCACTCCATGTTATTATATAGCTCTGCAGGTAATTACACTGTATCACTCCATGTTATTATATAGCTCCGCATGTAATTACACTGTATCGCTCCATGTTATTATATAGCTCTGCAGGTAATTACACTGTATCACTCCATGTTATTATATAGCTCCGCATGTAATTACACTGTATCGCTCCATGTTATTATATAGCTCTGCAGGTAATTACACTGTATCACTCCATGTTATGATATAGCTCCGCATGTAATTACACTGTATCGCTCCATGTTATTATATAGCTCTGCAGGTAATTACACTGTATTGCTCCATGTTATTATATAGCTCTGCAGGTAATTACACTGTATTGCTCCATGTTATTATATAGCTCTGCAGGTAATTACACTGTATCGCTCCATGTTATTATATAGCTCTGCAGGTAATTACACTGTATTGCTCCATGTTATTATATAGCTCTGCAGGTAATTACACTGTATTGCTCCATGTTATTATATAGCTCTGCAGGTAATTACACTGTATCACTCCATGTTATTATATAGCTCTGCAGGTAATTACACTGTATTGCTCCATGTTATTATATAGCTCTGCAGGTAATTACACTATATTGCCCCATGTTATTATATAGCTCTGCAGGTAATTACACTGTATTGCCCCATGTTATTATATAGCTCTGCAGGTAATTACACTATATTGCCCCATGTTATTATATAGCTCTGCAGGTAATTACACTGTATTGCCCCATGTTATTATATAGCTCTGCAGGTAATTACACTGTATCGCTCCATGTTATTATATAGCTCTGCAGGTAATTACACTGTATCGCTCCATGTTATTATTTAGCTCTGCAGGTAATTACACTGTATTGCTCCATGTTATTATATAGCTCTGCAGGTAATTACACTGTATCACTCCATGTTATTATATAGCTCTGCAGGTAATTACACTGTATCACTCCATGTTATTATAAAACTCTGCAGGAAGTTACACTGTATGACTCCATGTTAATATATAGATTTGCATGCAACTGTACTATGCTTTATATAATACAGTGCATCTCTATAATCAGTATATTATATATATATACATATTTTGCACTCATTTTAACTATTGTGTGTTGCCCTTCATGTAATTACAACATATTAATCTGCATGTAACTACACTATATACTGTGCAGTACTGCTCTGCGTACAATAGAATATTGCTCTGCTCTCACAGTATATTGCACTGCATGTACATACATTATATATTGGACGGTGTGTAATTCCAGTGTATTGTGCTGCATGTAATCAAAGAACATTGCTCTGTATGTAATAACAGTATGAAGCTCTATGTGTAATCACAGTATGCTGCTCTGCATCTAATTACAGTATATTGTTCTGTGAGAAATTACAATATATTTCTCAGGAGATAATTAGAGAACATTGCTCTGCACGTTAAGCTGCTGTTTGTATAATTACAATATATTGCTCTGCATGTTATTATGCTGCTTTGCTTGTAATTGTGATATATTGCTCTACATATGGCCCTGACGGAGGTGAATTATAGAACTGTACAAGTCAGACCTTTTTAATTAGTTTTTTTTTTTTTTTTTACATTTTATTTTTCACCATTCGTAATGATGTCAGATAAAAATTGACAGGTTACAGGATGTGTAGGATTTCAGATTCCAGGGTGGTGGGCCGCTTGCTTAGCGTGTGCCAGCTTCTCTCACCCTCCATTTGGTTTATGGCCCGTGCCAAGAGAATAGCTCTGTAACATTGCCTTTGTTTACTCTATTTGACTAAATACACAGTGGTTGGACTAGCCACTGCTATGAGAGAAAGAATGTGTGTAAATGTAATGTGTCTAAAGCCGCTCACTGTAAGAACTTAATATAGAATTTTGTAAGTATACAAAATGTGCTTTGCTTGAGTGTGAACGCCTGTCATGTTGCATGTATGTGTGATTACCAAGGAATATTATGTTTGATTTGTGTAGTTATGGTCTTAGGGCTGTGTCTGTGTGATGTATGTGTTACTAGGAAGTGTTTGTGCTTAATAACGGAGCTACGACGTAGCGGGAGTTTGCAGAGGATTCCGAGTGTGAGTGTAGATTCGGGGTCCAATAGATCCTGCCGAATATCTCCGTTCCCCTTTCACTAGGGATAGAAATGCAGCAGTAGTTGCTTTTTATTGATTTTTCCCGTCTGGTTTCTGGGAATCTCTTCCACCTGGATAAGCTCGGCAGGAATGCAGTACGGGGCCATGACTGCCCTAAATAAGAGACGGGAGTTGGTCTCAGTCAATTGCTCAGCAGAGTACAGATCTTGCATTTGCTATATTAGATACTGAATGGGAGCACAGTCCCAATCCACTTGGCACAGCAGGCTGGATTAGATGGTAATTGAAAATACAGATTTACTATAGTTACAATCAATACACAAAAAAGCTGAACTATATGGGCTCTGGTGATTGGCTGAGCATCATAGGAAACGCAGTCCATAAACAAAGCTGCAGCAATTCCTTAACTGCTTTGGAGTATGGGAGGCAAGAAAGCTGATCCGGTAATTGTTGATGATCTATGATTCTCATAATGCTTAGCCAAGAAGTGGCCCACGTTGCCTTAGAGTGATGAGCACTGTTCCCACTAAGTTTCCAATCAAATGTTAGTCCTTCTCACCTGGCCCACTCCTTCAGTTGCTGCAATGTCAGGGCATGCCCATCCTGGAGCTTAACAATGGCTGTCACATGCTGTCCCCATATCACATCAGGTGCGCCGATAACAGCCACATCTAAACGTCGAAAAAGGGAAGAGGTCAGGGCAGGTTTCGTGCCTAGATTTGGTTATCTTTGCTACTCTTGAGCAGGGAGATCATACTACCTATAATACTGGGATGAGCCAGGAGATGGCGTTCCACTTCCAATGCACTGATCTTGTACCCTCCACTCTTAATGATGTCCACCGACGTCCGGCCCAGGATCCAGTAGGAGCCATCTCTGTATACAGCTGTATCTCCTGGAAAGATGATATATAAAAAAGTGAATATATTTACGGACAGTTTTCAGAAAAGCTAGTGGACAGATTAGGGTTTGATCCAGGCTTATGTCGGCCTACAAACCCCCTATCATTCATTACATACACAATGCAGAACAAAGCAGGTATCTCTTGGTTATTGAGTGCCTAGCCAACTACTGCTGCTTGCCAGGTGGCTGGATCAATACAGCTGTATGTAAGATGCATGGCCGTCTACCACTGTCCAACTAGGGCAATAACACTTAGCATTGCCTGTCAGGTGCACAAAAACTAGCACCGACAAGGTTGCCATCCATGTAGCTCCTATAATCTGTACATTTACAAGGGTCAAACTACAAGTAAGGCTAGAAGATGCACAGTGAGCACAGTATGACCACACCTGGTACAAAAACCAAAGCATAGCCATGACAGTACAGAGGAAGGATGACTGGCTCCCCAGGCATAGCCATAGCATACACAAGGCAAACACGAATGCTTTCACGAGGCATGTATAACCACAACAGGATCCACAACTGTATGACTATACCAGGCACAGTGACCAAAATATAACCACTACTAACCTGCAGGCCAAAGTATTACCAATCATGGCACATACACAAAAGTGTGGCCATATAAGACACATAGGCCAAAGTATTTACATTGCTGATGAAAAGCCCAAAATACAACCATGTCAGGCACATATTTTTTAAAAATACTATTCAGATATTGTTACGTGTGCTTATTGCTTCAAAAACAAACAGTACACATGTGTGCATTAATAGGGGGTATTAGTGCATAGTTTTATTGTATTTAGGAAGTGTGGTCAAAAATACGTTTTCTCCCCCCCCCCCTTTTATCTTGTGTGCGTAGATCCCTCGATACCCTTTGACTGTTGAGTGCGTGCATGTTATCCCCCCAACTCCCCCTCCGAGCTCCTCCCCCCTCTCAAACACACAGAGTCGCATCAACAGCCCTCCATCTGCTCGCATATATCACACTCTTCATTTCAGTTTATTAGCCAGAATAAATCATAAATATTTCATTGTACATCAGCACGGATGGCGGGGGGAGCCGAGTCATCCATCTCATGCCCGCTCTTTGAAACCTGCCACCCGCCAATAACCCTTCCAGTCTATTAAACAAGATTGATACAGTGTAGGAATCTGCTCCTGGTGTGAAACACGAGGGGAAAGGCGGCTCCTGGGACCCAGAAAGGCTTCAGCTGCGGCGGAATCCTGGACTGCGCAGGTGCCTGACAAGCCTTGCGCTCTAGGAGACATAGACACACACAGCGGGGTGTATTTTTTTTTTTAATTTTCTCAATAAAGGCGCAGTGGAGAAAATGACTGGATTTTCAGCAGAGCAATAACATATTAGTCATAGACTCTGATCAGTCTTTTCAATACAGTATCCCATATTAGAAAGATCGCACAATATGACTCGTTTGTCATATTGATCCCCGATATCTATAGTTATAGGGGTATTGGCCTTCCATGAGAATGTGAAAACTATGGTTCTGTGAGATATCACAGGCCTGGCATTTTATTCAAATTAGTTTTCCCATGACCCTCAGATGCGATGATACAATGTCCATGTGTTGCAAGTTTTACAAGCACTGATATCGGATTGCCTTCCTAAAAAAGCAAGTGTTGTGTGTAAGAGCAAATTTTATTAACCCAACTGCAAAAAATGTAAATACATTAACTAAATAAATGAACGAAAATAGCACAAGTGATCTAAACATTTATCTGGAACATGACAAACCTCTTTAATTGTGCAGTCGGGTACAAAACCAAAAGAAAAGGTTTGTAGTGAGTGTCCTTCTCTAAATAGAACGATTTAATGAATATAATCTGGACGCCCGTCTGATAGTTTGCACACATCTTAAATACATTGCAACTACTTATTCACATGCTGCACCCCTTACTAATGTCCTAGAAGATGCACTCTAACATTGCACTTCTTTCACTATTTACTACCATCACAACCTTTCATCAATGACACTCACAGTTCCATTCATACATCTGCTTCTCACGCTAAATGCAGTTAAAGCTGACTCTGCCGCCATCAGGTCCCACATTGCTTAACTCGCCAGCATTGAAGTGCATGGAGCAAGCGAATGTTACTTCTTCATAAAACTGCATGCTACTCTCACAGTTATCATAGTACCTTCATTGTACCTTCACTTACAGCACTTTCTGTGCCAGCAACTCCACTGATTCCTGTCATTCTTGTACCTGTTTTGAACCAGCCGTCTGATGTGAAAGCTGTCTGCGTCTCTTGAGGCTTGTTCCAATATTTTTTGAAGACCGCGGGGCCTCGAACTTGCAATTCACCATCCTTATTTTCCAGGCCGGTAGAAACCTCAAGGAAAAAAAGAAAAGGGGGGGGAGCTGAAATTAACTCTTGATTTCCAATCCTGCAAATCCTCCCGCATGCACATTGCTAGATGCAGCTGGTGTTGACCTCACGCAAATACTACAGTTTTGGTAACGCGCCCACATCTTTAGGAAAACATCTGCTTCACACGGCATCTGCCAGTTGGGAGTCTTGGCACAGACTGGTGTCAGTTGGCAGAGATAAGGAGGGGGGATAACACAATGCAATTCGCAAATCCCTAGTCTTCCTGCAATGGCGCGTTAACCTGTTCAACCCCAGAGAGAGACCGATACAGGTCTGTATGCTGAAATCCTGTCCTAATGGGTTTTAAACAGCACCTCCTATAGAATGTAAGCTCGTTTGAGCAAGGTCCTCTTCAACCTATCGTTCCTGGAAGTTTTCTTGTAATTGTCCTATTTATAGTTAAATCCCCCCTCTCATAATATTGTAAAGCGCTACGGAATCTGTTGGCGCTATATATATATGGCATTAATAATAATAATAATAATTAAATAGGATGTTAATGTTTAATAATGCCACCTCCACCTGCATAGCAGGTCCTAAAGTAGTACATTTGCTTTAATTAACGCAGTAACAACAAAAGGAGCAGAGGAATAGTTCCGGCAGCTCACAGGTTAAAATCCAAGCTGTTAACGAATCAGAAAGTAATGTGGTTTGATCATGATTTTAAGCATCCTGAACGACTGTCGGTAGTTTTAATTTCTATCATTATAAATTAATATTAACGCTGAGTGAAAAACAAACAAACATGAAAAACTGAAAAAACAACAAGTTGTCACTGTATTGCTTATTTTAAGGCCATCTGTTAAAACATACAGAAGAAAATTCCTATGCCAGCATGGTTTACAGTCTATTCATTGAGCTAATGGGTGGCGATTCTACGGACTAATTAACTCTGCTAAGTATATGGCTGCTATTTTGGCCTATATTGCCATGCTAAGAAAGGGAAAAAATATATCTAGAAATGGATGTTCTTGCCAAAATGTTGCAAGCTGCTAGTCAACTTACCACGGCCTGTATTGATAATGCCTAAATAGGCTCTTTTGACAGATAATATTTGTAAAAGCTGACAAATGATAATGTTGTTACATCATTCTCAAATCATATCACAATAGTCATGTTTCTGGTCACTTTGAACCCACATGGTGCTGATGTGTACATTAAGGCATACATCTGTAGAAATCAATCTAAAATGGAACAATAAAACAAGCATCGTGGGTTTTTGTTTTAATATCTATGTGGGTTAGACCTTGGGCATGTAGACACAATGTTGCCTGTTCCCTAAACAATAATGATCACAATGGGCGTTTAATTAATTGTGTAGTAATATTCCATTGTTATGGTGAACCTCCTGAAGTGTGGTGCAGTCTAACTTAGACATTGTCTACCCGCCGTACTATACTGATTTCACATACTCGAGTGCCAGTTTCATCTCCGTATGCATGGATAATATAGTTGCTTCCTTCTTTCTGTGGATTCTGGGACGTGATGCGGACCTCCACTGCAGGCAGAGGGTTGCCAACAGAGCCTGGAAAAGAGATGAACAACAGGTAAGTAAAAGGTACCAATCCACACCCTTAGGCTGGTACCCTCTCTAGTGAGCTCCACTAGCTCAGCGAGAACTATAAATAGGAGCTGTGCAATGTCAGAGTGCCAAGCATATAATTAAAGGCTAATCAAACATTAGTGCCCACAATATATGCAGGGCCTCTAATTGATTTAACCATTAGTTAGCCGAGACTGCCTGTGCTGGTTAAGTATTGCATACTAATGGTCACATGTAGAGTGAAAAGACAGCATGGGAGATAATTACAAGCTTTCATCATCTTTGATCCATAATGACATGAAGATAAAAAGAAACGGTTTATCGGCCACTTACACATATCATAGATATTATATACATATATGCAGTTTCCTGGATGCTCACAAGCTGTTTAACCTCTGCCCTACACGAGAGCCCCTTTAGTCAGGAGATCAGGAAACACATAGAACCATTTAGACAGAAGATTATAAAAGAGATTCATGTTTGAAAGGTATTGCCCTTAATGAGGTAGCAGGGGTAATTGACAATAATCGTTTACCCTAAGGCAACAGAAATAATGAAACATTCAAAAAAGCGCACCCTTGAAACACCAACCTCAAACACCCTAAGAAGTAAGGGATATTTAAACACTGGAACAGTGGCTATTGCCAACTACATTTCCCAAGAGGCTCTGCTGCGATGCTGAAGTTTAGCCATCACTTCCATAAGTCACATTTTACATTACCACGCACATAAATGTCACATATGCAATAGACACATACTGTAAAGATACAATACAGTATATAATTGAACAATGTATTTTATTGCAGCAATGAGTATACATTTGAAATGCATAAAAACTTCTACCAGATTCTTACTTGGCACACAAAGCAGACAGACCTAAAACACAGGATCAAAGACACAGAATCATACGCACAGAAAACACACAGTTTTAAGCCCTTGATACGAAGAACACATACACGCAGCTCATATACCCTCAATAAATTGAACAGACGCCTGCCCTTGATGCACACGCTCCCCCCACCCCGGTGCCGCTCCTGCTTGCAAGAGCAAGTCTGTGTAATTGGCAATGCTGTGAATGTGCCAGGCTCTGGGGGGTCCACATTCTGCTGTGTATGGAGGGGCCCTGGGAGGATTGAGACAGGCCGGTGATAAGACACATTGCGATCCGCCTGTCACAATGCGCCAGGTCCCCGCTGGAGCAGCTATTAGCCAACTGTGATCTAAACCTCCAATTAAAGCGCTGATTAGACCCGGCGAGGCGTGAGCTTCCCATGAATAATTCATAGCTCTGCGCGTGAAGAGCAGAGAGAGAAACTCAAGCAAAGTCAGCAGAATTAACCCTTTTATGGCAATCGCGGCCTACAGTCAGCCTGCAGCACATTCGTAGACATTCGCTTATTAATATCTAGTTACGCACGATGCTGGCGGTGCGTTACAGTCTAACACATCGGACTTGCCCAGCCATTACACAGCGCCTGCAGCCTAGTATGTTTACTCTTTAACATATCGCCTAAGGAAGAAAGGAGTAACAAGATGGTGGATTGAACAAACGGGAATGAAGTTGAGCCAAACTTTTCAGCCACAGAATATTTCGCTTACTGTAAGGCCCGGCCAAGAATCTGACTTCTTGAAGCAATATTTCCATGCTCAATAGCAGTATATGCTTAAGAACAGCCATTGTAGCAGGAATGCAACTTACTGCAAGAAACTACTTTAACCCCTTAAGGACACATGACATGTCTGACATGTCATGATTCCCTTTTATTCCAGAAGTTTGGTCCTTAAGGGGTTAAAACGGATTGCTATATCTAGAATGGTGTAATCCACCCAGTTCTGATACGGTCTTAAAAAGGTATGCTGACAGTCTAACCTAAACAACATTTAATAGCTAAAATCCACTATGTAACTGAAGTATTAGTAGGAGAGAGTAAAGCAATGCCAAGCTTAAAGGGACACTATAGTCACCAGAACTACTACAGCTTATTGTATTTGTTCTGGTGAGTATAATCATTCCCTTTAGCCTTCCTGCAGTAAACACTGTCTTTTCAAATAAAACACAGTGTTTACATTACAGCCTAGGGATAACATCATTGGCCACTCCTCAGAAGGCTGCTAGAGGTACTTCCTGGGGCAGTGCTGCACAGTGTGACTGACATTCAGTATCTCCACCCTCTGCATGCAGACACTGAACTTTCCTCATAAAGATGCATTGATTCAATTCATCTCTATGAGGAGATGCTGATTGGCCAGGGCTGTATTTGGCTTGTGCTGGCTCTGCCCCTGATCTGCCTCCTTGACAGTCTTAGCCAATCCTATAGGAAAGCAGTGTGATTGGTTCAGATCATGACTTCTGATATTGTAAGCCAAGGAGGCAGGTCAGGGGCAGAGCCAGCACAAGTAGACTGGAATAAAGGTAATATTTAGGGAGATCAAGGGGTTGCCAGGAGGGCTAGATGGTGGATTTAACACTATATGGCCAGGGATACATGTTTGTGTTCCGGACCCTGTAGTGTTCCCTTAAAGTACTAAAACCAGGCTACCAAACAGGAATATTACATTGACTTCTATGGCAAATATGCCAGCTGTAGTGCAATATGCAGGCATATATCATTGGTTTGAAAGGAGGTTGTTTGAGCTATGAAGCTAAAAACTAAATATATATTTTTTAAAAGAGTGTTGCCCCATAATTTCTCTTGCATATCCCCAATGCCTTTACCAACGCTTACATGTTATTGGTATTGCCTTTGTACTGCACCAGAGAGTATGTTGGCTTTTTACAAATCTAATCGGCCAAAAAGAGAGAAGACCCCGTAACAAAGTGTATCAGGAACTTCGAGAAGTGTCTGTCTCAATTATCCCAAAGTAATGTGAATTTAAAGTTTCCAGTGTCAGGCAAGTAGTTTGCTGGTTACAATCTAGTTTTGGATTTATACTTCAAAGGAGGTCACGCAGTCAGTAATGTAACAAAGCTGTTATGGTAACGGACAGCCCAGCTCTCGGTGAGTTCTCTTCTTCACAAATTGTTCTTTGCGAAATGGTTATTTTTAATCCAGGATTGTCCAATCTTGGCTCTCCATCCGATAACAGAAGCCATTACTCACTGCCACACATAGAGGGGTGGAAATCTTGACCTACATCATCAATTAACATTTTCCTCTAAAAAATAAAATCTTCTTATCTCACCTCGGAAGAGAAAAAACAGGCTTCAGAAACTCCCAAATACGAATGCCCTTTCTAGGTCCCAAATGTTTTAAAACAAAAATCCAAGTATGATGTCACTGATAAGACCATCTTCCTTGTAAATTAAAGGTACACTCCATAGAAAAAAATATTTAACAATTTAGTACATACACTAAATTACATACATTTTTCTCTGCATGTTTTCTTTGGGGAATAAGAAAAAAAACTGCTTGTGAATGCTGCAAACCTGCTGTCTGCAGCCGTTGCAAGCCATCCTTCCTGACGCAGACTTTCAGTCTATTCCAATCAGAGGCTTCTGAGATGGAGACGTGGGCGCACACAAAACTGCGGCTTTTCAATTACTTTTCAGTGAGCTGTAATACAGCTCACTGAGAAATGGGGGAAGGCATGCGCGTGCTCTGTGGAGCTAATGGAAATGCAAGTAAACAGCTCTGTCTATCGGAGTGACAGTCAGGCAGGTGTTTCTGCCCCGATTAGAAAAGTGCCAATTTCTACTTAGAATTTGTATAAACTGTCGCAAATATGACAAACTCCAGACACATAAAGCACTTCAGCACTGTAGACACTATAACCGCTTAACCTCGAGGCCCCTTGGAGCTGCTTCTCCAACCAGTTTGAAATAATTTGCAAGCACGTTGACAGTGAATGTGGATCCTAGGCTCCACAGCCTGGTCTTTACTGGAGGTATGGCTAAGGCAGAGATCAAACAATTCCTTCAAGTCATACCAAGTCATACCGGCAATGGCAGCTGTGATAGGCTGAAAGCAGTCAGCTGACACGCTCAGTCAGTCGCAGCTCTCCATTGCTGCTCAGGTTAATTCTTCCTCCTTTAGTTCAAGCAATAGACCCTAGAATGGTTTAACACTGAATGGAAGGACAGTTACACTGGACTCTAGACACTATAACCACTGTTCCTACAGAGTTCCATTAAATTATACCCCAATTTGCTGCTTCTGCTGAGATCTAAAAGTGAAATGCAGACTAATAACATTGTTTTAAATGGATTGGGTTTAATTGTATAAATCCCATAAATCCGTGTTGTTTATGGGATATTTGGTAAAGCTAACATCCTTCAACAGAGAGTGGCACCTACTTATACAAGTAGATTTATTCATATTTTTAATGAATAAAACTACACAGCTGCTATGCACTACTTCAAAGAAAGCAATGGGAAACTTTCAGATCTTTCAAAGTAGCTATTTGTGGAGGATACAGAAATCTATTGTTTTTTTCTTTTTTTTATAGTCTTATTATTAACTTGTAGGAGACAATAAGGACACAAAAATCATGCATCCAGCATATTATTAACGCAAAACAAGTACATTTTTTTTTAAAAATCCAGAATTATATTTTGCATAATGGGAAAAATGGTGTTGGATACACCTTTGGTGCCTTCACTGTCTTTGGGATTCCAAACTTTGTGCACCCCTCCAGACATTGATGGCCTACAACTCCCAGAATTCTTTGAATGCAACAGAAGACAAGAAACTCATAGGAGATGTAGTGCAGCAACATCTGGGACAGGCAGAGTTTGAGATGCCTGCTTTAAAGGCTTGGTAGTAAATACAAGTATCCGGGAACACGTGATGCCCGCTTTAACGGCTTGTGAGAGCTCAGTCATATTCTCTTCCAGTGCATCAAATCATATTTTCAGCTTAAGGATAAAAGATACAACACTCAGAGCAATAAAAGGTGATAATTTTATGAAAAAGTTATATACACATTGAAAGAGGGATACAGCTGATAGAACCTAGAAAAATCTAAATACACAGCACATAGTGTGATACAGTACAATGAAATTCTTAGCGCTTAATTGAATGCACTCACAGAATTTAGGTGAAAAACACGCTTCAAAGGTGCATCCCCAGATGGAGATAGGGGGCTTCAAATCCCTTCTTGGGTCCGTTTGCACCACCTTCAATCATGACTCCGAGCGGTAGGTATATTAAAAGCAGCTTTAATCACATAGCTACAGCCAGTATGAAATGATTGATACAAATGAATAAAAACAATGGGTCCTACGCGTTTCGCCCCCTAGATAGGGACTTCCTAAGGGACCTTAAAATTATTGACAATCACAGAATATTGATGCTGGAAAAAAGACAGCCTAACAACCTCCACCCTCAAGTCCCTTTAAATAGGGTTAATCCCCAAGTTAATTGGTGGTTTCGTGGGCGGTTTCTTACTTTCTGGGTCCAATTGGTCAAAGTTTTCATGTAATCACCTGTTCTCCCATCGCCATAATTTCATCCTTCCTTCAGGTGTTGTTACTTCTCCGGCCGATGTAGGAGGCGGAAGTGCGTTCCAGTGAACACTCTTGTGCGTTTCACTGGTAACTTGCATGTTCGTCCTTGACCAAAGAAGGCCATGGGTTTCACCCTGGTCCTGTAACTTATTGATAAAACCCTGGTGGTCGCTAAGGACAACGCATTCAAAATACTTCTATATCTAGACATCTATATTTAACATCTTTCTTTCACAATCTCCTATTAGTTTATATTTGTTATCCCTTATTGGAGAAACAATATAAATATAAATAAGAAACTGTTAAATTATAATTACAATAACCCAAGTTATAATTGAAACTAATTAAAATGAAAATATTATAGAATATATCTAAGTGGCAAAATAGGCACATACCATATTTATAGATCATGTGTATTCTCCTAATTTACTTAATAGTGACAAGTGCATTATTAGTTGTGATACCATTACTCCTTTGGTGATTACATTAATATTTACATTCCAGGTGATGTGTTATAACAAAACACATTAAGTATTCAGAATTATATATAGCCACACAAATCTTCACTAAGTTTGTTCCTAATTATAGTTAGTAGTTGACTAACCGTTCCTTATATATTTACCATGGGTGTTCTAGACATTAGAAAAAGAGGGAAATGAAAAGAAAACAAAAACAGAGCTAAATTCTGTGCTAAGAATGTCATTGTACTGTATCACACTATGTTCCGTGTATTTAGATTTTTCTAAGTTCTATCAGCTGTATCCCTCTTTCTATGTGTATACAATTTTGGCTATTAAGCTTACTACCTGGGAGGAAATTTGAGGGAAACTGTTCTGTTTATAGATAAGTATAATTAATTTCTTTCTTGGTCACCACACTCATTGTACACTTGTGTATTTTTTTATATATGAAAAAGTTACGCATGGGGAATGAGACATCACTGTTCCTTTACATTTTTGTCCATAAGACAATCAGTTTTGCATTTGCAGACTTTTCCCTTTGTACCTGGTATGCGCTCCCCCTTTAGTGGGTTTGTCAAAGCCATGCCAATCTCAGTCATGCCATATCTCTCCAACAAGGTATGGCCAGTTATCTCTTTCCAACGCTCCAGGACCGGCACAGGAAGAGCAGAAGAACCAGATACCATTAACCTGCCATAACAGACATATTTGGAGAAAAAAAATAAAATAAAATAAAAACTTTATTAGCTCATAGCCTTAAGAACACATGATCTATACTAGACACCGTATCAATAAGTCAAGCTCGTAGTTTGCTTTGCTGTGATAAGCCAAAAGAGGAAAATACCTGATTTTATCCTGACACGTTGCCCGCACAAAGTCTTGAACGTTGGGGCTGGTATAGTGACGGTCATAGTACTCAATCAGCTTGCTGTAAATGGTGGGTACAGCCATAAAAATATTAATGGACGGCACATCTGTACTGAGAAAATGTTCCCAAACCTTGACAAGAACAGAAGATATGCATTAAAGAGGGATATCAGAGAAATGAAGGCCCACCCTGCAACAATCGAACCAAAAAATAGAAAAAAATGGGAACAAGTCCAAGGGGCAGCTGTAGAGAAACTCAAGTCAGGAGCTAAGCCTATATCAGTTCCACTTGTCTGATAATCCAATCATTTACAGCAAAGGCGATCTAATGTATTTTCCTGCTGGGGCAATGTACACTGTTCTAAGTTCTAAGTGAGCAAATAAAGGAAGACGCAATTATGGAGAGAATCTGCGTATGAACACGTTTCAATGCATGCAGACTCCAGCCAGGATTCGTATTTAAAAAAACTGTTAGTGTTTAGATCTCAAACCTTTCAAGGGGATAAATGTATCACGCAAAGAAAAAATGTAAAATCTGTACGAGGAAGAAAAATCCAGATTTCTAACCGAGATTACTGCAATGTTTGCAGGGTTAAATACACCGCTATAATCATATAAAATTAACCCCTGCGCTTAAATTCCTACCACTCCTAGGCGGCCGCAATAACTATAGTACAGATTAGCCCCGATACACAGGATAAAACCAAAAACAAACAAACAAAAAAAGTTACCTGCACATTTGAATAACTGGAGGTTATTAGTATCACTCCAATGTCAAGGCAAACCTCTTAGGTGGGTCTACACTAATAATTCACCTCTAATGAGACAGAGAGGGGCACTTTTCTAAACCCCTAAACACGTATTAACCCTTAATGGATAACACATGAGGTGAACGGCAGCATTGTAACATGGCTGTGTCATGCAAAACCAAACTCCCACTACTTCTGCCTCTCTCTGAATCATTGGAGTTTTTAGCTCAAGGAAGTAAAGTGATTTGGTAGTGGAGGGCTCACCTAAGATGTTTTGCCTTTGATGTGGCAGGTGAACTTACACTTTAATGGCCACTGGAGCGAGAATAATAACCTCCAGTTAAATGTACATAGGGATTTGGGATAGTGCGCAGGTAACTTTCTTTTTGTTTCTTGTGAAGTACACTGCTAGGTGCGTTTCCTCTTCCAGAACAAAGTGAAACTTTGCTTGTAGGCAGCATTTGAGTGGAGAAGCGCAGTGTTTGAACTCACATGCACAGTTCCACTACACTGATCGTGGTGGATCTTTCAGATCTGAAGGCTCCAAAAGAGAAGTCTCAGTGCTGAAAAGGAGGTGAGGAATTAGCTTTATCCTTTTTTTTTTTTTTTAAATCCGATGGTGGATTTATAGAAGGGAACCTAATCTATCGTCCAGAAATAACGATTGTTACTTTCGAGACTATAGGTTTCCTTTAATCTTGATGCGATCACTATTCCTAATTTCAGATACTGTTAGATAGCATTTATTCCATAACAAATTGGTGAAAACTGAAAAGGCCTCTGTACCTTATGTTAAAACACTTAAGTTTAAGCAATCGCAATCCTGAAGCAGAGATATCAACACATTAACAACCAGAGGAGTGAACCATTAGACACTTAGCAAATACAACACCTAAAAGGAATTGAAAACACTTTGCTAACAATTAATGAATACCCCAAGATATTTCCTTAAACAGCTCAGCTGACTTACCGACACGAACAAGGCACGTCAACTCATTTTCAGAGGCCTTACCGACAGTGAAATGGTCTGTGAATTTTGCATTGTGATCTCTTTGAAAACAGTTGCGTTATTCCAGACAGAATTTAGAAAACATTACTGACTGCTTGCAGATGGTGAATAGTGATTTATTAGAAATACTGTGGTTATATGAAAATCACTGCTCCTGTACAGTACGTATGTTCAGTAAGCAACCCCAAGATCAAAGGGCAAGTATGGCTACCATACACCAGCAGCTTGAATTATAGTTTGTGCCATGCTGGACATTTTCAGCTGGAGAGTCACAGACTCAGTAATGCATCCATGGTTTTAGTTTGTTTGTTTATTTTTGTTTTATTTTAATTGTTTTAATTAAAATTGGAAAGCATTGTACATTTTTTTATTATATAAAATAAAAAAAATTCCGGGTTGAAATTTAACTTGACTGCTATTTTCCAATCTATTCTACAGAGAACACACACAAAAAAACAAAAAATAAATAAAAATGTTTAAAAAAAAACAACTTTTTTTTTTTAATCATCCCTTCTTTGCTGCAAAGTTGCATTTAAAAGGACTTGAAAGTGTGTTTTAATGGAAGAAATGTGACTGGTGTAATGGATGCTTTTCCTAATTTAATTTTTTTGTCGTACGAGTCTCGTCAAACAAAATGGTCTCACATGATGCGCTGCATTCAGTGTCATAGAGATGGGAAACTTACCATGACCTGCGATCTCACATTCTAAATGGATGGAACTGTGTTTGAAATTAAAATGTAATTGCATTTGCAAACAAATGTTATATATAGTAATTGCACAGCTATCACATTTAGTATGTGACGTTCGGAAGACAGCTCCCCATTTCTATATTTAGTAGGATCCTGATCTGCTATTTTTTAAATAAACATTTGTTACTGCAGTTATTTTATATAACGGACTCATTAAACTCATATGCATTGTTATAATATTGCTCATCACAACACACAGAGGAACCTTGATAAACACTGCAGCAGCTCACACTCAAGCAGTTATGCACACGAGACAGTATGCACCCAATGGAAAGTGTTGCAATAAAACCAGAATATTAAAAAAACCAAATATTCTATGCGCTGTGTGAGACACTCCATTCTCTCTACAATGCTGTATTAACCTGCAGCATTTTGGAATAGTCTCTACATCTATAAGCCAAGCTCAAATAGGTTATAGGAGGAACAAGGCTTCCTGCTGCCCATACATATACTTGTATGGCATGTTTAGACCCTGTGTATGCACATCATACAAATCTCCTGGTGGGTGGGGTGTATGCTCAGCACTCCTGACAACAAGAATGAAGGAGCTTTTTTGTATTTAATCTGCTTTTTAACACTTTAAAAGGAGATCACTATCCTATTACGTCTTCACATAGTTGACTTTTGCCTCACCATCCAATCATTAACTTTAAAGTGCTTAGGACACTGACACAGGGTTTAAGAAATGTTGTGTCGTGTTGACTATTTTGTTTTTTTTTAGTTCTAGGTTAAAGTCTATGATTTCTAGAAGGTAGTGTCTTGCAACTTGGACAGAGTTAATGAGTAGAAATCGTTCTGAAGAAGGCAGGAAGTCAGAGAATCCATGTGTCACTTGGATAAGTCGAAGGATACTACATTTTTCGTCATACATACTGCTTTAGTAGGTGATGTCACATAAATGGGAGGATGAGCCAATCAGATCGTTTTATTGGCTTGTAGTATATGGCCACAGCTCCAGAGTTATAGCTGAGGGTATACTTACGGGTTAACAGGTAAAAATGACTGGTTAATGAACCTGGGCTCAACAAGCATCTCTCAAAACCCTGCCTCGTCAGTTAGGCCTCCGGAGAGATTTGAAGAAAACCAAAACTCGGGCACTATAACGATGGTTTCTATTCCCACCCTTAAAACAGCGAGTTCAAAAAACGGGTTCCATAGCCATCCCTGCAATAGTTTATAGCATTTTTAGAGTCTCTAATTATTTATTCACAATTACAAATATTCCTCGATAGCCCTAACCTGTCCTGCCCTGTACACGTAGAAAGCAAACATTGTCGTCAGATAAAAGGTGAACTGTTCAGAGCCTGAGAAGGCAGATGTCCTCAGCGATCGTGCTGCAAACTATAGGCATAATATTCTTCTCTCCCCCCCCCCCCCCTTCCCCTCCGCCTCTCTCTCCGACACCACTCGTATTAACGTGCTTTAGTGCAGCTGAGAGAGAGACATCATACCCACTGAGAAACCTTTAATTCAACACAGCTAGAACGAGAGAGAGATGCTGATAAAGAAAATAAGGAAGGGGAAAAAAACACTCAGTGTGTAAATAACCGATCTCTTACCACAGTTTAAAATATTTATATTGTAAAAAGAACGAGTTCATATCTGTTACTTTAATATAGCTCTTACATGCCAGATAATTCCAGTTATAAGGAGCATGATTAAAAGCTTAGGCAATTACATTATATGTAAGTTAATGGATGCTGCTTGTAAAAATGCATTCTGCCTTTGTCATTAGCACCTCGCATTAAAGGAAGAGTCTGGTTATAGGAGGAGAAGAGATAGTTACATTAAGTGTGAAGTGTGGATCTGCATGTCAATGCCCTAACCAGAATGCTGTCTACGGCCAGCTGAGACCAAGTTGGCTGCAGATGTTATCTTTTTATTGGTGCACAGGTAGAAAGGCAGTGTGCTCAATGAAAAGCGTACATCGCTTTAGTTACTAAGTAGTCATGTAAATGCAGAGTGCTGGCAATATTGCCCTTGGTGTTATCTGGCTGTCCCCTCTGATGAGCTAAACAGGCGAAACGCGCGTCAGGGGTGCTTCGCTCACACTAGCAATCTACCTAACAGTGTTACCAGACAGGTTAGGGATCTCTTCATGAAGGTTACCCATAATCAGGATGAGTCTTTAACGACTTTTGGAACAGCCAGATAACACCAAGGGCAATATTACCAGCACTCGGCATTCACTGGACTACTTAGTAACTAAAGCAATTTACACTTTTCATTGAGCACACTGCCTTTCTTCTGTATATTGAGGGTAGGCTTTGGATAACGGTCAGTACAGGGCAAGCTTTTTGTTGGGATAAGGGATGACCTTGAAGGCACGAGAGGGGGAGATAGTTTCTACCTGGAATATTCCTCCTGCCCTGTACCCACTGATTCTCCCTTGTCACCATACTTATAGGCTGCAATAGTCATTTTTGAATGAATGTCATTTTACTGCACTATTTGTTACATTGTGATTAGACTGTAAACAGCAATTAAGGACCTACCTTACTATACAGTCAGCGTCAATGCTTGCTACTTTGTATCTGACTTAACATTGCAGCAGGTTCTAGTGATATTATTGTTATAATGCACTGTTGCAGACCTTATCATTGACAGAGATTGCACAGCTCCTGTTATCATTTTTTTTTAGTTTGTAACCGTATATTGAGTACTGTAGCAGTTTATCTAGTGATACCTGTGTTAACCCTGTACAGCCACAGTGTGTTTAATCTTTATACTTACCCCGTATTACTACTGATATTAAGGACAGTTTATGATTTACGTATAGTGCATAGGGTATGCCTTGGGGGGAACATAGCGATATCAATATCTCCACTCAATGTGGGCTCATGACTAGATCTTAATGGCAGCCAGATCAGTATAGTATTGCCGTAACATAGCACCACTGTAATATAGTGACACTGTGATAAAGCTGCCAATATTATTTTACACAGCTGTGAACAAGTACGAGTGCGAGACTGTGAAATGATTTGGGCTAACCTCCACTAGTTCTGCACTCTGTACCTTGCAAGACTATGTATATTATAGTGCATCTCTGATCGCTAGTGTTAAGGGGTTCATTATTCATTGCACCATACTACCATAGATATAGAGCTCTCACACCTTCTACCTCTGTTTTGCAGATCCTGTATCTTTACGAGAATGCATTAAGGTGCCAGTCTTGCAATATTTATTTTTATGTGTGTGGCAAATCTAGCCACTTCTGGACTACATTCAGTACAGGTTGTCCGTAGGCTGAAGATATACTGTGTAACGTTAAATGTATATGTATTGTCCTATGGCCGTTCGCATGCTGGCAGCCGTATGCTGCCAGCATACAAAGCATTCATACGACGAAACACGGCTATCCTGGCCGTTCGCCGTACGAATGTGGACTCCCCAGGTAGACCACACACTCACAGGTCGTGTGGTACCAATTAACCGGTTGCAACATTGTTGCAATCGGTAATTAAGGGCTCTCCTAGGTGGCCGTCGTTCGACTACCGACCATGCGGCGGTCGGCCATCTTGGATCCTTTGTCTCTGCAGCGGTGTTCGGTCGTCGAGAGCCTGGAACTGAAAACGGCTACTCAATGATCCGAACACCGCTGGACTTCTAGAGCGTTCGGGAGTTCCGCGTTCGGTACATTATATGTCCCGTACTTATTCGGTACTTTTAAACCCACTTTAATGTTTAACTGTATTATGTGCGGCGTTCGGTCAATTCAGCTGGGATCGGAGCGGTATTCTCACAAAGTGTGCGCTCCGACCCCAGCTATCTACCGAACGTTCAGTTATTCCGAAGTACCGAATATTGTGTGAATTATGGATTTTAATGTCAATTGTCGGTTTTGCTGCACGAGGGGATAATCCACTTAATCGTCCATTTTAGTGGGAGTATCCTTCTCGTGCAGCAATGCCTGTTGGGAAAGTCACAATGCATGTTGGGAGAAATCCCCTGGAATTACTGTATGGAAACCCCTTGTATGGGGAACTGTATAAATATGCTGCCTGTGAATAAACCGAGTTAGTTGACTCCCAAACTGTGTTTCGTCCGGTTATTGGGAGGATTGGGAATATTGCCGTGCTTTCTAGTCTGACTGTGGATTTCCTGAATGTACCAACGGATATCGTATGCTGTTACACTGCATTCCGTTACAATTGGTGGCAAGCGACGGGATCCGAACCTTACAGCCGAAAAAGCAGCGTTCGTGGAAACTGGAACTACCGAACAAGGAAAGCAAGGGCAATTCGTATGGAGATTGATTATACCATACTAAAACGACAGACTTTAAAAGAGCTACTGGAAGCCAGGGGTAAGATAGCCAGCAACAAATCTAAGGCTGTGCTGATCGCTGAACTGATGGAGGGAGACAGAGCCCGCAGCGCTACACCCCCACCAGCCATGGAAGAGACCCCATTCCAAAAAGAGCTACGAACCAGGTTGGCGTTCCTACCGCAACCAGTACCACTGGAAATATTGACCGTAATGGTATCGGATGTACAGGATTATCTGATGGCAACCAGCACACCAGCGACACCGCCTAGGGCAGAGTCTGTTACTGCATCCACCTACGGACAGGTAAAGCCCAAAGTCCCACATCACGCATTTAAAGCGTTTTGTGAAGAAAAGGACGAAATTGATGCGTATTTGCAGGACTTTGAGCGGCTGTGCGATTTGCACGATTTGGAACCCGCAACATGGGTGCCGCTGCTGGCAGGCAAATTATCGGGTAGGGCGGCTGAAGCCTACCGTGCTGTACCCCGAGAGGACAGCAAGGATTACCCTAAAGTAAAGAGGGCGATCTTGGAGAGGTATGCTATTACCCCAGAGGCATACCGGCGGAAATTCCGGGGCTTGCGCAAGCCTGAGAAAGATTCTCATGCAGAATGGGCGCACAAGCTGGACCAAGCATCACTAGGCTGGATACAGGCCAGCAACGCTACTAACATGGAGGAGTTGAGGCAGTTAATGCTGCTGGAACAGTTTTTTAATGGTGTGTCCCCAGAAGCACAAGAATGGGTGAGAGACCGTAAACCACTCACCCTACCCGAAGCCGCTAAATTGGCGGATCAGCATTTTGATGCCAGGAGGCATCACGGTGCCCAAAATAAGACTCTCCCTCGGATTACAGGGCCCCCCAGTAATTTTATCCCTACCGGCCCCACCACACCCCTGCACAGGCCGGCACTGAATACTCCACCACCCCCCTCCCGATACAACGGCCGGGCTAACATTCAGTGTCACACCTGCAAGCAGTGGGGACACATTTCTCGAGAGTGCACCCAAAACCGGAGCCGACAAGCTTGGAATCAGGTGCGACAAAATTTGGCACCCAGGGCTGCTGCACACCATTACCAGGTAGCGCCCGCCACCCAAGAATTGCTGAGCGCTCAAATTGAGGAGCCTCTAGGGGTGCTGCACGAAGTAATGTCAGTCCGAGCCACCGACAACCGACAACATCATCGGCAGTTAGTAACCCTGGAGGGGAAGGAGGTACAAGGGCTCCGGGATTCGGGAGCCACTTTAACTTTGGTTGCTCCACATTTGGTACCGGGCGCAACCCACACTGGCGGCTCCGTGGCAGTACGGGTGGCCGGGGGAGCAGTATACCGGCTACCTACTGCCAAAGTTCATTTGGATTGGGGTGTGGGAGAGGGGACTGTAGAAGTGGGGCTGATGCAGAATTTACCTGCCGATGTTGTACTGGGGAATGACTTGGGCCAAATGACTTCCGCTTTTATCCCCCAGGCTCCGTACCAGGAGGCCCTCCCCGTAACCACCCGGCAACAGGCTCGCACCACGGCTACACCGATACACTCTGAGGCTCAGGTAAGAGACCATGTTCCCCAACTGACCACCATGTCCTGGGATACCCCGACTACCTTCGCGACCGAAGTCCAGACCGATCCCACTCTCCAAGTATATAGGGACCGGGCACAAACAGACCAAGCAGGGTTAGAGGGGGAGCGGTTCATCTGGGAGAAAGAGTTGCTATACCGTGTCACGGCAAAAGATGTGGGGGGGTCTGTCACCTTAACTAATAAACAGCTAGTGGTACCCCAGAAGTATAGACAAGAGCTGCTGAGAATTGCTCATGACATCCCCTTGTCAGGACACCTAGGGATGACCCGTACCCGATACCGTTTGACACATGCCTTCTTCTGGCCCGGGATCTCTCAGGATGTGCGCCAGTATTGCACCTCCTGCGACGTCTGCCAGCGTGTAGGTAAACGAGGGGATCGCCACAAGGCCAGGCTATGTCCCCTACCCATCATAGCAGAACCCTTCAGCCGAGTAGCGGTGGATATCGTAGGGCCCCTGCCAAAACCCAGTCCCTCTGGCAAAAGATATATCCTAACTATAGTGGACTACGCCACCAGGTACCCCGAAGCTGTGGCCCTCTCTAATATCCACGCTGAGACCGTAGCGGAAGCATTAATGAAGGTATTTTCCCGAGTAGGGTTTCCCCAAGAGATAATCTCAGACCGAGGGACCCAATTTACGGCCGAAGTTACCCAACATATGTGGAAGGTGTGTGGCATTAAGCCAATAGTTAATTCCGCCTACCACCCCCAGTCCAATGGGCTATGTGAGAGGTTCAACGGGACGCTGAAGCAGATGCTTCGGACGTTCGGGGAAACCCACAAAGACTGGGAGAGGTTTCTGCCTCACCTACTCTTTGCCTATAGAGAGGTTCCCCAGGAGTCGACAGGATTCTCCCCGTTTGAACTACTATTTGGGAGGAGGGTGCGGGGACCCTTGAACTTGATTAGGGAACACTGGGAGGGGGAGAGTACCACTAACGAAAGCCCTATCATATCATACGTCCTGGAGTTCAGGGACCGTCTGGAGGCGCTAACTCAGGCCGTACACACCAACCTCCAGGCGGCCCAGCAACGCCAGCGACGCTGGTACGATAGAGGAGCCAGGGACCGCAGCTTTCAGGTGGGACAGAAGGTTTTGATCTTAAAGCCCGTCCGCACAGATAAGCTGCAGGCCATCTGGCAAGGCCCATATCAGGTAGTGGAGCAGCGATGCGACACTACCTATGTGATCGGCCCCTGCTCAGGGGTAGGGAAGAGGCGCATGCTCCACGTGAACATGCTCAAGCCCTACCATGAGAGGATTGAGGATGTGACGGCAATCTGTGCCTCCTCCTTAGAGGACCAGGAAAACTTGCCCTTACCCGACCTACTAGAACCCGAGGAACAGATAGAGCCCTCCCGGGGAGTTCAGCTGGGGGAGCGGCTAAGCCCCCAGGAGCGTGCCCAGGTACAGGAGCTGATTGTAGCAAAGGGGACTACCTTCTCCAATTTACCTGGATACACTCCGCTAGCCACCCACCGAGTGGAGACCCCGGGACAGCTACCTATGCGCCAGGCTCCATATAGGGTTCCGGAATCCGTCCGTACCCATATGAAAGCCGAACTAGACGAAATGTTGCAGCTAGGGGTTATCGAACCCTCCGATAGCCCCTGGGCATCGCCGGTAGTCCTGGTACCTAAAAAGGATGGCACCACCCGATTCTGTGTTGACTACCGGAGGCTAAATGACAAAACGGTGTCTGATGCCTACCCGATGCCCCGAATAGACGAGCTGTTAGATAAGATGGCACGGGGCCAGTATCTCACTACCATTGATTTGTGTAAGGGGTACTGGCAGATCCCACTAGCCGATGATGCCATTCCCAAGTCGGCGTTTGTCACTCCGTTTGGCCTGTACCAGTTCAAGGTCATGCCTTTCGGGATGAAAAACGCTCCGGCTACCTTTCAGCGGATGGTAGATCGGCTACTGGACGGTTTTCAAGAGTATGCCTGTGCCTATCTGGATGATATAGCCATCTTTAGCCAGACCTGGGAAGACCACCTACACCACATAGGGGCGATCCTAGATCGCATTGGGGAAGCTGGGTTAACGCTAAAACCTAGCAAGTGCCACATAGGTATGGCCGAGGTGCAGTATCTAGGCCACCGTGTAGGGTGTGGGCAGCAGAGGCCCGAACCAGCCAAGATTGAGGCCGTAGCCAAGTGGCCTACCCCCAGGACTAAGACCCAGGTGCTGGCGTTCTTAGGGACGGCCGGCTATTACAGAAAGTTTGTTCCCGACTATAGCACCCTGGCCAAACCCCTAACCGACCTGACGAAAAAGAACCTTCCCCGACTGGTTGTCTGGGCCCCAGAGTGTGAGCAGGCATTCCAACGACATTCCAAGACAGCTCTCACTAATGCTCCTGTGTTAACTGCTCCTGATCCAACTAAAAGATTTCTTGTTCACACAGACGCTTCAATGTTTGGATTGGGGGCAGTACTGAGCCAAGTGGGAGCCGATGGCGGAGAACACCCCGTAGCCTATTTAAGCCGCAAGTTGCTGCCTCGTGAAGTGAGCTACGCCGCCATCGAGAAAGAATGCCTGGCCGTGGTGTGGGCCCTTAAAAAGTTACAGCCATATTTGTACGGACAACCTTTTTCCTTACTCACAGATCACAACCCGTTAGTGTGGCTAAACCGTGTGTCTGGAGACAATGCCAGGCTGCTGCGCTGGAGCTTGGCGCTGCAGCCCTTTGACTTTACTATCCATTACCGGCCAGGAAAACAAAACGGTAACGCTGACGGGTTATCCAGACAGACTGAACTCGAGAAGTGATCTGTGAGTACTCTCCCGGACATCCCCAAGCCGATCCGTTGGGATCAGACTGTGTATGCCGGCTTGGTTCTGGGGGAGCATTGTGGCAAATCTAGCCACTTCTGGACTACATTCAGTACAGGTTGTCCGTAGGCTGAAGATATACTGTGTAACGTTAAATGTATATGTATTGTCCTATGGCCGTTCGCATGCTGGCAGCCGTATGCTGCCAGCATACAAAGCATTCATACGACGAAACACGGCTATCCTGGCCGTTCGCCGTACGAATGTGGACTCCCCAGGTAGACCACACACTCACAGGTCGTGTGGTACCAATTAACCGGTTGCAACATTGTTGCAATCGGTAATTAAGGGCTCTCCTAGGTGGCCGTCGTTCGACTACCGACCATGCGGCGGTCGGCCATCTTGGATCCTTTGTCTCTGCAGCGGTGTTCGGTCGTCGAGAGCCTGGAACTGAAAACGGCTACTCAATGATCCGAACACCGCTGGACTTCTAGAGCGTTCGGGAGTTCCGCGTTCGGTACATTATATGTCCCGTACTTATTCGGTACTTTTAAACCCACTTTAATGTTTAACTGTATTATGTGCGGCGTTCGGTCAATTCAGCTGGGATCGGAGCGGTATTCTCACAAAGTGTGCGCTCCGACCCCAGCTATCTACCGAACGTTCAGTTATTCCGAAGTACCGAATATTGTGTGAATTATGGATTTTAATGTCAATTGTCGGTTTTGCTGCACGAGGGGATAATCCACTTAATCGTCCATTTTAGTGGGAGTATCCTTCTCGTGCAGCAATGCCTGTTGGGAAAGTCACAATGCATGTTGGGAGAAATCCCCTGGAATTACTGTATGGAAACCCCTTGCATGGGGAACTGTATAAATATGCTGCCTGTGAATAAACCGAGTTAGTTGACTCCCAAACTGTGTTTCGTCCGGTTATTGGGAGGATTGGGAATATTGCCGTGCTTTCTAGTCTGACTGTGGATTTCCTGAATGTACCAACGGATATCGTATGCTGTTACACTGCATTCCGTTACAATGTGCATCGGTTTTTTTTCTTTGTATAGTACTATTTTTATACTTTTTTTGCCTGTGGGTTATCTTGTTCTTTATAGTCCACCAATTGAACTTTTTAGCCAATCTATTAAATGTTAAGTTTTAACAAACAAATATTTTTCACTGAACTGTATGTCAGTCATATCTGTACCTAGTAGCATCCTTCATCATTTCTCTTTGTGTACATTTATACTGGGTTAAACCCCCAAATCAGGAGGTTCTGCAACTTCTGGCTCAATTAAACAACGTTGGCTTAATGAAACAGTTTTGGTGTATAGATCACACAGTCTCACTGCTCAATTTTCTGCCATTTAGGAGTTAAATCACTTTGTTTATACAGTTCTAGGCACACCTCACTGCATGTGACTTACACAGCCTTCCTAAACACTTCCTGTAAAGAGTCATATAATGATTACACTTCATTTGCGGCAAATTCTATTTAATTTAGAATTTCCTATCTCTTGCTCTGTTAATAGCTCTCTGGACCCTGCAGAAGCCTCCTATGTGTATTTAAAGTTCAATTTAAAGCAGGAGATAAAAACTTTTAAAGTAAGTTACATCTAATTGAAAATTAAACAATTTTGTTTTCATAAAGGCTGTGTTGGTCACAGCCAGGGGAGGTGTGCCTAGAGCTGTATAAACAAAGTGATTTACCTCGCAAATGGCAGTGGAGCCGTGAGACTGCAGAAGCATGATCCATACACCAAAACTACTTAATTAAGTTTAAGTTGTTTTGGTGATTATAATGTCCCTTTAACAGTGCTTTCCTACCTAGCAAAATATGTAAATATATATATATATATAAATAAATCTCACATAATAATCCATAACAAGCAATATGTCCAGCTTTCATACATGACACAGGATATCAGGAATACAGCAAGACGTATACAGGACAACATAGCTGAACAACTGCAGCTTATTGTATTTGAGCTTTTTGCAGTAAACATTGTCTTTTCAGAGAAAATGCAGTGTTTGCATTACAGCTTA
Source organism: Pelobates fuscus (assembly GCF_036172605.1). Lineage (NCBI taxonomy): Eukaryota > Metazoa > Chordata > Amphibia > Anura > Pelobatidae > Pelobates > Pelobates fuscus. The sequence goes on from NC_086328.1 coordinate 22,963,753, forward strand.
GGGATACCTCCACTGGCCACTCCTTAAATGGCTAGTAGAGGTGCTTCTGGCAAGGTGATGCACAGTATGCAGCACTGCCATTCGGGGTCTCCTCCCTCTGCATGGAGACACTGAAATTTCCTCATAGAGATGCACTGATTCAATACAGCTCTATGAGGAGATGCTGATTGGCCAGGGCTGTGTTTGACCCTGCCCCTGATCTCCATCCTTGACAGTCTCAGCCAATCCAATGGGAAAGCATTGTTATTGGCTCAGAACAACTCTTCTGATGTGAGCCAAGCAGGCAGATCAGGGGCAGAGTCAGCAGCTGCAGACTTGAACAAAAGTAAAATTATTTACTATTATTATTATATTTAGGGGAATAAAGGGGGCACAGGGGGGCTAGATGGTGGTTTTAAAACCATAGGGTCAGGAATACATGTTTGTGTTCCTGACCCAATAGTGTTCCTTTAAACATAGCAATATGTGCATGTCTAATATATCGCACAACATACATTGATACAGTACTATATAAAACTCACATATACAGCACAACATAACGCAATTATAAAGCAAAATGTACAACCCTATATACAGCCAAAAATAGCAGAAAGTCAGCTTTTATACATAGTATAGCTTTGTTCATATATGGCAACATGTACAAATCACAGAACAGAGTTATCTCTAATATAGCAAAACATATAGTTTCATGATTTACAATGTAGCTCAAATACAACAATATGCACAGCTCGCATAAAGGGCAGTATAGCTCAGATACAATAACATAGCCCTTATTTATGGCACATCATAAATCAAACATAGCATTATCTACCAGCTGATAGAGTGAGTCTCAATGGAATTTTCTGTTAGATATATCAGAGGTGTCATTACTGGTTCTATACCATGGGTATCAGAGTGCTGTAACTATGGTACCCCAATGTGGGGATAACAAGACCCCTCTTTTATTTTGTATTGTGATAAAATTCACTCCACCCAGTCTCATTTTTTTTTTTTTGCTTTCTCTGTGCCACTAATCTACAGGTTTGCCCACCATGTTATAAATATATACAACTAGTGTACGTAATATTTTTTATTGTTTTACAAATCCTTAACCTTACATTTATCTGTGTTGTGATTCCTCAACTACTTCAATTTCCAGTCTCCCATTTGAACCAAATCAAACTGTTGAGGACAACTATTCATTCATATTTTGCGTTGTCTGCAGACATCAGTATTGTGCTTTTGTGTAGCCTTAAAGATGACTGATAAACTACAATCATTGTGATAAAGGATGGATCATTGATGTAATGTTGGAGCACTTAAAGTTATTACCAAAGGACAAAATATTAAAATTTATTATAATTGTATTTGCATGTTTCTTTGTCTAATCCACTGTATAAAACATGAACATGATTCATAAACTGCAAAATTAGTAAAGAAATATTTGTTGTGCTGAATACAATGTTCTGGACTGGCAATACATCATACCATCCATCTCTGTCAAGTCAACTTCCTCCCGTTTTCACTTACCTTTTTAGGGGAGAATTCAGGCAGCATTACACATGTGGCTCCAACCCACAGAGGGCACATCAACTTATTGACCACGCCATGAACATGGTGAAGAGGTAGGACGTGAAGTATACGGTCTTCTTTGGTCCACTGCCACGCACTCACTAGAGCATTCACCTGGGAGATGGATTACAAAATATAGGAGATTCACATGGAGCCAAGTTGAAGAACTGGATGGAGCACTAGAGGGCAGCACAGCCCACAGAGGCAACATTAGACTGACAGAATAGAAGCTTTCATTTGGCCATATATTAAGAACTTGGAAAATTCAGGACAATTCAACAATATACAAACCACTTCCAAAAACAAAAGGTCCCTTTTGATTCAGTTTGCATGGGCACTTGAGACCTGTTTTGTCGAAAAGCATGTTTAATTTGCTGATGTATATGAATCTGCAGCCAGTAGGTTATGGGATCAGTATCCTCTTCATCTCCTATTGGCTGTAAACATGGATCCTTTAAACAATAGATACATTGTTTGGTGATGTATTGCAAATCAGGATTTCTAGATGTTGTGAGAAGAGTATGCAGCCAATGACACACAGAATAGATACCCTGCTTGCCTCTCATTGGCTATACAATGGATACATGGAATATAAATGAAAGAGGTCAGTCTTTACTATATTTTACATTTTCCAGCCCAAGAACTTGATATCACAAACCGTAATCTTTGGGAAATGGTTGATTGACAATTACAATGGGAATTAGAATGATAAGAATTTGTTCGATATAAGAAAACAGAATGCTTGTTAAATGTTCCTGTCAGTTACGGTCTCATTATTTTGGACAGGGATCCTCACACTGGTAGCTGGCAGTATAGATATAACCATCAGGTATATAGTTTGTATTACTATCGTATGTGACTGGAGTAATTACTATGTTTGTAGCTAAAATGTAATGTATTTGTTTATTATTGACTAAACTGAGAATTTTGGAAAATTGAAAAAACACAAAACTGGACATTTTAGGTTAAATAAACTGTGCTTTTAAAAAATAGTTTGTAAACCCACAAAGGACTATACTCCTGCCAAACGGTGATCACCCACCGGACCACAACCAATACAACCACACTGGATAGGCAGCTACTACAACATTATCGCAGACGGGGCTCCCAAGAACAGGGACCTAGATAGCACTACCACAAGGGTCCACTACGGCCATGAGCAGCACAGACCCGAAACCAAACCCCCAAAGGGGACATCACCACCCTACTGTTGAAACAATTTGTCTACGTGTGACAAAACCTATACTGTACAGAATGCTGTAATCCTTGATATTCAAACGTGCACTAACCCACCTTTTTTTTTCTGTAAAACTGTTACTTTATGAAAAAAACGCAAATATAAAGAATTCTTAAAGAAAAAAAAAAAAGTTTGTGTAGAATCTCCACAACTCTTGGTTTATGGAATAACCACCAATTCTTTCATCGGTAAAATATACCTCTGATCCACATTGATTCTTATTGGATATTTCACATTACATATGTGCAGGGACATGAAAGAAAAAAAAACAAATCCCAATGCACTGCAAAATACTGTCACCGCCATTTTAGGCTAAATTGTATTAACTTGGAGAATGTATTCATTCAAAAATTTAGATCAGACCAATGCTTACTATAAAATTTGGGCTAAAATTTTACAGGTAGTCGATATATTCATATCATCTCAATTACTAGATCTGGTTAATTAATTAGTCTTACCGTAGCATGCAGGTTTTGGTGTGAGCTGACAACACCTTTGGGTCTCCCAGTTGTCCCGCTAGTGTAGACAATCATGGCTTCTCTCTCTTTCCAGTTTAGTTGGTGAAGATCAACTTCAGAAATTTTCTTTACGGAGAGTTGAGGCTGAGCTCCAAACACTGTGAGCATAGAAATCCCTAGTTTTTCAGCCAAGGGAGCCATAAGATCTTTGTAAATTTCGTCTGCCACAACCAGTGCACTCTGGGAATCTTGAAGAACATACTCCAGCTCTGGAAGAGGATGAGTCCTGCAAAGAGGCACAGCAATGGCACCGCTCATCCATGCAGCCCACTGGCAGACTACATAAGAGGAGTCATTGGGGCACAGGAAAGACACTCTGTCGGGTACACAGTCATTATTCGGAGACCCCAAGACTTGGTTGATTCTTTTGGACAGGGAATAGCTTTGAAGGTAAAGGTCCTTGTATGAATGCTGTCCATGATGGTCAATAAAAGCTACCTTGTTACCAAAAGCTGGTGCTCTGAGAAATACTGGCCCTGCATTGTGGCTATTGTAAGTCCTAGAGGCTTGATGTGAACAGGGCAGTTGGAGAACTCCCGATCCATAGATGTACCTCCTCAAACACGAGGGAAGAAAAACGAGACCATCACTGGATACACCCCAAAATTTGAGTTTTAAAAAGTCTCTTCTTAATAGCATGGCCATATGGTACTCCAATGTAAATTAAAAGCAAAAGTCTTCAACAATCACTAAACCGTCCTACCAACCTCAGGGAACATCCAGGAGGTGGTCTATAGATCTGCAAATGGCTCCACTGCAGAATGATGCTGTAAACGTAAAGCTTCCAAAAAGATGTACAATAAAGTACTATAAGCTGAAATGAAAGAAACATTAAGCAGAATAAAAGACTATAAAGATATTCTTTAGAAAATTAATAGATAATATTTTAACAGACACCTTTCATTAATTGTTTAATGGCCCAGTGTAACAGAACAATGAGGGAAATATCATGAATATGAAGCTGCATGGAACAGCTCTTAAAAATAAGACTAGATAGACACGAGAGAGTCAGAACTGGGAGATAGAATTATGGTAATCTTAGTAATGTATTTGATATTGATATTCAAGTATGCAGGGTGGAATGCTTGTTAGTTCATCAGAATCCATGTTAGAACTTCAAGTCAATTATGAGTTTGTTTTGTGCGGCTGCTAAAGGTTAGGTGTTAGAAACGTAGGCAAGTCCAGATGCAGATCTGTGGGTTAGGAGAAAGGTATGTCCAGCCATGCAGGACACCGTTTAGCAGAGGATTGCAAAAGACAATGCAGCAGAAAATTAGTCAAAATAATAATAATAATAACTATTTATATATTTAATTTTATAAAGGATTCAGGTGTCCATTCACTCGTTTTTTTCTGAAATGCCTGCGTAGGATCGTTACGTGCTGTAGCCGATCTAACCAACAGATGCCACTTTAATGTCTTATTTGCATTTCTCATTAAAGGTCTTGGCAACACCGATTAAGATCTACAGAAACACTGTATATCATAACCAGCTGCTATTAGATGCACTTTTTCTGTCAAAGTAGATATGTAGGCTCAATACTTAAGATTTGGGGAACTTTCCATTCACATGTCATAACAGAATATTTAGAAACTGCATGCAAAAAAAAAACATACTTTTTGTGAAAGAAAAATAAAATTACTTCAGCAGCAATTGTTAAAAAAAATTCTCCAATACAATATATAGATTAAATTGATTTCTGGTGGGAAATTTATCGTCCACAGATTTACTTTAAAGATCTATTGTTGTTGTTTTTACAGCACTGTCTAACTTTTGTGGAACTCACATTTGTTCTCACATTACTGGCTGCAGGTGAGCCATGATGACACCATTCTCACACTATTCAACAACAATATTGATTCAGTGAAAATGGGCTCTATGCTTTGTTTTTGCATATATATGCACCTGTTTATGGCTATATTTATGTTCTTTTGTTTGTATCAAGCAAAAAAAGGAACGCTATAGGGTCAGGAACAGAAACATGTATTCCTGATCTTTTAGTGTTAAACCATTATGTAGGTGGCTTGACCCATTCATAGAAACATAGAATGTGACGGCAGATAAGAACCATTCGGCCCGTCTAGTCTGCCCAACATTTCAAAAGGCTTTCATTAGTCCCTGGCCTTATCTTATAGTTAGGATAGCCTTATGCCTGTCCCACGCATGCTTAAACTCCCTCACTGTGTTAACCTCTACCACTTCAGCTGGAAGGCTATTCCATGCATCCACTACCCTCTCAGTAAAGTAATACTTCCTGATATTATTTTTAAACTTTTGCCCCTCTAATTTAATGTCCTCTTGTTGTGGTAGTTTTTCTTCTTTTAATCCCTTAACGCCGGTACGGCATTCTATGGTGTCCCCATTTAAATGGGCTTTAAAGCCGTTGCGGCAGCATAGAACGCCGTAACGGCTTGCCACCCTGGAGCCTCTAGAATACTTACCTTCCCGTCGATCCGCTTCAGGAGGACTGCCTGACAGCCCAGGTAGCCCTCACACGGCTAATCAGGCCCCCGGGGGCCATGTGATTGCACTCAAAGAACGATCACATGGTCCCCTATAGCCGGCTGTGGATCTGCCAGCATGGAGACTGTCTGGGCTGTCAGACAGTCCCCCTGCTGGTGGGAGGTGTAAAAAAAAATATTATTAAACATGTTTAAAGTAAATTAAATATACATATATATTATATATATAATATATACATCATATATATATATATATATATATATATATATATATATATGTAACGTCATACGTAATGTATTTAATTATTAATATAAGTACATATATTAGTATTAAAATACATTTAGAATGAAGTTAAATATACATAAGATATACATACTAAAGATATAATTGTTGTGATACGTTTTACTGTTTTGAAACACTAGTATTTGTGTTCTGCGAAGTCTCCCTAGTATAACAGTACCCCCAATTGCAAAGGGTTTTATGGTGTTTTCAAAAGTTACAGAGTCAAATATAAGGCTTGCGTTTCAGTTTTTTCACATTGAAATTCGCCAGATTGGTTACGTTGCAAAAAACTAATTTGAACACCATTGGCCACTGGCGTTCAAATTAGTTTTTTGCATTTTTCACACACAAACAAATATTAACACTAACTTTGGCCAGTGTTTGTGACCAAGTGGCTACTAAAAAAGACTGGACATACCCTATTTGCAATACCTTGTGTTGTCTACTATTGCAAATGGTATGTAATCATGGGGGTAATTCTCATTCCTGGGCTACTATACGGTCTCAAATGTAACGTAACCAATCTGGTGAATTTCAATGTGAAAAAACTGAAAAATTGAACATGCTGGATTTAACCCTGTAACTTGCCAAAACACCATAAACCCTGTATATAGGGGGTACCGTTTTACACGTGAGACATCGATGAATAGAAATATGTGTATGTTATTGCAGGAAAAGCAAACAGTATTATGACATTCAGTTAAAATGTCACGTAGAACTAAAAAAAAAAGAAAAATAATCTTATTTTATCCCATTTTTTTAATATATATTTTATTCATATTGAATTATGTTTCATACATAAATATTTAATGTTAAACGAAAGCCCTGTTTCCCCTGAATAAAATGATATATAATAAGTGTGGATGCACTTAATATGAAAGAGTCGAATTACGGTTGAACAGACATATAGTCAAATTCCAGATTTTGTTTTGATCAAGTGTACATTTGGCTCAGTCCTTAAGGGGTTAAATATAGTCTCCTCCTTTAGTGTTGATTCCCTTTATGTATTTAAATGTTTCTATCATGTCCCCCCCTGTCTCGTATTTCCTCCAAGCTATACATGTTAAGATCCTTTAACCTTTCCTTGTAAGTTTTATCCTGTAATCCATGAACCAGTTTAGTAGCCCTTCTCTGAACTCTCTCTAAGGTATCAATATCCTTCTGAAGATACGGTCTCCAGTACTGCGTACAATACTCCAAGTGAGGTCTCACCAGTGTTCACCTAGAAAGGGTTAAAATGTACCTCCTATTAGAGCTGCGTGGGTCCACCAATGTTGACCCCGCCCCCCGATCTACCTCCTTGGCTGACATTATCAGAATTGATGATCTCAACCAATCCAATGCTTTCTCATAGGGAAAGCATTGGAGTGGCTGAGATCACCAAGGAGGCGGGTTGGGTGCGTGGCTAATCAGTACATCTCTATAAGGAAAGTTCAGCATCTCCATGGAAAACACCTCCAGTGACCCCAGGAAACACCTCCAGTGACCATTAGAGGAGTGACCACTGGAGGTGTCTCTAGGTTTTCAGGTATATACTGCCTTTTCTATGAAAATACATTGTATGCATGAATATGTCTGCAGGGACTGTCTGTACTCACCAGAACAACTACAATGAGTTGTTTTGATGTATATAGTGTCCCTTTAAATTTAGTTTAAATGGAATTGAAGTGGTCTGAGTATAGTGTCCCTGTGCCTCTTTTAGAGAAACTGCAATGTTTTCATAGCAGTGTTTAGACTGCCTCTACTGGTGCTTTCTATTGTTTCACTGAGTTTAACATTTAACGCTTTTTATGTCCAGTATCTTTTAAAACCCCATAGGAAAGCATTGACCAAATGGTTTCCTATGGGTAAGGCATAATGACCACGACACTCACCACACATGTACATTAGCTTCCCCATCACAATGACATTGGAGGAGGCAGAGACTGAGCCAGCACAGAGGAGATTGTTTAAAAGGTAAGGGGACAATATAGCTTTGTATCCCTAACACAATAGTGTTCCTTTTATCACTCACGTTTAAGTGATCAAAGCTCTGTTTATCAACGATTTGATGGCACAATAGCAACATTTTATAGTTTTAAACCTTTTTAAAGTCTTCAACATTAGGGTAAATTACATGTTCTATCCCTTTCTTTCTGTAATCTGATCTATATCTGGCAATGTTTATCAATTTCCATTTCTTACACTGATCCATTTAACAGGAGTTCTCTGCCTACTGGGGGGATTCCTAGTGATACTAATGGGGCTACTTGCAGTGTAAATCACGTCAGACTTCTAGATGGGAAACCTTTCTAATGAATCACTGCCTCCACATTCAGAAAAGTTCTGGAGAAAGTTAGTTCTTGACCAAGACGTCAAGAAGGGTGAGCAGTTACCCCAGCTATTACCATTAGCCAGAACATTGCACGCCCTCAAATTGGTTGACCATCTCTATAAGAAGTACAGCAAACGATCAAAGGAGAATACTAGTAATACAAGTAGACAACACCAGTGGATGATAATGATGCTTGTGCTTCGGGAGGTCATTGAGGGAGTCTGTAAATTAAAGGCAAATGCTGCTATACCATGTACAGCCACATTAGTAGATCTTGCACTGTAAAGTAGATACCTCCACTGAGACTATACTCCTTTAGGAATGCATCAGAAGAAGAGCCCAGAAAATAACAGATCGAGTGCTTGCCTTTAATATTAATTAAATTAAGCCTATGCTTCTCCCAATCTTTTATCCTGGTGAAACATGACATCCTCCTGAAGAAAAGGAGCAGAATAAGTTGTGTGTATGCTTCTCCACTAGGTAAAGTGGGGCAGCTGTATTCCAAATCACAACAAAGCTCACAAAGACTTGTGGTTTCTAACCCAGCAAAAACAAAAAGTCAAGTCTTATCCCTTAGCTCATCAAACCCGCAAGTCACTTTTGAAGGAGAGTCATCAACGATCACACTTGCAGGGTTTTTCACTTGTGTGAGAATTCAAAGTAAATGTAATTTTAATGAATAATCCTGTTGGTGTTTATAGCAGTTGATGCCAATTATAATATTGATGGGTCCTTACAGGAGTTTAAGTATTTGATCACAACAAGGATGCTTACTGGTGGGAAACAGAGCTGAATAGAAGTATAAGTAGGTATTTTCAGCCCAAGATAAGTCAAAATTAAGCTATGCACAGGTAATGAGAGTCCTAAGTAGAGTACAAATCTTTGAGGAATAAGATCCCAAGAACCACATGGAAAGGGCACAAGAAACGATCAAGGTCGGGTGCTGGGGGGATAGAGGAGTTTTACAGAGAAAAAAGACCACCAGGAGATAATGAAGTAGTATTTTAGTAAATCTGCAACAAATTTGGTTGCATCCTCAAATGGAACATCCAAGGAAAAAACAAACCTCTCAATGAAACACAAATAATGGCAATTTAGAAAATGTATTAAATAAACATTAGGGTGAATGTGGGGATGCTCAGAACAGAAAAAATAAATAAAATAAGGTTAGAAAATCCAACACTTTTAATGCTACACATGCTACTTACTCATGAAGGTTTCCATTAGCGATTATAAATAATTTACTTTCATTTTGTGTGTTGGTTAAGAAACAGACCCACAATTTTGTTTTCGATGTTTACAGGCTAGTCAATCACGAACTGGGACATTAATAAATAGCTCCAAAGTTTGCATTCTATATCCTTTATCCTCCACAAAAATCCACAGTCATCATTCAGGCAGTAATACGCCATATGTAAAAGTGATATAACTGAAGAAGTGACAAAGAAATATATAGAAGTGGCGCTTGAGGATAAAGATAGTGAATGGTGCTGCTATATCCAAGTATATCGCCACTATGTATACTTAGAAAGAATTCAGAAAAACATAAAAAGGTAAAAGCGCACACAAAAGAAAGGAGGTAGTTACCTGACGTATAATATAATATTTAGTAACTGATGATAGATATCTCCTCCTTATATACAGCAAATGTATTCAATATTGTATTGCCTATACAAAAAATATAAGCACAAAACAAAACATAGTGTAATCTGCATATAATACACAGTAAAGTGGGAATTTTGAGCTGAAATCACTCACACTTTTCTGAGCCGTTTAAAAGTAGGCTCGGGACTTATGCAGTTTTTATGTCACTTAAATGGGACATACGAATTTCCTCCTCTCTTCAGGCAAATTCTCCACTTATCTGAATAACCATCTGTTGGAAAGTTGGAGTCAGGAGTATCAGGATATATAGATAAAGAATTTATTTGTATAAAACAAAAATAAATATAAAAGTATTGCACAACGCGTTTCAACCATCTACTAGTGGTCTTCCTCAGGTGCTGTTCAGAGTTACAATGGACATACTGTTGTTTATACAGGGGATAGTATTGAGACTTTAATTGCACAATTCCCTACACATGTAACACTAATTAAAGTACATTGCCTTATATGGTCCGAACCGGATGTGAACTGCCACCTCCAATATGGCTCCACATCCGGCAATGTACTTTAATTAGTGTTACATGTGTAGGGAATTGTGCAAATAAAGTCTCAATACTATCCCCTATATAAACAACAGTATGTCCATTGTAACTCTGAACAGCACCTGAAGAAGACCACTAGTAGATGGTTGAAACGCGTTGTGCAATATTTTTATATTTATTTTTGTTTTATACAAATAAATTCTTTATCTATATATCCTGATACTCCTGACTCCAACTTTCCAACAGATGGTTATTCAGATAAGTGGAGAATTTGCCTGAAGAGAGGAGGAAATTCGTATGTCCCATTTAAGTGACATAAAAGCTGCATAAGTCCCGAGCCTACTTTTAAACGGCTCAGAAAAGTGTGAGTGATTTCAGCTCAAAATTCCCACTTTACTGTGTATTATATGCAGATTACACTATGTTTTGTTTTGTGCTTATATTTTTTGTATAGGCAATACAATATTGAATACATTTGCTGTATATAAGGAGGAGATATCTATCATCAGTTACTAAATATTATATTATACGTCAGGTAACTACCTCCTTTTTTTTTGTGTGCGCTTTTACCTTTTTATGTTTTTCTGTTTTTTTTTGTGATATAACTGAAACCTATGACCAGTTTATGAAGGCCAACCAGAGCTATGGATTTGGGAATCTGATGAGTTGTAAGGAGAAATCTGGGCTACACTGAGTGTGGTGTGCCCCTGGAGAGTTTCCCTAAATGCGTACACTTATTAGGGCCAATGTTGTCAAGTGGGGACCAAAGTAGATCTTATGGACCCTGGGTACACATGGATTGTGGAGGGGAAAACGTTAGTAAGAAATACATAGATAGGACTGGATGCCTAAAGACACATGTTTGGCAGTAAGCTTGAGGACATATACTAACTCAGAAGTCATTCTAATCAAGAGAACAAACCAACCATTAAATAGAACAAACACCATTTAATACAAAGGTGTTCTGTTGCTGCAGTGTATTGAGATAGATATGAGTACTATGGGAAGAAATTTTCTACTAAAGATTACTAAATGACATGTTTTGCCTTAGATAAGACACATGGTTTATTCTCACAATGTTTGCTCACATATAGCATTGAATATCCTTTATTTGTAAATCGTGCATAGGAGCCATAGCTTTTTGAGTAATTTGCCAACCCAGGACTCAAGACACACCAACAATGCAAGGTTTATTTATTTCTCAATTCTTTTCAAATATGGATACTGTCTGAGACAGTTGTTTTGCCATGAGAATTGGGTGGGAATGGCTGGTCTACTCAATAAAAATGAATTAGTCTCTTGCTAGTAAACTACGCTCAGGTACCTTATATGACTGGATAGGGCTATGGTCACTTTCCCTGCATGGCTAACTAGATGGCTGAGGTCCCTGGGACCTACTAAAAGAATTACAGAGGTAAGGTCCATTCCTGGCAAGTTAGGTTGTGGTGGTCAGGTCTCTACATAGCTGGCTAGGTGGTGGACGTAAGGTCCCTGCATGGCTTGCTAGGTGGTGGAAGTCAGGTCAATCCATGGCTGGCTAGGGGTTGGAGATCGGTCATTCCATGGCTGGCTAGGTGGTAGAGGTCAGGTTCTTCCATGGCTGACTAGGTGGTAGAGGTCAGGTTCTTCCATGGCTGACTAGGTGGTGGAGGTCAGGTCCACCATGGCTGGCTAGGTGGTGGAGGTCAGGTCCCTCCATTGCTAGCTAGGTGGAGGTAGTCCGGTATCTCCATGGCTGGCTAGGTCGAGGTAGTCAGGTCCCTCCATGGTAGGCTAGGTGGTGGAGGTCAGTTCCCTGCATGGCTGGCTATGAGGTGGAGGTTACGTGGAAGAGGTAAGGACCCTCTATGGCTGGCTAGGTACTGGTGGAGGTCAGGTCTCTGCATGCCTGGCAATGTAGTGGATGTCAGGTCTCTGCATGGTTGGCTAGGTAGTCAAGGTTGGGTCCCTGCATGGCTAGCTAGGTGTGGGGGTACAGGTCTCTGCATGGTTGGCTAGTTAGTGAGGGTCAGGCCTCTGCATTGCTGGCTAGGTAGTGGTAGAGATCGGGTCACTGCATGGCTGGCTAGGTGGTGGTACAGGTCAGGCGCCTGCGTGGCTGGCTAGGTGGTGGAGGTCAGGCCCCTGCTTGGCTGGCTAGGTGGTGGTTAGATCTCTGCATGGTTGGCTAGGTGGTGGTGGTCAGGTCCCTGCATGGTTGGCTAGGTGGTGGAGGTCAGGTCCCTGCATGGTTGGCTAGGTGGAGGTCAAATCCCTGCATGGCTGGCTAGGTGATGGGGGTTTGGTCCCTGCATGGTTGACTAGGTGATGGTCAGGTCCCTGCATGGCTGGCTATGTAGTGGAGGTCAGGTCTCTGCATGGTTGGCTATGTAGTGGGGGTCAGGTCTCTGCATTGCTGGCTAGGTGGTGGTAGAGGTCATGTCTCTGCATGGCTGGCTAGGTGGTGGAGGTCAGGCCCCTGCATGGCTGTATTGGTGGTGGAGGTCAGGTCCCTGCATGGTTGGCTAGGTGGTGGAGGTCAGGTCCCTGCATGGCTGGCTAGGTGATGGAGGTCAGGTCCCAGCATGGTTGGCTAGGTGATGGAGGTCAGTTCCCTGCATGGCTGGCTAGGTGATGGAGGTCAGGTCCCTCAATGGTTGGCTAGGTGGTGGAGGTCAGGTCCCTGCATGGTTGGCTAGGTGGTGGAGGTCAGGTCCCTGCATGATTGGCTAGGTGGAGGTCAGGTCCCTGCATGATTGGCTAGGTGGAGGTCAGGTCCCTGCATGGTTGGCTAGGTGTTGGAGGTCAGGTCCCTGCATGGTTGGCTAGGTGGAGGTCCGATCTCTGCATGGTTGGCTAGGTGGTGGAGGTCAGATCTCTGCATGGTTGGCTAGGTTGTGGAGGTCAGGTCTCTGCATGGTTGGTTAGGTGGTGGAGGTCAGGTCCCTGCATGGTTGGCTAGGTGATGGAGGTCAGGTCTTTGTACGGTTGGTTAGGTGGTGGAGGTCAGGTCTCTGCATTGTTGGCTAGGTGATGGCGGTAAGGTCTCTGCATGGTTGGCTAGGTGGTGGAGGTCATGTCTTTGCATGGCTGGCTAGGTGGTGGAGGTCAGGTCTTTGCATGGCTGGCTAGGTGGTGGAGGTCAGGTCTTTGCATGGCTGGCTAGGTGGTGGAGGTCAGGTCTTTGCATGGTTGGCTAGGTGGTGGAGGTCAGGTCTCTGCATGGCTGGCAAGGTGGTGGAGGTCAGGTCTCTGCATGGCTGGCTAGGCGGTGGAGGTCAGGTCTCTGCATGGCTGGCTAGGCGGTGGAGGTCAGGTCTCTGCATGGCTGGCTAGGTGGTGGAGGTCAGGTCTCTGCATGGTTGGCTAGGTGGTGGAGGGCAGGTCTCTGCATGGCTGGCTAGGTGGTGGAGGTCAGGTCTGCATGGCTGTCTAGGTGGTGGAGGGCAGGTCTCTACATGGCTGTCTAGGTGGTGGAGGGCAGGTCTCTGCATGGCTGTCTAGGTGGTGGAGGTCAGGTCTCTGCATGGCTGTCTAGGTGGTGGAGGTCAGGTCTCTGCATGGCTGTCTAGGTGGTGGAGGTCAGGTCTATGCATGGCTGGCTAGGTGGTGGAGGGCAGGGTTGTCTGGAAGCATGTGCAGCAATAATAAGTATCGGTATATTAGTTAACACACTGAGAGGGCTGTCCAGTCCTGTAATAACATCCTGCCTCTATTAATTATATATACTCCGGTTTCTATAACGGTTTACACGGCTTTCTCCGCTCTCTCACCTCCCACGGTCACTGAAGGACCTGTACTTCACCGTACCGCTCCCCCGGAAACACAGAGCCGGAACAGAACGTTCCGACAGCGGCTGATTGGATCCCATTCTATGTAACTCAGTAAATTATTAACTGACAGCCTGCTATCACACAATACATGGGGAGCTGAATTAAATGGACCTCACATGTCTTAACTGTTTACTGACAGCACTCTATAAACAAGCAGCATATGCTCTGTGTGGAATAACCCCTCTGGAAAAAAAAATAGGAAAATAGTTAACTTACTTGCTGAGGTAATTAAAGGTCCCTTAAGGAATATAATGTCTTCCATTCCCACCCAGAGACAAAACAAACTGTAAGCATGTGCTTCTCTTATTCTCATTGGTAATAACTGTAAAAAGAAATGCAATTTGAATGCTACAGCTAGGCACATGGTAATTATATTAAGACTGCTCATTTTCTGTTTATTATTCATATCTCTGCTCATAGCATATATTATGCCTATTATTCTATTGCATAAATCATTACAACTCTCACATGTCTCTTTTCCCCAGATCCTCTGCGTAGCAGTGTAACATGACTTTGTCATTTCATAGTTGATTTGCTTGTTAATAGGTAAGTTTAATACAGACAAAGGTTACATATAAAAAACAATGATAAAATACAATATTACCTGTATCATCCCTGCCCTCCCCCCCTCTCCCCCCTACCCAATATATCATATTCCACACAGTTGTATAATAGTGAAACAACTGCAATTGCTCAAGATACATTTGACATACATGTACAAAATGTATCCAGTAGGAAGCTATATCCAATAGAAAGGAATATAAACTTCCTAAATAAGTGGGGATTTAGGAATTGCTTAAAGGACCGGAATCTAGGGGACATTGTAATGGACTATGATGGTGCATATCATAACAGGTAATCTGTAGGTGAGATCTGGGGGACAAAAGACAGCTACAGGTAATTGGCATAGCAGAGAGATGAAGGTACTGGCGTGTAGTGCATGTAGACTAAGACACAGTTATGATGGACACTAAAATTTTAAGTTGACTCCCAAAATATACAGTTATGTACAGGAAGTCAGCATATTGGCACCTATTGCCAATATAATGACAGAAATGATAGCCATTGGGGATAAGAGTTCATGATCGCAATGCCAAAGCGTGATTTTGGCAAGCACGTAAATTGAATGTGGAGTGAGAGGATCTGATATTATGGATGTGTGGTGTTCATTCAGACTCCTGGTTTTTGTTTTTTTTACTGTAATTTTTCTGGTCCAGCCGGGTTTTTGAGGGATAAGCTCCTGTACATAATCACATTCCACTGACCTCAGTTTGGAGCTGATCTCCTGAACTCCAGCTGCTCCCAGCGGTGACGTGAGGGGTTCCCCAGACTCCCCCCATGTGTGACAATTTTGCAACCTAATTGTGAGGAAACCAAGTATCAAAGCATGTGTCAGCAGCAGATGAGCAAGCACTTGGCACAGCACTCTGTTTTGAAGACGTGGATCTGCTTGGCACACAGAACACGTCGGGCACATCTGCCTCCTTTGATAACAGCTGCGCCATGTGTTGGCACACACAGATATGTTCTGTATTATTATCCCAGCATGAGTGATTGTGTCACCTACCTGTAGCAATAGATTACTGGCTTCCGTTTGTAAACAATTTAAATACGTGAAACGTCAGCCCTGCGTGTATGTATACCATGTCTGATATATCCATTCATATTAGCCAGTGCAGTAGCTGGATAAGAATGTGATGAAGTTGGAGGTTGGTAAAGATTATGTCTGTATAGATTTCCCACCGTGTGTAAGCAATCAGGAAATTTGTTATGATATCGAAATTGGCTGCATGTGTGATACAGAAAAAGTGTAATACTGATCTGGTGAGTGCAATGCAGGAATATTAGACATGGATGAGATAGGACAAAAAATAAACATGATGTAACGCAGGAAGAATGGAGAGGAACGCAGTACAGGAACACTGATGCTGCATGTAACAGAACAATCTGTCATCTGCGAATCAATGATTCTTCCCCAGAACTCTCTAAAGGTATTCTAAAACTGATAGACATTGTGACCGTCTCAATGTGTTCCTTTTGATCACCCAACACAAAGTGGGAGCAGAGGAAATATTATCTTCATTAGAATATTAGGTGTTGTAGTAGATTTAAGCCATCAGCCTATTTGATAATTTACTGATGATTGAGCACTGGGTTTCAATCCCTATCTTACACAGTATGGGAACCATTGCTGTGCAAGAAAAGGACGCTGATCACCATAAAAGAGCAAAGATGCAGGGCACGATACTGGCATGTTGATGCAGGAGTGTGACAGTGACATTGACCACATGTTGCTGTAGTATGAAGTAGACAGTGACCACATGTTGCTCTCCGTGACATTGACCACATGTTGCTGTATTATGAAGCAGACAGTGATCACATGTTGTTTGTGTGAGTGTGTTCTTATAATTAATTCTAAAATTGCATTTGCTAGTCCATTGAGTTAAGGAAACTACCATTCCCTAATTAGTAAACCCTTTTTGTATTCATAATTTAATTAGTATACTATTTCAAACAATTCCTTCCCAGAGAAAGAAGAATAACTAATGTAGGAATATGATATCTGGCTACAGATTTATACAGAAAAACAGAGCCTGTCCGGCTTCTATGCACTAATACACAATAATGAAAAACAAGGACAAAAATGGAGAGGTTTAAAAGAATGACTATAATAAAAGTTTATTGCAGAAAGGAGAAAACTGTGTCTGAGAGCCAGGTCTACAATTTCTTCTGAAATGTGTGATGGTCCTTTGTTATTCTAATGTCAAGAGGGGAGAGTATGCCAGGGCTGTGCATCATAAATAGAAGAGGATCGACCTTTAATCGATTGACCCAGACACATGCTGATGCTGACCTAAGTTGATTAGAGGGAAAAATAAATACAAACATATCATTGTTGTAGATCTTGATGGGAGGTTTGGTTCGTATGCTTTGTTTAGTTGGGAGCCAGTTTAATTGCTTGATGTTTGATCAATCATACTTCTATTTGGTTGGGTCTAGGTGTCCAGTCGTAGACAAGGTACCAAGAATGTTCTCAGCTTGAAAATTACCTTACATTCTCCTATTATTAACAGAAACAATTTTATTCAGGTGTACATATAGCATCCTTTCTAATAAGTCAAACCTTTTTTTTTTTTTTTAAATCCAGATTTTGCCCACCAAAGGTATTGACTTTGTCCTTTTTAATGGAACATGTTGCTCAATCTAACTGGGCACAGCACAAATTTTAGATAAAAAAAAAAAAAAAGCTAAACAGAAAAAAAGATCATTTGTGGAATTTTTCCAATTTGACTATTTTGTCAGAGAATTTGCATTCACTTGTCCATTTTCTACAAATTTAAATTTTACTGAATAAACACAACTGTGCACTCCAGTAGCCACGACCTGTACAGAGAAACCAGACTTTCAGTGTGCAACTAGTTATTCTAGGTGGGACAGGACTTGGTCAAGTGTTTATTCCGTGTAAACAGTAAATTAACTAATAAGTTGCAAAATTCTGACTAACATAGGTGAGTCAAAAATCCAAATACATTCTACCCTGAAAATATATTCCAACTATTTTAGTCTAAATTTTGCAAGGTCACTACAACTTGCCATGTAGTAAACACACCAGGAGGTACTTAAAATAATACTCCTGCCTGGCACTCACCGACACATGGTCAACTGGGTACAATTGTCCTGCCAGGTGGTGCATTTTGTGAGCTACACCTTAGTAAATGATTACATTATCAGATTTCGGTGAGAGAGGGGGGTAACAGATCGTGCTGACCTCCCCCAGTATTCAGACATCGCTGTCTGAGTCTCCAGATAATTGCTCACCCTCTAGTTATCACTGACAAGGTGTCTCAAACTCTGCACTGGGTGTTAATCCCTAATTGGCATTTTCTCGCTCTAGCAGATTCTTTATTGGAGTCCCAGAGGATTTTATTCCTGCAAACTTCACGTACGTGCCTGCTGGGTTAACCTGCTCTGTACTTTAAGGATTGCCAAACTCTGTACACAAAGCTTTTTGGTTTGATAAGTTACATTAGTAGATAATGCAATCTCTTGACTACAGGCCAATGTCTGGAACAACATACATTAGCCACAGACAAAGTTTGCAGCCTGCTATCTATTCTTGCCAGTCATGTTGTTTTTAAAAGAGATGAATTTCTGCATGGTATGGGTCATGAAGATACATAACATGATAGGCTTTGGCAATATGCTAGGAAGTATGTTTCAGATGCAAGAAACAGAAAGTCAGTCCATCTCTTTTGGGCTATGTTTACATAATTTTCCGTTTGTAAAAAAGTGGCAGCCTGGTTGGGCTTCATTGACATGAAGCCCACCACCACTTGAAATGTCCATGGCAGTGATCCACCAGCTATTGTTTTGATAGGATACGATAGAAAGTGAAAAGCACAGAAATGAGCAGTAAATGAATGTACTAGGTCCTTAACAAATCTAGGTAAAGGGAAATCGGAACATTCTAAAAAGGATAACGTTATCAACTAGTAATATATACAGGAGGAACTAAGATTGCCAAGCTGTGTCAAGATGGTCTATAGATTTCTGTTCTCCAGGAAGCAGATTTTTAAGTCCTGCTTTGCCTGGTATCTTAAGCAAACCGATCCCTCCTCTGAGAACTGGCGACATGAGTCTTGCCAAGTGTCTGGAACCAGCACTTACATGTGGCAAGTGGAGTTTTGTTGAAGATAACACATTAGCTGTGATAGAATGTTTGGCATTTTAAAAGAGAGGAAATGCATGTCTCCAGCAAGACAAATTTGTCCCTTTAACTAATACTTAAACACACGTTCTCCATTCTAATCTTCTTTCAGAAAACGGTTCAGTTCCATGCCTATTCAAAATTCAAAAGGATTATGGGCCTAGTAGTGGTACTGCATCCCATGGGACTATCCAAGTTAGATCATTTTTCTAGTATTAACCCTTAAAAAAACTATCACGCATGGTCTATGTCCCCACTCACAAGCGTCCCCAATGCTAGTGCTGATGTAAATGCGAAGTTGTCAGTATTTATGGTTATTCCAAATTCATAGGGTTATTAGCAAAAGTTTGACTTATCATGAATTCCAAACATTAGGCCATAGTTACATTTTAGTGAATAAGCCTGTTATACTCCCAAATGTAAATTGTAATCTCAGCTAGACATGTGCAATTAGTTTCGGTCCGAATTTAAATTCGGATGAATTTCGGCAATTCGGACATTCGGATGCTTCCAAATGTCTGAACTGCCGTAGTCCCGAATTTCGGATTGCTGAATCGTGCCGTATTCCCAAATTGCCGAATTTCAGAAGTGCCGAACCGAACGGAAGTACCAAATTGCCGAAGTCCCGAATTTCAGGAGTGCCGAACCGAACGGAAGTACCAAATTGCCGAAGTCCTGAATTTCGGAAATGCTAAACCGAACCAAATTTTTTACCCATGCACATCCCTAATCTCAGTTATTACATGCTTGTACAAAAAGCACCAACTTGAAGGTCCAAATGTAATTATATCATAGTAGAATTTGAAAGAGGCCCAAGAGTCCTTTTCACCGAGACCCTGAAAGTTCACTCATTCACTTAATGGAATTCGAATACAAAACCCATGACTGAGGTGGTTAAGCCCGAATGCACAGGAGATTTAAAAAAAAATAATCAATGTAGTTTGGAAAGTAACTGTGATATTACTCAATGTTGAAATCTTGTTTGTAAAAGGTGTGTTATAAGTTTTGTGCTACTACAATGTAATCGTGATTTCTGTGTGTTAACTTCCCACGCGTACATTTTTAGGAGGATTGGTCCTGATTTTCGGCACATTTTCTTAGTCCCCTCTTTTTTATTTGTCATATGTTTCACAACAAAATCTCACAATAATATTTTTTCAAACTACAATAAAATCCCTTTAGAAATCAGTCTGTGAAAATAAAGCACTCCGTTATGAATTCACCTAAAACAACGTTGTCAAACCCAGATATTGGACTACAGCTATCAAAATTTACAATCTATCAAGCTTTTAAGAGTTGTAGTCCATCAACAGCTGGGCAGCAGAGGTTGAGAGGAAGCCGGTTACATTCTTTTTTCAGGATTGCCACAAAATGAGCAAGTGTAGCTTCTAAACGAAAAACGTGCAGTGTATGATGTGCCGCACTGTGCATTAAAGTATTTTAGGGGTAGGGTGCCCTGCCAATGATGTAGAAGACTCTTAGGTCACGTATAATGTCAGCATTATAACTGTAACCTTAAAAGACCCAACCAGCTAGTACTAAAAGAAACCAACTAACCCAGGGATAGGCAACCTTCGGCTCTCCAGATGTTGTGGACTACATCCCCCATAATGCTTTTACACACATAATGCTGGCAAAGCATCATGGGAGGTGTAGTCCAAAACATCTGGAGAGCCGAAGGTTCCCCACCCCTGAACTTACCAACGCATTGCATTAATTAGTCTTACTCTCACTTCAACATGTGCCTTTTATCCTGAGAAGAGGATATCAAAAATGAAATAAATGGTGGCAATCAGGAACACGTCAAGTGGTTTCGAAAAAATGAATACATCTCTAAAATGATAAATATTCCTGATTTTGGGACAGAACTAGATGTCGTTCAATATACTAAAGTGGATTTCTTT
This sequence comes from Pelobates fuscus, assembly GCF_036172605.1. Taxonomy (NCBI): domain Eukaryota; kingdom Metazoa; phylum Chordata; class Amphibia; order Anura; family Pelobatidae; genus Pelobates; species Pelobates fuscus. Next base: position 22,984,690 of record NC_086328.1, read on the forward strand.
ATCCTAGAACTTAAAACCAAAAACCTAGAAATTTCAGAAACTATCTAACAAGTTCTCATTCATGGTTACTGGATTACAGATATTTTTTTTTTTTTTTTTTTAAATCTGACCACAACTTACAACAGCAGAAGAGGGCACGAGGCTTATAACCCTTCGCCGCATCAGGATGGAAACCATTAAGGAAAAAAAATAATAATAACCATGGTTTTTTTTTTTATTGATTCATCCACTGGAAAAAACAGTTTTGTTATTGCAGCTAATGGATGAGACATTTGTTCATTTTAAACCATTAACACTTAACATCAAATCTCAATTAGAATACGCACCAACACGGATGCTTAATGCAGACCCAGAGTTGGAAGAAATTAGAAGTACGTGTGTATAATGCACAACTATAATGTCACACTCCTGGAGACGTAACTTGTCTACCAGGTAAGGAAAGTGTATCCCTGGTTCTCGACCAGCTTTTGGTTGCACGGCAACATCTGAAAGCTTATCCTTCCAGCTTTAACCATAGCGGGATGTTGTTCTCAATCAGTGGTTATTTGTACTCCGTTACTATGAAAGTGAGATATTTTCTAAGTTACCTAAGGAGCTCATTTGTAAATAGACAAATTATATTGTGTTTTCACTCACATTACCTTTCCAGTGATGGTGTGAGGAGTTAGGATTTTTGTACTCTAAATTTCACAGTTTTGGCACTGAAAAAAAAAAATCCATCTCACCTGTTTTGGCGTAGATATTGTAATTTATTTGTCAGTGCATCACAAGTCACTGTTTAGTGGATAAACCCTTTAATCAGTCTAATTGAGCAGATAAATGCTAGTGAAGATGAATGAGCAATTTGCGTATGCACCTGTGCTCTGCAAGGGCTTCTTATAAAACAAGAAGAATGTGGGCTTCCCTCTGGTACTTTGTATTATTGAGTTTATATGGAGATTATCCTCTAAACTGGGAACTGCAACAAAATGACAAAAAACAAACAAAAACAAAACAAAGAGAGAAAATGTAGGATCAAATTGAAGTATTATCCCATTCAGCTATTTTTCTGATTCAGTTATTTTTGTCTAGTTCCCTTGAAATTCTCCAAATTCCCGATTTAGTAAATAATGTTGATAGTGTTTTTAACTCAATTGACAGGCACAAGCAGGGCCGCCATCAGGGCATGACAACCATACTGCTCTGGGAGTCCCGGGCCCCACATTTCATAAGTGCACATATAGATAGCGATTATAGCTATCTATATGTGCACCTTCGGGCCCCGGCTAACTGTACAGTGTAGACGGGGGCCAGCACCATCTTAACTTTCCAGCAGCTCCTGTGTCTGTAACTCTCACAAGCTCCGCGGCCTGCAGAGCGTTGTCACGGGTTACCATGGCCACTCTCCGCGCGACATGCGGGCACAGCTCGCGAGAGTTACAGACACAGGAGCTGCTGGAAAGTTAAGATGGTGCTGGCTGGCCCCCGTCTACGTTGTACAGCGGCTGGCTCCCTCCACCATACCACCGGACCACCAGGGATGCAATCTCCCCTCTCCCTAGTCAGGTAAGAAGCAGGGAGAGGGGAATACAATTGTGTGTTAAATAGATGTAAATATCCCCCCCCCCCAATGCAGCCCCCTATTTTACACATTTACACACACTGCATACACTATACACACACTGCATTCACCATACGCACACTAAAACCACAACACAAACACACACTGCATTCACCATGCACACACTAAAACCATAACACAAACACACACTGCATTCACCATACACACACTAAAACCACAACACAAACACACACTGCATTCACCATATACACACTAAAGCTACAATACAAACACACTGCATTCAACATACACACACTAAAACCACAACACAAACACACACTGCATTCACCATATACACACTAAAGCTACAATACAAACACACTGCATTCAACATACACACACTAAAACCACAACACAAACACACACTGCATTCACCATATACACACTAAAACCACAACACAAACACACACTGCATTCACCATACACACACTAAAACCACAACACAAACACACTCTGCACTCACTACACAAACACACACTTTATCTAAAACACACAAAACTACATCCATTATACAAATGTGCAATCTGTATCCATTTTACACACCACACAGACAGGGCATCCTTGTGGGCGTACTCAGAAAGGGCCCCGTGGCAGACTCGGGCGGGTCCGGGGGGGCCCAGACTTTGGCCTGTGTCAGGGGCCCAGAATTTCTGATGGCAGCCTTGGGCACAAGTGAGTTAAGCTGTAATATATATATATATATATTCCAAAGGGTCCTTGCACTCATGAGCTTTCAAAATATAGTGGCCGGGTGCTTGTAATCAAGGAGAAGCAATACACATAGTATGGAGAGATGACCAGCACTCACGGACTTCTGGAGTTAAAAGTTGTAGTCTTTATTGAAGAATCATTTAAAATAGGACTGACGTTTCAGTCCACGCTCAGGACTTTCATCAGGATCAGGTATAGTATATACTAAAAACAAAAGCACATTTATAGGAGGAGAATAATATAAATATAAATAATAATTGCTATTATTATTTTATTATTAATAATAATTTATATAAATATTTTCTTAGCCCTGTCTGATTAAAAATGGTGGGCACCCTCATTAGATTGTCAGCTCTTGGCATCACAGTATGTACAGCCAGCAGCTGTCATTCGCTCCATGCGATCGGTCCCGGGCTACGTGTGTGTGAACTTGCCACGCTCCGAAACAGCAAGGTGACATGTGTCAGCCTACCCTCGCTGACAGCTGTCACTCTCTGCTACATTTGTCCTTGTTTTACATGCCATCTGTCCCCAAGCCTACTGTGCTATAGTGAGGAGGGAGGGGGAGGGCAGTTGTCTGGTTATGGACGTGGGGTGCTTTATTATTCATTGACTGTGAAATGAGACAATATGATAGACTTGCCTTTTACCAGCGAATGTGCCCTCTGTCGAGCATGGTGCTCTATTGTCCTACCTCCTCTGGGGACAGGATTCCAAACTTAATGTATAGTGAGATTTTAACCCTCCATGGGCATGGAATCTTTGGAACGAAGGGCATCACTTGTAAAGAGCAATCCTTTGGACAAAGTTCTACGGATAGATCGATCAGCATGAACATTGAATTGATTTCCATGAAGATTGTTTCATTTATGGGGCGATCAGGAGGAACCATCAATTGGTTACCATAATGATCGTTTCAAATGTAGAGCAAAAAAACGAAACTTAACCTTAGTGTCCACGGTGATTGCTCCACTTTAAGAACTTTCCTCCCCAAACGTTTTTTGTGTGTGTAACCATCACCGTGCACTTTCTAAACAATTACTACAGCTTTCCCAGCTAAACTGTAGTGCTTTGCAAATTAAACACCACACTTTCCAAACTCAGGATAACTAAATAAACCCTTATGTAGTATTCTCTGGACAAGGCTAGTTTAGGCAGAATTTTACCGTTTGTCGCAACACTTCAGAATCGAGAGAATATCCCCATATGTTTATGGAACATTAGCGTAATAGTAATACTATTTTAACACGTTACAATTTAAAAAGGGGGCAAATGTAATTGATATCCATCCATACCAACACAATGTACCCCTTTGTACAAACGCACCTTACGTTCTAAGGAATAGTTGGCCAAACAGTCATGTTAAACTACATCTTCCGTGATGTACGGAGAAACCCAAGGCAGGCAAAGCATAATGTGACTGGAATCTACTTTTTGGCCACTAATTTTCAAAGAGTTTGTCAATTCCCAGGTTTGTGTCTAAATTATTGTAAATCATGTATTTTTCTAATCTCTGCTTTAGAAACAGTTAAAGGAGAAGTAAGCTCTGCAGCTTAGCTGCCCCTTTTGCAGCAGATGTCCAACCTATGTCTCCACTCTCTCCAACCCCCCCCCCCCCCCCCCTCTATCCCAGGAATTATCCCTAGATGCACTTGTATGTTGTAGCCATCTGCAATATCTCCTCCAACCCCCATCTCATTCACACTTAAAACCCTGCATTGCCAGAGGGTTTTTTGATAGTCTTTATGCCCTAAACATGCACAGGAAATTAACAAAACAAAACTTTAAATCCTACATATAAATCTGACCCCTCCCATATAATTCATCTCAAGTGCTTTAACACTCAAACACCGGGGAGGGGGGCAACATTAATCAACAATAAACTGATTATTTTTGTAGTAACCGCAGTGAATGTTCATTTGATCATTCGATTCAAGTTTGCATAACTACAGACATCTGATCTGAAGATAAAGATGGGTAAAGATCCCAAATCTATTCTCCGTACCAATAAATGGCAGGCAGTCAGACTAAAAATAAATAAAATATATATATTTGCTCAACTGGTCTTGAACAGGTTAAAAATGTAACTGACTGATGAAATGACCTGTGCATGAACATAAATGGGCAAAATTCGACCTCTGTCCATGGTATATATATCCCACACCTGCCTACCTGATTAAACAGGGGATATTCTATTACCAGTTTACTTTTAGCACATCATAGTGTTTGACTGAGTGCATTTGATAAAAATAAAATTAGTTATTAGACGCACTTTAAAAAATAAATTAAAAAAAGAGAGATTCATAAAAACCCTTTTGTTAGTTTAGCTCTCTACATCGATTTATCATTAAATTGTGTCTTTAACAAAAAATGAATCCAAAATAGCCAAATTGGAAAAATTCTCCATGTCAGATTATATATATATTTATTTTGGCTATTTTAACCAAAAATTCACTTTGAATTCCTGACAATTCACATTTTTGTGAAAAACGCGCTGGTTGTTAAATCTGAGGAATTTGGCTTGCTGTAACACTGTCACTGGTCATGTAGTCAGCTAGATGTTATCCAACAATTCTGCTTGCTCTTATTTGCTATATTTCTCTCGTATCTCCCAATATTGGAAGTATGAAACCCAAATGGTGGACCAGCAAGTACAGAACACAATGGTGAGGTGAGGCTTGCAGATCATGACCATTTGGCAGGACTTAGTGCCACAATTGGGACTATTCCAATCAATTTGGGATCCTTGGTAGAGAAACCCATACAAAATTTGTTCATTACAAAATCAAATTAAAAGTACAAGTAGGACAAAGGAAGCATAGAGAGCAAATACAAAATCAACTTTGAATAATCACTCGCAAATGGCAGAATTATGGCACAAAACAAGGGCAAAACTTAAAGGCACACTATAGGCACCAAAACAACTTTAGCTTCATGGAGCAGTTTCAGTGTATGGATCATGGCCCTTCAGTCTCATTTCTCACTTCTCTGCCATTTAGGCGTTAAATCACTCTGTTTATGGAACCCTAGTCAAACCTCCCTGCATGTGACTCAGCACAGTCTTCCTAAACACTTCCTGTAAAGAGAGATCTAATGTTTAAACTTCCTTTATTTAAAATTCTGTTTAATTTAGAATGTCTTATCTCCTGCTCTGTTAAAAGTCTTCTAGACCCTACAGGAGTCTTCTGTGTGTGATTAAAGTAAAATTTACAGAGCAGGAGATAAAAACTTAATATCTGATTGAGAGTGAAACCATTTTTTTTCATGCAGGCTGAGGAGATGTGTGGCTACGGCAGCATACACAGAAACTAAAGTAATTTAACACCTAAATGGCAGAGAATCAAAAAAGCGTGATCTAAACACTAAAACTGCTTCATTAGGGTAAAGTTGTTTTGATGCCTATAGTACATGTAATTGTACGTAAAACTGTTTAACCCCTTAAGGACCAAACTTCTGGAATAAAAGGGAATCATGACATGTCACACATGTCATGTGTCCTTAAGGGGTTAAAATGACAAAATAAGCCACTTTTAGACTATTTTAAAAAAATATTTCATAAATACAAACAGATAACAGACCAAAGATAAAATACACCTTTCAGATCACTGATAAATCTCCCCCAATGTCTTTCTACCATTAAGATACTTTAGAGACCAAACTTTAAAGTCACAGCAGGCCTGGAATATAAAGTCTCGTTAAACATGTATCTTCATTGAACTAGTGACAATCCACCAATGATATTCCCCGTTACTCTACTAGTCTTCTGGCAGTGAAGTGGTTACACAGCTTCTAAACGTTTGCTAGACTATTAATTGATGCAAGGTTCCAGCAAGGAATTAGTTAATTATTAACTCCTATGCGGCCAGGGCCCCTTCTGTTTTGGCCCTGTGCCATCTGTACCTCCTCCCCCTCTCACTTCTCGCAGCTAATCCCCAGCTTAATAACTCGGTTGCACTTTTAATGATGATAATGAACCGTCTGGGGTGTGAATACAGGGCTTCTCGCTGGGGTGTGGGGGGGGGGGGGGGGGGGGGGGGGGATAGGGTATCTGGGCCGATATGACTGGAGGATGCTGTATGCTACCCAAGTTTCAGCTATCTTACCTCCCAGCTGCCAGTTCAATATTAGATAGAGCCTGTGCTCTGTGAAATGGTTGCAAAGACCTTACAGGGCTCAGTATTCTATAATTACATTGACATCCCATATGTGGTGCTGTGTAATTATTTTAGCTGTTTTAATAAAAGTGTTGTATCAGTTTTCCATTAAAGAAATAGTAGCATCACCCAATGATGCCCCTTTTGTCTATAGCGTCAGTATCTACCCTTGGAGTGCAGCTATAAGGAACTACAATTTCAATGATCCAGGTGGTTTAGCATCATAGGACACAGTTCACAGACATTAATAGCGCTATGAGCTAAACTCTTCACACCTTAGTTAGTACTTACCCCATCTACTGTTTAGGAGCACAGTAAAGTGCCAGTAAAGATGTCATTGAGGCGGCCTAGAGAATAGGAAATGTATTTACTAAACTAGAAATTCTAGGGGAATTGAAAAGGGGACTGCAAATTATACTGCAAAATTTAGAATTTTCTCTTGTCAAACCACAATTTAATTTTCTATTTTGTTTTTGTTTGTTGTTGTTGTACCAGGTTTAAAATAAATTTAAAAAAATCTCCTATTGCAAAGCTATGAAATGAACACGATAAAATAATCATTATGGGTTGTTCAGACCAAGCAGTTTATTCCAGGAATAAAAGGTAGGATGCCATGTAAATCGGTACTGACAAGTATCGCAGCATTCTCTCCTAGTCCTTTCCCGGTTACTCCTGTTTATTATTATTATGGTTATGACATATGTTTTTTAAATTAGCATACCTCCCAAGTGTCCCTGTATAGGAGGGACAGTCCCTATTTGGGGCCCAAATCCCTCTGTCCCTCTTTTCTATTTTAATATTCCTCGTTTTTTATGAGCTCCATACTGTTGGTGTGTCTGAGTGTATAGCAGAGCTCCACAGCAATAATACTCCCAGTAATATATCTTTAAACTACAATAAATGTGTTTAGAAATCAGTCTGTGTATATATAAGATACATCGTTTTTGCTATAAATTACATTTTAGTTGCATAATTGTTATTTGTAATATTTCTCACTTTAAACCTGTCCTCGGCCATACCCCCACTCACACCCCTAAAATTAAAGTGTCCCAATTGGTCCATGTGCAGTGTTGGGGGATGTGAATTAGACTGACAGAGTTATTCACTATAATGTGAACCGTAGTGTCCAGCAGGGTCATAGGGGCTCATGGAGTCTCAGCTCCAGGTTCATGCCCATGGCATAAACCCACTGATCATTAAAAAGTAAAAAAAAAAAAAATACATACCAAGAGCAAGCTTCTGCTTGCTTGTAAGACGGACAGATAGACTGAGAGGTCTAATACAGAGATTGACATAGGGTAAGAGTAAGTGTATTCTTAAAAATGCATTCTGCAAGCGTCCTTCTTTTCCACCTTCATACATATACACACAGACTCACATACGCAAACATACTCATATACACACAGACTACTATAAGCAAACACTCATATACACACAGACTCCTATACGTAAATACATAAACACACTCGTATACACAGGGCCGGAGCAAGGATTTTTGCCCCCCCCCCCCCATATGCTCTGCCCACCATGTGACATCACAATACCCCATCCATATGATCTGCCATATGAGCCAACGTCAGTGCTGCACACAGTGTCTTTTTTTTTTTTTTTAAAGGCAGTGTGTTTACATTACAAAGCTTGCAGGGACATGCTATAGACACCAGAACCATTACATTAAGCTGTACTGGTTCTGGTGACTATAGTGTCCCTTTAACATGCATTGTATGTTTTGGTGTGTATGTATGTGAGTAGGGATGCATTGTATGTAGGCATGCATTGTGTGTTTCTGTGTATGTGTAAGGATGTATTGTGTATGTGTGTAGTGTGAAAGAGAGGGTTTGTTTGTGGGGTATGATAGGGGCTGAGAGGGGAGCAGCTCTTTATTTTTATTATATTTATTTTGTTAATATCATTTTTTTGTATATTTTTTCTTTAGGTTTTGTGTCTTACATTCTCTTTAGGTTATCTCTCACAAGCCCCTTGTGTGTCTCTTATCCCCCACCTCTTTGTATGTCTCCTACATCCTCCAAACCCCTTTGTGTCTTACTCTTCCAAGCTCCTTGGTTTGTCTCTTTTCCCCCCAGGCCCCTCTGTGTGTCTCTGTCTCCCCTACCAGCCCTTCTGTGCTTCTCCTTCACCCCTTCCTCAGCCTCTTTGTGTTCCTTACGCTCCCCCTGTCCGTAAATGATCTCTACCACTTCCCCATCCCCTAGTGGTCTCATCACCATTTCTCCTCCTGTCCCTTAGAGGGTCTCCCCTCTCCTCCTGTCCCTTAGTGTTCTCCCATCCCCTCCTGTCCCTTAGTGCTGTCCTATCCCTTAGTGATCTCCCCTCCCCACCGGTCCCTTAGTGATCTCCGCTGCCCCCTGTCCCTTATTGCTCTCCTCTGCCCCCTATCCCTTAATGCTCCCCCTGACCCTTAGTGCTCTCCCCTGCCCCCCTCCATTCCCATAGTGCTCTCCCTCCACCCTGTCCCTTAGAGTCTCCCCCCTTCCCCCACCTTTCCCTTATTGGTCTCCCCCTCCATCTTTCCCTTTGTGGTCTCCCCCCTCCCTATCTTTCCTTTAATGGTCTCTCCCCTCCCCATCTTTCCCTTAGTGGTCTCTCCCCCCACCCCCATTCTTTCCCTTAGTGGTCCGTTCACCCCCCCCCAAGTGTCCCTTAGTGCCGACTCCCCTCCCTCCCCTGGTGTGCGTCCTACCTCTTTGTAACGTGGTCGGGCGGCGCGGAATTCCCAGGTGTGGTGACAGGAATTCAAACTTTTCCACCTCTTTGATCTAGGCTTAAGTCTGTGTTTGGGCTTCCAATCCTCCCTTCAGTACCGGCTTTATAAAATAATGCACACCACAAAGTTACAGTTGTTGTTGGGTAGCTTAGCTGTATGTTCATAAGTACCTAAAAGTTAAACACCTTCTCTGGCCACCTTATTTCGGCCACAGGACCAGCTTTGCTTTTAATGCTCTGTGATTTTAATATTCTTTTACTCCAACCCACTTAATGAAAACCCTATAAATATTAAATGGTTTTGAACGGTTTTGCTCCAAAAATTTATTCCCTGTAGCTTGGCGGTGTAGGCAGCCATCTACTTTGTCTCTGTGTGTAAGACGGCTGCCTGCCTTCCTTAAACAGATTCTGTCATCACCAAGAATTACACACTTCACCTTTAATAAATGATACTCGTTATAATGCTTACTGCTCCTCCGCAACGGTCTTATACGCAGCAACGGAGAATAAAACTGTCATAAGTGTATTCTTGTGACTGGGAGAGCTTCTTGCCAGAATACATGACCTTTCCTTTATTCTGCCTGTCACAAGGATGCAACCATAACCCTCATGACCGCCTTCCAGGAATACAATCTGATTTTGTCCTTCCATTCCAAAAACCTTGACTGCGTACCATCGATCGAGGGCAATGGTGTTATGGACATCAGTCCTTTGGGGGCTTTGACCTTGAGACAACTACGTGTACACAGGATCATATCTCCAGCCTTATTTTAGATTTATCAAGCTTGTATCCCTTGATTACAGCTTCAGATTCTCTCTCTATAACAATCTAGTACACAGGAAAGGTTTTAGGGTTTTATTGTCACATATCTCAGTATTTCCCACCTATAGATGACTTTGCAGGCCCGGAGAGGGGAATCTAGCATAAATATTTTTGCAGTAATACAAAATACAGTTAAGAGAATGGAACCAATTAAATGGGACCAACTAACCCTTTCACTACTGAGGTTTCCTTAAATAAAATAGGTCAGTTTTGGTATTCTTTTTACTTAGTACAAACTGCGGATCACACATGATCTTTGTTTCACCAATTGGGCAGGGAATTTAAGAGGCAAGTGAAGGGAGATCACAATAAAATGTACTTCTTTTAATTTTTGAGAATCCATAAGGATATAAATAACATTCCATAGTAGAAAGAAACCCTACACTACTTAGATTAAAAGGTAGACCCCCCGCCAACATTCACAGAAGGACTGGATTTTGTCATGCATTGAGTGGGTTAAGTAGACTGTCAAGTCTCGAGTCCATGGAGCAGAGACTTGTAACTTATTACTGTGCTGGACCTGTTTGGCATCTGAGCGTTAATTAACGCTGAATTCCACCAGAAAGGCTCCTAGAAACCCATTAATACTCAATGCATTTATAGTCATTAGTGCTTCAGTATGAATTAATAATGAAGAAACATCAAAAGCCACTTAAAAGAATACCTGTTAAAGGCAGCAGCCTGTTAACGACTCTGCCACCTCGCACTCACGAATTACAAGAAAGACAATTTAAGTGAATATTTAATAATGAAATAAAAGGAGTCCGCGGCTCGAACAGCCTGAAACTAGAACGAAGGCGCTAACCCTTCTGATGCTGGAACAGTCTTGGCCTACGCGATTACGTGATGGTCTAGGAATCTTTAATTTTTTTGGGGGGGTGGAGGGAGTGAGCAAACAGCAGTGATTTTATCTTCGACTTCCAGGAAACAGTCAATTTGTGTTACCACTGAAAATACAATGACCTCTTTTCTGGTCTCAGAGTTCAAATGCGATGTGCTAAAAGCTGTAATAAATGCATTATGTTTTATTCTTTAAGATGGGAGTTTGTTTGTTTTTTTGTGATAAAGGAAGGAAGCAAAACTCAGCTGATCAATAGGTTGCGGTTTACGAACACGAGAAGATGAGTTCTGCTTAGTTATTTGGGTATAAGCACAGGTTAGTTATGTGGCCTGATACACGTGCCCTACGCTGTTAGTTATTGATATAGCAGTCATTTTGATTTAGTCACTTGCTTGTGTTTGGTTTGAGATTTGCATTGTCACTTGCCTGAATGCATCTTATTTACAATGAGTCACTTGTCCAAGTACTGGATAGTGAAGGACCGAGCCACTTGTTTCAGTACCAATTTCCTAATGAATTGAGCTACTTCCCTAAATATTGGTTATTTATTGGATTAAGCCACTTGTGTGAGTACTCTTTAGTCATTGTATTGAGTCACTTGTCTGAGTACTGTTTAGTTATTTTAGTACTTTTAGACACTTATGCGTTATTGGATTGAAGCTATTGTTGGGAGTTTTGATTAGTTATTCGATTAGCCATATGTCTAAGTAATGGTCATTCATTTCAATTAAGAAATGTCGGAGTATGGGCTAGTTGTTTGGATTGACCCGTGTGTGTGTGTATGTATCTGTGTTTACAGTTTATTTGGATTATCCACCAGTAGAAGTACTTGTTATATAGTTGATTCGATCTGCTTACCTTGGGACTGGTTATTGGGAGTGATGCCTGTCTGTGCACAGGTTAATTATTTGGATTGAGCCACTTGTCTAAGTGTAGGCTAGTTGTTTGTAATGACACTTCTCTTGGTTGCCTACTTGGTCTGACCCTGCCTTGGTACTGGGTAATTATTAGGACTGATTTACTATTCTGAGTACTATTTCAGGAATGTCCCGCTTATATTACTACTGAATGGTTATTTTCAAACGTTACTTCTTTTACGTTCTTTTACTTGATACTCTGTAATATCACCATGAATTATCTATATTGACACGTGTATCGGTACTGGTCATTTGAATTTATTCACTGCAGTGCTAGTTAACCGGATTTTTAATACTGGTTAATTATTCCCCTTGACACACTGGTTTACTGGTGAAAAGAGCGACTTGTCTGAGTGTTGCTAGCTGAGCTAGTTGTATTGCCCAAATTAGGGCAGTGCCTTTAATTCAAACTTTGAAGAAGCAGTGTGGTTTGTTCAGTTTCGGTTTGAGCACATAGTTGGTGGGTGCCATGTATACGGATTTCCTAGTCACATGCTAGGCAGATGCAGAGTGGGCCGATCAAAGCTCTGCAAGGTCTCTCCTTGATGATAATTGAGGGGAACCCCCCTTTGTTGGCAAAGGAACAGATGTGTAGACCTGAAAAGTGCCCATACTCAACTCTCCCAACATCTGCTCTTCTTTAAGTTAAAGCAAGAAACCGCAAAGTTGTATCATGCGAGGTAGCTGTGATCAGGTGCACTCCCTGAATGAGCTGGCAGCCACACAGCCCTAAACCAGAGAATGCACTATTAGCAGATCGTGTATGTGGCTAACTCTCACCTGAAACTTTCAGTTTCATAGCTGCTACTATGTACACTTCCTGATTAACATTGCACACTGTACTCTGCACTACAAATAAAGTAGGATCTATTCATATTACACAAAACGGAGATTGTCTGCAACTACATTTCTTAATCCCAATCAGACCTCAGCCAGTAATGTGAGTAATTGGCATTACTATTCTCTATGTTATACTAAAGTGTGAATTGCCAGAAATGTAAACCGCAAACTTTCTTCAGGTCTTTTTATGTTTTTAGTTTAGCTATCTTGGTAAAAACTTTGAAATTCACATTAAAGGAACACTATAGCGGTAGGGATACAAAGTTCTACCTTCCGATTACATCGCTGATGTCCGTCGGCTTTGTGTTAGGCTCCACCTCGATTGACATTATTCGATGGGTGGGGAACCTAACGCGTATGTGGGGCGAGAGTCATACGCGCATTAAGACCTCCTGAAAGGGAGGCATTGAACCATTTTCTATGGGGTTTTTCAGGAGCGTGATGACGTGCAGCATCATTTAATGGAGTCAAACTCTGTGAAACTGGAAGCACCACTAGAGGCAGTGTAAACCTTGCAATGTAAACATTAAAGGGACACTATAGTCACCAGAACAACTACAGCTTATTGTATTTGTTCTGCTGAGTAGAATCATTACCTTCAGGCTTTTTGCTGTAAACACTGTGCAGTGTTTACATTACAGCCTAGTGATAACTTCACTGGCCGCTCCTCAGATAGCTGTTAGAGATCCCTCCTGGGTCATGGCTGCCTAAAATGCATCCAAACATTCAGTATCTCCTCCCTCTGCATGCAGACACTGAACTTTCCTCATAGAGATTCATTGAGTCAATTCATCTCTATGAGGAGATGCTGATTGGCCAGGGCTGTGTTTGAATCATGCTGGCTCTGCCTCTTTGTCAGTGTCAGCCAATCCTATGGGGAAGCACTGTGATTGGATCAGGCTACCACTTCTGATGATGTCAGCAGACTGCTTGTTTTTCTGAGTCTAACAGCATGCAGAGTTACAGCTTCAGGCTTGAATACAGTAAGATTTTTACTATATTTATGGAGGCATGATGGGCCCAGGGGGGCTAGATGGTGGTTTTAACACTATAGGGTCAGGAATACATGTTTGTGTTCCTTACCCTATAATGATCCTTTAATGTTTCTCTAAAAGGGTTGAGGAAGCAGGGACAGTGCAGCCAGACCACTTCAATGAGATGTCTGGGTGTGTATAGTGTCCCTTTAAATACTCCTGTTTACAACACATTGCTCTTATACCCTCAGTCTGCCACATCCGTAAGAATTTACAGCTCAAAACAATATGTAAAATTGGTGCCATAGAAAATGGGAGGGGACATTTTACTGGCTCTCTCCTCTCTTTTTTTATTATATTTGAGAGGGTTTAAAAACAACAAACAAATATGGTATTTTCAGTATCCACGGTTACAAAATTACTATAAGTCACTGGAGCTCCTAAAACAGGAGACAAGTGCCACATTCATGAAAAGCTGTTCCTTATTCACCATGCGTGTCATGGGTAGCGGAGAGAACAAAAATCAAATGGGATTCCCAGGGCAGTAGTGTGAGAGTTAATTAAAAGAGCAAGAAGGACCACAGCTTCCTATCCTTTCACAATTTACAGGATGGGCAGGAGTAACGCATCGACACCTGGATGCAGGACGTTTCACTGCTGTTTATGAATGTAGCTAAATTGCTTTCCCCTTTTCAAATCTCTTTCCCCTATCCTTTCTTTCACAATAAAGGGCATCATAGAATACATAATCCTCAAAAATATAGGAAAATTTGTTCGTTAGTCATGAGGATTAATATAACACCATGCCCCCCAAGTGGGACAATGTTGGAAGGCAGTAAATGGGGTGGGCCAGTTAAGTGATTGTGTTGCCGACTCTGCCTAAATGGGTGGTTTCACCTAGAAAGGGGGCAGTTCCGCCCATTGCTGGCAGGTTAGAATGGCGTGAATGCATGCCAAGCTGTCTACAATGAAGGCCATCCCGTTCAGGCAGGACTTGTGGGGAGCACTGTTACAGTGCTCTCTGAAGGGTCCTTGTGCCTGAATGGAGTGCGAGCATATCTAATTATGCACTTATGCTACGCCTTTTGGGCACAGATCTCAGGTGTCCCCAAAAGCGAAATACCAGGAACAAATTCAGGACAGTACCCAAAAATCTGGACTGTCCCCACTGAAATCTGGAAATCAGATTAATGTAAGTAAATAGAGGCTAGATTGAGGCAGTGTGTCGGTTGACATTACAGCCACGGGCACTGTTAACAAGCTAGTTGGGTGGGTGACTGCAAATCCAAAGGGGACAGAAAAAACCATCTTCAAAGGTGCGACTTTCAGCACACCCCAAAGCTCACCCTTTTTAGGATGGGAACACTATTTCAAACTATTTTGACATTTATTTTTTTATGCTTATTACCATCCAAATGCTTTTTAAAAATGTATTTATTTGTAGGGAAATAGTTTTGGAAAAAATTAGCAGACAATTTCTCTGAATATTTGGTTCTAGTTCAGGGAGGCTTTAATTCAGGGCTAATTTAGATAAATTTGGTCTAACTACGGTAATTCCATGAATACTTACAACAGGACTTTGCATGAAACCTGTGATTAATATGATGTTAAATCTATGTATTACAAAATATCTAAAACTACGTTTTGCATGGGATAGTTCCTCCGGAGTATATAATTGTATTCGCAGAGATAATTAGCCAGTTTGATCACTTGCCATCAAATCCAATAGTTCTCTGATTACAGTTAACCCGTCGTTACCTAGTAGAATCTGCTGCACAATCACAATCTTGAAATTTCTGGATGTATTTGAGACATAATCGCCACTAGAGATGAGATCTAGTGCTGGAACAAGTTCAGAGCATCTTCCTAGAGGAGATAATATTAAAACAGACAGGATTTCTGGGTTCTCTACAAGGATGTAGGCCACATTGTGACACAGTGGCAGAAAAGGGAATTCTTTTTTTTTTCTTCTTCTTATCCATCACTGATAAGATGAAAATTCTTGGCACTGGTATGTGCGGCTTATTAACATGCGTTTTACAAAAGGCAGTGTGTTGTTTTCAAAGCGACGCAGTTCTCCTAACTGGTTATAATTGTATATTCCATATTGTGCGCTGAAAAAAAAAAGGATATACATCCTCTATACACCTGAGTATACTGCCTGTCAAAGAGGCATCTCCCTTTTTGGCTCAGAGTCTAAAGCCCCTATTGCTGCCCGTTCTGTGCTTCTGTTGACGGCATCGAAAAGCTCAGCAGCTGCGGGAGATAGGTTGGCTCCGTCGCTGCCAATTGTGCAGATAGCTGGCACTGGTACTACAGGTCCGGAGGCGACAGGGAGGAGGATGGAAGAGATCACAGAAGGAAAGATGGACAGATGCCACAGAAGCTGAGAAGATGCCAACTCTGGCAGCATGGGGCCAGGGAAGCTGGCACCACATACCCAGGCAGGCGGGAGGTGGTTTGGCACAGGCGCCATTGAGGATGACACAACAAGCAACGTGAGCGAGACAGACAGAAGAGGAGAGGGAGAGTGAGACAGAGGGTGAAAAGGGAGAGAGTGACACAGACAGAAAGAGAGATGAAGAACAGGTTATACAATGGGAAAATCTGCAGGTTGCTTTGTGCCCAGGATGTCTGCCTCTGTAAACACAGGGATTCTGCTGGAATTTATATTCTCGAATCTGTAACATGGAATACGAAGACTCCTTTAATACAAACCGACCATGGTGGCGCCGACGCTTTTTGATTTCGGGCGTCTGTTATCAATGGCCAGTCAAAACACCCAAGCAGAGGGATATCCAAAGATTGGGCATTTTTCCCAGATATCCCCATCTGCCTCTTCACTTTCTATATCTTTACATTGCTGCGTTGGATTGCAGCTTTCTGTATTGAAGCGGCCGCCGGCTCCCTCCGGGTCCCAGGGATAATTCCTGTGTCGGGAATCACAGTACGTGGATGGAACCTTTACGTGGACGATATACAGCATGTCGTTAGGATGTATGGATACAATGTCAAACACTGAAAGCTCTTAAAGAATATGCCATGGATCTGCTATCCTCCTATCATTTTGTAGAGATTATAATGGCGGAACATGCATCATGGCTGAGCCTAGCACCGTGGGTGCAGTAAGTGAGGTTCTTGATTCAACCACTTTCTTAAGTCTACAACTCTCCAATTTTACTGGAAAAAAGTATGTCCTATTTATAGGACATAAAAAGGCACTCGAAGAAGTAAATGGATTTTCATCCTAGTCCTGTTTTACTTCACTTTTGGTTTTCGGGGTGTTGCTTCGCACTCTTTCGGCATCTTGAGGATTGGAGTATGTCACCCCACTGAAAATCTACAACAAGTCAGATGCATGTATGGGATAAACCAGACTCGTGGAGTGGATAGCCTACCTAATAATGTACAAGATTAATTTTTTTATTTTTTTTAAATTAAATAATTTACCCTAAAAAAAAAATTTCATTCCAATTTGAAAGGTCATCATCATTTAAACCATCGAACGTCTCCAAAAAACTGCCAATGAGAATTCATGGCATGATTTCCCATAAGTAAACCATCTCTTTCATCTATCTTTCAATGTCTTGGACCATGTACATTATTAGATTCTGTAACCTTTTGCATCTCTACATAGTTTATAGCAGGTAAAAAAAACAAAACTAAAAAAACTAATGCCTAGCTTAGGTAAAATGCCAAAGTCCTGATATGTACTTTCATATACAGATATATAAAAGGTGGGTGGGTGTATATATGTACATATTTCCCCCTCTTCCACTTTTTTGAAGGAGGGAGTGGGCAATAACTTTGCTAAATGTTTCTTCCCTTGCTGTAAGTAAATGGGCAACTTTGATTTTCCCTCTTTGCTTCCCGACAGCAGGTGTTGCTTTGAGACATTGTCTTAAAGTCACAGCAGGCGAAAAGGATGTTGCAGGGAAAGATGTGATACATTAGGGGAGATTTTGCAAGCTGGCTATAAGAATAGGTGAGGTCTTTTTGGCAGATTTGCTAACCATTGGGTGACTGTCGTATACATGTATATATTATCTCTCTGCCTATCAATCCGTACAATAAATACACTCACACACCACACACATTCTATTCCTGGAGGGTATTACAATTCATACAATGTTTATGTCTCTCTCAATCACCATCCAAGAATGTATCTGTCTGTAACATTCCATATCTGTTTGTCTGGCTGTACACATTTCTCTATATTGCATGGGGATAGGTAATATCATGATCTTGTCTTTGCCTTGTTTATCACCCAAAATGCGAGTCCTTCTCCATGGCCCATCTCTCCCCACCACCCATTTCCTCCAGCCCCTCTCTCTCTCTCTCTCTCTCCTCATTCAATGTCTTCACACTCTCCTTTCTCTTTCATACTTCACAGTTTCTGCCTTGCTACACAGAGCTGGGTCCCCCCTGAGACCTGCCAGATGTTCTGAGCGCTTCCCCCTCCTCATTTCATGAAATATTCATAACCTGCCTGCGTGATCCGCCAGCGGCTGCTGGGACCCGGAATCCAGGGCACGTGCCTTGCACCGTACACCTGCCCTCATAACCAAATCAGAGCGTGCTACACACAGTGACACAGTAGCCAGGAAACAGAGCCTTGATGGGACATGGGGGAGACAGGTATTTAACTAGTTAATGCCACACGGGGGTGGGGGCTATCTATAGATAGCGGCACATCTGCAGGATTCTGCAACGCTCACAAAATGCAACTTTCACATATGTAGACCAAGCAAGTCCTGCAGATCTGATTAACCCCTTGGATACCAGAAAATCACAAGAATATGATCTATGGCCTCAAACTGCAACAAACAGTAGGAATAAATTACTGCATATTTCATGACAATTGGGAAGTGCGAATTACTTGGTTTTATATAGAATACACTCCATTTAGTGCTCAGAGCCATCATCATATTATTTTCCGTAACTGTTCTATAATAGAATGTGGCTATACAATCAGCCATCAAAACATATCTGTAATGTAGCCTGTCATTCACTACCTGATCCTGCAGAACCCTACACAGCTTACATTTACACCTTAAACTGCTTCTAGTACAGAGGGCGTTGTAACTCTTCCTAGTAGAGTGTGCACCGGCTTCCCAAAAACAAAAACCACAACCCTCCCCTATTTCATGATATCATCACCCCATTGGTTTTTTTCCATTTATCTAGGGATTGTGGAGAAAAGACAAGTGCATTACAATTTTTCAGCAGATGTGTTGTTTTTTTTTTTTTTTTAAATAGCCAAGCAGCACAGTTTTTCTAATTCGCCAATATTGGTTAAAGAAAATAATAACCTGCAAAGCAGCTGCCATTTCTTTACAATGCTTTATTTAGATCAGGGGTGCCAATAAGGTAGATCCCCAGATGTTTGAAATTGACAGCTTCCATGATGCTTTGTCATTCCAAAGTAATTCTAAATGCATGCAAAGCGTCATGGGAGTTGTAGTTCTCCAACTTATTGGGATCTGCCTTTTGGTCACCCACGGAGCTGATCGCCTCCCTATGTAATAGCACACTAAGGTATGTGATTCCTATCAGCACCCTCCATTTCACCCAGTTACAGCTCATTATAGTCCTATATAACGAATTCTCACTACAATGCCTCTTAGAACTAGTTTCTCTGTATAACAATAAATTATACCGAGTCTCAGTTGTAGGCAAATCTCAACCAAGAAGTAAATGTAGCACAAAGTACAGGCAAATCCATGATTAGGGTGTGCTATTAATCTGAATCCCACATTATGAGCCCAGCTGGTCCATTGCCCCACATGACCTATATTTCCCTAAACACCAGTTTCTGTAAGGAAAAAAAAAAAATCAATAAATGCTAAATATAGGCTGGGGCAATTAGGAATCTGTCACAGAGGTCCTTACAAATCCAACATGAATCCACATGCACACACATACTGCCCAAATCTCACATTGAAAAAGTGGGACACTTTAATTTTAGGGGTGTGAATCGGGTGTGGTCAGGGGTGGGCTGTTCTAAGAAATTTGAAATTACTTAATTTTAATTTATACAACAACATTTTTATTTAGAATAAGAATATCATATTGTACAATTACAACATACAGTATTTACAAAGACTACAAGATTACAGGACTAATACTCCTAAATAGGGACACTTGGGAGGTATGTGACATAGCACAGAATTTTCTTAACCAACATTCTAGTATAGGTTAAAACATGTACAGCTCTAGTGTTAACACCTCCCACTAGCACTGACCATTACTATAACCCTATCCTAGTACTCACTTTGACCTGAACAACCAAGAGCAGGAAGCAGCAAAGGCCCTGTACACCTAAGAGCAGGATGCATTACGGGTCCTGAATATCCAAGAGCATAATGCTGCCATGTACACACCAGTGCATATCGCAGCATGGGCCCTGGGCATTAATGGGCAGGATGCTGAGTGTGGCCCTGTGCAATCAAAATCAGAGTGCCTTGTGAGGCCTATGCACCCACGGATATGGTGTGGTATGAGCCCAGTTCACCCAGGGAGAGGATGTTATGTGGGCCCCTGTGCATTCAGAGAGAGGGTTCTGAGTGGGCCCCTAATCACTCAGGTAGAATGTTCTGAATGGGCCACTGTGCATTCAGAGAGATGGTTCTGATTGGGCCCCTAAGCACTCAGGTAGAAGGTTCTGAATGGACCACTGTGCATTCAGAGAGAGGGTTCTGAGTGGGCCCCTGTGTATTCAGAGAGAGGGTTCTGAGTGGGCCTCTAAGCACTCGGGTAGAAGGTTCTGAATGGGCCACTGTGCATTCAGAGAGATGGTTTTGAGTGGGCCCCTAAGCACTCAGGTAGAAGGTTCTGAATGGCCCCTGTGCATTCACATAGAAGGTTCTGAGTGGGCCCATGTGCATTCAGGAAGATGGTTCTAAATGGGCCCCTCAGCACTCAGGTAGAAGGTTCTGAATGGGCCACTGTGCATTCAGAGATATGATTCTGAGTGGGCCCCTAAGCACTCAGGTAGAAGGTTCTGAATGGGCCACTGTGCATTCAGAGAGAGGGTTCTGAGTGGGCCCCTGTGTATTCAGAGAGAGGGTTCTGAGTGGGCCTCTAAGCACTCAGGTAGAAGGTTCTGAATGGGCCACTGTGCATTCAGAGAGAGGGTTCTGAGTGGGCCCCTGTGTATTCAGAGAGATGGTTTTGAGTGGGCCTCTGTGCATTCAGAGAGAGGGTTTTGAGTGGGCCCCTAAGCACTCAGGTAGAAGGTTCTGAATGGCCCCTGTGCATTCACAGAGAGGGTTCTGAGTGGGCCCATGTGCATTCAGGAAGAGGGTTCTGAGTGGGCCCTTGTGAAGTCAGGGAAAGGGCTATGAGTGGCCACTTGTGCACTTGGGGAGAAGGGCCCACTCAGAACAGTATCCCTGAATGCACAGGGGGGCACATTTTGAAACATTTTCCTGTGTGCACAATGGCCCACTCAGTGAGACGGTTCTTAGTAAGCCCTTGTGCACTCAGGGAAAGGGTTTTAAATGTGCCCCCTGTGCATTCAAGGAGAGTGATCCGAATGGGTCCCTGTGCACTCAGAGAGTGCTCTAAATTGGACACATGCGCTCAGGGAGAGGGTTCTGAGTAAGCTCTTGTGCACCAAGGGATAGGGTTCTTAGTGGGTCCTTGTTCACTCAGTGAGAGGTTTCTGAGTGGGCCCTCGTTTTACTCAGGGAGAAGGTTCTGAGTAGGGATTTGTGCCCTCAAGGAGAGGGTTCTGAGTGTGTCCTTATTCACTTAGAGGGTTCTGAGTGGGGTTTTGTGCACTCAAGGAGAGGGTTCTGAGTGTGTCCTTATTCACTTAGAGGGTTCTGAGTGGGGTTTTGTGCAGTCAGGGAGAGGGTTCTGAGTAGGGTTTTGTGCACTCAGGGAGAGGGTTCTGAGTAGGGTTTTGTGCACTCAGGGAGAGGGTTCTGAGTGAGCCCTTGTGCACTCAGGGAGAGCATTCTGAATGGGACTCATGCACTTGGGAACAGGGTACTAAATTGGACCTTTGTGAGTCTTATGGAAGTGGATATTGAGAATTTTTTATATGCTGTAGGCCAGACCCTGTATGTTTTCTTCGCATCTTTGTTGATGTTTGGATTTTTGCTTTGTAAGCGTCTGTCTCTGCTGTCTATTCATTGTACTATTTATTAGGGGCTGTTAAGCTGCTTAACGTCTTTTCATCCCTATTGATTACTCTGTAACATTGCAGCCTCCGACCGATCTCCTCCAGCTCCTCATACATCAAATGCTGACAGATATTACCTGTGTAACAGGAGCTCCCAGGAGTATATACATGGGCTTTACTGATGGGATTGTACCATGATCAGGGTGAGATGAGGACAGAACTAGTATAGAATGCAGGAAATCTGAAAGCCATATTATGCTTTTAATCCTATTAATGTTTCACTTGGGAATGCCCAGTGTCGTGGCCCACTTAATCTTCGACAGCAACTAGTGATAAAAAGGGATGGCATGATCAAATGGCACTTTGCTTTGTCTGACACTGTATTTCAATTTTTAGGATGCTGGAGGAACTATTATGATTGGGATCTTGCAATCACTCAGTGTTGTAATATATGGGGCCCAAACATCACCCAGTATTGTGATGTTTGGGTTCTCAGAATCACTCAGTATTGCAATACTTTTGGTCCAGGGAGCCCCCGATGCTGTAAATGTGGAGGTTTAGGCAGCACTCACTATTACTATGGTAGCAGCTCCAGGATGACCCAGCACTGGGATTTCTGGGATCTTGAAATCACAAAGTATTATGTGCTTTGGTATTTGGGGTTCACACAGTATATAGAGTTTTTTGGTCCTGGGATCACACAGTATTGTAAGTTTTGGGGTCTTGGTAATACACATTATTGTGAGTTTTGAGGTCTCGGGATTACACAGTATTGTAAGTTTTGGGGTCCCAGTATTATGATGTTTGGGGTCGCAGGATTCCACTGTATTATTTTTGGGGTCCCAAGATTACACAGTATTATGATTTTTGGGATCCTGGAATTACACAGTATTATGAGATTTAGGGTCCCAGGATTACACAGTATTACAATGTTTGGGTTCCCGGGATTACACAGTATTATGATGTCTGGGGTCTCGGGATTACACAGTATTATGAGGTTTGGGGTCCTAGGATTGCACAGTATTATGAGATTTAGGGTCCCAGGATTACACAGTATTATGAGGTTTGGGGTCCTAGGATTGCACAGTATTATGAGATTTAGGGTCCCAGGATTACACAGTATTATGAGGTTTGGGGTCCTAGGATTGCACAGTATTATGAGATTTAGGGTCCCAGGATTACACAGTATTATGAGGTTTGGGGTCCTAGGATTGCACAGTATTATGAGATTTAGGGTCCCAGGATTACACAGTATTATGAGGTTTGGGGTCCTAGGATTGCACAGTATTATGAGATTTAGGGTCCCAGGATTACACAGTATTATGAGATTTAGGGTCCCAGGATTACACAGTATTACAATGTTTGGGTTCCCGGGATTACACAGTATTATTTTGAGGGGACAGCAACTTTACACTGTTATACAGGCTGCACACTTACTACTTTACATTGTAGCAGAGTGTAATTTCTTCATTAAAAGATATAATACATTTTTACAAAAATGTGAGGTGTGAGATACTGTGTGTATATATATATATATATATATATATATCAGGGCTTGACAAATCCCAGGCACCAGGTCGCCATTGCGACTAGAAATTTTGCCCTAGCGCCTGGGATTTAAAGCCCTTTAGCTAAATGCCGTCGGACAATGGAGCCTGCCGGTCACCCTGAGAAACGTGGACTGCTGGCTCAGGGAGCGTGCAGGCGGCCGCCCGGAGGAGCCTGCATGCGACCACCCTGGGAATTGTGGAGGCGGCTGCCTCCATGATCCCCAGGGCAGCCGCCTGCATGTTCCTGCAACCGGCCGGAGGAGCTTTGCTGTGGTCGGTTGGGGCAGCGTGCGAGGGAGCAGTGATGACGTCATTCCGGCTCCCGGCATCACTTCAGGGAGCAGAGAGTAGCCGCTTGATCACTGCTCCCTCACACGCAGGATGAGCGAACAGCCCCACTGGACCCCAGGTAAAGTCCACTCAGCTCTCCCAAATGTAGGGAGGCTGGGTGGATTCAAATTAAAATGGAACATGTGTGTGTATGTCTGCCTGTGTGTGTGTGTCTCTCGCCTCTCAGTATGTGTGTCTCTCACCTCTCAGTATGTGTGTGTGTGTCTCTCTCTGTCAGTGTGTGTGTGTGTCCCTGTCAGTGTGTGTGTGTCTCTCCCTGTCAGTGTGTGTGTGTCTCTCCCTGTCAGTATGTGTGTGCGTCTCTCTCCGTCAGTGTGTGCGTGTCTCTCTCCGTCAGTGTGTGCGCGTCTCTCTCCGTCAGTGTGTGTGCGCGTCTCTCTCTGCCAGTGTGTGCGCGCGTCTCTCTCTGTCAGTGTGTGCGCACGCGTCTCTCTCTGTCAGTGTGTGTGTCAGTGTCAGAGTGTATCTTCTTGTGTCTGTTTATGTACCTGCACCCTTCCGATCACGAGAGAGATGTTTTTACTCACCTTCTTTCCCATCCCATGCCAGTTTTCCGCGGCTTGTCCTGCCTTCATAGGTGAGAAAATCAATCTAAAAGATCTCCACTAAACCAGTGCTTTCCTATAGGAAAGCACTGGGAGGATATTGCGCATGTTTTCTATATGTAACATTCAGCACCTCCATGCAGAGTATGGAGACGCTGAACAAAGGTGCTGCACACTGTGCAGCACTAACACAGGACTCTCTAGTGGCGTCTGAGTGACTGTCACTAGAGGTATTACTAGGCAGCAATGTAAACACTGCCTTTTCTCTGAAAAGGCAGTGTTTACATTAACCCCTTAAGGACACATGACGTGTGACATGTCATGATTCCCTTTTATTTCAGAAGTTTGGTCCTTAAGGGGTTAAAAAAAGGCTACAGGGACAGGCTACAGACACCAGAACAACTACATTAAGCTGTTTCCCTTTAATAATTGTATATTTCTCGTAAATTAAACTTCATTAGTTTAAAAAATCTGGCTCCTAACTTTTTTTGCTGGCTCCTAGATTCCAAATAAATTTGTCAAGGCCTGATATATATATTAGTGTAGATTGGATTACCCGTATTAGTCCAGTAGAATATTGCTTCAGACCTGAGGAAGAGAGGAAAACTCTTGAAAGCTTGTCTTTGAAATATTATGTTAGTCCAATAAAAAGGTATCATTGCATACTGCAATACTCTGGTATTTTGGCATTATATATAATTAGTATTACGAAGTTTGTATATGCCATATATATATATATATACACACACAGATAGATACATACATACATACATACATACACACACACACACACACACACACACACACACACACACACACAGTCTCTTAATTTCTCCCCCTCTGCTCACAACTACTTCATCCTATTTTATATTACGCCATACCAGCCTCCCTTGCCCTCCCCCCTCCCCGACACACACCCTAATTGTTGTGTCTTACACCAATAACCCATTATGGACCCATGCCAACTCGTGCCGTCATCACCGCTTGGTCCCTAAAGACGCAGCATGCATTGCAATGTTTATTTACCATGGTAGCTTTTTACAGCCCCGCTGTCACTACATGAAGTGTGGCATTGCATTTTTATATATCATACCCCCCCCCCCATACCATCCTTATACATTGTATTAAATTAGCCTAAATTATCTTTAAAATTCACTTTGCTGCTCACACGACATCCTTACTGGGTATCACAGCATCTTCCTTTATATTCATTATACCCAGCATGCCCCATACGGATTTAGTGGTAGATCATCCAACTAGCCTCCCTAAGCCCCCCACAACCCCAGTGCTTCCATCAAGCACCTTAACCTCACTCCCCTCACATCCCAAACCTTGTTATGTGTTCCCTTCCCCCCAATTCCAACATTCCTCTTAATACCACATTAACGAAGGCTGCTCATTTGAATGCATAATCAGCTCGAGCATTCTGCCTGGCTAATTTCGAGGTGGGGAAGGAAACGCTGGGGGGCGGGGGGGGGGTTAGGGTGGAAAGGGTGGGGGGAGTAAAGAAGGAGGTGGAGGAATTTGCATATTAATTTTCCAGAAAGGAAGAATGAAAATGTTTGGAAGATACTTAGATGGGTATCTAGTGGATATTTAACTGCTTCATCCCCAACATGCAGTTCTGCATTTTCGACTTATTGATAGCCAGGTGCGCGACTTACATTTTTTGCTTGCAGCAAGCCCAATCTCCTCCCCTACCCCTTGCACCACACACAAGGGGGTAAAAACCTTATCCGCCAGTGCAGAAATAATGCTATATATTCCACCTGTAACACTCAGGTTCAAGATACCCCTCAGGATTTTAATTACACAAATAGTGTAAGTATCTGCGCAAGCATGTCTGCAGAGCATTTTACAGCTCTACCACAGAGTCTGCATTGCACAGCACGCTCGCTCATCTGCAGAGCCTTGTTTAACCTGCTCATTGACGCATGCTATGCTCAAGGTGGAGATTCCTCGGTGGGAATCTAGAGATGACAGCCTTTCAATGCATAGTACAGAACTTCAGTGTAGGGGGGAGAGGGGGAAGGGGTTAACCAGACAGCCTGTCTATTACTGAAAGATTCACGGAATGTTATGGATTTCTCCCAGAATCCTCCTGTGACATGACCAGAATGCTTATGGTTTTTGGTAGAATTATTTGCAGTACAGCTTGCCAATAAATGTTAGTAACACATCATTCTACAGCCAATCCCTAAGTTAGTGTGAACCAGTGGTTTCAAGAGACAACAACCCTTTTGACATTCCAGCTCTTTTTGACTACATTCTCCGTGATTCCTAACCATCAGTGGAGGTCCACGATGAGCACCGTTAATGGTTTGCAATGTAAACATTCACTCATGATTGCTAGATGTAGACATGGCTTATATGGGTACCGAATACCCATCCATTAACCTTGTCTTGCACTGGGAATCAAACTGTGAGACGACAGAGAACAGATCAGAGTTATACCACCATGCAAACGGTTAATTGCTCTTCATCAGTTAGTCTCCCTCGTAATGTTCTGTTCCTCATTTGCATACTGCATTGTGAGCGCAATTAAAACCAACTTTTAATTTCTTCAGAGTAAATGAGTGTCCTCAACACCATACAGAAATACCATGAAATCTGCACAGCTCAATACAACGGAATGCATTAAACCCAGAGATTTATTTGGAGGTACAAATGCTTCCTGTACTCTCTTATACGTGGAGGATGAAGGATCTAACAAGAAATAACTGCGATTTGGTGATTATTTTTCACAATTGTAGACACCGAAAACGCATCTAGAAACCTGTATTTGCTGTAATTTACAATGAACGAGGAATGTAAGGCATATGGTAGGTCATGATTTTCCTCCTGAGGTTTTGAAGTAGCAGAATGGCACGGTACCAAAAAAAACCATTGTGAGGTGCATTTACCTGAGCATAGATACACAGAGAGAGAAGGAGTATAAATAATCAAATTGGGTTATTCACTAAAGCAGAAATGATGAAGAAATGACATGGAAATGCAAACTTGCAGATCATAATAGCAGAAATGAGCTAGGGATTTTTTTTCCTGTTCTGTTTTGGTGTGCAATCTGTAATTCCTTTGTCCACAATTCTTGCTTTAGTGAATAAATTAGAAAGTGTTTATGCACATTTTCCAGTTGTTTCCCAGTCCATAAATATCGAGATAGCGACATAATTATCATTGTTTTGACTCTGTATTTCAGCACAATATCAATGACCAAGAAGGTATAGAACAGATTCTCAACAAAACAAAAAAACACTTTATTTACTCACCTGATTCCTGCAGCGATCTCCCTCGGAGTTAGGTCGGCGTTCCGCCTCCTACTCGGACTGTATCTGATGGGGGGGCTAATGTGCAGGTGCCGCGAGTGCATTGGGCTCTCCCCGTAGGAACGTGTTGCCTCAATGCTTTCCTATGGGGATTTCTCTGACACTGGACATTCTACAGTAAACTTCCGTAAGCGCCCCTATTAGCTGTCTGGTAGACAGCCACTAGAGGCATTCTTACTCCTGCAATTTGAACTTTGCCATTTCTCAAAAAATGCAATGATTTACATTGCAGGATTAAGGGGACAGGGACACTGCACCAAGACCACCTTAATTAGCTGAAATGGTCTGGGTGCCTATAGTCTCCCTTTAAAGTTTCAGTCTAAGTACCATAACAACTTTATCTTACAGAAATGGTTATGGTGCAAATACTTTGTCCCAGTCCTTTTTGTGTCGTCTGTATTTTTCCAAATGTTTTATTTTGGAGATAAGTGCTGTTTTGTGTGTGGGTTTGTTTAAAGCCACCGCCCGCCCTAAGCAAATTCTCAGCTAGCTGGAATACTAGCCCACTAGGTGGCAATATCAGTTTTGTGCAACTTTTGTGTCTGGTTTCAGAACCAGACGGGTCACCAAACAACTTCCCACAGTAGTGGTTTACTGCACTAGAGACTTGATTGATACTTAGAAGAGTCTAATGAAGAGTCTAATGACATGTTGCACAGTTCATTGAACTAATATTACATTTGAAGAATGGAAGGGGGATCAGAATTACATTCTCCCCAATATGGCCAGCTCAAAAAATAGTAAGTTCTCACAGATTGTCGGGATTGCGTATCTCGTACCCGAGTCCCCCGGTGTTCTCTGCAATGCTGCATGCTTGCACGCCGCTTGGTTTTAGGAGTCTCCAAATTCGAGTCCGAATGGAGACTCTGCCTTACCGAATTCAGCGCATAAATATGAAGTTACCAATCAGTCTAATGAATGTTTCTATCGCCCACGAATCATAAGAAATTCAACTATGATGTGGGCCAATGGAAAGTACCACCTATATTTACTTACCTCTCCCATCCCATATTGCTCTGTTGTGGTTCTAGTAGCCATGTGTATCCTTTTCCTGGTATCTAATTTTGTCTGTTTCTCAAACATTTCTCCTTATTTTAGTGCTCCTTTGACCTTGGCTTGTTTAAATGTTTATCTGTATCTCTCCTGTCCTTGACCTCGTCATTCTCTCTGACACTTCTACCGACCATTCGGCAACTCTAAGGACAGGTACACGGAAAGTCTATTTGTTGTGCAGTAGGCCTGTACATTTAGGTTCCACACCGATCCTTATATCGATTAAATAAGACAAAAATTTCAACCAGAGCCAATTAAGATGGGTCAAATCTTCTTGACCACAAAAGGGTTAATCTTACAAAAATGACTGAAATCCTTTGCATGTGACTGCGAATAAGCCTTGTAGCCTCAAAGGTTTACAGTCTAATTGAATGCACAGGCATCTGCCTTTTCTGCTCTGTATCATTGACTCAGACAGACGCTGCCAGCCCTTCAAGGTGATGGATGGGTTATTGTGCTATTACTGAGCATATCATTGCTGTTTATATCGATCCAATACGTCGTTAAACTACTTAAGAACTTTAGTGTTAAAAGTAAAAGGGCTTGGGAAGTCAGAGAGGGAGGTTTGTTTGGTATGGCCTTGGGATCTCTTGTAGATTGAATGCACTGCTTTGCTAAGTGCCATTGCTTGCCTTCAAGGCTTTCCAGGGCTTATCAAAATAAAACATTCGAAAAGGCAGTTAAAGGAAACGTACGAGTTAGAATACAAGTTACTCCTGCATAAAAGAACATTTTGGAACTTTCAAAAAAAAAAAAAAGAAACGTATATTTATAACAGCACTGCAAAGGTGAGATTTCTGTAGAAACCACAAGTCTTACGGCTTGTTTGGTGTGGGCAG
This sequence comes from Pelobates fuscus, assembly GCF_036172605.1. Taxonomy (NCBI): domain Eukaryota; kingdom Metazoa; phylum Chordata; class Amphibia; order Anura; family Pelobatidae; genus Pelobates; species Pelobates fuscus. Next base: position 23,014,069 of record NC_086328.1, read on the forward strand.
ATCTGTGTTCAAGAATGTACAGGGTGGGAGAAAATTCAGAGTAGGGTTTAAAGGGGTCAATAACTTTTTAATTAATGAACCAATTTTAATGATATTACATACAAAGAATGCTTGATGTATTTAGATTTGTTTGACCAGGTGCGGAAGATGACATATTTTAAATGAGCTCCATTTGCAAAGTCGGGCTCTTTTAATTGTATTATTCATTACATTAGTTAATGTTGTAGGCTGTAGTGCACTAATTTCTGCACAGACATTCTCCTTGAGCTGCTCAAGTGTACGTGGTTTGTTCACATACACCCGCTCCTTCAGATAGCCCCACAGGAAGCAATCGGAAGCTAAAAGGTCAGCCGAACGTGGCAGCCGATGAATCTGGAAATTTCTTGAAATTATCAGCTTGCCGAACAGTTGTCATTTTGAAAATAAAATTCCACAATTTTTAACTGTTGTTCCTTTGTGAAATTTCCCGCGATGAATCTCCCAAGACTCCGTTCTAGTATGTACCAGCAACAAAAACGGAATGACTAGCAAATAAGATATTTACCTGTCAAATCCTTCAATCGCGACGTCCAATCAAATGCTCCTCATAGAGAAAGATTTGATTGGACCGTTTCACAGGCTGAGAGCATGCGCAAGCTCTGAGTTAGGGAGGAAGGAAACAGAATGTAGACAGAAAGAGGGGAATTTGTAAAAACCATAGACAAGCCTTTAGGTCTATAGTAATACAGAGATTATAAAAAGGCTCAAATGAAAATGAGAGGGAGGGGTTATAGGCTTCTCCTTGCAGGCACACTCAGTGCTTGCTCTGACGACAAATGTAATGTTTGCACCGAATTAACATTTGCTAATGTATTGATTCGATTAAAAATCTCAATAGTAATAGTTCAAACTTACTATCTGTTAAAATAACAAAATATTTGCATAAACATTGTGTGACCGGTCACCAAATTGTGAACAGGCACCAAGCAGGGTGCTTCCTAAAGGAGAATGTGTTAGTTTCAAAATTATCTCTCTTAATTAAATCTTTAAAGACAGAAGAATTGCCAGGAACCTCATGACATTAATAGATTTGCCTAACCTGTTGTTACAAAGGGATTCATTTTTCTTTCTTTTTTTTTTGTGAATATAATTTTTATTTATTCGTTTTGCTTGTATCAAGGTTCAGTGAGACACGCAGGTCTCCACAGCATGGTATGACAGTATGACAAATAATATTGGGTCGGGCTCGCAGGCCCACATCATGGGAGGACTCGCAGGTCCCCATTTTCTGGTGGTATGCATTTCCCGTAATATTAGTTAGTTTACATTTTATAAACAGGGTGAACTATATGCACGGCAACCGTCTTTAGTCTAGGTTAGTTAGCCTTTTACCAGGTGTCGGTGTTTGTGGAGTGAGCTCCGTTCTCTGTATCGTTTGTATGTGTAGGAACTTTGGTGTATTCGTTGTGTTCCATCTATCGTGTTCGAGTTCCGTCTATGTGTCGGTGTTCCCCTGCTATCTTGTCAGGTCGCACAATGTATCAGGGGTTCGTTCTATGTGTGAGCCTGGGTACGTAGGCCTCTTTTTTGGTCTCTGTCGTCGGGCCTCTCATAGAGCCCTGTGTCTCGGGTCGCGCGGTATTGTCCGTGTTGGGTTTGTGTTTTCCCTACTGTTACCATCAGTGTTTCCTGTGTTTAAGAAGGGATATGGTGGTATTGTGGGCAAGAGGTACCCTTTTACTGGGTGTGTGGTTGCAGCTTCAGTCGTGTCATTGCCGGGCCTGTCCAGGGTCATCCTGGTCGTTTGTGTGATATGTCTTTGTGGTGTCGTCCCTGACCGGTCTGAGAGTTTGTGCCATTTTGTGTATGTTTTCGTTCAGGGTGGTGTTATCCCTTGTTGCGGTAGGTGCGGTAAGGTTGATCCAGGCAATGGTAATACTCGGGTTATTTAGGGGAAGGGGGGAGTGCGTCAGGGCGGGGAGAAAGGGGAATGGTTCAGGTCGTCTGTCAGTCGTCGCAGGTGGTCTGGAGTGTGTGTTCTGCATTCTATCTGTCTGTGTTGTGGTGTCCGTTGGTGTCAGGTCTAAGTTCTAATTGGAATTCCTCTTTTGCCGTCTCTAGAATCCAGTGCGTCCAAATGCTCATGTAGGTAGTGGGTGTAGTATTGGCCGTCATGGTCAGCTCCTCTATCGTCCTGAGTTCCTCCATTTGGCTAAACCAGGTCGAAAGCGGGGGTGTCACTGTTTGTTTCCAGAATTGGGGGAGCACTCGTTTGGCCACTTTAAATATTCTAATAGTCATGGACTTTTTATTTCTAGAGCGGGGAACTGTTGTGTGGTGTAGGAGCATCGCTGACGGTTCCAGGGGGGGGGTGCATCCGTGAATTTATCTAGCATTTTGTGTATCCTCTTCCAGTACGGTTGAATCAGCGCGCAATCCCACCAAATGTGTTTCGTGGTGCCTACCTCTAGTTCACATCTCCAGCATAGCCTGGAGTGGTCTGGGTTTACGTGGTGGAGACGATGTGGTGTCCTATACCAATGTGTTAGAAGTTTGTAAACGTTTCGTGTGTTTTGCTGTGAGTGGAACAGTGTAAGGTAGCAGATGGATTCCCATTCTGCTTCTGTAAGCTTGTTGCCAAGGCATTTTTCTTTTTTATTTGATATAATCTTTATTTCACATTAGTCTATTGGGTAGGAGGGTTCTAACATAATTATCACTTGGCAATAATTATGATAATAATAGATGATGAATGGAAGACCTTTATTTCACATAGTACCTAGCTGTTATTTCACCTTCAGACTATTGCCTTTTTATCCAGGAATGTGGAATTCCTATCACCCGATGCCCGGAACATGTAGATTAATTTTTGAATGATTTCAGCCAAGCCTTGTGTTAGAATCAGGGCTGCTGCAGCACTGCCTGCGATGATCAAATCCAAGTCAAGGAGGGTGCAAGTGGTCTGTACCTCTGGTGGGTGCAGACCACAGCAATCAGTTCACTAATGAATTGCAGCACAAGGCAACTGCGCATTGACTGAGTGCTGAGACTATGATGGAGGGATAACTGTTGTCTGAAACTGCCAGAGATGCAGTCATCAAACTCCCACAATAGACCAGTGGGGACTTTAACCCCCCAATGGACCACCAGGGACCATAACCCATAACATATATATAATATGTGATGTGTGCTGGCTGTGTGTAATGTGTGTGTAGTGTGTGTTTTGCCCTCCCCCCTCCCCCCCCCCCTAACACCACAACCATTACACATTAAATCAAGGTTATTCACAAAACTCCACGTTTTTCACAAATTAATTCCAAAAAGATACTAAGGCAAAAAGGTTTGAACCATTGGCAAGTTTGGCAATTTTTCCATAACAGTTTATTGTTGCCTCGGTTTTCCATTTGGATTTAATTTGTAAAACTTCAGTTTAGTGAATAAACATGTCAAGGTCCAGGGTTCTTATTATTATTGAAATCATTTTCTGTGTCAGGACATATAGATTGCCATGATGGACAATTATACTGGGCTACCTCTCTAGTCTTTTGGACAAGTACGTAGATTGTTTCATGATGTCTGCACCCCTGTGCTCTAAAGCATACAAGGCTCGGCCCTTGGGGTTTTTAAAAGCTTGCCTCTCTTCAAGGCCCACCTACCAGTCCAGGATTTACTCATTACACAGATGTGTCTAAGGTTTTTTTTATTTTTTTTTAAACACCTTAGACACACCTGGACTGTTAGGTGTGCCTTGAGGAACACTGCTCTATAGCATTAGCGGCTAACCAGACACACCAGATATTTGTGAACTACTTTTCCCATAATGCTCAGCCTTCCGTCTTTTGTATAGCTGTATCCCTGTTCAATTCATTTAACAGGTAGGCTTATTGATATGTGCCCCATTCCCAAAATCTCCATCACTATGCCCGCATGGGCATTCTCTTACATAAAATACGGCTTTTCTCCCCATTTATACGGTCTGTGCCTTTAAGCAGATGAATAATACATGGTAATATTTTATGCCAGGTTCTCTTTCTTTCTCTCTCTCCCCCTGGATATATTCTGACAATTACTGCTTCCCTGGCAGCTGGTGAGTGTGTGCGTGCGTGTGTGTGTCTGTATGTATGTGTGCACTGGCTCCCTTGTGCCACACTCTCTGTATACATGAGTTGAGCTCTCCTCTTCTCCCCCAGCGCTGAAATTTACACTGAACCAGAAATTAATTTCATAATTTTTTCCTCTCTAATTATACCAACATCTGCTGCAGTACCAAGCTGTGCACATGAATTTTAATAACGCCACTCTCTCCCTCTCTGCTCCCTCCTGATAATTATTGAAAAGTTTAGACAGAGCAGGCTCTTCACAAGAATGAGTAATCTGCCTGCGTCTGCCATTATGATGCTGATTAACTCCTCGCTGCCTGATCACTGCCACTAACCTTTTTATACCATAGTAGCATGGAGCACATGCCACCCAACAGGAGGAATTTTGCACCTCTGTGTTTGATCTCATTTAGTCTGACTGTCTGCACCTTCATGTATGAGTCCAAAGTCTGTCTGTCTTGTGTCTGTCTATGTGTATGTTCCCAGTTTGTCTGTAGTGTCTGTGTGTGTCAGCAATCTGCCTGTCTCTGCGTCAGCAGTATGACTTCCACAGTCTGAGTCTTCCACTTCACTGCAGTCTGTGTCTGCAGTCTGTCTGTGTCCGCAGTCTGTATGTGTGTTTACAGTTTGACTATCAATGGGTCCATGGTCTGTCAGATACTGCTTCCACAGGCTGTTTGTCTCTGAGTTCACAGTCTGTCTGCAATCTGTTTCTGCGTCTGCACTCTGTGTATGTGCAGTTTGTCTTCTGTCTGTCTATGTGTATGTGCCAAGTCTGTCTGTAGGCTCTATGTGTGTCAGCAGTCTATGGGTCAGCAGTATGCAAGACATGACTTCCACAGTCTATCACTGCAGTCTGCGTCTGCAGTCTGTGCGCATATGCAGTCTGTCTGTGTCCACAGTCTGTGTGTTTCTACAGTTTGGCTGTCACTGGGTTCATGGTCTGTCATTCACTGCTTCCACAGGCTGTTTGTTTCTGAGTCCACAGTCTGTCTGTCACTTCATCCTGTCTGTGTGTGTGCAATCGGTCTGTCTTTAGGTCTGCATCAGCTTTCTGTGTCTCTGCAGTCTGTAAGACTAAGTTAACAAGTCTGTCTGTCTCTTATTATTGGCACACACTGTTTAGCTACACATTTTGGAATGCAGGCTATATGAAAATATGAGGTTAAAGCAATAGTTAATCACCACACTCCACATTTGTTAAGTAATTGTAATTTCCTTATATGTTGACTTTTTACAATGGTGGCACTGGTATGACACTAGAGTCACAGTGTCCAATGTCAATGTGCCACCTGTTCTCAGTAACCACTGTCATTCGTGTCTCCTGTGGCACTCCCTGAATCTCTCTGTCTCAGTCCCAGTAACACTCTACTTGCTGTCTAAGATCACTCATTCAATAACACACGGACACTCGAAACGAATGCAATTTGGAAGTCTTTGTGACACTATAGTTTCTGTGCCACTTTCATTCAATGTCTAGCAATTGCTGAAGGACACTCTCACTAAGTGTCCAGCAGTGACTCTGGTACTCTCATTCTATCTCAGTGAGTCACTCTGTTTCTCCATGTGCTCTCTCCCACTCCCTTAATCCTTGATATCACTCGCCCCCTAATGAAACTATAACCATTTGTAAATAATCAAAGCATTAGTTTGAATCATCATTTCTAAATGTATTTTTTTTTTTTTTTTTTTACCTATGCCGCACATTGTGAGTGAAAAACAAACATCTTATACCTGTTCATTTTAGGTAGAGTGGTTTTCGGAGTACCAGCTGCAGCCTAAATATTACCTGTGACAATAAAAAGGATGTCACTGTTGCTAAGCAACCTTGTCCCTCTGTCATCCATGTACATCCTGCATGTTGTCATCCAGATGTCTGGGAGGCGGGGGAAGAGGGAGGGGTGCATTGTACACCTTGTCAAATAGGTTGTAGGTAAATTTACTACCAAGCATCATGCACAATACAGTTTGACTCTTTATGTCCACTGTTGAATTGCCATTAAAATATATATAAAAATATACATGATGGTCTATACAGAATCCCCTCTTTCATTGCAATATTTCATTGTTCATTCTAATAGCACTCAAACAGTTAAATGGATGCTATTAATCAAATCTATCTGTTAGGAACCTTTCTGTTAAATAAGTCCAAAGTGTCACCGGTAACAAAAGGATTAAGCACTCCTGTTTTTCTTAAAGTGAACATGTTGAGAAAAAATTAACTTACCTGCAATCGCTCCCATATACACTGAAAACACTGTATATCAAAAAAGGTAGGTGGTGTATTCAATTAAAAATATAAAGAATTACTTAGTTTTCCTACGTTACAGCGCTGCTTCATGGGTGTTACTCTTTCTGTAACACCCACCTCCGCTCCTCCCAAAGTCTTCTTTGATTTGTCCTGCTTGGAGAGCATCCCTAAGCAGGGCAAATCTTCGGCACAATGTCAACGCATCAGAAAGGAGTGACATCACATCGCTGCGTTCCTATACTACTATAGTACCTAGCTAGCGCTAAGGAGTTTCCATAGCAACCACAGCGCATGTTTGCTATGGGTGGAGAGCAGTGGGACCTCCTGTGGGAGGTATTTTCCGCTATCCCATGTCAGTCAATGCCTCGGGTTCTTCTAAATAGGTTTTTCTCCTAATCTATACATTTGCTAGCAAAACTGCAAGTAAACCCTCAAAGGATCAATGGACGTTCAGACAATAGAAACCAATCGTTTAAAAGATGAATAAAATAACTTGTGCTTGATTGAATCAAATACTGGGACAAGGCCATAAAGTACTTACCTTTCCCACCTATCATAGTGCCCCCAGGCTATTATGCTTAGCCTGTAACTATCCTAACTTTGGAAGGTTCTGACCCAATATTCGGATGAGACCGATCTCCTATTTTTCCATCTGTGATAGGTGCTTTAAAACAGATTTATCACCCCTCCCGATCCCACTTCTTTTCTGTATCCCTACTCCTAACTCCCCAAAAAATATGAAAATGGAAATAAATAAAGAATTTAAAAAAAAAACAAAAAAACAGCTTTATACAAGACCTACACAGTGTATTGCGAGGATGTGCACTTGATCGATTCCCTTGTGCATCATGTGGAATGGTTGCTCAATTCAGATGCACTCTAATTAATGGCAGTAGTACTTATTCACTAAACTCTGAATTGAATTCAGTTCAAAGTAGAACTGAAATATTTTAGAAAAAAAATCTTTGGTTTGGCTGTATCCCATGTTTTTGGCCTTACAGTCGCAAATTCACAAATGACACGATTCACTGTTTAAAGTTACACTCTAAGCACTATAACCACTACAGCCCTGCCTCCCCCATGTAAGATGTAAAAAAGTTTTAGAATGGTTTAATGTCTTATCTAAGATCTGCAGAGTGCCTTCACTACTGCCTTCGGATGGCAGGAATCTCTAAGTCTAGGGTAATCCCAGTACTGTAGGGCTTAGCCAATGAGCTGGCACTGCATTGCAGGGTTTAGGAGCGCTGCCAGAAGCTCCGAAGCAGGATCAGTGTAAGCTAACCTGCTGACATGACTCAAACCCAATTACAAGAGGACTTTGATTGGCTGTGTAGGATGCAATCTTTCATTGGCTTAGCTGAGTACATCTACCAAGGAAGCTGATTTGTAAAAAAGGGGTTTTGAGTCAGGGCGTGGCTTGACCAGGGAGCGAGCTGGACCTGTTCGGCTGAGTCTCCACTCTGAACACGCCGCATTAAGCTAATATACGCTGAAAACAGAGCCAAAAAGCACAATTCAAGTTGGCAATGGAGAAGAGAAACCCCAAGAAATGCACAGACCCAGGGGGCAACAGTGGGCGACTTATTTGCGGCCTTCCAAGCTGCGGGACAGAACACACAAGATGGCTTCGGAGCAGGCACATCAGTCCCCGATACTCCACAGCATGACGAGATAGCCAACTTGGTGAAACAGCACAAATCCTTTCAGAATTGATCGAGGTCCTAACCTACCTGACAGGCGAGATTGTCAAATCTACCAACGTCCTGCGGGGTGAAATACGCGCGCCAGGAGATCGAACCGCGAGATTAGAGCAGCGGTTAGAGGCCATTACGACGGTACATAATATGGCTGCCACGCAGAGGCCCTGCAACAGAGATGGTGTTAAAGATCCTACAGCCTCTCTTACCAGAACTGCCTGACCACATTGAATGGGCCCATAGAGCCTTGCGCACCAGGAGGACCGACCCTAACATCTCTAGAGATATTGTAATTCGGTTCTTCTACTTTCAGATGAAAGAAGCATTAATGAAGAAGAGCAGAGAGGGTCCTATTCAACATGAGGGCAGGGACATTCACCTATATCAAGATCTGGCACCATCCACGCTTCAACGGCGCAGGGAGTGAAAGCTGGTCACGCATGCCTTACGCTGGGCAAACCTGAGATACGCATGGGGTTTCCCTTTCAAGCTGCTGATTTTCAAGGAGAACCCCACCCACGTGCTTCAACCAGACGGAGACCCTGCTTTGCTGTTTCGGGATCTGGGTATTCAGCCACCTCTCAATATAACCACTGTACCTACAAGAGAAAAAGAACTCAGACTGATACCCAGAGATTGGTATGACGCGGAGGCTCAGAACCCGGGTCCACATTCGTGAGAAATCAGTGGTAACGTATGAGAGCAACAGGAGTAAGGGCACATGCTTTTGGGGAGGGGGATGTGTCCTTACTCCTTGCTACTCTTTGCTTAGCTAGGTTTGCCAAAGATAAGTGCAGAAGTGACGGAGGTGTTAAACTCTAGTATAACCAGTGAGGAAATTGATGCCGCGATATCTGGTCTTAAAGGAAATAAAGTTCCGGGACCAGACGGTTACGACAGCAGTTACTATAAAACCTTCAGGGAGGACCTGACGCCACGACTGGTGACCCCTTTTAACGACTTCAGGGACAGGGCCTCCCAGAGAGAGATATGTCTTTAGCTACCATAGTGCTGATTCCTTCGCCCAACAAGAATCCACTACTTCCAGAACATTACAGACCCATATCACTCATTAACCATGACACAAAGATTTTTGAAAAAATATTAGCAGACAGACTGTCACCCCTGTTAGGTAAATTAATCAACTCCGACCAAGTTGGTTTTATACCAGGTAGGCAGTTGTTCGAAAATACAAGCAGCAATATTGACGTGATATGTGACAGGCGACAAACAACACCCCCACTATAATAGTTTCCCTTGACGCGGAAAAAAACTTTGATAGGGTCAAATGGCCCTACCTCTTTGCTTTTTTACCACTTCTTGGCTTCCTTGACACTTACGTAACTGTGATCAAAGCCATGTAGAACAATGTTATGGCACCGGTGAGGATTACGGGAGACCCTCCCTGACCTTTTAGACTAGGGAACGGCACGAGACAGGGGTGCCCCCTGTCCCCTCTCCATTTTGTCTTGTCTCTTGAACCCCTACTGCAGGTGGTGCCTTTACACCCTGATGTTCAGGGGGTAAAAGTTAGGGGGACATGAATTCCTAACCTGCGCCTACACAGACGTTTTAATCATAAGGAGGGACTGGGACTGCCCAGCCTTTATTACTATTACCTGGCAGCACAACTGGCGCAGATTGCGATGTGGCACACCCCACTGGTGGAAAGAAAATGGGTAGAGTCTCTCCTCATGAGAGCAAATGTACCGTAATATTTGATATGGGTCCTGAAGGAACATAGACCGCTGTTGCGGACAAAATTCCCGGCAATTCTGAACTTTCTCATGCATCTATGCAGAAATAAGCGCTTGCATCCACACCCTCAGCACTTATGCCTTATTTAAGAAATAGAGCCTTCGTTCCAGGTATGAACGCCTGAGATTTTAGGCACATAGAGCAAACAGGTTTACAAAGGATTTGCCAAGTATTTGAGGGGGGGGGTCGGGTTATTCCATTTGACAAACTAAAGCTGAGGAGACATCTCACCCCTGCTAACTTTTTTCATACCTACAACGTAAAGAATTTGTTCAACAACAGCACATTAGAGAGGTAGCGCACAAATCATTATCGTTCTTTGAGAGAATGTGCTTACAGGAATCCACACACAAGGGGCTGATCATGTTGTTGTATGCTCACCTTTGCTCGGAGACGAAGGACTGGGGACGACTGACATATATAGACCAGTGGGAAAGGGACCTGGGAGAGGAACTGGAGGGTGTAGAATGGCAAGAGATTTGGGAGGCCAGTAATATCTCATCTATCTGTGTAACACATCAGGAGCAAGCTTTCAAAACCCTTTTTAGATGTTACACCACACCAGTAAAATTATATAGGATGAACAAAGTACCAACTGATACATGCTGGAGGGGGTGCGGCAACAGAGGTACATATATCCACATGTGGTGGGAATGCCCAGAGACGAAGATTTACTGGGAGGCTGTACAGGATATGGTTAGACAGGTGTTCCAACGCGCACCCGACCTGGACCCCTGGGTCTTCCTACTGAATAGAACAATAGACGGGTGGATCAGGACAGAACAGAAACTTTTGCACAAACTAATGCTAGCGGCCCGCAGAGCAGTGGCACAATATTGGTTTAGGCCAGAGTCCCCCCCAATGTCACTGGTTCTTTTTTTTTTTCAATTTGACAATTTTTATTGTTTATCCAAATATTGAAACTGGGGTACAGAAGGAAAAAGGGGAGGGGAGTAAGACACTTGCATTACAACAGTAATTTTACAGTGAGACAATTTCAGAAATCATAATCAGAATATACATGTGCTTATTTCTGGTGCCTTATCGTGGGCTTGTCTGTATTATTTTTCTCCTAATCGTTATTACTGTGCTCCCGGAGGGGGGTGGGGGGGAAAGTCAAAAGGAGGGGGGGGAAATGGGAACGGGGTACCTTACTTCGCTATAAGTATGTACATAGTGGGTTCATTTCCTGCCTCTCTCTCTGGGGCCCGCTGACCTTGTGTTTTGTGCCCGTTTATCTCATCTTTGCCTCTTAAATATAGACGCACATTCCTGGTATTTGGTTTGTCTATTGCTCACATCCTAGAGTTCCTTTTTCCTCTCCTCCACCCTCTTTTTATTTACGTTATGTGGAGATATCTCTTTCCCCTGTCCTCTTAGGGATTCATCTCTTTCTCCCTCTCTAGGTATGCCTCCCAGACCTTCTTGGCCTGTATCATGTGTTTCGGTGGGTGGAACCCCCAATGTCACTGGTTCTTAATAAAATAAAAGAGGCCCGTCTCATGGACGATTTGACGACGAGAGTACGGAGGACAACTAAGAGATTTGAGAAAATCTGGAGCCCCTGGACAGAATGTGACCTAGAGGACTAACTACAGCTGAGGCCCGGAGATGGACGGCCCTCCTCTTCCTTCTGGCTCTCCCCCCCCCCCCCTTTCCTTCTTCTGTCACATCCTGTTCCGGATCGTTTCTGGCAATGGCTTCTGGTGTCCAGTACTCTTTTTACAATTCTTGTTTAGTTTTTCTTGTTTTTTCTTGTTTTCTATTTTATGTCTGGTTTTCTTTATGCTGGGTTTTCTGTGTTCATTCCTGTATTCCGTTCCTGGAATTCCCAGTCTCTTGGATTCCTTTGAATTTTTGGGGTTTTTTGTTGCCACACCCATTCCTTTCCCATTAATCCTTTTTGTTTCAGTCTGGTTCTGCAGGCAGTGGCTTCATTACCTCTGCTCTTTTCTTTGCAGGTAAGTGCTGTGTGTGTTTTATTATTGTTTATTTAGTCATGCATATCTAGGCAGTTAGGACCCACCGGAATTGGAGTACTTTGGCGCAGTGGTGGGCTGCATACATCTTGGCCATTTATGTATGTCTAATTCTCCAATGTTTATTGCACATATTAGTACTTAGTTATGTCTCCTCTTGTTTTGCCTTGTATCTCTTATCTTGTTTTATTTTGTCTTGTATTCCCAGTTCATGTACAGTCCTGTCCTGCCCTTTCTATGTCCTGTTCATTTTTCCCTCTTGTATTGTGTACATGTTCTGGGTTCTGTTTTCTGTCCTTCTCTGGTTCTGGGTTCTTCTAGTCTTATCTTGCTATCTTCCTTGGTGCCTGTTCTAGTCTTGCCTTTTTTTTCTAGTACTGGATATATATCTGTTGCAGAGCCTCCCTATTCAGATCCTGGGAGTTCTGCATATTGTCATCTGGCACCTGGGATCAACACCAGGGGGCGTGCCGTTACCCTGCACCAGGCCATGATAATCCATTTCCACACAGTGACTCCTACTATCAAGATAAGGCATACTGGTCTCGGTCACCGGACCGCCACCCCTGACACTCTCCTTCCCCGCCTCTCCCCGCCCCTTCTCCTTTGCCCGACCAAAGCTTATCAGAGAGCAGTGAATGGGGCCGGATGATGACCTTACAGCGGGATGCGGGCGTTTTTTTTCCCCCCATGACTGACCACCGGAGTGATTTCTCTTCACTGTATTTGTTACGCTTTTCTTCTCCTTCTCTATATCTTCTTTCTACCTCCTCTGAGGGATCAAAGCTATAGCCAAGTGGGCAAATGATAACCAACCACTCCATTAGATGTCAAAGACCCACAGACGAAGGCACAAATGTGCTATAATTAGTTACGACAGACGTGTTAAGCTAACTGTACTGTTTTATTTAGAAGAAAGTTACGTTTGCCTATAAAGGCACAATTACTAATCTACCAGACACAATGTGACACTAGCACCTAACTGAGGGCCTATGGGCCTAGAAATGTGGTTACATGTCCATTATTACAGGTGCGTCTCTTAAGTATTGCACTGCATTGCGTTTAAATGTAGAAAAAAAATATAACCTGAATATGAGGCAAACACCATTCAAATGCACGTAAATGGAATCTCTGGGCACCATAACAACTTAATTGGAATTGTTAACAGAAGGTTTAACCCCAAAGTGTTGACTCCAGACTCGGTTAGCTCTGCTACTTTCTTTCTGCATTCATCCAAAAAATACATGGTTTCTCAAGCTGTTATGCGAGTGGGGATATACTGATTGGCTTAGAGCATCAGGTGATTCTCCAATTTGGAACGCCCCTGTAAGAGACTGTCCATAGCTTTCTAATTCAAGCCTTAGGGGAAAAAAGTGGACAAAGAGCTAACCAGCGCTGGATTCAACACTTTGGAGTTAAACCATTTGTTAACGGTTTAACCACAAAAGATATAAGCTAGTGCCAGGGACCTCGTGGCACCATAACAACTTCCTTACAATGATGTTATTATTGCGCCCGGAGCTTCCCTTTAAGTGCATTGGTGCCCTTTTAACTTCTTCCAATGACATCCATCAGACATATCTGTAGAGATTTGGGAAAATTTATGCAGTTACATGTAATTGAGCACAAGTTGTTATGGTGCTTGGATTGTTCCTTTCACAATAACACAACTACCTTAGCTAGCGTCCTTCCTTCTCTACGTGTTCAGACTCCCCTTCAGTAGTCAGATACCTCCTTATATCATGCCTACCTCTAAATCAGAATATATCTGAGAGACTCTGCTTAGTTAAAATTCTAAGGGCGTGGAAAAGGAATAACAGTGGATTTGGGGACAGCAAGGAACAGTAACCATGGCAATGCCTTGATTACTATTTGGGATTCTGGGTTCTGAAGCACTATGGGGGTCTCGGAATCAAGCTGATATTATTAACAAAGTGCAGAGCAGCTGATTAACTGTTGTGTGATTCACTCGCTCGGTCGAATGGCACAGCAGTATTTCTAAGACAGTTAACATTTAACGCAAGTAGTCAGGACTAGCCATACTTTCCACTGTGTCTCTGTACAGGATCTCAGCAAATAATTTATTATAGGACTTTCATTACATGCCTGCTCCCCGACCGCTTCAACATGGATTCTATTAATGAAATCAGGGAGAAAATCTCATGCACAGACTCATACGGTTATAAGCCTTTTCCCTGGCCTCTGGCTCAAAAATGTAATCTAGATAACATTCATGATGTCACAGAAGGGTACAGAGTATACTCATATAAAGTTTGACCCTCACTGTGGCCTTCCTCTGTTAATATACTGTATAAACCAACTTGTAAGAATGGTAGCCTTCTGCTAAGCAATACTTCAAAGACTGGGTGATGGGGGTCATTTTGCTATTGTCTTATGCCCCCCTCAGTTAACTTAGTTTAAAAGTAAAAACTATAGATTGTTTTTTTTCCTCTCCTTATTCATACAGTACGGTCGTTCTGATCTCTAAGGTTTACCATACCTCCTAATCAGCCATAGTTCCATCTTTAATGTCCTCCGATATGTCCATTCGATTTGATTTTTGCACTCTACAATGCCTTTCCTTCTGTTTAGATCTTCACAACTACAAATTATATTCTAATTTTCAGACCACCCTCCAGACATTTAGCTCTACTTGTGCTACAGTATATAAATCATGTATTTTCGAGGGATAGCATAACTCTTTCTTCTCTCTGGATCCTCTTTTACGCCATATCTCTACCACCTCTTGTTGTACCTTGGAAACTTTGCAGTGCAGGTTCATCTTCAAACCCGCAATTGCCCTGGATGAAAGGGTTCCCAGCTTTCTTCTAAGAGCCTTTTACATGTATAAGGAAGATATCCCAGTGGAGATATTGATAGAAAAATTTCACACCAATGCCTGAAGAATATTTTGTGAATCTTTTCACTACATTCTGATCTCTGCTTCAAATATTTATCAACACCACCCACCAATAAGGCTAAAAAAAATGCTCTTCCAACAAAATATAATGGAATTCTATATTTTGTGTTAAACTTGCCTGACTTACAGATCTTTACATCAAGTACGTGGTTCCGTTGCATTCTACTATGTATTCACTCTGTGCTTGGACTATTATCACTGCAATTTTGTCACTTGCATATCCTTCCGCACTTCCCTTTAGAGTGTAAGCTCTACTGAGCAAGGCCCACCTCACAATCTGTTTGTTTTAACATCGTTATTTTGTTCATCTTGTTGTTTTCCACATCATGCAATCTATTCTCCTGATATTAAATAACAAGAAAAAAAAAACAATCTTACTATAATTTCAAGATTTTAATTTCTACATGGATTTTTAGATCTTATATAAGGTACAATTTAGTATGGAGGGTAACACCCAGAATATGGTGTACGTGTTCCAGGAGCTGACTGACCCATATGGCTTAAGTGTTTGAAGCGGTCAATAAAATCAGACTTTAAATATGGAGATGATAAAACTAGAGATAATAAAAAAGGCAATGATCAATAATAGAGTCACTATAATAAAACTATATAAAACTGTATTCCAGTGCAACCAGTATGTATGGTGTGTATACCTTTAAATCTGCTATAGGCAGAATAAATGGAATAGACACCAAGTTATATACTTTTAAGTAAAAGATATAAACCTTTCAAAGCAGGAGAAAAACAGTCTTTAGAAAGAACTGATTTCTACAATGCAATACATACGAAGTATCGCTAAGCTGAAGTGGTCTGGGTGCCTATAGTGGTCCTTTAAGCTGCTTCTCTCTTTTCAGCCACTTATACATATGAAAGTTTCCTTGCGTTCAGGAATGCAGTCTAAACATGTATATGATGCACTTTATAGCAGTCCTCTTGACATTAGGCAATAGAGGCATGCTGTAGGGTGATCATGTCTGCATTATTCATGTATACCAGATTTGTAGTCTTCTTTCCCGCTATTCCAATGTTTCCTCTGGGTCCCCCCTGGCACACCCACTTAGAAGGTTTCCAGAGTTCTGGCACACAGGAATAATTTCATCGGTGACATTATGACAACACACTGCTGACGCGTTTCGCTCCAAATAGCTTCTTCAAAGCAGGTGTTGTACGCAGAATTGCATACAGTTTTATAACTACTTTAAAGAGGCACTGCCATGATTATTTATATCACTTTTCCTTTCTTTATGCCCCTTGTACCATAATAATTTCACTGCTTCCCTTGCTACTTGCCTTTATTTATAAATGTATTTATTGAGCCAGATCTCAATACCTGGGTGCTGCCATCTTGTTCTCCTCTGTCCATCTCCAGTTTTCTCCTCTGTGGATTTCTCTTGATAGGTGGATTGTGGGTAAATTAGCTTGGCAAGTAATATGGATCTTTGTTCAAGCTCTGCCCATTTCCAAACATTCCCAAAGATCATGCTCACGATAAGAAAGAGTAGGCCCTACTTTTTCATACTGCCATAGTCACAGAATTTTATTTAAGTGCCAGAGTTCCAACAACTCTCTATATGTCCATCAAACTATATCCTTCCTACTATGTGCCGTTATTGTGATGTTCAATACAATAATATGTAAATTGTCCATAAATCTTTATTTGCACGTTAAGTCCACTATTATTTATATCCTTATTCAGTTGTAGAAGGTATACATACATACTAAATCATTTTTGGTTCTACTGCACACTTGTTTTAATGTAAAATAAACTAATACACAGTTCATCCCTAATTATTTAATGGCAAACCTTATACATCATGTCACACTTAATTCCACTTTCTTACATATTCAGAATTCTAATAATCCAATTTTATTGCACAGTGTCTTTTTTCCCTGGAAGCATCACTGGTAAGCAGGAAAAAGTTTACTTCTAAACTATACATTTGATAGAATGTTTTGACATAAACATGACAATATATTGTCAAAACCTTTATCAGAGTATACAAAACTGATAGGATATTAGTCATCGAGATCAGGAATCCTGCAACAATGATAAACACTAGCCAGGTCTAGGACAGCAGAAATTTAGGAACCACAGAGAATAATACATGGTCATAATGAAAAGATAACTAGCAATCCATCAGGACTACACTACACTAGGCAGCTAAAATCGCATAATGGCGCTGTGATCTGAATGACGAGCATATTTATAGTATCAGAACAAATTATGCAAGCAAGGACGCAACTTCCAAATGACGAATCCAATCATTGAAATAAAAGACATTAAGAGCGGATAGTCCGGCTTAATTTACCATGAAGTATGGGAACTGGATACAAAGCATCAAAAATGAGGTAACGAGCTAGCAGACAAGTGAGAAAAGCAGCACAGGTAAAGGGCGCAAAGCGTTCAGGAATAAAAAAGAAAGAAGAAAAAAAAAAAAAAAGGAATCGTGATGCAAGTCTTTTTTATCCATGACACGTTCACTTTAAGATGACAGCTCTGAGGACAGGAAAAGGTATTTATAAAATATCTTTATATACTGATATGGATGCAGAGAACCATTTAAACCAGTAAGCCGGTTTAGCATTTCTTTTGTTAGATCACTCATGTGATTGGTGAAAGGTTTCAGAGATGGGATTTTGCATTTCTCAGTCCCTGGGGCATAGAGTATAGGGAAGTGTGGGTGTGAGAGTTAGGATTCTGGCAACTGTTTGTAGGGGCGCTATAGACGGCTGGAATGCAAAAGGGCATTGTTGAAATAAAACAGTTATAGCATTTCCAGAAACCCATGGCTGATCTCTAATACACATCAATGGCAGGCAGTGCACACATTCACACATCTGACGCAACTAGCATATGTAAGCTGGCATCCATATTCCTCCAATGGCAATTTTAACAAAGTAAATACAAGCCATGCAACTGCCCATCTAGAAAGATTAGGGTCATGAGTCAATGACATCATACACATCCGCTTGCTTACCAATGACCACTCAAACCAAGGGTGATCAGGAACTGACCGAGTGATCTCAATGAATTCCTGGTTTCATCAGCAATCAGGGGAAAACTGGGAAAACCTGCAAAAACTCTTAGAAATGGCCCTGTCACTCCAGAACCAGGATGTCTGTGCGCCATGCCACAGAGTCCCCAAGTGATGGTAAAAGTTGTGTTCATAGAACACAGAGTGCACCTTATTTTACAAGCTTCTGCTGCAGCTTCTGCAGACCTGGTTGTCACCAGAATGGGAACACCAGAGATCCAAAATGGGTGAGTGTGACCGAGCTTTAAATCAGAATTGCCCACCTGAGTGCAGGACAAGACGAATTAGTATAGGATCATTTCCTGACAATGGGTCTAAGACTTTTTTTTTGCATTTTCTTTCTCTCCCTCTCCCCACCCCTTGTCTTCTGTCTGGCGTCATAAAAAAACACAAATAACCCTTTAAGGGCCAATGACGGAACAATTTTGTCAAAACAAACTGTCCTACAGAGATCCTTTACGGAACACCTCACTCATTTAACGGTAACAGGGCTGAAAATGCGAACTATGCAGGACATTCCATACTTGCCTTGGGCATTTATGGACTGGATTGGGATAATGGCATTAATTATTTGGACCAAAGGAGTTAAAAATACGTTATTTTGTCTGCATTATTCAGTCACTGCCCTGCCACAGAGCAGGCAATACAATATCCAATTACAATTCTCAATAACCTAGGATACACTAATGGCTATAGAACTGCAACTCCTGTGAATCCTAGCCAATGCACTGTAGGTAGCAGATTTCAAAAAGAAGTGTAAAGTGTTGACAGCAGATGGTGGGATGCAGGTTGGCTGCCCCCGATCTACATCACACCTGTGTTCTTTTGGATCGTTTCATGAAACGTCACTTGAAACATGCAAACTGTGCAAGACATCAGTCGCTGTGCTATAGCGAAGGATCAAAGCATATCACTAGGATACTGCAGATGAAAAGCCAGCCTTAAATGCTGCAGAAAGATATCTAGTCAACAACAACAACAAAAAAAATGATTTGTTTTTTTTCTTGCCTAAAGAACATAATGTATTACAATTTGAACTGAGAGGGGATATATTTTATGGTTTTATTCAGTAGACAATAAGTTCCACTGACAGCCAAATGGCAAAAATAAAGGCAAGATAACTGACCTGAAAAAAAGGTTAAGTTGGATAATTTGGGTTAAATTTGGTTTAAACTGAGACAAGTCTGAACACCTCCACTTAATATACTGGGTCTTTTAGAAAGTATATAAAATGATCAAGTAAACAGGGGTTTTAAATGCTATAAAAATGGGCACAGGTGACATTGTAACTATGTTTTTTGACCCCTCTGGCTTCTTGCAAGGATATTAAAACAGTACGGTAAACAAACTGTAACAGCATTTAACACAGAATTACATCCAACCGGTAAAGTAAAGGAAAGCGACTGCATGTCACATATGATAAATGTCTAAATATACCCAGGGCAACACCTGTTATGAAAGTGTTTATTTTTGTTTGTTTGATTTTTTTTTTTTTTTTTTTAAAGGAAGCATGTCTGAATATATCTATACAAACACACACAAGCGCACATTCACTCATACACACACACACACGTTTGTTTCATAAAAATAAATATTTTTGCATTTTATATTAACCTTTTCAACACAGACCTATTATCCTAATGTCTCATTCATGGCAAACCAGCTGTGTTCTCAAATAATGAAAAGCAAAAGATGTTAGTATTTTTTTATTAAATGGTCATATTTCCTCCCTTTCTGGCACTGTATATATATTGTTTTTAATATCCCCCCCCCCTGCACACCCATGCCCATTGTGGATCCATACATACGCCTGTGGCCTCCCCCGCCCTCTCAGCGCACACCTCTGACGCTCTTGGTATAGTGAACAGATGGCTAGCGACAGACGCTGCTGAGGTGTAATGCGATTACAAAGAGCTCATTTCAATCGCTCCCTTCCTCCTGCGCCTGCCACCCCTCCCCTCCTGAGATTCACTCTGCCACCAAACCACCCCACACCTGCCAGGGGTCTTTCGACTTTTGCCCCCTACCAGGGAAGATTTTCATGGTAAACACAGAAAAACGCAACTTTGCTTTCTCTTAATGCGTCCAACACAACTGCATCTTCCCTGTGTAGTAAGGAGCAGAATGTTTCAGCGATGCTTATTGTCATGGTCATAGGAACACCGGTTTAAGGGACAGTGTCAGTTTACTGGTTTTGTGTCACCATATGTCACCAAGAGCAGGCTCTGTAAACCTTTGGTCCCTTCTGTCACCCTTCGGATAGAGAACACAGTGCATTAGCCAAAGTCCCTTCTGTCTTTAGGCAGACCAAGCAGCATTTACCATTGGTCCCTTCTGCTTGACTGTATAGTGTCTCATATGTGTCATTGTCACTATGCAATCCAAAAGGACCCCCTGTCTGGTCTTGTTTCATTATACAAAGTGACCTTAATTGTGCTATAAGCTTGGCAGAATCCCAGCGTACGGGAAATGCAAGTTATTGACCTTCTTTCTCAAGAACACTATTTAATTTTTTTTAAAAAGGGTTCTGAATCTTAAAAAAAAGTAATCTTTTGAAAATCTTCCTCATCCCCGAGGCAGGTCAGGTAGGCTTAGGACGTTTACAGGAGGGGGCTTGCGGGGGTGCGGGGTCATCAATAGCAAAGCCTTGATGAAAATAAAATATGCTCCAAAAGACATTACAGAGAAGTAAATAAAAGAGATAAAAATGGAAATTTCAAGCTTGCTGCGTCTCTTCTGATAAAGGGAGTAAGACGGAGTGAGGGGAATAATACATGGTGAGAAGGTTACCGTCACTTTAAGAGGCAGCCAGGGCTGCACAACGCTGATAACACAGAGGATGAAGGCTGTTCTAGCGAGATAACACCAAATCCTAGTATATGCCAGCCCCAATCCTGCTATGCCGAGCCCGGCCACGCAGTCTGACAAAGTGCCATTTAACATAGAATAAATACAGGCGGCAGAGCCTGTTACCCGCACTGTATTAATCAGCTGCTCTCCATTTAAAATGTTGTTAAAATACAGAGTTTAGCAGACAGAGGCTGAATGGTTTCGGGATTCATCATAAGCTTTCTGTGTTCCTCTATTGTCTACTGCAATTTCCTTCTGTTAACCCCTTTGGGCTAAGGCGCTGTGATGTATAGCTAAGCAGTATTCAATAGACAGACTTTTCTCGCAGCCTGAAGAAGTAGGATGAGTCGGGTAGCAGTTCACTATGTCTATGGGATTTGCTGGCCATGGTGTTATAAGGTGAGGGATGCCTTACCTGTCAACATTGAAAATCTGGGGTCCTGCAATGTGTGGGCGTGGCTTAAATGATAATATAGTGCCCACCGTGCATTTGCAGTTGTACCTACCAGGCAGCCAGTGCTTGTAAGTATGCATAATAAATTAGTTCTTTAAAAAATGTCAAATGAAGGGGGGCAGAGCCAGCTACTGACCTGATCAGACACGCTGCAAGAGCTCTGTACTAATATGGCTGATAATGGCAAAAATCTCAGCCAAAACCTCTCGATTTTACTGTGACCGCACCCGCAAGCCAAGGGAGCACATCATTGGCCAAAAAACAAACAAAAAAAAAACAGGTGGATAAGACACCAAACAGCCACGATATCGCCGACTATCTCCGCCACTCGCAACAGGCTGCATGGGCCAATATGGCGCAGCATGGAGAAGAATCCTCCTGCTCTTCAGAGGACTTTTATGCCGACAGAGGTGAAGGGGCCTCTATCCCTACAGCACTAGAGGGGAGATCTGCCTCTTCTGTGGACCGTGAGCCGATAACAACTTCCATGCTTAAAGCAATGCTGGGAGAATTACGCTCCAATATTGCGGTTGATATCTCCTAATTTAAAGTGGCAATTGAAGGAGCTACCACTCACATCACATTAGTCGAGGCCACAAATAGTGTCCAAGACACAAGACTAGCTGCAGTGTAGAAAAAACTGGATGACATGCAGCGCACGCAGCAGGACACGTAGGCCCGGGTGGAAACACTAGAGGAACTAAGGAGACGCAACAACTTGAAACTCCAAAGAGTACCTGACAGTATAGGCACGGAAGAATTGCCTCACTATCTCTGGCGACTCCTGGCAGTACTACTGCTACCTAAACAAGCAAAGATGGTCAAATTGGATGGCATGTTCCGTTTACCAAGGTCGACCAACATGCCAACTTCTGCCTCGGTGAATCTTATAGTACGCTCTCAGACCATGCAGGATAAAGCCCTGTTCCTCACAGCAGTGTGAGAGAAGTCCCCGGTTCAGTTAGAGGGCTCCTCACAACTCATTTTTCCGGACATTACAAGAAAAGTGCTTGCCTGGAGGAGGTCGCTAAATCCTCTGCTGCAGATTCTAAGTTCGGGGGCAGTTGCTTACCGGTGGGGTACCCCATGACACTCATCTTTACCTATCAAGGCAAAAATCATAGTTTGTGGGATTTTTCAAAGTTGGAAACCTGCATTAACCATCTGAGCCTGATACCATCTACAGGAACCACGGATAAGAGGCTGACTAGTTTAGACCTCTCCACGATACCTGAATTTACACCACAAGGACACTGAGCCACAATGGCGATCACCTGACTGGTACACAACATGCTGTCAGATGGCAGCAATGTTGTCCTCTACTAAGTTTGAAAGGCTGTGAGAGGCCTCCACTGCCGTTATTGTCTCTAACAGCGTTATCGCCTATATATGCATTTTGAAATTTTGCTAGTGTAATGTTTTCTTTGCCTTACTTTTATTTATTTATTGAAGTTAAGTAACTTGACAAC
The DNA here is from genome assembly GCF_036172605.1 of Pelobates fuscus. Taxonomy (NCBI): domain Eukaryota; kingdom Metazoa; phylum Chordata; class Amphibia; order Anura; family Pelobatidae; genus Pelobates; species Pelobates fuscus. The sequence continues at coordinate 23,036,561 of NC_086328.1, forward strand.
ATTTTAGTCTTAGTAGACCACACCTGGGTTTCTTTCCCGACAAAAGACCGCATAGATTGACATGCTATCCCTCCCCAAGGAACACGCCCACAAGTTGACAACTAAGCAAACAGGCACTATCCTAAACGTCATATCTCCCACCCCATCCCTTACCACGTTCTGCGGTTGCAACTTTAACTGACATGCATTATCGTAAAGACGGGTTTCACTCATTCCAGGGGTAGGGCTGATGTCCCGACGGACCTTTTAGCAGACCTCTGTTTACGTTCAACTTCTCTGTTACCACCTCTCTAAAAACAAAACCTCTTTCCACATGTATTACCCATGTCTACTGCATACGGGATCTAATTGTACAGTTTTCCCTCTGATGGCTTACGAACATGTGGAATGAGATATAAATAAAGAATTTTTTTTTTTTTTAAATGTCATATGAAAACTTTTCAGAATTTTATTTTTTTTCTTCTCCATTTTTCTGCAAAATTCAAAGGGAAAAGCCTGGCTCATATCTTAAAACTTAAAATCGTAAGCCATGGTCATGGTTCGCTAGTCTATTGCTGTTATTCCTTCAATCCTCCACTAGTCCTAGTTCTATGTGTGCTGAATATGGTGATAGTGCTATCGCTGTGTAGAGTTTTCCCAATATAATGGACGCAACCAGTCATATTGGGTAGAAGAAGCAATCTCAGCTTTATTAGGCCACACTCGGCTTTTTATACAGTGCCCCTACCATGGGGTTTCTAAGACAAAATCAAAGGGGTTTCCTTCCCACAAGCCATTGTGTTTGAGAGATAACTGAGCTCCAATTAAGATAACTCAATTATCTCTCACACGAGAAAACTTACATACCATTTTAACATATCACAAAAATACCTAAAAACAGTACAGGAACTCCACAAAAATCATATTCCCGAATAGCCCCAATCTGAGCGTACAACATATCCAAAAAGTGCTCAGATTGGTTTGGTAAAACGAGAGTAATTTTTGAACAAATTTTTGACCGACAGGCCATGAGGTGGTAGCCCAAAACAGTTCTAGAGAATTGGTCAGGCTGGCCAGTCGACTTTCGGGGGTTCCTGTGTGTACACTGACGAACCCATCCCCTGGCTTTTTTTTTTTTTTTCTCAATTCCTGATTTTATTGCACAAATGAATACATACACACTTGTAGTACCCCAACATCAGGACAAGCAGAAGAAAAGAAAACATACAATGCAAGAGTAAAACATGGCATTCTGAGCAATTGCACAAATGTGTATATTTATGATATACTAGTAAAGAAGCCTTGGTGCATATGTCTAAACAAAGCATCCTATTTAGGTCAATGATTAGTATTGTAACATGGACACCGTGAATGAGAGGGTTAGAACACCCAAAAGGTTACCTGGTGGACACTAAGCTGCGGAGTGTTTCAAGCATAATAAGCCCAATTAATTAACGCTGGTTGTAAGGGGAAAACAAAAGTGGGTGAAAGCTAGAGCAATCAGAATCAGGCTGTGGAGAAGCCGTTTGGAGGGATCAGCACCAGCCAGTGAGAGTCCCATTCATAAGTCAACCAATTCCACTTAGAGGCGAAACAGAGTGTTGGTTCTGCCAAATCAGGCTCGGCTGCAGGAGTCCAGACTTGTAGCCCATCTGTGTGGAGAAATACTTCAGGCCCCACCGTGCAGACAGGTGCCATAGCTGTAGTAGCCAAGTCACCACTGATTTTGCTGCGGGTGTCACAGCCCTCCACAGGGACCTCGATGTCAGCCAGAGCGGATAGCATGAAACTGGACGTGTAATCTGGCATTTGTGGAGAAGTCCAGTAGCTGTGCCCTGATTTGGTAATGTAGGTTTGGATGCACTCGAAAGGTGGCGCCTGCTCCACCGCCATTTTTGTTGCCTTCTTGCTTTGTGGACCATATGCTTGCGGTGGTGGTGTGGATGTGCCATCAAAGGCGAGGGGTCACATGCTTCTGGCACATTAGCCTGTCGCATTCTGAGCTTTAATTTTTTTCCATAAGTCGGCAAATATGCGGTCCAGCTTGGACATGATATCAGGCTGCCGATCTGGGGAGCATGTGGCGTCCACCATGATGTGTGTCTCCGTGCTAGTCATCTGTTCACTCGGCGGCACCTCTTGGGCCAGGAGTGGACCAGGATCACCCCCGCCAGTCCAAAGCGGGGGGCGGGGGTAAATTTAAAAATTGTAGCTAGTAGCCCCTCCGCGGTGGATCAGCTTGGTCACGGTAAGAGGGATCTCAGAAAAACTCCCTTAGAGAGGGATTTGCAGTAATTAATCCCACTTTAATTGAGATCCTACGATGAGCTCTCTTAAAACATGACCAGCTCGCATGGTGGTCAAGCCCCGCTCTTATCCTCTGGCTTTTAAGAAGTTAATGCTTCCCTTGTTCGGTAGTTCCTTACTCCCAAAGCTGTTCTCCTAGCTGGTCGGGAAGTCGAACGGGCAGGGGCACAAGTTTCTGCGGGGCTCACATAGCAAACTCAGAGATCCATGCAGTCGACAACCATGTACCACTTCCTGCGTTCAGGAGACAAGATGTCCGCCAGTCCTAATAGCACGTGTGTTTGTATATATGTGATTGGTGGCCACCCAGGGAAGCACTTGATGTGATTTTTCGTTTGTGGTTAACAGCCAGGGGTGGTTAGTGATTAAGAGGTGTTAACAAGGGGGACCACACATAGTCTGTTCGGTAACGGAACAGAAGGGAACGGATTGCTGAACACAAGGGAACAATTATCTGGTAGTGATTCCATTAGAATGCAGGGGGGATATCAGACAAAACAAAGTACAAATAAGGGAACACGTACGAGGAGTCCTATTCCCCCATGACAGCCCTGAACAGAGGACTCATGAGGATGGGTGAGAAAAATGGAAAACATAGTTTAGTCAATGTTAGTCATCACTGGCTTATACAGAACAAGAGAAGAAGTGTAAAGCACATGTATGGCGCAAGACTATGCATTGGAGGAAAAAAAGACCAGTTTATAGCTACAGCAATTTTTTATTTTCACTTTTTGAAATCCCTGCAGTTTTTTACTCAACTGTGTGTAGGTAGTTGGGGACAGGGGACCTCCTCGCACTGTAATCTAGGCTCTGGTTACAGGATTGTCCCTTTATCAGGATGGGAGAGGAAATGTCTTTAAATGAGCAGGAGCAGAGTGCAAAAGTCAAGGTAGCGTATTGCATTCCACCCAAACTCTGCGTATGAGGGTCCTGTCTGGATGTCCCAGCAAACATGATTGACCATGAGCTCTAGGGGCAAAATTATTGAGATCCCAGCCGGGTCAACGTATAAAGTTTGTTTTTGGATTGTGATATTCAAAAGCAGTATATAAAGCTGAGCAACAAGAAGAAAATATATGGCTACAATATTAGAATGTTTCCATCCTTTTGCATCAGAGTTTGTATGAAATGCCAAAGGTTAATAAAAACGGACAAGCAAAAGTAAACTGTCGATAGGTTCTTTTAAGTAAATTAACCCCTACATACAGCCAATTCCGCCTTGGAGTACCGGCTGTCTCTCGCATATATATATATTATCGTATCATGCTCTGGCCAGCCAGACAGTCAACCTCACCTGGTCCTATTCTCTCCAGCTCACCTGCTCCCCCGTCCAACTGGCAGGCAACAGCTCTATCCTCCACACCCTATTTGGACTCCTTCACTCGTTGCTTTTTCTTTGATATTTGGATCAGCTTCAACCATTGGAAATCTGCCAAGAGAAATCCCTGACCCCCTTAGCACAGCTGGAGCCGTGTCTGTGTGCATACAGATAGGGAACCTCAGCGCTGCGGCTGCCCCCTGCCTAACAAGATGCTGCTGTGTGACTGCTGCAGTTACAGATATTATCTGATAGTGAAGGCCACCCTTGAAAATATCAGGTGTAGTGAACTACAGTTCCCATGGGGCATAACAGGGCAAATGCCTGTCCGTGTCCAGGCTGTAGGGTACCCATTACTGCAATGGGAAATCATATTCCTGTGCCACGAGAATTACCAAAAACAAACTCCTACTGCCACGAGGCCGACTAAAGAAACATGGCTTGACTCATTAGGCACTTAAAGGGTGACTTACCAATAAGATCCAGGATTCATCCTCCTCCACCCCTTTTTCTTTAGAATTCTTTATTGTGGGACAAACAGCATAAAACAAAACTGTGACATAAAATGTATTTAAATTACACACTTTCACTCCTTTATTTTTGGAGAGATACCTATAGGCTAATGGTTTTATTAGCTCTTTCATAAATGGGTGAAGGACACAACTATCACAGAGATGGTGTATTTTTTGGGCGCGGGGGCAACAAGTCGTGGGAGAAGCACAAACATTGCCCATGTACCAAATGGGTTTGTATCTAAAAAAAAACCAGGCACAATTTAATTACAAGGACAGTCAGGCAGAGTAAGGTACACACAGAAATGGATTCCTGGATGGCACACGGTGCCAATTCCTAGGTAATTGAAAAGTGAGATTGAACTAACATGTCCACCTTCTGTTAGAAGTTACATAAATTGTGTTGCCCTGCTGTATGTAGAATTCACATGCTGCCCTAGGGAAATCAATTAATCAGTCATGTCCAAGATCCCATAGGAGCCACTGTGATGAGTAATTGCCGATTTCCATTTGCAACTAAGCATGCACAACCATTCCATTGTAAGATAGCTGCTGCACAGTGTGAAGTAGACAAGATCATTGACTGAAGTCGCTCGTCCAGAGCCCTCTTCAGGTATCTGTGCTGATGCAGCTCTGAAACTGGCAAAATATCACAGACTATTTTAACACACTTACAGAAACTGTGTCAGTGCTGGCTACTTAGACTTCCATGCAATCGCAAAAACTCTGTTGACTAAACTATTGCACCTAGAGAAAACAATGTGTTTTTGCAATTTTTGTTGTGATTTATCCAGTTTATTTGATGGTTAATTATCTAACTCCAGCACATACGCCTGTTAACCTATAAAGTTAGGTATGGGCTTAGAATGAGTGTTCGGAAATAACCAATTTCCCATCATTGTCCCATGTGAAATTCTCCAACTTTACTCTAGCTTTACCTTCAGCTGAGCTCCGTATGTGAGGACTCACAGAAAACAGTGACGTAAGGTCATGCAGTGATGCTTAACTAGCTGGTGGCTAGGGTTTTGGGATACAAAAGGCAGCGTGTGGTGATGGTGACTGGAAGATGAGAGCAAGTTATTGGTAATATAAATAAATTACAAGGCTGATACTGATTATCATAAAATGTTGAATATTGTCTCCAATAAATGCCAGAACCGGTACTCAATCTATCTCTACTTCTAACCAATAGCTAAAGTTGATTATATTTCCTTTGCAGTTAGCCTATGACCTTCATCTTCAACACTCTCACGTTTCCCTAATACTTTTTAATTATCTCCATTAGGTGTTACGTGTTAATTTTTATGTCTTCCAAGTAACAATAGGCCATATTAACCATTGTACAACGCTACGGAATCTGATGGCGCTATATAAATAAAATAATAGTAATAATAATATTGAAAATAGCACTTAACCCCTTAAGGACACATGACATGTGTGACATGTCATGATTACCTTTTATTCCAAAAGTTTGGTCCTTAAGGGGTTAAAAGAATTAATACATTGGTGGACATGAAAAACTGTCTCAGTAGACTGCATTATCGGCTCTATAAGTCAACTTAGCTTCAGCAGAAAGTACAAGTGCACACTGAACACAGGACAGATTGACAATTCAATGACGTAAAGCGATATGGGCATAAATAGGTACTGTAGCAGAGCGCTGGTTTAACCTAGGTTTTCCTCCGCTGGTATTTCAACAGCTACTCAGGAACAAGCAGGATATTACAAGAAGAACAGAATAAACAGCAAATAAATCCACGAATCTCCCATCACCTTTCCCAATAACTGGACGACACTCGGTATCAGGAGCAGAACTGATTTTTAATGTCACACACTCTGCTTTTATGCAATTCTCCCATGCAAGGGAAACACCCTTGAGAATTCGCCAATCCCTAGCGGGATACAGTACACATATTCCCTCCCCTCAGCATGAGAGATAACTTAATTAGCTTCAAGTTTGTAACACACAGTTACAATTCTTGGATGGACCCCAAAACTCTAACATACACCCATAAATTACATATCCCCTGATAGCACCGATCTGGGTGAGCAACATACTGAAAAATCACCCAGATCGGTTCAGTGGTTCGCCAATTTGCTGCAGGTCTTAGTTTTACCGACCGCACATGACGTGTATGCCCAAAATAGTTCCACATGAAAGGGCTGTGCGGTCGATCTTTGTTTGAGTATTCAAAACATACGATATCCCAGGGCTAGAGCATTTGTGACTTAGTTCGGTATAATCTCCTCGTTCGTGTGTTTATTCTCCGAGGATACCGCTCTGTTCAGGTGGTTTTTCACAAACTTCCATGAGGTTGGAGGTTTTAGCGGTGTTCGTGCTGTCGAGTGTTCGATTTGGGTTCCAGACACTAGACGACCAACCCCAGCTGATGTCATTTGTATGCCAAGATGGCCGCCGCCACGTGTTCGTCTGTACGAACGACAGCCACCCTGAAGATCACACCGGGGTTCGGGCAATTGTGGTTAACCAAATATGTAGAAGGTTAATAGAGTCAATTGGTGCCACACTCCGCTCCTGGGTGGCTGGGTTGTTCGGTACTTTGTTCGTTTGCCGAACCATATAATGTAATCCAAGATAGCTTTTATTAGTACCGAACAACTAGACGAAATGTCACAGGAATACAGGTTTGCAATGGAAGGATACAATATAACCAAACAGAATATACACACAACTGTATGGACAGCCTTTAGTACCGAAACGGGGTACTGAATTACAACCCATTTTGCTACAGGTACCAGCTAGCAGTGTCCGGCATCGGAACTGAAACAGGAGCAAATGGAAGAAGCTCGATTTAGAAGGAGGATTGGGAGGGTAGCCATGGAGAAGCCTTATATCAGATAACATGACAGTGACTAATGATTTAATCACCATTACCGTCAACTGTTGAAATTAGCATGGTGCCCTTTAAAAAAGAAAAAGTTATTTCAATGAAAGCTGTGACTTTATGGATTAGAAATACAGAGGTATGCCAAGATACACAGTCCATCAAGACTGAAAGAGAAAAAGTAAAGAGACATTCAGTAAATTTATTGTGACATTAACCAGGCTGGATTCCAAACTGAGACAATGTGATAATTCAATAAATCGGAGAACTCGAGAACCAGACATGGCAAATGACAAGATGCTTGGACATCAAGATCAGCCTGTGACACCGCTGGAATAAATCAAAACTCCAGTGTCCTGGAGGAAATTTTGTCAAAGTATCTGGATAGCCGCCATTTGAGAAATCGGAGAAACTCTACAATGACTCTGATTAGAAAATAAGCCCAGTACTAGGCAAGTTTCTCCCGTGCCTGGCACCTGTGACATGGCAGGAAACATAGCGATGCCCACTGCCCTAATTGAGTGTATGTGCAAAGTCGTGGGAACACCATATGTTTTCTTGCCTAGAGTTCTCACTGGTAACATTTCCAAGTACTATACAAGACGTACTATACAATGTGTCCACTACTCCAGTGAAACGTGTGCCCTCACTGTGCCAGGGCTGAACTGGATTGGGATGCCATCTGCCAAAAACTTAATATACATTTCAAAGAAAACAGAGTATCCAACGTTATAGGTTTTTCTTTCAAAGTTCTATTCAATGATGTAAATGTTTCAGAAAACTGATGGATCCACTTTAAGCAAGATCGAAAGCTCGACTTCGGTTCTGTGACTTTTCTTAACTCTCTCTGCTGCATGCTAAAATGTACAACAGCTACATTAATATGTGAAGTACCACGTGCGCTTGCTGGATAACAGACTTTTAAAAGCTGTCCGCTAGTGATAACATTTGGGACGATATCGCATTATCTTGCTGATGCAGGATGCGGCCGCAAACCATAGCGAAACAAGTTTTAGCCAAACAACACATTCCCTCCGCCCCCTAAACCTAGAGTAAATATATACAGTGCTCAAAAGACATACAACATTTTAACACCTTCTCATAAAATCACATACATACAGTATTGGATGTTGAATCAGGCACAGTATTGAATACATATGGGACACGTGGACTCCATACACACACACACCTCCATATGATTCTCCACCAGACGGGAGTAAAAATTAATTCCTGGAGAGGACCGCAGATGATATTTACACGTAACTGACAGAGAGCAGCAGATGTATAGAAGTCCTTACACACAGATGTGCACACACAGAAAACACGAAACAGGTCACATGTGCGTCTTGTATTTTTGTGGCATAAAGGGAAGTCTTAGCGCGCAATGTGGGGGTTGTGAAAGCTGAAACATCTGCGAGGACCTGGATCACAGCTGCAACTGTTTTGTTATGTATGACGGTCTGCGAAGACCATTTGCGGGGTCATGCAGAAGCAAAGAAGCTGGACGTATCTCCGAATAGCTATGCGTGAGGGAGGGGGTAATATTGGAGTGGCAGAGAGAAAATACAGAAGATTTTTTTCTAATAGTGCCATTTGGGTATGGGGGAGGAAAGCAGCCTTGGTGGCTTGGTATATTAAAAGGCAACTTTCATCAAATTCTAACTTCTCGTTTAAAAAATAAAATAAAAAAAAAAGGTTATTACATTTAAAGGGATATTATAGGCACCCAGACCACTTCAGCTCATTGAAGTGATCTGGGGACAACGTCCCTATTGCCCTTAGTGCTGCAATGTAAAACATTGCATTTACAGAGAAACTGCAATGTTTACATAGCAGCACTTAGTCGGCCTCCAGAGGCTGTCTCCTAGAAAGGCACTGTAGGCGCTTCCTGCATCCAAAAGGACCTTTGGTCCGGTATCTGAAGCTGGACGCAGATATGAGGACATCCAGCATCAGATTTTTCCCCATAGGAAATGCTATGCTATAGGGAGGTCTAATGTGTGAACAGCTTTTGCCACGCATGCGCCTTAGCGCCCGCTCGTCACGAGTCAGAGGAGGAGAAGCCACGACCTAGCACCGAGGGACATCGGCGATGGGGTAAGGTAAGAAAATAAATGGTTTTTAGCCCTTTATTTTTTTTTTTTGTGAATTAAGTTTTATTCAGATTTTCAAGAATAAATTTGCAAACAACAATAAAAGTAAACGTCTCAAGTGTGGTTCGGTGAAACACGCAGGTTTCCAACAAATGGCAGATACAAGTTATGGAGCACAATGTTAGCGAATCTGAAGTGTCGGTATAATAAAGCAGGGAAACGCTCAGGTTTCCAGGTCGAAACATGTGTAGTTAAGCTTTCAATGGCATACCTGAAGTCTGCTGTATCCTGGTCCGGCTGCGTGGCCCGCAGGTCCACCCGGGAAGGGGGGTGGGGGGGGGGGGGGAGGGATGGGAGAAAAAATTGGGGGGGGGGGATTCCTCAGCGTTTGAGAGAGCGTCCTCCCTGCCCTATAGGTTTGTGTGGTCCTTCGTCTCTGTCAGGGCTAGAATTGTCGTGTTAACTTCTGTCAGTGGTAGCTTCATGTGTGACGTGCGCTGTCTTTTCGGTCATTCCTTGTCACCCCTACCCATTGTCTCGGGTCATGTTCCCATTGGTGTCTACTCAGTCTGTGATAAGTGTCTGGAAGTCGGGTTTCGTCGTGGTCAGTATCCAGTGTGTCCAGGTCGTCATATACGACTGTTCCCTCCCCTCTGCGTGTGAGGTGAGTTCCTCTAGCGCCCTGAGCTCTTCCATGCGCTTAAACCAGGCCGACACAGGTGGTGGGGTCTTTTGTTTCCAGTATAGGGGAATGAGGCTCTTGGCTGTGTTTAAAATCCTGATCGTTAGGGATTTTTTGTAAGCTGAGCTACGGGTGGAGGTGTGGTGTAGGAGGAAGGCTGCTGGGTCTAAGTGGGGGGGAGTATCAGAAAATTTGGTGATGATCGTGTGGATCGCTGCCCAGTAGGGTCTTATCAAGGGGCATGTCCACCAGATATGGAAGAGAGTGCCTAGGGCTTTCTCACATCTCCAACAGTTGTTGGTGGCGGTTGGATCGTAGGAGTGGGTGACCAATGGCGTGCGGTACCAGCGAGACAGTACTTTATAGGCCGTTTCTTGTGTGCTACTGGATGTTGAACAGTGAAGGGACAGGGTACAGATCTTTTCCCATTGGGCTGGCAAGAGTGTAATTCCCAGGTCGGTTTCCCATTTACTCATGAAGCTCGGTGGGGGAAGTCTCCTTGCGTCCATGAGGAGGTTGTAAAGAGTGGACAGTCCCCTGGCCAGTGGGCTTGGGTCATGGCAGAGCCTTTCAAAGTCCGTGAGCGTCCTGTGAGCATGGATGTCTTTGGTGATTGTTAGTAGGTAGGCGGATAGTTGTTTGTACCTGAACTGTACCATGAACGTCGGTCTCTCTACGGGCATCAGGGACTCAAGAGTCCGTATCGTGCCATTGGTGGTAGCGTGGCAGAGTCTAGGTAGCGAGTTTCCTAACATTTGTTGGAACGGGCCTGCGTCCAGTCCAGGTGGGAAGGCGTCATTATGTGTCAGGGGTAAGAGTGGTGAAATGGGCGTGGTGAGGGAGGAGGGTGTCCCCACTTTATGCCAAACCATTAAGGTCGCTCTAATTAGCGGGTGTGGGTTAGCCAGCTGTCTGCCCTGGTGGTGGTCTAGCCACGGTAGGAGCCCTATTGGTCTTGATATTTGGTCTGACTCTATTTCTTTCCATAACTTGTGGACCTCCGATTTGGACCATTCCATCACCCTCTGGAGATGGGTTGCTTTGTAATAGACCTGGAAGTCTGGGAGGGCCAGGCCGCCCTTCCGTTTTGGTAAAGTGAGAGTGTCGTGTTTGACCCGTGCCTGTAGGTTGTGCCATGTGAATCTGAGTGCCATGGAGCGCAGTGTTGAGAAGTATGCCTCAGGTATGTGGATTGGTAGTGTCTGGAACAAGTAGAGCAGCCTGGGTAGAATGTTCATTTTTAACACTCCAATGCGTCCAAACCAGGAGAGACGGACTTTGGTCCATTCCTCCAGGTCTCTGCGCATTGTGGTTAGGAGGGGTTGAAAATTAGCGGTGTATATTTGTGACAGGTCTCTTGGTATGGAGGTGCCTAAGTATCTTATAGTAGTGTCAGACCATTGGAATGGGAGCGTGTGTTTCAGGGCTTCAACTCTATTGGGAGGGATCGAGACATTCAGAACCGAAGATTTGGCGAGGTTAACCTTGAAATTCGATAATTGGCCGTAGAGCTGGAACTCTGCCATGATTGCTGGCATTGATGTTTCAGGCCGGGTGACATAAAACAGCAGGTCATCTGCAAAGGCAGCCACTACGTGTCTCGTCCGTCCTATTTGTATCCCACTTATGGCTTGGTTGTCCCGGACAGAGTTAAGAAAGGGCTCCAGCGCCAGTACAAACAGCAATGGGGACAAGGGGCATCCCTGTCTTGTGCCGTTCCGGATGGGGAACGGGTTTGTGAACAACCCGTTCACGCATACCCTTGCTGTGGGTTTAGAGTACAGTGCTCGTATCCAGCTCATCATGTGCGGGCCCAGACCTATCGCTTCCAATACCGCCAGCATGTAGCCCCAATCTATGCGGTCGAAGGCCTTCTCCGCGTCCGTGGAGAGCAAGAGGAGGCCTTCCCGACCGTCTTGTGCCCTGTGGATGAGATCTAGTGTCCTGATAGTGTTGTCTCTTGCTTCTCTCTGGGGCGTGAACCCTGCCTGGTCCCTATGTATGAGATCAGGGAGGTAGTTTTGTAGTCTGCGGGCCAGTATTTTTGTGAAGAGTTTAAGGTCACAATTTAGTAGGGAGATAGGTCTGTAGCTTGCACAGAGTTCCGGGTTTTTACCTTCCTTTGGGATTAGGGAGATGTTGGCCTCTAGAGTCTGCGTAGGTAGGCTGGCTCCGTCACGTAAGGTGTTAAGGGCAGTCAGGAGATGTGGGGATAATACGTCGGCAAATTTTTTATAGTATCTAGAGGGGAGACCGTCAGGGCCCGGGCATTTGCCCAATTTCGACTCTTTTATGGCCCAGGCTAGCTCGCGAGGTGTGATCGGTTCGTCAAGTGCATTCGTAGCTTCCCTGGGAAGTCGGTTATGTATGCGTGTGTGTAGGTATTGTCTAGTCTCTGGTGAGGCGTCACCTTGGCGCGGTGGTTCCCTGTCGGGGTGTATGGCATAAAGCTCCGCATAGTATTCCCGTATAGCCTCCGCCATGTCTCCCGGGAGTTGTTTCAGTCGTCCGTCTTTGTCTCGAATTTTAGGTATGTAGGATTCTGCTCTCTTTTTGGCAATCATACGGGCCAGCAAGGTCCCGCATTTGTTGGCGTGTGTGTGAAAGAAGGCTTTGGTGCGCAGGTGTGCCCTTTGGTGGTAGGCATTCATGATGGATGCCAGTTCCCTGCGTAGTGTCAGTAGCTTGGCACCATCGCTCTGGAGCCGTGTAAGTTTGTGTCTGGCTTCCACCACCTGTATCTCCGTGATTATGGTCTCCAGTCTGGCAGCCTTTGCTTTTTTCATGGCTGCGCTTTTAGCTATGAAGTAGCCTCGTATAACGCATTTGTGGGCCTCCCACACGCAGAGGGGTGTCACATCTGGGGTAACATTGTCAGTGAAGTATTGAGTAAGTGTGGTTCGGGATTCCGTGGTTACTGTTAGGTCGTTAAGTAGGGCTTCGTTCAGTCGCCAGTTGCTGCACGTCGGCTTATAGAGGGGAGACGTCAGCGTCATGGTGAGTGGTGCGTGGTCTGACCATGTCGCGGTTCCGATCGTCACAGACTTAACATCTGTCAGGTAGTAGTGTTGTAGGAAAAAGTAGTCCAGTCTGGAGTACGTCTTGTTCGGATTAGAATAAAAGGTGAAGTCTCTGTCGTCAGGGTGTGTCGCTCTCCAACAGTCGGTCAGGCGTTGGTCTCTAAGGGTTTTGTTGATAGTAGTCAACACATGTCTGGGTATCGTCGAGGTGCCCGTAGAGGTGTCTAGGCTCGGTTGTAGGGCCACATTAAGGTCTCCTCCCATGATCAGACAACCCTCCGTAAAGGCCATGATGGCTTTCAGTGATTTAGTTATAAAGCGGTGTTGCGCGGTGTTAGGAGCATACAGGTTTGCTAGCGTGTACGTACGGTCAGCTATCGTTCCCTTAATGCATATATACCTTCCCCAGTCATCTTTCAGGGTAGCTGTGGGAGTGAAATGTAGGGATTTATGAAGGAGGATGGCCGTGCCTTTGGATTTCCCTAAGGGGTTGTTGCTGAGATAGCATTGGGCGAACCTTTTGTCAGTCATTCTAGGTGTCAGACCTTCCTTGAAATGCGTCTCCTGTATGAATACTATGTGGGCTCTTTGGCTGTGAAAGTGGCGGAGCGCTTGTGATCGTTTCTCGGGTTGGTTAAGGCCCTTGGCATTAATAGAGATAATGTTGATGTCTGCTCTGGCTAGCGGTTTCGGGGTCTGCATGCCGGAGTTCCTGTGGACCACTCCGGGAGGGGTGGTGTGGGCAGATAAGTGGTGGGCCTACGGGTTGCAGTACTACTCCGGTGTTGGGTGGGTTCAGGGGAGGAGCGTGTCGGAGGTACAGGGAAAGGGTGTTACCTGGACGGGTGGTCCTCGATGAGGCCCCTTCTCGAGTCCCCACGCGGGCACCGCAGCCGGACCTTGAGTGCCTAGGAGTAGGTACAGAGACAAAATAAAATAAACACTATGTAAACAATAAGTAAACAATAAACAATTGACAACAATATACAAAGTAATGGCTCGGGTGTAGGCCGAGGTGGAGTCGTCCCGTCCGTACTAGCGGTGCGGTCGAGTCCCCTTGCCTTTCTTCCAGACACCCCGACCAGGTGGGAACGTGGCCTACTGGTTACTAAATGCCTCTCGGATATACCCGGTCCCTCTCCGGGGTCCCGGTTCAGAGAGGTGAGAGGAAAGGATAAAAAAGAGAAAGGAAACGAGGTGTTTCCCCGTGGGGTCACCTATAGCGGTGACAACGAAAAAAGAAAAACTCCCACGTGGAAGGCCTCTCTGACTACCCCCTACCCGCCCCGCCCAAAAAATATACTCTAGCCCCTAGGTTATCCGTGATCTTGTGAGTGGGGTATCTTAAAGATTATGTGTGTCGTATGGACCAGGCTTCGAGCCTTGTGAGTCGTGAGTGTGTGTGTGTGTGTGTGCATCATGGCGTGTCAGGTTGTGTGGCGTGTCGTGATGTGGCCTTGAGCTCTAGCGGCAGGCGTGTGTGTGGTGGCTGTGACCCCTTCCTGCCTACCCTTCCTCATGGTATATACCCATCTACTTCAATAAAGGGGGAGGTTGGGCCCTCCGAAAAAGACCCTATATCTCCGTTACTGGTAGTCACAAAATGTCGGTGGCACCGAGTCTCCACGTCTCTGCGGCTCGTGGTTGGTGGTGTAGCAATGTCAATCCCTCCATGGCAGCGCAGCTGGTGAAAAGGATGTTCCCCATCCGAGTGGTAGTCGGGGCACAGCGTGAGCCGCAGAGTCGTCAAATCCCCCGTTTCAGCCCCCCACCCAAAAGTGAAACAAGAGAGGGAGTCCGGCAGTTCAGTGTGGTGTGTGGGATACCTTATGGGAAGCTCCCCAGCGGGTCATAGTTCATAGGCAGGTACTTCAAACTGTGGGACTCAGAGTCTCTCGGGGGCCGCGGAACTCAACGAGTGTTGCCGGCTGGTCGCGCCGTCTCCATTCTGGATCTGGTTCTTCTTTGTGGCAGCGGGTCGTCTCGTGCCGGCCTCGGCGGGCCAACGTAGAAGTCTAGCGGGTCCGGCCAAGGCATGTTTAAGGGTGGTAGCTGGAGCTCGGTAGTGAGATCTTGCAGGTCCTGTTGGTTGCGTACCGGCATGGGGCCGTTAGGAGTGTGAGCAATTAGGCCGGTCGGGAAAGTCCATCGGTATCTCACCTTCTGAGCCGTCAGGGCTCGAGTGAGGGGTTTCAGGGCCCTGCGGTAGCCCAATGTGGCCGGGCAAAGATCAGGAAATATCTGGATAGGGCGATCCTCATGGGTGATGGATCCCGCATTGCGAGCCGCCTGTAGTATGTCTTCTTTGAGGGAGAAGATAGTTAAGCAGCATATTACATCTCTTGGCGGCGCTCCTTCAGGGCCTCTGGGTCTTAGTGCCCTGTGTGCACGGACAAAGTCAATCGGCGTGTCCGTAGGACGGCCTAGAAGGTCGTTAAATAAGATGGTAAGTGTGTCAGTGAGCCGGGTTGAGGGTTCTTCGCCTTCAGGTAGGCCTCGGATCCGCAGGTTATTTCTGCGGCCCCTGTTGTCGAGATCTTCTACATGGCGCGCCATGGCTTGCAAGTGGGTAGTGTGGCTGTGAAGCGTGGACTCTGTGGTGGTGTGGGCCACAGTGAGGTTGTCCTGTTCCTCTTCCAGCCGCGCCATGCGGTCCGCCATACCCTGCATGTCTGCTCTCATTAGTTGAAGGTCGGCCCGGATCGAGGCATGGAGGGCTGATGTGGCTTGGGTCAGGTCAGCTCTGGTAGGCAGTGCTCTCAGCAGGGCCATCCAGTCTGTCGGCGGGTGTTCTGTGGGTTCTCCACTCGCGTCACCGGCCTGGGAGTTCGGGCTCATGGATGAGGCCTCCGAGTACAGGAAGGCCTCAGCGGAGGCCTGGGATGATGGGTCCGGCTGTGTGGTCATATATTGCCTGACCGATGCCTGGATTGCAGGTGGGCGGGTGGCCGCCGGTTTGGGGGTACCCCCAGCCTTAGTGTGTTTCCCCATATTTGCGTTTGGGGCAGCTTTCTAGCGATTTGCAGGGCGAGTACGGAGGAGCTCAGAGATTAGGCAGCCATTCAGCTCCGCTGCTAGGCCACGCCCCAGCCCTTTATTTTTACCTGGATGGGGGCGTGAGGGAGCTATAGTGCCAGGAATACAGCTTTGTGAATTCCCTTTAATGAAACCTTATGATTTTTTTTTTTAAATGATGTATATAGATTTTTTTGAGAAAATTTCATTTTTACATATGGCTGAGCAGTCATGTTGGGTTAGGCACCACTGTTATCTGACCAATGATGCTTAGTCTAACTTGCCTTCTGTTTCCCAAAGCGCACACGGGGCGGCAGCAGCCGGCAGGGTAGTTTGAACAGCAGTTGGTAAGAGAATAGCGGAATCTGACCCAACATGGCTGCTCAGCAAGATTAACACTATTTTACAAAATATATCAAGTATCACTAAATATAATAAACTTTTTAATAAAAGAAAAGAAGAAATCTGATGACAGTTGTCATAAACATGGGTTCGGCAACAATGCGCTCTTTTTTTTACATGAAGGTACAAGGAAAATTGTACAAAGTAAAAAGATAAAATTAAGATGTGCACATGGTTTATATGTTGTAAATCTGACCTATAGTTATAGTAACCCCATAAAAGAAGCATTGCTGATTGGCAGTGGTTTTAATGCTCTGAGCTGTTATGAAGCACTCTTGCATGGGCTCACTGCTCATGCATGGGAGCTTCAGAAGTTCTACGCATTGACACGAAGAGCAAACATTGGACAATGGCACAGAAGCACCAAATAGGGACTGTCCTGCTGAATCCAGGACCCTTGGGAGGTATGTGTGAGGCAGATCAGGAGTATTATACATTGTTAAATTACTCAGAAGAGTGAAGTTTGACCAGGCTGGACGGCATATGAGTACCGCTGGCTGTAACAGAAACTGGCACACGGTTAAAATACACAAACATGGTAAAGTGTTTGCCTTTCAGAGTGTGAAACCGTGTGTCTTTATGCATTATTCTGCACCTGACTCAATGTGACAGTGGATGTGTGTGAACGACATAAGAGAAGTGGTGGAAAATTGCTTAGATTTTTTACTTGCTCCAAAGTATCTGATTGTGGTACTGCCATTTCAGGCCAGGCTCTGTCTGTAATAGAGTGAAGCAATCGAGAGAGAACAAGGAAAAGACTGACAGATGCCCCCACCTGCAGTTACAGAAAGAGGCAATAGAGTAGTTTAAGGACCACTCTAGTGCCAGGAAAACATACTCGTTTTCCTGGCACTAGAGTGCCCTGAGGGTGCCCCCACCCTCAGGGTCCCCCTCCCGCCCGGCTCTGGAAAGGGGAAAGGGGTAAAAACTTACCTTTTTCCAGCGGTGGGCGGAGAGCTCTCCTCCTCCGCTCCTCCTCTTCTCCTCCCCGTCGGCTGAATGCGCACGCGCGGCAAGAGCTGCGCGCGCATTCAGCCGGTCACATAGGAAAGCATTCATAATGCTTTCCTATGGACGCTTGCGTGCTCTCACTGTGATTTTCACAGTGAGAATCACGCAAGCGCCTCTAGCGGCTGTCAGTGAGAGTGCCTAGAGTGGTCCTTTAAACCTCCTGACATGGGGCAAAAAAATGCGTTCGCGACTTTCCACTATCATATTAGGGCACTGAGGCCTTGAGCAGAGAGGCTGCAAAACAACTGGTCTTAGACTTTCATGAATTGTTCTCATAAAACACTGTTCTTGGTTAGGGTAACCCTTGGTGGCATGCTCCCCCACCCCCAAAAGAAGATCTGAAATTTAAAAAAAAAAAAATAATAATACCTGCATTCCCAAACCAAGGCCATGCAGTCCAATTCTCCGTTGAGGAGAGAACTTGGGCAGCATAGGGATAAGGCAATACCCCCATTAGTTGTCTGCCACCAGTGTGCCCTGCATGTTGATAACAAAGGCCCAAAATGCGCAAATTTAACATTAGCCAGCCAGAAGATCTTGTCCAGGGAACCACCTGGATTATCAATGTTATGTATAGTTATCCTTTAAATACAACAAATGTGTGTTTCTATTTCTTCTCCTCCAATGCAATGTGTGCCTGGCCGTGCCAGGACTGAACTGGGTTGAGATTAAATTTGCTAAATGTTTAATATAAGAAAATGGACTGTCACAAGAAAAAAAAGGCAACACAAGTTCTAAGTGATTTTCAATGTTTTATTCAATTGTGCAAATTTTTGGGTTTCCCATTAAATAAAGACTTTTGGGGGGGTCCGTTTACACTGTCTTAAGGCCAAAAGCTATGGGGAAGTGTGTGCAGATCACACAACCAATAAAATATGTCAAATGTCTAACCATAATCCTTTGGATAAAAAGATAAAAAGATCCACAAAACGAGGTGTAAATTATTGATTATCATGATACAACAGCTGGTAGAGAAAGTTCTGTAATTTGCATAAAAAGACCATTAACAAGACATACGCATAAGCACCACATATTTGAGATCAGCCTCATAATGTTCCAGTTAAAACTTAAAAAGTGATTTAACTGTATCCAAACGTTTACAAGTCATAAAGTGGGCACAGTAAAGACGTAACCATTCCAATACTCCATGTTGAACGGACATAGCTAGTGGAAGGCAAACAGCCAGCCCGTGTTACACACTGTATATATTGACACACTGGGATGTGCGCACACACAGAGCTGTTGACACGGATTTCCATAGCTGGGGCAGACAGCTGGCAGATGAGGCTGGGTTTGGCTGGCACATACATTGAGGGTGGGCAGAGACCGGCACTAGACAGATGGCAGATGTTAACTCCAGAAATGGACTTGTTGTCTAAATATGACATTGAGCACTGAGAATGACCAAGAAAATAACAGGATTGTCCTACACACTTA
The DNA here is from genome assembly GCF_036172605.1 of Pelobates fuscus. Taxonomy (NCBI): domain Eukaryota; kingdom Metazoa; phylum Chordata; class Amphibia; order Anura; family Pelobatidae; genus Pelobates; species Pelobates fuscus. The sequence continues at coordinate 23,055,183 of NC_086328.1, forward strand.
TAGGAAATACGTGAACAAAAACATAGTCCTAGAGCAAGATTCACTTGGGGCCCAAAAACAATATTTAATGGGCCCTGTCACTAAAATAAGAGATATTATATAAGATATACACATACACACACACACTCTCTCTCTCTCTCCGAGTTCACAATGAATTTCAAATTTAGGGTAGTATTAATAATTAATAATAATGGAACATAAAACCAATTTGGAGAATTTTCCCAATTAGGGAATAAATTTGGCATTCACGATGACTTCCTAGTAATTCACAATTTACAGAATAATGTTGAAAGGTTGCAAAAGGCACCTTCACATTTGTTTTTGTTATTTTAAATAAAATAGATTTGAATAGAGTAATATCCTGTCACATTTGCAAAGGTCTCGTGATTGTGCTCTGCAGTCTATTGTTTAATCAGCACTGCAATCACCTCGTTGATACATAGTTGCACCTATGGGTTAGAACAGTGCAATTTTTTTTGCATGTCTGGCAGAGCATGATGGGAAATATCTGTACCACCAGATTAGTGCAATAGTAGTCCGATCACTCTGACCTCCTAGCAAGTGGTAAGGTCATCGGTTTAGAATTTACAGCAATTAATAAAACAATGATCACTTGTGTTAACCATTTTTCTTATGATTCTCAGTTTTCTGTATATTAAAGATTTAGCAAGTGAAATTGAATCTAGACCCAGGCTCAGCCAAGGCATATAATGCATGCTTGAACTTCAATATTTAGGCATTCCAATGATATAACAATGCATCATGACGGTTCTCTCAAAGTAGGGATAGACTGATTTGAAGTTCTGCCGATTATTAGAGCCAATATTCAGCACTTTACCAATAATCGGTATCAGCCTTGTAGGTTACAGATATGACCGATAACTTACTCACTCCCAGTCATCTTATTCTGTTATTGACCATCGTCTGTTATCGGCAATCGGCCCGAAAGGCAACCGATAATGGGTATCGTCATCAGCTCTGGAAAATTTATATTCGGTCGATCCCTAATGCAATGTATACAGTACTCAAAGGGACTTATTTGCAGTTGGTGTGTGAATGTAAAAAAAATATGAAACCCTTTTCTACGGTTAATTTAAAAGAACAAAATGTCAAACAGTAGTAATTTTATCTTTATCTGGAACACAATATCACATCTGCCAGAGCTTGGCATAAGTACAGTTATTAAGATCGGTACTTAAAAACTATCTGAAAACAACTAATAGCAGTTCTCATGAACATGGACTACAGAGGAAGTGGACAGACTCTGGATGACGACAACTAATAAAACAGGTCAACTGGACTTACTTGGGAGGACAACTAAAAACAACTGTTCGTGACCTCCAGGAAAAAAAACTATAAGGACAAATGGACATGATCTGCAAGACTACAGGCCCACTGGACATGCCCTCCAGGACAACTAATAGCAGGTTACTGGGACAGACTGCGGAGGACAACTAATAACTGATCAAAATGATTGAGTTTGGAGGACAACGAATTACAGGTCAGTGAGACAAGCTCTGGAGGACAACTGATAACGGGTCAGCGGGACAAATTTTGGAAGGTAACTAATAATGGGTCAGGGGACAAACTCTAGAGGACAACTAATAACAGGTCAGGGGGACAAACTCTGGAGGACAACTAATAACAGGTCAGGGGGGCAAACGAGATGGAATATGTAATAACAGGTCAGTAACAGATTATTAAGGACAACTAACAAAGGTCAAATGGGCGTGCACTCCAGCACAACTGATAACATGTCAACTGGACGAACTCCGGACTGCTAATAAAGGGTAAATTAATTATGCCATTGCTTAGAGGAGAAACCCTAACATATTTTTGGTTCTAAGTCTTCTGTTTTCGACTTCCATCTCTCCACGCAGCACGCCTTTTTAAAGCAGTCAGTTTTGGTTTAAGTCTATAGCTTCAAGACAAGCATTCATCCCCCCCCCCCCCCCCCCATTCAGTAGGCAAGGATGCAGGATAACTCACAGTTAACAATGCAGTAAGTTTTATTCAACATATTAAATAAAGGGCCTGAGAGAGAATGACAAGGAAAGATAATAGCAGAAAGAGGATGCGAGAGCTGGGGAGTGAGGGAGGGGGCGAGGTGAGATGTTTATAGAGGCGGCTGAGGGAGGGGGGGGGATGCTGTTGCCAGATGTGGCTCACTCAGACCCATCTGCAGTGTGCGATATCCGCTAACACCCGGCTGAGACTTCCCTGCTCTCATACTGAGCTCCTTATCTGCTCTCTGCATTCACAGCAAGTGGAGATGCAGAAGGGAGGAGAGAGGCTGAGAGACAGGCGAATGCTGTGAGGGAATGATGGAGATGTTTGGTCAAGGAGAGAGAACTAGCAAGAGATTTTAAAGAGTCATGAAACAGTCTAGGAGAAAAAGCCAGGGAAACAGCGAGAGAAGAAAAAAAAAAAAAATAACACCCCAAATAAACTACCCTTTGCACCTCTGTTTTTGGGCCACATTCAATGTGTGATCATTGTTCCATAAACTAGATCAGTGACGGCCAACCCTGACACCCCAGATTTGTGCGAACCCCATTTTCTGTCAATGTGGGTGAGGCACACACCAAGGTTCCGTATAACTGGCTTACGAACAGAATTTGAATGGGAATTGTAGTTAGCAACTGTATCTTTTTTTAAATAACGGTTAGTCTATACATTCGCTAGCTGTTCGTTTACAATAATGCAATGAAACATTTTAACGGGTTCAAAATATTCATAACATGACCATCATAAGAATAAGAAAGCATTGTGCATCAGGGCGCACCTAGGGTTTTGGAATATAGCCCGGACCAGCCAAAGGGGTTAACACTGTACACTAAGAGTGCAATTTTACAGCTAGGATGTACACTATTGAACCCCTCCACCCGTCCCCGCCACACACACAGCAACTAAAGGTTACAAACTTTAGAATTACATTGTGCTCTTAAGAAGATGCTCGACAAAACTTTCTGTTTTGTTGCCACTATTTGAGCCTATTTTGTCTGTAGGATGCAAAAAGCATGGCTGATCCCTACCCCACCCCCCATTTTATTTCTAGTCAAGTACATCCATCCTTCAACGTCTCAGGGGCAACACTAGACTTAATATATAGACCAGAAGCAGGTGGCCCAATTATTGTAGCCAATTACAAAAAGCAGCTTCTGCTGACTGAGATTTCATATACCTTTATTACAGCAACCAGACCTCATGATGAACCCCGAAACCTTGATCGCCAGTCCTTGGAGGTGGCAAAATAAAGAGCTGAATAAGGCAACTTGAGCGTTACTTCAAGGCCCTGCTGAAAAAGGGAAGGAAGATATTAATTAAGTTGGTTCAGTTTGATGGTAGTGAAGATATAGGCAGTTTGTGGAATGATGGGCTGGGTGATGGTATAGACATGTACGCTTTTGTCTATTCTAGGTACTGCCGGATTCAAACAGTTCCTTATCAACAGCACTGCCTGCCAGATTTTCCTTATCTACTGTCCCACACTTACACTTGGCCTGCAAGCCAACAATGGTATTAATACGGTTTCTGGAATCAGAGGGCAGATGTCCGAGACATCCAAAAAATATTGTGTTCTACAGTGCTCTACTCAAAGGGATTTTTTTTTGTTTTTAAGTTTGTAATTTAGGTATTATGCTGAAGGTACTTTGTGAGCATACCCCCACTGTTTTGCACTTAACATTCTTATTTCTGTGCATTTATTTGCAACGACTCGAAAAAAAAAAATGTAAAAAAAATTGATGTGTATTTAACTCCCAGAGGCCTCATTAACCACTCGAATATCATAGCACCCAGGTCAGATAGGTTAACCATTGTGCTGCCACAGGGGCCTGCAAGACACCTCAATCTGTTAATTAGTTGGCAGAGCGAGTGCCTGTCTTTTGGGATATGACAGATCTGAGTGCTGAAGCCATCCGTCACCCTAACAGAAGGAGCATTGTGTCGCTGGAGTGTCTGTAATTGGAGGTTGAGAGAGGCAGTGGATAGATAGCGAGCAAGTGACAGGCGGCAGTGACAGAATACGCTTCCTGGGACAGTGTGACACCAGAGGAGAGCCATCAATGACAAAACTGACCCTGGGCAGCAATGCCATTTCCTCACCTGGGCACAGTGAAGGACCTGCACAGGGTTAATATCAAAGCATTTATTAAGATCCATGCCTAAAATGTCACTAACAAGGGCAACTAAATTCAGGCACTCCAGATCATCTGACTACAAATCACACTATGCTCAGCCAATCTACAATAACTGAGATAAAAAAATGTTTGGATCCAAAACAGCCTATTTAGTTCCAGAAAATACAGACTCCATGTTTATGTTATAACAATTTACAATCAGATTTATTGCCATAGTTGGGTCAGTGATGGCTAATAATTGCATTGCGCAGATAGGGAACTATTCAGCTAGCCTTAAGGACAGAAGCATTATGGCTGGCAGAGAGCAATAAAGTTGTACAGTGATCCAAGCTCTACTTTAGCATTACGCTACAAAGCACCCCAGGTAGCCTCCGCTGCTGCAGATCCTCTTCATGCATACAAATAAATCTATACATCGAGTTCCAAACTATGTCAATGAAATCAATTTCTTAAAGACCAAAAGCATAGAGTAAGAACCAAAGATTATGTATATGCTGTTAACCATCCTATTGAAATACTTTAGAAATTCATTAGATATATATACACAAAACACTTATTATTTAACACCATTACATACTTCATTTAGAGACTATGCCATGATATAATATTATTCCTTCCTATAGTGGGAGGAAGGGGTTAATAAGGCAGGCGCAGGTGTTTAGCTCCCCCTAAAGGGAGCCCCAGGTAGTGCAGCCTTAGCACGCTGTACTGAGAGGCAGGCAAAGCACAGGCAGTAGTGTGAGGCTGGAAGCCAGCAGAGGAGGAGGTAGTCGGGTTTGGGCTGCGGGATACCCTAAAACAGGGGACCAGGGATCCCCTACAGGCAACGGGACACCCTCAATCTGTGCTCTGGGATACAGCAGTGGAAGATCTAAACAACCACCCAACTCTACCCCAGGATTTGCAAGCTGCAGGACAGACACTCTCTATCCAAGACCTGCACCCCCCCTGTCCCCTCAAAGGCTGCCCTGGCGACCAAGAGCGCAGAGTGGCGACTAATGTGACAGTAGGACAGGCAAAGGGTGACAGCTGCAGATTAAGCAGAGATTGTATAAGGAGGGTGACACGGACACACTGCGAGGTCCCCAGGATGTGACATGGACCACTAAAACTCTGGGATCTGACCAGCACTGAAGTCCACCTACAGCCTGAGCCCAGAAGGTGAGTGCCAGGTACCTTGTGTGTGCTGCTTTCACTGCTGTTACATTGTATCTACTCATACCTACCTAGCATTTGGTACAGTGCTACATTGTAATTCCCCTTGCATGCACTTTTTGTACTTTCCAATGACTGGGTGTAATAAAGGATTGATACATACAATGCATAGGGTAATGTCCCGTCTATAGAATTACAACTCAACTGATGCTGAATCAGGAAAAAAACAAAACATTAAATGATTGGCAGTTGTTCAGCAGCTTGGGTGACTACGTTTTGGCCACCCCTGATGTGAAGAGCACTGTGTGCAGTAACGGTACAGACTTTGCATCCCTCGCCCACGAAGCTTGCACTTTATTTAGTTCATGGCACGGATACCGTATTGCGATTTATGATTTGTTATTGTGGAGTGTGCATGTTTAGTTTTTTTTCTCTGACACTGTATGGTTTAAAGAGAGTCCCTCTCTGCACATCACTTCCCCAGTCTTGCTGTCCCTAAGCTATTCAGTAATGTCACCACAGGCTCCAGGGACAGCAGATGACAGCTTGCAAGGGACTTTCTACTTAACTTCTGCAAAACGTCTGCTTAAGTCATTTATGTGTTTTTGTCGAATTTTGGTTTTCAATCTAATGTGGGTTTTTTTCTCGAGTATATTCATGTAATTAATTTAGTAACACGATCTAATAATAACATTAAAAAAAGCGTATGAATATGCTTGTTTATATATTTATACACATACATTCACACACACACACACACACACTGACACATATTGTGCAATACAATTTGTGGGAAGGAAGCGTTTTTGCCACAATGTGACCGCAAAATAAACTATTACGAAATTAACCTGAAATGATTTTGCAAAAAAAAATAAAATTTAAAAAAAAGGGATTATTATTAAAAAAAAATATCCCATCTGTGGGGTGAATCAGCAGACCCCAAAATAGCAATTAGAATTCCTTCAGAGAAAGAGAGCTCTGACTCATGTACTTACTTGCATGGTTTTAATTTGACAAATTAGATGACAGATAAAAAAATATATATTAAATAAATCACATATCGCAGGGTGATGGGTGACACTTTCCTGCAGAGCTTGCACTCTAAATGTACGCTTATTTCCGTTCTGTGCATGTTATCACTGACAAGATCTGTGTTAGACTGAAAATTCTCCCGTCTCCTTTCTTTCTACACAATCAGCTTTGTCCTCTTGGTAACAATACACCATGTAATCTGCTTAGAGTTGCCTGTGTATTGTTTGCAGACTTTGTGTGTCACAAAGTGTTACCAGGCCTGACACTGGCATTAGGAGTGGCAAAGACACCTGCCTATTCACAGCTGATAGGGTGGCAGAAGGGGTAAAATCTATCCTATCCATCTTACAAGGGATTATCTAACCTATGAGAGGTTTCTGTGGCACTGACAGCTAAGGGTTTGTCCAGATGACATAAGATTGGGTACCAACCTGCAACAGACCTTGATACAGAGGTGTTTAACAGCTTTTAGTCTGTAACTCCCAGAATTACAAGAGTTATAGTCCACCAACAGCTGGTATAGGGGGCAAATATGATACCCTAACCATAATACTTGTCATGTCTTCCATTTTTACCATCATATATAATCTTCCCCACTTGACAGAGTGCACCGTTAATATGCATCATATAATTAATCTTATACTTTATTATCAATTGAGACATATCACGTTTTCTGATATTCAAATGCTTTCTTTTTGATAGAGAAAAAAGTAAAAAAGTTGTCTTAAAATTGCATATGTTTTGAATTCCGAATACAACCAACGTGATGGCAATGGATCTTTATTTTGCTTGTAAATATTATGTAAAAGATCTTGCATAGAATAGATCTTGAAATATTTTAAGCTTTGATATCAACGGTGTTGGGATACAGGATGGTGCCTTGGTATGGTTTAATTGCCGAGCCCTGCCTTAGTACATGGCGATATTAGTTAACCTTGACATTTCAGAATTATATTTTCCATCATATGCTCAGACAGCTGTAACACTGACTGTGCATCATCATAAATGTGATTTAAAAACCATCTGAAGTGTTAAGGGCACCCACCACTTACCTAGGGTATGGTAAGTGTCTGTAATGACAATGAACAGAATTCTTTATCAGTTGCATCATTCAGCCACAGGGTGCTGGTGGGCTATTACACCACTGGGGAACTTGGGTTGCTTTTGGGGTCAACAATGTGATGATGGGGGCAGTCCTGCTACACATGTACTATTGCGTTACTTAAGAAAGTGGCAATTTAAGGTTTACCTCAGTAGAGAATTATTCAGCTTTTACTATACAGAGGTTGTCACTTAATGTGAATCTGTATTTATTTTACGGGTGATTAGGTAGAGGCGGTTAACAAACACAGTGTTTTTGTGTAATTGTGTGGTGTATGGGCAGTCTATCTCGCAAGGAAAGTGCAATATTTATTTAGAGGAAGTAATAGCTACTTCCCAAATATTAAAACAGTCAAGCTGTAGCTTAACATCCAGTTCTAGCAGACATGTCTACCATATGTTGATCTGTCAGTGTAAAGGTCAGAGTTTAAAGGGGCCAGATGACTATATGAATGTATTACACCATGGGGTGCGTAGGAAAGTGAAGAATTTTAATCACTTGACATTGAGTGGCGTCAAATCAACAACCAAATTGAAAAAAAATTAAAGCAAAAACAGCCTTGAAAAGAATCGCCGGCTCAGGATTGTTTTGCCCCAGCTGGGTTTTGCCAGCCGAAATTTAAAAAGTCTGGTTATCAATGCATCCAGCATGTCACTGAGTAGCGAATAAAGTCCTGGGTTTCTGTGCTGAATCTTCTGTAGAATGTTCCGACATCATTTTTTTCATATACGTATTGCAGAGTAAAAAGGCTATGCACAAAATAATAATTTGCCCACCCAAGGTTGGAAGAAAAAAATCTACACTTGTGCAGTGGTGTTGCGTGACTTCGGGCATTGCGTTATTGTTTAATACGTTTATCACAAAAGCCGTAGTTGGGATGGGTATGTGTACAAGGTTTACAAAATAGATCAGGATCCACTGTGACTTCTCTAATTCCTATGAGGTAATAGCAAGATCAGACAAGCAGTACAACATGGCGTAATTAAAGTGACCAGTCCTGCATACACAATTTCTTACTCCACTGGCAGTTGAGCAGTTAATAAATCTACTTTGAATTGCGTGCCCATCAACGATTCCCTTGATTTTAAATATTGCATTGCGTTGAGATGCAAAAACCACAACAAAGATCACATCCTTCTCACATATGGGTTAAAGGTGGTTTGCTGTAAGAAGGGTCTGAATCACACGGTTTCATTGAAAGGGATCTGTTCCCTCTTATCAGGCAGAAGCGTCAATCGCAGGAAGTCGATTTTCTCACCCTTGCTGGCAAGGAAGGGGTTAAGAAGCCTTTACAGATGTGGCAATGTGTCAGTCAGCAAGTAGTGTAAACAGAGATAAAGGGTCTGCCCTTGATAAACAGAGCAGTAAGGGGAGAAATGCATTCAGTCATGTAACTTCTCCTAACACACACAAACACTGCTCCATGTAAGTCATCAGCCAGCTGTATCAAGGCTGCCCCATCCTCTCCAACTGCACTTTATCTGACTATCAGACACCAATCACTTACATTATCAGGACTGCCACACATGTGTGTGCTCTAACTGTTATGTGAGACCGCTCTGATGGCTTGATACAAACGGTCTGTGATACAGATTACAGATTAGATTTCTGCGTGAATCATATCACCACGCATACACATTATGATTTGACACCTCCTGGGGTAAAGCCATGTTTCGATCTGTCTCACCTGATAGATTGGAGTCAATATTAACTGGCACTTCAAAAAAAAAAAAAAAAGCAGCCAAGAATTATTAGAAAAGTATCAAACACATAGGAGGCGTAGTGGAGAATATTAACAATTCAGTTATTTGGGCCTACAATTTGCAGTACCCGCTTTACTTCAGTAACATTTAATAGCAGTAGCTCCTGGTTAAAAACGCCTGATCTCTTCCATGTTCTCTTGCCAAATAGACCATTGGATCTAGAGCAATCCTGATATCAGTCCTAAAGAACCATCAGTGAACTTAATTGGGTTCCAGTGGGGATATTGATACAGCGTGGAATGTGGACGGTTCTTGTCGAATGGTTCAAAAAGCAAAGATGTAGATTCAATATGATATAATTCACAATAGGCCCAGATCCACATGGATTCTCCAGACACCCTGGATTATTTCTCCACTGTCCAGTTTTCTATGGGATCCTGAAGTAAATGGAAAAAAAAACAACTGAATCCTAAAAAGTCCATGTACCAGAATCATGTGTGCTTGCACAGTCCTGTTCTAGTATGTGATTTTGCACACATTCTAAGATAGGATCCTATTTTTGCAGTGTTTTGTTTATGAGCTCTGTAATGATTGGCCTGTCAGTAATGGTGGGCTCACGCTGGGATGACACACGTGCCCAGCATCTAAGATTCCCTCCTGCCAATATTATATTTATAGGTCTTACATGTCCCATATGAACAGACAAAATAGCAAGGAAAACCCTGCAGAACTTTCGAAAATATGTACCATTTTGTGTCTGTATCCTCTGATACAGCCTCTATTTATCTTGAGTCCATACAGTGCTCAGATAAAAGATATACTCAAATGTGAAGCTATTGCTAGTGATTTCTTATCAGTCATTAAGCCAAGTGTTTTAGTTGCCAAACTGGGTGGCTAAAATGTGGTGCAACTTGGCCTCAAACTACTAAACAGAAGAGCCCACTCATCACAACCCCTCAAACGTGTTGGTGAGTTGCACAAGAAACCTGCTAAGGTCTTATGTTTAAATGGGGACTCAGGTCAGTAGGAATGGTCAGTAACCTGATGAATGTTCATGTGCCACTTATCAATGTTGGAGTGAAGGCATGGCCTACTTGGCAGACTCTATCGATCCAAAAAGCCGCTTGTTCACTAAATCTAGCTCAAGTCCTGAAAGTCAAGCACAATTGCAGTATGCTCGGCACCTGCTTGGGGCATGCATACTTAGTTTGCTCACTGATCGATGAGCAGTTGTCACCATCCCCCACATATGTCCATATTGATTTCAGTGGGGGGCTCAGCTGAAGAGTCCAGTCACACACCAAATATACCAACACCCAAGCTCACAGCGAATTGTGTCTAGGTCACATTACTCTGGAGAGCTATCATTACAATCTGCGCTGTATCGGCAAGGACTGTCCTTGACTTAACCCAAGAATTTCTGAGGGGTTAGTCCAGCAAACTGAGTGATGGGTCCTGGCTTTTTCACCTAAAAAAAAATAAATATATAATTTCTTGAAGTGTTTCTAAGGGCCAACTGGAAGAACCCTAAGTGTGCCACAGACTTGTTTGTCAAAATCCTGTTTTTGAGAATCACAGGCACCTGGTGTTCAAGATAATATTTCTCTAAATGCCCAAAATGCTAATTGAGAACTGCTAAATTTTATATACTAGGGTGCTTTAGTTTGACACCCCTGCCACAGAGATAAAGTGACATCAAACATGCCTAAATAATAGAGCGATTTGATGAAAATTAATCAAAATTCTAGTAATCTGCTATCATTATTGACACATTATATGTAAAATCATATCACAATTTTCTGCTTTCAAAGATTTGTTGTTCCCCCCCGATCACCTGCCAGTGTACATTGGCTACATAGAGCATCCGTGAAGAATCTTCTAATTCTTCATTTAAATTGTGAATTTATATCACACTATCTTAGCACTGATTACTGTTGCAAACTCTTGCCAGGATCCCCTCTGGAAATCACTGCCTTTCATGGTAAATGGATACATAAAGTTAAATAAATATTAAGCCAATAAAAAGGATGACATAAACTAACCACTGAAGGGTTTTAGAATCAGATCACCTAGAGGACTAAAGACCGGGCACAGACATCCCAGCTGCTAAAGATAAAACCATTGTCACAGTGACTTAGTAGCCTAGGTGACTGCCTAGCACACCGTTCTTAACCTTCGTGGGCAGAACTCAAATGTGGATAAATACTCTATTTTCCATTATAGGAAAAGGGACATCACATTTATCAGGAACCTTAGAAATGCCCACAATAAATAGTTTACTCTAGTGACTGTCTGATGCTGGCAATCTAATAAAGGATTTCCACAATGTATCTTCTTATATATTGTTCTACAAACTCTAGAAAAGGGTCAATGAGGTAATTTTACAAATTAATAATGGGTCGTTGAGTTAAAGCCAGGTATGTAATTTGTTAAAAAAGGGTAAGAGCCACTGGCCTGGATCTTATCGAGACACCAGTAGACCAGTCTGTGCTCAGGCTTGTTTAGTTATGAGGGTAAGTGAACACTGAAATTTGGCAGCGACTTTAAACCTTTCCATTGCCCTTAATGTTTACACAGTTCTCTCCCTTCGGAGGCTTTAATAGACGTATCTATTACCAGGGACAGACTGACAGTGCCTCTGGCCCCTAGGCAAAATTAGGGGCCCCTTGCAGACCAATATATATGCTGGTATACATGATGGTGTAGATGGGTCTTGACTTATTTATCATGTGCTAAAGGTTACGAGCCACCTTAAAGGGACACTATAGTCACCAGAACAACTACAGCTTAGTGGAGTTGTTCTTGTGTGTATAGCCAGTCCCTGCAGGCATTTTAATGTAAACCCTGCCTTTTCAGAGAAAAGGCAGTGCTTACATTGCTAACTAGGGACACCTCCAGTGGCTGTCACTCAGAAGGCTGCTAGAGGTGCTTCCTGGGTCAGTTATAGGCAATGAGCAGCACTGATGTTCTGTGTCTCCATGCTCTGCATGGAGGCGCTGAACTTTCCCCACAGAGATGGGGATTGATTCAATACATCTCTATGAGTAGATGCTAATTGGCGTAAGCAGCGTCTTGCAGTGTGCGCGCATTAGCTTCCCAATGCTTTCCTATGTGAAAGCATTGAAAAAGGCGGAGAACATCAATTCTGATTATCTCAGCCAAGGCAGCAGAGCATGAGCTGAGCCAGCGCCGGCTGAACTGGAATTAAGGTAAGTTTATTACCTTTTAAAGGGGGGAATGGGGGGGCCGGTAACACTATAGGTTCAGAAATGCAAGTTACATCAGTGTGTGAATGCAAAGGCATATTTATTAAGGGTTTGTGTAAATGCAAGACCAAATTAGCATGTAGTTAGTGTGTGAACCCAAATTTGCATGTGTGGAAGGTCAGTGTTCGTGAAAACAGGGGCATGTAGTGATTATTGGTGTTATAGTGTGGAAAATAAGTAATGGGGCAATAGTGGGGGCAGGGGGTAATAGAAGACATTAAGTTTTCAGGTGACGGATAGGAGCTGTAATGGGTTCAGAGAACAATGGAGGCTACAAGGGATAATAGAAGCTTTAGTATATGCAAGGGTTATACAGGGTCTGTAGAGGGTAACAGGGGCTGTAGTCTGTGCAGGCGGTATAGGGGTTGTAGTTAGTGCAGTTTCTGTAGTGGGTGCAAGGGATAATAAGGCTTGTAGTGGATGTAGGGGTTGTAGTGGGTGTAGAGGGTTATAGGGAGTAATAGGAGTTGTAGTATGTGTAGTGAGTAATAGGGGTTGTAGTATGTGTAGGGGTAATAGGGGGTTTTGATAAGTGTAGGGAGTAATAGGAGTTATAGTATGTGTAGGGAGTAATAGGGTTGTAGTATGTGTAGGGAGTAATAGGGGTTGTGGTATGTGTAGGGGGTAATAGGGGTTGTAGTGGGTGAGGAAGGTTGTAGTGGGTGTAGGGGGTGATGAAGGGGTAGTAGGGTGATATAGGGGTGTAGGAGGTGATGCAGGGGTGTAGGGGGTGATGTAGGTGATAAATGGTGTAGGGGATGATGAAATGGTGTAGGGGTGATAAATGGTGTAGGGGATGATGAAAGGGTGTAGGGGGTGATAGATGGTGTAGGGGTGATAAAGGGTTGTAGGGGGTGATGAAGAGTGTAGGGAGTGATGAAGTGGTGTAAGGGGTGGATAGATAAGAGGTGTGGAAAAAAAAAAAGTTAAATAATGTGTTCCCCCCTCCCTGAGCCTTACCTTTGTACATGGAGGCGGGAATCCTTACACCTGGTGGTCCGGTGGCAGAATAAGCTTGTTTGCACCCCTGGTGTGTGCAGGCCGTCCCACCTCTTCCTCGCCATGCAAGTGTCCCGAAGAGCTCCCTCTCTGGCCGGCCATGGAACTGCAGAGGGTCTGCTCCTGGAGCCTCTGCCGATTTTTTTTTTTAGCCCACGTGCTTCACTAGACAGGCACAGTGAGAGGCAGCCTGGAGGGTCTTTGATAAGGCACCTGGGCTGTCTCTCAGTGTACTACAATGACCTCAGCTGGGGCCGACCAAGGGGGTAACTTATTTAATAAAAGGGGAGCGCAGAAGGTCATTAGGGCCCCTCACCGAGTTTTTGTGCAAACATACAGTCATCTAGGAAATAGTCACCCTCAAAGTGACACTGTAGGCACCATAACTGGTTTAGCTCATTAATGTGGTTATAGTGTCCAGAGTCCCCTGGTGCCGTCCTTCCATTCAATGTTAAACTGTTTTTAATGTTTTAAAGCTAGACAAGAGTCCCCAGCAGCCCATCCCTTCTATGCTGCTTGGACTAATGAGGAAGCATTTGCATGTGCAGCAATCGATGGCTGTGATTGGCTGAGAGAATCAGCTGAATGCATTCAGCCTATCACGGTGCCATTGCAGAGTTGCATAGGTATAGCTTTAAGGAAGAGTGTCATTTCGACCATAGCCACATCTCCATTTGGTGGCAAAGTACCCTCATTCAGTGTGAAATTGCTTGAAAACGGCTTAACACTGAAAGGAGGGACAGTGCCATGGGACTCCAGGCACTATAATCAATTCAACAAAAGGAAATGTTTATAGTGCCTACACTGTCCCTTTAACCCCATCACAATGTCCCATCTCACCTCCTCCCTCTTAGAGGCCATTTTTAATACAAAGCAAGTATAATGTTAGGTATAGCAATTCCTTTGTTAAGTTCTCGTCTATGTAAATGAGCATAGATAGAAATAAACATTTCACAATATTTAATTTAATTATCATATTAATGTTTGAACATTAAAATCAATGAACATTTTGGTGGGAAACCCCCCCCCCCAAAAAAAAAACCTTTTCAGAAGCGGCAGGGATGCTTGCTAATTCTAATTTATAACAATGTAGACTGGGAAGCTGGGTAGTCTGGGTTGACTTGTTTCCAGCATGATTGGGAAATCATCAAATATGTAGGAGGATTATTGGAGAGTGTCTTCAGTTTAGATATTTTGACCTATAATTTGCAATTCCCTCTTCAATTATGTAATTTCTGGATTACAGAATGAATTTCCGCTCTTTCCAAATGTTCCCGGGGTGAAAATCCATAATCTATATGGGCATTGTCGCTTAGGCATCATTTAAATTCAAAGGAAAGGCATTTGGGAGTGGGTATACATGCCCCCTTCTACCCTACACTATGGATGAAGTGGTAAAATGCTATATTTGATAAAAGGAAAGACTTGTTGGGTTTTGGTGTAGATTATTGATCATCTTGTTCATCATAGTGGTACTGACTGAAAATGTGCGCTGTAAAGTTTAATTAAACGGGCATGCTTTGAAGTCACTCTAATTTTGACCATATACACTCAGGGTTCTGCATATGCTCTGATAATCCAGTTTTAGGATTATCTCCCCTCCAATCAACATTAAAAAGTTTGATAATTTCCTGCACATGGGGTTTTTGGCATTCGTGTGCCAAAATAATCAGGAATCATAGACTGGCATCTTGCCAACCTCAACCCTGTAGTGTCACACGTGGCCTTTTCACACAGGCATTTAATTAGTTAATGTTATAATTACTGGGGGGGGGGTTGAGGGGGGGATTCACGGACAATGGGTCATTGCTTTGGTCGGAGATCTGTACCCTACTCAAAGCTCTATGTCATTCTGCGCACACACACCAAGTTCAATTATCAGGGTAATTAAAACAGGATGAGTTAATTGGAAGTCATTTACATGGCAGATGGCTTTAATTGTTGTATCAAACAATTCACCTGTTTATATAAACAAATGCAAGGCGTGTGTGTGACAAACGCAGTGTGACATATAGCAATGCAATCGAGATCCAACGGCACAATTAACAGAAACAATAACTGAACACAAAACACACTGAGTGGCACAACAGAAATTCAGACAATAAACTGAAAATTACAACATCAGACCTACCACTACATAAAACTAACTAAAAATATACAATATTATCAACAAAGTAGTAATCTATTTATCGGAGGCCTCTTCGTCTATCCTTTCTAGCCTTTTCTCACTCCATCTCAATTCTTCCTTGTTCTAGCACAACTATTTTAACTCCTCTTTTAACTACGCTCTTAAACATCTCCAGTCCCTGCTAGTTGTGTCTCAACATACAAAAGAATACAGTTTTAAATTCCACAAGGCTCCTTAAAATCACCTATCACCTATTATTTGGATTGTGTTTTTATCACATTCATTTTGCATTATATATATTCACAAGGCTCTTACAACAGATTAATTGAATACACTTTAGCTCATTTAGCACTATTTAATTTGTCTCCCACTTTGGAATTAGTATAGGGCAGACCTATACTGGGGTACTGTGGCATTGTGGTGGGCTTAACACGATATCGCCATATGGTGTAACTGAATCCCCATATTTGTTTGCTGAGATAGTTGATTTGAAGTAGCCCTATAAAATTTGAAACTGTATTTTTGTGTGCACGCCGCTCCTTAACCTGTATTAAGGAAAGACTTGTCTTTACCCGTGTGTCTCACTTCCTTAATTCCAACTCTCTCCTTGACCCTCTTCAGTCTGGCTTCCGCCCTCTCCACTCTACTGAGACCGCTCTTATCAAAGTGACTAATGACCTAATCTCCGCTAAATCCAAAGGTCACTACTCCATATTAATTCTCCTTGACCTCTCTGCTGCCTTTGACACAGTTGATCATGCTCTCCTCCTTCAAACTCTTCAATCACTCGGTCTCTGTGACTCTGTCCTCTCTTGGTTTTCCTCCTATCTCTCCCAACGCTCATTTAGTGTCTCCTTTTCCAAGGATACCTCCTCCCCTCGCCCTGTCTCGGTTGGAGTTCCCCAAGGCTCTGTCCTTGGTCCCCTTCTATTTTCTCTTTATACTGCCTCTCTTGGAAAACTTATTGCCTCTTTTGGATTCAACTACCACCTGTACGCTGATGACACTCAGATATACCTCTCCTCACCGGACCTCTCCCCGGCCGTCCTGCAACGTGTCACTGCTTGCCTCTCTTCCATCTCTGACTGGATGTCGTCACGCTTTCTCAAACTTAACCTCTCTAAAACTGAACTCCTTGTCTTTCCTCCTCCTAATACTGATCCTCCTCTCTCACTCTCCCTTCAAGTCAGTGATATCCACATAAGTCCATCCCTACAAGCGCGCTGTCTTGGCGTCATACTTGACTCTGGTCTCACCTTTGAGTCTCACATCCAGTTTGTTGCCAAGTCCTGTAGGTTCCAACTCAAAAACATAGCCCGCATCCGCCCCTTTCTTACGCAAGATGCTACCAAGGAGCTTGTCCATGCTCTAGTAATTTCACGCATGGATTACTGTAACCCTCTCCTGATTGGTCTCCCCAAAAGCCGTACTGCCCCGCTACAGTCTGTAATGAATGCTGCAGCTAGACTGATTTTCCTATCCAGTCGGTCCTCTCACACCTCGCCCCTCTGCCAGTCCTTACATTGGCTCCCTGTATCCTATAGGAGTCAATTCAAAGTGCTAACCCATACATTTAAAGCACTGAACAATTCCAGCCCCTCTTATATCTCTTCACTGATCCAGAGGTATGCCTCTCCTCGTACCCTCCGCTCTGCCCGCGACCACCTCCTGACCGCTGCTCGCACCCGTACGGCCAACTCACGCTTGCAGGACCTCTCACGGGCGGCTCCTCTCCTATGGAATAACTTGCCTACTGCCATCAGACTCTCCCCTAGTCTTCAATCATTTAAGAAGGGCCTTAAATCCCATCTCTTCAGGAAAGCGTATGGCCTCCCAGAGTAATCTCTCCCTTACATACCTGTCTCTTGCTCTCCTATGTGATAGTGCTTTGCTCTCTCCTCCAGCTCTGCTTCACTCCTACTTGATATTTCCTATCCTAATGTTTCTAATACCCCACCTCCTATAGACTGTAAGCTCATTTAAGCAGGGTCCTCTTCAACCTATTATTCCTGTAAGTTTTCTTGTAATTGTCTTATTTATTGTTACATCCCCCCCTCTCAAAATATTGTAAAGCGCTACGGAATCTGTTGGCGCTATATAAATGGCAATAATAATAATAATAATAATTATATAAAAATGTTGGTCCCTGCGGCAGCACTTTTGCTGAGAAATGCATGTTCCGGGAGTGCCCCCCCAATATCCTTTTTTTTCCCCCCCTTTGAACCACTTTATGGAAGGTTAGGTGATAGGGACTCTCCTGCTAAATGGGCCATAGGATTCTAAAGTGTGGGAGCAGCATGGCGAACATGTGAGTGGGTGCACGAACAATCTGTTAGAAGCAGCAATACATTTAATAACTAAGACAGAGAGATGGAATGACATGTTGGTCGTACAGATCAGAGAGGATGCTGGGTGAGACGCAGGCGTTAATGAACCGTCAGGTGTATTTACTTATTACCTCAGTATTGAAAACAAATGTTAGGGACAAAAAAAATATCCACTTTATTGTCATTATACCTGCAAAACTATACTTGCTGGCCATCTGCCTAGCAGTACATACGGATGTAATAATTTACAGACTGAAAGGAAGGAGACTCTGTTGACTATGGCCTTTCTAGTCTGGGAGTAGGGAGACACGTCAAATATTTTATGTTAAACACGGTCAGGCCTGATTACTGCCAGTGTGGGAGATATGAGGACTATGTCATATTACATATGATCGAGTCCCATTAATGATGTATGTTCATTCCTTTTATGGCCTTTCCATCTCCCTCTATCTATACTGGTAAATTGCTTTGAGTCCCACGGGGAAGAAAAGAGATATTAAAATGTCTGCTGTCATTAAAGAAACACACACGGTGCGATTGATGAAAGTATCTCAAGTTGTAAAGAGGTTAATGATGTAAATGAGTGCTGCAGAAACAAAAATAAATAGAAATTAAATACACATCCCAGTACGAGAGGGGTTATTCTCAGGGCTGAAATTGCCCAATATATATATACCCAGCGATGGAAATGTGTTAATTGTATTAAGGCTCACTCAGCCCACATTAGTGAGAAATCTAGAAACACAGACCAAGTCAAGTTCAGAGCTGCACACATCTTTCAGGAGAATAAATCCAGAAGCAACATCTAGGGTAAGAATAGCTAAGTGTAACCCTGAAAATCTGCCCAGAGCAGAGGGAGCTGACGGAAGCTCCTTCCCAGAGCTTCAGGGCTCCAGAGGTTGTAACCGGTGCCCAGCAGGTTCTGATATGGTTTGACAATTTACTCGGGGGGAGGGGGGGATAGCAGTGCTCTCTTGGCACCATAACCATAACAGTGTGATGTAGTTTTTATGGTGCCTGGAGTGTTCTTTAACCCCTTAAGGACCAAACTTCTGGAATAAAAGGGAATCATGACATGTCACACATGTCATGTGTCCTTAAGGGGTTAAACAAATTTTTATAGAAACATAATGCAAAAATAAAAATATAAAATAGAGATGATAACATTGTAAATAAGACCAGATTCACTCATAATAGTTCGCAAAACAATGTCAAGTATAATGTAAGGAATAGTGATGCATAATAATTATAATGTCAACAGTTTAATTTACATCCTCTCTGCCTTTTGTCTCATGGTGAGGACACGTGTGTCGTGTGTATGGGAATGACCTGCGTTTTCACTGCATAATCCCTAACAAGAGAGGGTCCTGAGAGAAGAGGGAGAACACATGAAGTAGAGATAAAACAGAGAAAGAAAATGAGGGGATGTGAAGAGAAAGAAGCGGTTTAGGGAACCAAAGGTTGGTCGTGGTTAGGAACAAATTAGGAAGAGACAGAGGAAGGCCATATTTTAAACCCGACCTCGCAAATATATATATTCAATACAGCTCTATTCTGTAGGCTTGTAAATGTACAGGGACATATGGACCATGGCTTAACAAAGAGGTGATAGACCTGTGGGAGTTTTTGGCCCCTTACTCTGCAGATTAATACCTACATCCATACACTGATCTTCAAAGTCGAGGAAGCTAATGCTCGGAGAGAGGAGGAGAATCTAGAATATCTGGAGTCATGAGATCCCAGCCTATCCAGAGTCAGGAGTTTGGTCTAACTTGCTTCTTTCCCCCACACTGTAATCCTTGTTAGACCAGTGTGTGCTTGGTTTTGCCAGTCAGTACCACAGTAGGGATTTGGAGCATACCTTGCAGCTTTCCACATGACCTGACTCAGAGACTCTTAATAATGCATCTATTTGACCACCATAATAGCAGAGGGCCAGTGTATACAGTGTGTGCAATAAGCCATTTAAAGAGTTAATATTGATCCACACTAAAACCAGACCATATGAAGATTCATTACAATTACCTGTATTCGAATAAGAATTGGTAGACGATTGGTACGCCTGTGTAATCCTAACACTGTAGTGTTTCTTTAAATTAAACTTTAAAATACACACAAGAGGCTCCTTCAGGCTCTCAACAGGGCAGGATATAATAGATTCTAAATTAACCAGACTGTGCAATAAAGTGTAAACATTAGATGACTCTTTACAGGATGTATTTAGGAAGGCTGTGTAAGTCACATGTAGGGAGGTGTGACTAGGGCTGCATAAACAAAGTGATTTAACTCCTAAATGGCAAAGCATTGAGCTGTGAGACTGCAATAGAAAGATCTATACACCAAAACCACTCCATTAAACTTAAGCTGTTTTGGTGCCTATAGTATCCATTTAAGTCTGTATTCTATATCTCCTTAGTGCTTGATACTCTCTACAATTCTGTAGCTCTATAACATAACAAGTCTACAGGGCTTGATTCTGCTATCCTGTAAACCAGTATGAATAAATGTTTTATCTTCTTTAGCTCTATGACTTATCTATAATCATTTAAGATTTTATTCTGCAACCCTAAAGCATAGTGCGGACAGAATGCTCTGTATCACAGCAAGGCCCTAGGTCCCAATTCTGCAGGTATGGCCCGGTTAAGAGGCCATTGCATTACACGATTCACATTCTTAAGAGTCCCAGGACCAGCATTTTTCTGGCTGCCAGCTGCACTGAGTGTTTCCATAACACAGACCAGATGGAGCCCTGTGTCTCAGGATCTTATCTGGAGTTGTTCTTGGCGGGGGCTTGGCCCTGAATTTCAGGAATACTTTACTTTATTTAGGAGCAAGGATGGCTCTGGCTGAGATCAGCCTCCCAACATCTGCTCTGCATTTCCAGCCATTTAAAGAGCAGGGACTGAAGCTGCCAGGGAAAAGCTATTAACCCTTGCTCGGCTCCCACGCTTTTGTTTTGTCGATTTGTTTCCCCTTGTGTCATAGTTCTGTTTGTTTCTTGTTCAATATAAAATTTCTCACGCTCTGTTCCTCTCCTATTTCCTCTTTTCTTTTTCTTTTTTTGGACGACTATATTTATCGGTTTCATTATGTGTTCTTTGTCATTTGGTTTTTCACCTGTACATCACTTCTGAAACCAAAGCTTGAGAAATCCTAAAATAGACCTTTCTGGCTTCTATGATCTATAGAGGAGATCTGTCACCTCCTGGCCTCAAGCCCCTATACCCTTTGAACTAATAGTGGTAGTTTTCAGTGGGAAAATCCTTGCAGTGCCCACATTACACCTACACTGGAACCTCAGCAAGCCAAGCTACACCTGCGTTCCAAAAAAAGGGGGTTTGGTATAGGCTTCATTGTCCCCCCCCAAATGTCATAGACACTAATGTATTATAATGATTTACTAGCCTCAACACTCTAGGCATCCTTCTGCAGGGTAAACCACCACTGTTAAAATGCCTTGAGAGCTCATTTATCTTTATTATTTTTTTTAAAGTCAGAGTCTGCTAGACACATTATTCTGCTTTTATACAAGACATCAGGTAATAAAAAGATTGCAAGATACAATTGCATATATAAACGTGACTGCCCTAAAATACTTACTATCCATTTATTTGTAAACTGAAAAAGCTCCCGTGCTAACATGTTTGCTGTCTTCTATAGAAAACACGTGATCCATTCTTAACAAATCGGTTTTGTTTGCTCAGTTTATGCATGGATGGGATGGGATGGGGTGGAATGGGAGGATGGATAACTGGATTGAGATAATGAAAGATGGGTAGATGGACAGAAGCAGGCTAGAAAGGAAGTTCTATTTTAGCCAATGTCTACGTAGGCTTACAGGTTTACCAATTCCTTGCTGAAGCATATTACACCTTGAATCATATAAAACCTTAAATATAGCCAGGTTTTGTCCATGACCATGGTGGTTTGTACACTAGGTTGTCCTTCTAAAACGTATATAACACGTATAAATAATATCCATTTTCTATAGGAACCATGCCCCCAATTCAGACTACCCCCAACCCTGAGCATGTCTGCAGAAAGGGTAATGTGCGAAGTAGGACTCTACAGCCTGGGCTACCCCTGATCTGATGGAATCCAGATGTCAAATTCACACACCAGAAAAAAAAAAACATGTCCAGCTGCAGCCCATTAACGTACAAATAAAAATAATCCGAACAGAGGCGGGGAGGGGTCGGAGGGGTCCTGGCTGGAGCCTGCTATGGGAGCTCTGGAGTTTTCCAAGACCTGTCAAAAACACTCCTCAAAAACAATCCCTGTGGTGAGAAGCAGTTTCTCATAACAGGGAGCCTCTTATCGATGGCACAGACTGAGATCGCTTTGGGGAGGGGGCACTGAGGAAGAATTCCCATATGTTTTCAGGGCTGGAGGTTGCGTTACTAGTAGAGGGGACAGACAACACACAGCCCATCGTGACCAAAATAAAATTGTCAAAATTACTTCTGCTCGAAAGACCTAGGATGCACATTGTCTGGTCTGCTCACAAGTGGCGTGGAAGGGGTTAGGTATGCCAGCACGGTGTAGCCCCCTTCCCCCCGGGCACAGATCTCTGATCCTGTCTCTTGCCCTGTGTTCCCTTCTTTGGTCTTGGCCTGAGTTACACGGAGGACTCGGACAGCTCTCAGCAGCTGCTGCACACCTGTCCTCAGCTATCAAAAACGATAATGAACTGTATCCCTGGCAAAGAGTTATGCGGCGCGTCCAGCCAGGCAAGGGTTAATAGTTGTAATGTGTGGAAGGGGAGGGAGCGGGGGCCACAGCTGATCCCAGCAGCAGGTGTTTGAGGATTGCTTTAACTGCTGCTCGCTGTGTCCTTCTGACTCTCCCCCTTTCCTATAGCGCACCACCTGAATTATTATTATTATTGTATTATTTATATAGCACCAGCAAACTCCGTAGCGCTGTACATGGGAATGATAATCATTCCCTGCCACGCTCCTTCTGGGCTCTCATGTAATGCTCTCTCTTTTCCTATTTTAACCACATTGTGTGTGCGTGTGTGTGTGAGTTTATGAAAACGAACCCGCTGCCATTGAGACAAGTCCCTCACTCTCTTCTCTGTATTCCTCTTCGCAGGCAGCACCTAGGATACAGCAGATACAATGCCAGACTCACCGGCTGATGTGAAGACACAGACTCGGACCACCCCACCCACTATGCCCCCACCCTCACCTGCCCTGAGCCAAGGGGCCAATCGCAGCTTTTCCTTCACACCAAGCACAAGTGAGAAAGGCTTACAATGACATGGGATCTTTCAACCAGGGCTCGACAAACCCCCAGGAGCCAGGGATTCTACAAATAGAACTGATGCTCAATAACTAGCTGGGTTATATTGTATAAATCCCTGGCTCAAAAAAAAAAAAAAAAAATTACACTTATAAACCATTTATATATTGTGAACATATATACAGAGAAATTTATGGAACATAGAATATTCTAGATTCTAGAGCGACTTTGGCCATTGTCACGGGTGGCCTCAGCATAGGGGGGGGCAACAGCCCCCCAAACTTAACATTAAATGTAATATTGTTGGATAAGCTTTTCTAATGATTTAATATCTTAGATAAACATTTAAAATTTGTTTTATAAAAAACACATCAATATATTAAAATATTACATCATTAAAAAAAAAAAAAGGTAAACAAAAATATTAAATCTCTGAACAGCCTATCCAAAATATAGACAAGCTGTGCCGAGATCTGACAGACATTTAGGAAAGCTAAAAATGACTAATGGTTGCACCTTTTCAAGTCCTAGTTGAATCACAAGCAGTCCTACAAAAGATGAGTTTGCAGTGTGCCTGTACTATGTAGTGTATGAGTGTAGTGTATGAGAAACACGATTAATATTTTTTAGCATGCTTGGGTGGGAAGGTTTTTTTTTTTTTAACATGATTGGTTGGCATGGCTGGCAAGTTCTTTCTTGGCATTCACGACTTCTAGCTATTTTTTTTCCCTTGGCAGAATGCCATGATAGGAGATACGTGTGTATTTGTAGGCCTGATCGGACGCAAGTTTCTTTTTTTTTTCTTTTTTTTTTTTTTTTTTATATTCTTTATTTTGTCGTGCATAGATAAAACATATTACATTTACGCCAGCGAATGCCACAACAGCTTTCCGCCAGAGTTTACATGTTCAGACAGTTGTTTGGCATGGATAAACAGTGCACTTTTTTTTTTATTTAAGGAGAAGCAAGCTTATAAAACAGGAGTAGGGGATCTGTCTAGGGCCGTGTTAGGTACTATGGTGATGCATATCATATATAACGTTCAGGTTGTAAGAAAACACAGGCTAGGTGGATACGGGCGCTAGACATTGCTTATGGTAGGGAGGCCACCCAGTCTTTTAGTAGCTAGGTGCCAAGTACTAGTGGGGTCAGGTGGCTTAGGAGGCTTTGCGGTATAGGCAGAAAACAGATTATTAAATCACATGCTGTAACTATATATCCGTGTTGTGTGTGTGAGAGGGAACTGCAGGGTTTTTCTCTGACATGTTCAGTATCCCCTTGTACATGTCCCACTCAGCCTATGCCCTTAGTGGGCAAACAAGGTCCAGACCTATTTGCAGGGTAGCATTTTTGCACCAGCCTGCCTCCACGGCTCCTTGCGTCAGTGGGGACTGGTACCCAGCATCCGCCGGTTGTCCTCTCTGTGCGAGCTTGAGCATCGTAGGGCCGGTTCTGTGGGGTCCACTGGGACTGGAGCTGGTGTGGGTTGCGTGTGGTTCTCCGCTGGGTTCGTGTTTGAGGCGCGGCTGTCAGCCGCCGTCTGCACCCGAGTGTGGTCTCCTGCCGCCGCGGGTGTCGGCGATGCCTTCTCTCACGGCCCTTCATTTTCTTGTGCCGAGGTTGCTTGTGCGGTTTGGTCTGCCGCCATGTTGAGGCCTGTCTGGTAGCCTTGACTTGCGTGATGTTCAAGATTGGAGGCAACTGCTTGACTTGTTGGCTGCTTGTCTGCTGCGTGGTTAGCGATTGTGCTCTGCCCTCCAGCTTACGCCAGAAATTGGCGAACAGTGCATCTAGTTTCTGCAGGATGTCGGGCTCAGGGTCAGTGCTGTCGGGGAGACACGTGGCGTCCGCCATGACGGCTGGTGCGCCCGGTAGCTGGCAGTGTGGTGATGCTGCACCCTGCGTTCCCTTCAGTTTTGGATGGCCTCCTTGGGATGGACCGCGATCACCCCCGACGGTCCGGGGGGGGGGGGAGTATCGGGGTTGTTACTCGGCTGGAGTCTGCTTCCCACAGTGCCGGGCCTGGAGATCGGCCGCCTCTCCCGTCCGACACTTGCTAGGCCTTGTATTGCGGTGCTTGTCGCCTGTGTGCATCGGGTGCCTTATATGCCGGCGTGTTGCTTCCCAGCCCCTTCGTGGGTCATATAAGTTGAGTGCTGTCGCTTTGTTCAGGGTTATTTGGCTTGGTGGTGCCATTAATCGCTCTGCTTGTGTAGGAGCTCTGCTCAGGCACGTCTGTCTCGGACGCAAGTTTCTTGATGAGCACAAGTTGGGTAAAAGGTTTTCTTGAAGGGCATGGCTGGTAAAACATAGAAACATAGAATGTGACGGCAGATAAGAACCAGTCGGCCCATCTAGTCTGCCCAGTTTTCTAAATACTTTCATTAGTCCCTGGCCTTATCTTATAGTTAGGATAGCCTTATGCCTATCCCACGCATGCTTAAACTCCTTCACTGTGTTAACCTCTACCACTTCAGCTGGAAGGCTATTCCATGCCTCCACTACCCTCTCAGTAAAGTAATACTTCCTGATATTATTTTAAACCTTTGTCCCTCTAATTTAAGACTTTGTCCTCTTGTCGTGGTAGTTTTTCTTTGACCATGAATATGTATGGATGAGTTAACTGTACAAAATGTAAAATATTTAATATTCCTTATCTTTTCAAACCTACCCCACGCAGGGAGAAATTGCTTGGATGTAGGTGTTTGGGTATAGGCTAGGCTAATGTTTATATGGAGCTACAACTTGACTAGAATTTAGTTGGAGGCTCAACATAAACATCTTCTTTTGGTTGGTCAGTAATTAAGATGTCGTGATTGACTATAGTTTGGGTGAAGGTGCCTCTGTTTGTTTTGTTGGACGAACCAGATGGATGGCTCGGAGTGATGTTGCCAGTCACCGTATCCCTCACATTCTCTAGTTTGTGTATGAGCAATGCTGCTTTAAAACAGATGTTCTCTAATTAGATGTTGGGGTGATCTGATGGGTTTTACTTTAAACTAAGAAGGAACAGATGCGCCTGTGTGTATGTGCGTGTCTATAATCCACATCCACAATGTGTGTTTTTCTTTTTCTAATCCACGTGCATTACATTGTGCATTCATGATTGTTTGTGTGTGCCGTGATATTTTTGTGACACAATAACCAACTTGTGCAGAACACAAATAAAAACATGTTTGCAGGCTGCCAAACTTTCCTCTATGCAAAACAGGCAAAACATAGGCACACAGCCTGCAAACATGGAAATCACACACAGTGTCACTTTGGGATCCCACCTGTCAGTTGTGGGCATGTGGTTATTTTGGGCTCCTCTTTGGGGGGCCGCCCCTCAGCGTCCTCTTGGTGCCAGTGTATGTTTGTGTGTTACCGTTCACAGAGCAGATTTTACCACCGGGAGACGTTTAAAAGCTGCTTTAGAAGGTGGGTTAACAAAGCACTATGCAGAGCTCCTGTGTGCCCCCAGCATGCTATGTCTTATGTGAGAGTGTCCATGCATGCAGTTGAAAAACAGACAGGAATGTGAGAAGGGAGGATAGGATCTGGGCATGTGTGAAGGAAAGGCTGGTACAACCATTAGGAGTGTGAGACATTTATACCGTCCAGTAGTGCTTCCTGTGCAGTTTATACACACCTTGTTCCTAAAATCAAATAATGGCCTGGCTGGATCTTTTCCTTGAGAATTATTACTGCTTATAATTCTCTTATCACACTGACGGGTGTAGATAGAATATATATAGACACACTCACACGTATGTCATGTGATATTGGCACCACTTGTATGTATGTATTATTTATATAGCACTAACCGATATACTTTACAGGCGACATCGCCATACACAGAGAGATACAGAAAAAGTATAGAGTATCAGAGTTATTCCCTGAAATGATAATTGTAGGGAATTGAAAACAAATTTAAAATTTAAGGCCAAATAGCCAAGAATGTATCCAAGTAAACTATGCTTCACTTTCAGGTGTTTTGCCCTTATATTCAAAATTCACTTTGAACTCTCTTTGATTTCGTGACAATTATCACTTAAGGCAATAACCCTGTATACAATGTAATAATAATTAGAATATGTTGCACTAATTGGTACTTTACGGGTTAACGTACGTCCTTTTACTGTAATGTAACCTGTAAAGTGCTAAGTACACGTGTTAGGGCTATATAAATAAAGGATACATACACTATATCTACTGTAATGTAAGTGCAATAGCTATACAGTATGTATGCTTTATTTATGTACTACTAACAGGTGGACTTAACACGTTACAGGTTAAATTACAGTAGTGAGGGGTACTGCGAGTGCAGACGTTATATAGTATGTTTGAGTAATTTGTTTGTATAGTGCTAACAGGCTACTTAGCACTTTACAGTCTACGTTACAGTAGAGGGAGGTGCAGGAGTTACATAATGTATGTTTTAATTATTTAAATATATACACTGCTAACAGGTGTACTAAGCACAGGTTACATTACAGTATAGTGGGTATAGTACGTAGTATATTTTATTTATATTACGCTACATTACAGTAAAGGGAAGGTGCATTAGGTAGAGTAGGTGTTCAATATATTTTTAGTGGGGTTCAGTAAGCACAGTAGTTATAGTGTGTATAATCTCTCTCTATATAATCTTTATAGCATGTTACAGATTACATTACAGGACAGGTGTGGAACGGTAGTGCTGTAGTCATTTAGTGTATGTATATTCAATTATTTATATAGGGCAGTGTGCTTAGTGCTTCACAAAATATGCAAGTAGAAGGAACTTTATAGTGTCAACAAATTTACAGTTTACGTTTTAGTTTATATAACGTATGCACATAGTGCTAAAAGATACACTTCCAACTGTAAGTTTAACTTACTTTAGAGGGACGGTATAATAAGTGCAGTATCTATAAAGTTTATGTACATTTTATTTATAAAGCTAACTAAGAAATGTATTTTGCACTTGTCCATAGTGCACAGTCTAACTGACATTGTATGATGCCCCTATATGCACCGGCCTGGCCAAGATTAGCGCGATATATGTAACTCCTGCAGCTGCTACTATTTCAACTCAACATTCTCTCCCAATAAAATAGCAGTAGAGGTGATGAGGAGATAGAAAAGGCCCACTTCTGTTTCCCCAGCTCCCACAAGCTTCTTGTTTATGCTGACAGTCCTAATCTGAGTTAAACTAGAGCCGGGGTTTTTCACAGTATAGACTTAAGTTGTCAAACCCATGGATTGCATTGGGTAAAGTACATGCACTGGTGCTGAATTATATATTATAGTGTATTATAGCTGACTGGTGTGTTAGAGGAGATAGTATTATTGCTATCTGTCAGGCAGCGGAAATAATATGTCCCTCTTTTCCCAGTGATGAACGGAAGCAGCCATTCTCCCACCGCAATAAATGGAGCTCCTTCTACCCCCAATGGCTTCAGCAACGGACCTTCTGCCTCCTCTTCAGCTGCTCTAACGAATCAACAGCTTCCCCCGGCATGTGGGGCACGACAACTCAGCAAACTAAAGCGTTTCCTTACTACGTTGCAACAGTTTGGCAGTGACATCTCTCCGGAGATCGGGGAGCGCGTGCGAGCACTGGTGCTGGGACTAGTGGTGAGTACATGGATGGGGAGTCATAAACTTCAACCGGAAGAGGGGTCAAAAATGTTACACGGTTACCGCTTTACACTTAGAGAGGGAAGATCACCTAATGCACCCAACAAATAGATAACCATGTAGGGTTAGAGCTCTCGTCTGTACTGCACATTTTTCACATGCTAAATCTTTAAAGTAAATTTAAAAGAAAATGGAGAATGCTATGGAAAAAAAGGTGAACACAAGCTGTAGGTAAATTTCGATGTATTATTCAATAGTATAAATTCCAGAGACGTGAGAGTTACACTTTAAAACGACGGCACAGCACAAAATGGGCAAATTGGTCAAGTACAAATGATGTATAAATGATGAAAACTGAAAACAGATCTTAAATTTGGCTTATCTGTAAATAGATATACGGTACATATATTTCCAAAGATGTAAAAATAACACTAAATGGAAACAACTTTGAAGGAACACTCCACACCTAATGCACTTTAGTTTGCTGAAAAACTAATTTTACAAAAAGTGCAGATTTCAATAGAAATTGGCACTTTTATAAAGAACTTTGTTACACCTCCCCTGGCTGTCAATCAGACAACAGGTCCTATGATGTCCTATTTTGGTCAGCACAGCAAAAAGAAACTCAAGAGGTAGCGATTGTCCAGAGCATATGCCTTGCAAAGACTTTTCATTGAGCTGCATTGCGAAGTCTGTGATTGGACAGCCACGGAACGTCTGGGCGGGGTTAGAAGGGGAGGGCTTGCAAAGGCAGCAGACAAAAGATCTGTAGATTTTGCAAGCTATTTTTAGATCAAACCCTAATGAAACAAAAACATAATTAAATGCATACTATATGTTTTAATTGGGATATATCTCCTTAATAGTGATTTTTATATTTGTATTTAGGCAGCTGATTGTTCCTTTAAGAAACCTTTAAATGTAGTCTATTTAATGCAGATCCTTTAAGGAGACCTGTGTATGGGACATGGACAATGAAATAACTATATCCTCTTTTGTTGCTTTTTCAGAATTCCACACTGACCATTGAAGAGTTCCATTCAAAGTTACAGGAAGCCACAAACTTCCCTCTCCGACCCTTTGTCATCCCATTTTTAAAGGTATGAACTTCCTCTAACTGTCAGTTAGTATTAGTTTTGGCGCACCAAGGCATTTACCTCTATATTAGAAAATTGCCAAACGTTGTGCAAGACACAGCCCACATTAATCAGATTTTCAAACACTGCCCACATTGACATTTACAGAATCACTCATACCCATAATGATGCTTTGGCACGCTTTCCTAAATCTCAAGCCAACCTTGAAGTATTTTGTATAACTTCCTGTTTTGTTTCACCATGTGACCATTGTGGAATACTTTTTGTGCCATCCAAATGGAGGTCAAAGATAAAAAAAAATAAAAAAAATAAGTGATGTTTCCCTCCTCCCCCCCCCCCAATCTTGATAACCATTAGTGACATCTTCATATAGAATTCCTGGCACATGCTTTTTACTGGCATGCTACACTCAAGATTTTAGTTTGGTTTCTCCAGCGTCATACTTGCCTCCTGCCGAATTCTAAGTTTGCAGTCAATCATTGTAGCGTGACTTAACATTTCCCTGTTTTCCAGGCTAACCTCCCACTGCTTCAGCGAGAGCTCCTGCACTGTGCCCGCTTAGCAAAGCAGAGTCCAGCACAGTATCTGGCACAACATGAAAAGCTTCTC
This sequence comes from Pelobates fuscus, assembly GCF_036172605.1. Lineage (NCBI taxonomy): Eukaryota > Metazoa > Chordata > Amphibia > Anura > Pelobatidae > Pelobates > Pelobates fuscus. Next base: position 23,085,594 of record NC_086328.1, read on the forward strand.
CTCGATGCCAGCTCCTCAAGCTCTCCCAGTGACTCTTCTGACCTCCTCATGGAGGTGAATGAAAATGGCAAACGACGGACTCCTGACAGGTAAAACAGCTCTCACATCATTGTTACAGGAATGGCCAATCTCTACTGGCCGAAGCGTTGAGCATTATCAGTACCTCAGTAAGTGTAGCAAAAAGAGATTAAACAAACTGCATGACTCATAGTACATACATCAATGATTCCATATTCGGAGACCATCTGGTACAAGGTAATAAACAAAAACAGAAGAACAAGACTGGGCACAAATGGTGCTCCTTCTCTTCTCTCCAGAGACATTTTGTACAAGGTGACTAACCTCTAACTCTCCAGCTATCGTACAACTACAAACACCATGATGCTTTGCTAGCCTTACGTTAGTTCTGCAACAACAAGAGATCTACCTTTTTACCACCTCTGATCTTTTTGCTGAAATGTAAACCCTCGTCCAGTCCATGTTGGGAATATTTTGTAGTTCTATGCTTGTGGCAAAATGTTTTGCTTTATTGCCAACTACTGGGTTAAGATTTTTGCTATTATGCACAAACGTTTTCCTCTCAAAGTAATGCAATTCTAGTAGTAAGCATGGCCTAATTTTTACCTAACATGGGCGACGAGTTACAGCAAAGTGGAAAGTTCAGTTGCTGTTAATTTTTTTTTATTATTTCATTGTATTTAAACAGTCATAAATCAAAATATGTCTCCACATTATAAAAGATTGTCAGGGTTAATAAATAAAACAAGAACTGTTTGGAATTCAAAGTTAATTTCTAATTTAAGGTCAAAATAACCGAAATGAAAAAATTCTCTACTTTAGCTGTGCTTTCAGATCAGCTACATCAGCTACATCAGCTACGGCCTTAAATTTGAAATTCATTTAGAATTCCTGAAAATTCTCACATAAGTGAATAACCCAGTACGTCTCCACTTCTGCCAAGAATGAGGGAAATTTTGGACACTTGTGCAATGTGTGTTTGTCTTGTCAATATCAATAGCTTGTGTTGTCTTTATTTTTCACCAGGACAAAAGACAGCACGCAGGATGGCCTGCACCCAGAGCATCTCACCAAGAGGCCGTGCACCACAAGCCCAGCACAGAGATACAGCCCTAGCAATGGACTGCCTCACCCTTCCACTAATGGAGTCCCCCACCCCACTCCACCCCCCACTCAGCATTACCGCCTCGAGGATATGGTGCTGGCTCATCACTACCGACACACAGACCCCCGGGAATTACGAGAGCGACACCGGCAGGCAGGTATGAGAGCCCTTGCGTTACAAGAATGCATCTGCCAAGCAGGTGCCAATTAGGCAGTGTGCCAATCTGTTGATTAACTTCGTGCAAGGCAGATGCCAAGCACATGTGATATAGACAGTCAAGACCAATGCTTTTAGAGCTTCATTACAGATCTGAACGCAACATTTTTTTGGTCATTAGGAACATTTCAGAGAAAATAGGACATCAGAATCATATGACTGTGTGGCCATAATGAATCTGTTGCAAACAAATGCAAAGTATCATCTTTAGTTGTACGTAGTGCAATTTATTTACATACACGCAACAGGGCTACACAAACACCTGTAGATTACAGACTGGATTAGTCACTGAAATGCGAACTGTCAGGAGTCCAAAGTAAATTTCACATTTTATGGCAAAAGGGTCAGCAATCTTCTATTTTGGCCTAAATTTGAATTCCCCTGTGAATTAATTGACGTTCCAATAGTTCACAGTTTAGAGCAGCAGTAGGCAACTTTCAGAACTCCATAATGCTGGCAAAGAACAAAGGGAGATGTAGTCCACAACATGTGGAGTGCCAAAGGCGGTCTATCCCTGGTTTAGAGAAGCCCAAGTTAAGTTAGTTTAGTGATGACAAGCCTTGGCATCTCAGAGATTTCTGGATGTTATATTTATTACGACCCTCCTTCCAAGTGTACGACAAACTTTAACAGAGAGGAAAAGCAAAAACCAGAAAGCAAGACATTCATTTTACATCCTAAGGGGTAAAAATACAGTGTTCCCATTATAGGGCAAGGCAAGCCAGAGCTTGATAAATTGGCAAAAGGACAGCTAGCCAGGATCAAAGATACCAGAGGAAGGCAACCCATGCCAAATCCAGGAAATCAGAAAACAATTACTAGAAAGAAAGCACTATTGGTCTAAAAGGAACCACTAAGTGGCACTTATCATATTAAGTTAATTCAATTTAAGTAAACTGGAGTTCAGCACCTGGAATATTCAGGCAAGCTTCTAGGGACATAGAGTCCTGGAATGGGCACTGCCATAACACATTAGACTATTTAATGGAGGTGCAAGAGAAGTCTGCAGCACTACTGAGAATTTCCCATGATGCCAGCCAGTCTTAAAGGGACACTCCATAGCACCAAGACCACAACAGCCCACTGTAGCTCGGCGAATCTTTTGCATAAGATTTGACTACTTCCTCTGGGAGGGCCCAAGATAACTCCTGTCACCATAACCACTACAACGGGCTGTAAAGAATGCCAGGGTTAACCACAACTGCACTATGCAATATCGCACATATGCATTATACAGTATAGATGCAGAGATATCTATAGTTCCTCCTGTACAGATATCATATTCTAGAAGATAGTTTGCTTATGTTGCTTGACCCGTTCTCACAAGATCAAATATGAGGTCTGGGGCACTGTAATTGACACTCCCAGTCAAAAACCTGTGGCTGCATGTCTGTACCCCATAAGGTTTGCATGCCAGCTGCCCACAGTATGCCATCTGTTCCCTGCACGCCAACCCACTGTTCCATGTATCATACAAAACAGTAATCTGTTACCTACAGCTACAGCCCAATAAAACTCGCTCCATATACTGGGCACTCCTTGCAATTTATCTCATTATTTCTTAATTCCCAGCTGTACATGAGGTAATCGATCACAGGCTGACAGAGCGCGAGTGGGCAGAGGAGTGGAAACATCTAAACAATGTGAGTAGGCTGCAGGTGAGAGGTGGGAGGTTTGTGCCTGGCCAACCAATGACAGGCATGCATTGCACAAGGCCAAGTGTTGCAACCTGTTGATGTATCTTGCTCTGTACAGCTCTTGAATTGTATAATGGACATGGTCGAGAAGACACGGCGTTCGCTGACCGTCCTACGACGCTGCCAGGAAGCTGACCGCGAAGAGCTCAATCACTGGATACGACGTTACAGTGATGCTGAAGACATGAAAAAAACAGTCAGCTCCACAGCACAGCCATCTCGACATCAAAGCAGCTCTTCTAGCACAGAGTCCTCGCCGGCAGGTAAGACCGTGTTGTCTGAAACCAAAAAAAGAGGCGAAATCCAGGCCCTTGGGACTGTGAACCATGGGGAATGTATAGCTTAATGCTGGCTGAGACCCGTGAGTTGTAGTTCAACTACAGATATTTTGTTATGCATAGATTTTAATCCAGGATGGAGAGAGGGTTACATAAAAGATGGGTGGGCACCAATATAATAAAAATCATTAAAAAAAAAGAAAAACTCACCTTATACTTAATATTTATCAAAAGATAAGTACAGTAAATATGGTAGTTGGTTGTGTTCTTAAAGGATCCTCATATGACCAGGTTCTAAATAATTATAGAGCAGTTGTGGATCATTTCTAAGCTTGAAAACAACACAACTGTTTCAGCATAAATGGCTGGACAGGCAAAGATGTTCAGAATTAAGCACTCGGCGAATAGTTTGTTAGTTATCGCTTTCCTGTATTTATCATCATCTGTTTCATGTTATTTCAGAAAGCTCTCGGGACTTCTTGCACAGACCACAGGCTGGGTACATGCCGGAAGAGATCTGGAGGAAAGCAGGTGAGTGTGAAAAGAACACCCAAACCTAACTTGAGATTAGTGTGTAAAAAGTAAAATGGGTTGGGGCTTACTATAATTGGCATATAATGCTGTATCAAAAATACTGTTTTTGTTTTTTGTGTATATGCTGGATTTTCATTATTACTGTTAATAAAAGGCATATATTTCAACTGAATATGTGTACAGCGCTAGCACCAAGCCACCCCTCTGAGCTGTCTCTCTCCCCGCACAGAGGAGGCGGTGAACGAAGTGAAGCGGCAGGCTATGTCAGAACTGCAGAAAGCGGTGTCGGAAGCAGAGCGGAAGGCTCACGAACTCATTACGCTGGAGCGTGCCAAAATGGAGAGAGCACTGGCAGAAGCAAAGCGCCAGGCATCAGAGGACGCAGTGTCTGTCATCAACCAGCAGGAGGACTCAAGTGAGGTAACGGCCACGCGGCTTAGAGCAGATAGCAGCCGCAACTGTCAATGAGTCCAAAAAAAGCAGTCAGCTATATAAGATCTAGGTCTACCATTTTGTGTAATGCAGAATAAAAGCCACTTTAAAAAAGAATAAGCTGCAGTGGTGGTGAGAATTATGAATCTTTATAGCCAAAGCATCACTAACTGAGGATCGTGAAGCATGGATAAGTGTGTGCCATCACAGGGTTTTTCTATGACAACGTATTCATGAAATGAATTGGTGACATCATAGGAATGTGTGTAGGTGGGCAACAAGCATTGTTAGTTAGTAGACCGTGATCTGTAGTCAACGTCCTGAGCAGTAAACAAAATAATTTGCTGCCCATTTAAATTGGAGTGATTGGGTGGAGAAGTCAGGTCTTCCCTGCGTTTTTACAGGCATGGAGCAGGCACTCTGTATCTCCTACGGTGTGTTTGGTTCCTGTATCGGCCAAGTAAAATACGATGTGACTGTGTTGACTTTAGAAGCTTGGGTGTTTTATGTTTTTGTAGTCTTTATATTACGATCAACGTTCAATGTCCTTCTGAGAAAGTCTTGTATTTTTAACACTCTTCTATGTCCCGTTTTATCCCTGTAGAGTTGCTGGAACTGCGGGCGGAAAGCAAGTGAAACATGTAGTGGCTGTAACACCGCACGGTACTGTGGCTCCTTTTGTCAGCACAAAGACTGGGAGAAACATCACCACGTATGTGGGCAGTCCTTGCACAACACGCCCAATGCACCTCCAGCTCCTACAACCCCAACAACCCCTTTAGCCAGCCCCACCGCGAGTAGCTCTGCATCCCGCTCTGGAACTCCTGCCACCCCACTTCTCCTGGATACTGCCTCCCGCTAATCAAGCTGTAGGAACCACAGAATCCTAAGAAGGACAATAAACAGCCACGACTACTCTCATCCAGATCTGCCTGGTTCACACAGTTTGGGGGGTGGGCGGGTGGAGGGGACTTGGAGTCAAAGACAATGCCCGTCAAGACTTCCCCTGCCCCCTGTTGTGTCTGCAGTTGGGTGGGTGTGCCAATGGCTGTTTGGATTTAATCCAGGAATTCCTAAAAATGACTTTTAGCAGCTGTGGGAAATGGTCTTACAAAGAACCTCTAGCAGTAGTCAGAGTCCTTGTGAAGGACACCTGACCCGAAAGAAAACCGAGTAGGGGAAGTATTTAATTTACAACGGCTCTGAACTTTTTTGGCTTTAAAACAAAAATAGAATCCAAAAATAAAAGTATGAAGAAAAAAAAAAAAAAAACAGAAATATACAAATGAAACTACCTTGCTAGTCAGCCAAGAAATGTCTGATACCAAGAACACCTCTAAAATGAATCCCAAAAAAACAAATGAAGGAAAAATAAATCCAAATCCAAACAATGCGAGCCCTGCCAAAGCCCTGACCTGTTGAATAAAAGTAGAGGAGACTCTGTGGGGATTGCGGGCACTCCGCATTCTGGGGTCTTGTAGCTACACGGGCCCAGTAAAATGAAGGAAAAGGGGCTGCTGAAATCTTTCCTCAGAAGCCTCCTCCAGAGAGATTACTTCACTTACAGCACCATTTGTATCTTCCTCCTCTACCTCTCCTACCGCAGATATCTAGTGACATGCCATTGTGAATGAGCCTCACTCCTCTATTCTGCTGGGATCTCGCAACACACAACTCTTTTCTTCTAATGAATTGTCCTGGAGGGAACAACAAATGGCAACTGGAGGTATATAATCTGTCCTATGCAGATAGGCAAACAATGAGAAAACTTGCGAATGGGTCAATATTCCGAACCCCAGCTTTACTGCTCCTCTGAAAATGGTGAAGCTCTGATATGGATTTAGGGTGGAGGGCAAATACTTCTGGGAGGTTTAAATGGGCAGCCACAACCATCTTATCACTTTGGGCAATGGTGGGAAATGATATCAGAACCCCCTACGTTCATGCAGACTTTAGCCTATCTTTGTGGAAGATTGTACAGATTTTTTTTTTCTATTTATAAATACATATAAAAGAGTACCCATGTAGGGGACATGCGTGCAATATGAAAAGTGCAAAGCTACTGACAGTTTGGGGGAGGTGACGGCAAACTTAGCATTAACACCATACAGAAAGAAAATGTAGCATTGGATCACGATCAAGCCTTTATTTCAGCAACATGATTTCCAGATAACCCTAAATAAAAATAAAAAATTATATTAAAAACACAACACATGATGTCCATAAAAAAATATAGTGAACTAGGAAGAAATATGTTCTCTATGAAGATTGGTGTGATAAAGCATTTTCCATGTATATGGAACCCCAAAACAATAGTATAATAATACCCCAAATATCAGAGATCTAGGGGACCACCCACAGAATCCCAAGTTTTAGAAATGTTTACTTAATCTTCACCATTTGCCCGGATTCCCAAACTAAGTCCAGTTGCCTTCCAAGGGGAACCCAGTAGAGAAGCTAGCCATGTGAATTGCTACCAAGTGTACCAATATAATTTTAGTCCTACGTTTAGCTTTTATATTTTACTTCTGTGCCATCAGCCAAACATCACAACAGTCCCAGGGTCATTGGGACAGTCTAGGCTCCTGTTCCACCATCCTAGATTTGAAATCTAGTCTCAAACTTTGAGGAACACTGTACAAATATCCACCATAAGTGAAGTGTGAACTCATAATTAGGCAAACAGTGCAGACCGAAGTTAGAGTATTAAGCCCACATAAAATCACTGCAACAGCACTCTGTACAAGGGCTACCCTGAGTATGGTGCACAACAATCCCTTTTGGGGTGGTGCTTGTCTTTTACGAGAAATACCTCCCAATAAGAAGTAGGGCTGTGCAGTATAGAAGCAAAATCTGACTACATTGATGACAACATTGATATGCAGCATCCCACAGTACCTATCACGTGGATGCACACTTGACACTATCACAGCATCCATCTTTGATAAGGGGAGTCTGGTTTTCAAACGATACATTTGCTAGTGAATTTGCTAGCACAACATTCACATTTCAATTTTTTTTTTTTTTAAGTGAGAAACACGTATAATGATTGCATCCAAAAACTCAAATCAAAAGTCCTTGGGTACTTACCTGCTAAACCTACAGTACATTTACTATAGTTAATCATGGGATTTTGCAAAACAGGTGCATTATCCCTTGGAAGTGTTGAGCAATTACTGTTAAGCACCCCGTGAGAGGTATTAAAAGTCTAGGAAATGTGAGACACCAAAGAGCCTGTGTTGTAATGGGTGCAGGAGGTAAATTCAGCCCAATTAATAATTTACTAACCCAAACGTTATTTAAGTAAAGGTTTACATAACTTGATACAATTTCACTTATTCAAAACGACATTGTACTTTTTCACTGGGGGAAACAATTTTCCATCACACTCTTGACATCCTGTTACATCTTAACACAGTTCTCTGCTCAGGAAGCACCTGTAAGAGCAAGTGTAAACAAAAGTAGTTTCCCCCAACTTTAAAAAACAAACAAACAAACAAACAAAAAAAGAATGTAATTTCATATCTTGCATTCGGTCAGGGAATGGAAATTTTCAAGGATATTTCTTGTAAGTTACAAAATTTATTTTAGCTACTATTTCACCTAAACATTGTTTTGTGCTGAGCTTGTCATTCATTGATCCACAGAGGAGGGAGTTTAATTTATTTCTATTTGTATGTATTATTATGACAAAGACCTAATATATAAAAGTATTTGGGGTGTGTAATATGGCAAACAGCTTCAGTGATTTCAGAGAGTTTTACACAATCTGACTTCCAGTGTTTTACAGTGTAACAAAGTGCTGTCTATCTTGTGATGCGCCGATTTCTCTTGGCACACATTCTGGTTAATTTCTTGGTACAGTCAAAAGGTTTGCACACCTTTCCTTTCAACGTAGTTTACTCTTCTCATTGAAGCCAGTCTTTTTTTTTTTTTTTTTTTTTAAATATACATATATAAATATATTTCTATGTAAACACAATTGTTCTGTGTTGTAAAATAAATCATTTTGTCCACATGTCGCCATATTAAATTTGGATTTTGGGGATTTAGAGACACCAGGACCATTGACCTCAACTTGGACTGATCTGAGCAACTGCCAATGTAAGTTCTCCCACGCTACCTCCAACTAACTTCACCGCCCGCAGTGGAAGTACAGACTTGTAAAGTTGCGCTTCACCTTCAAACCAAAATGCGACCATGGAAGAGGATTTGGATCTTCTGGACAAACTCTGTCCCTGATATAAAAAAAAATAAAAAAATAAACAGCTTTAAATATAATCTTCCAAGGGTCAATGAACAGAGACCTCACATTTGGGGGCCTCTTTTTTTGTATCCCAAGAGGTTGTAGCTTTAAAGATGGCGGTGCCCATTGTTGACCCGGCTCCGCAGTACTTCTTCCCAACATTGTGTGCTGTTCCTTCATGTGACACTGCCAACCCATGATGGTCCCAAAATGTCTTCTCCCCTTTCTATTGTTAAGCTTTGCCAGCAGGAACCAGAATTTTCTCCTCTTCAAAAGGTACAAAATAAAGTCCATGGATTAAAAGGCGATCGGCACTTACAACCTAATGGCTTTTGTAGCAAAAACCTCCTACCTTGGTCATAGATATCTTGAGAACATTTATTATGCTACATAGGTAATTTCTCTGTCCTGCCATGGGGCACTTCTAAAAATACAACTTATAGGCCTATGTTAAATACAACTGGTTTTGATTTCATAAACCTCCCATATAAAAGCACACTGTGGAGAATATCAACCCTTTTGGCTTTTATTGATAATTACTTAAAATAGATCATGTATTTTGACCCTGAAACCTGATTTGTTTGCTGGAGAGGCCCATGGAAGACTAATGTAACAGAGCTGAATATTTCCAATTGCTTCTTTAAATGCACCGATCAGAACACATTACAGTAGTTGGAAAAAATGTGAGACTTTATACTGCTATCCATGCACGCAAGAGGTAAATGCATCTTGCAATTTGGGGGCAAAGTGCTATATGTAGGTTTCTATGGGAACTGCACCTATTTAGAAATTTGCCTTACTAAAGAAAAAAAAAAACAGCGCTCTCCTGTTAAGACTTGTAGTGATAATTCCACTACAAGGAGAACAAACCTTGTCGGCTCCAGCAAACAATCACCTAAGGTGTACAAGCTGTACAAATATTATATAACCCAGTGCTTATCCCTTTCACAACCTGGAAGGTTTGTCGAACACTGGAATACTCCCAAGCAGAGAGAATGATGATTGACAAGTTTGTAAAGTCAAATAAGGTTTTGGTCTTTCCAGGAATTGCTCAGGCATCACAACATTCTCTGTTCAAAGGGTTGTATGTATAGTAAAAGCTATAGTCGAAAATTGGTACCTAAAGGTCTCCCACCAAGATTTGTGGTCACTGTAATGACACTTTAACTTATTAGCCAATAAGGCTCCCTCACAGATTATATTGGCTTCCCAGTCTGTGCTGTGTTACAAGCAGTACCTTGAAAGTATAAGGAGTTTCTGTGTTTACTCCATAACAGAATCTTTGGCATTGAGCTGTGCCGCAGATCTTACGATAACAATAAATGAATAAGTAAATTGTACCTTGTGACCAGTGACCGCTGTACGCCTGGATTTCCACTTATGTGAGCATTGCAAAGAGTTGAAGAATATATGTTCACACACATAGGGAGGAGAAAGCGGGGCAGATGGAATACTCAGAGCTGTGTATCTTTGCATGCTGGTATCTCGATTTCTTGTACGTCTAACATGTGGCAGCTGAAACCATTCTTAAGTTCAGATCCAATGTCTGTTCTGTGATCTGTATCTGTGTCATAAAGGAAAGTTTATTATGGCATCTTCAAACTGTGTTGTCTTCTTTGAAATATGTGTCAATTTGTGTGAAATAAAAAAAATGAGGTGTTGTAGTTTAAAATGTAAACGTTACAGTGTCTAAAACGGAACCAATCACTGTATAATCACCATTTTTGTTTTGGAATCAGTTAATTATTTATGATGGAGATTCCAAAGGAATAGCTATATCTGGTAAATTATGTCCCCATTGACAGGGTCATTCACCAAAGTGTGAATTGCTTTGAATTCCAAGTGAATTTCAAATGTTTTATCGAAATAATTGAACTGAAAACATAAGTGATTTTTTTTTCCCAATTTGGCTATTTGGACCATAAATTTAAAATAAAGTTAGTTTAAATTCCTGACAATTCATAGATGAGTGAATTACGCTTTCAGTGCTTCCGAACAGAATACAGAATTCATAAGATTCCTGCAAAAATATGGAGATCTGGAAACCTAAAAGCAGGTCAACTTTCTCTTCCGAAATAAATCTCAAAAGGCAAGAACACCAATGCCTAATAATGAAATGGAGTAAGAATTTAAATATTTTATGTTACTTTTGTCATATAGAGTCGAAACAATCAGCATTACAATGCATAGTGACATCATCATCAACGAGCACTTTGAACATCTGATGGAACTAAATTAAGTGAACAACTGGGGGAAAGACAAGAAGATGTCAGGTTGACGTGCAGGAGTCGGGAATAAAGGCAGGAAGTGATGGAGATAAGGATAGGACTAAAAAAACAGAAGGGTCATGAAATAATTAGTGAATAGGTTTGTTTTATGGATTATGTAAAATGTCCCAGGGGAAGTGGACGATTGTGGCTGATGAAAGTGAATTTTTCACTAGTAGGTGGACCATTGGAAGGTACAATGACAAGTTCAGGGAAAGTAAGGAAACAGTGAAGTCGTAGTGAGTAGTGATGCGGTAATAGATGGGTGTGGAGGGGTACAATGCGGTAAAGGGATCTGTATACACACAAAAAAAATTTCTTTAAATTGTGAGCTAGAAGATTTGAGTCCAGTAGAATTTTTGCAATAAGGGTGAGTCCATGCTTTCCATTCAGCTTTTTTGTAGATGATAGAAATTTTTAGGAAACTCTGTTAATGTACCTACAACAGAGGAAAAAGAATAGTGCAAATATTGTTTGATATTATAATGTGATATAATGGTTCTTATGCACTCACAAATTCCAAGTTGATAGAGAGTATTAAGGGTGCCTCCCCACGATGTAGATGTTTTTTTTTTCCCTCTCTCCTTGAGTGATAGCCGATGGGGTATCAGGGTCAGCGAGATGATCCAACAAACTCCAACCAGATGAATACACCAAAAGCAATTTATTCACTCTTAAAATCAGGAGGTATACAAACATAAAAACAGATATATTAAAAAAAAAAAAAAAAGCCACCGGTCCTACGCGTTTCGTCCTTATATAACAGGACTTCCTCAGGGACCTCTTTCAATAAAAACAACAATCAAATGTACAATAACCAGCTAACACAGATCACTTTGTTCACGGGTGAATGTGTGTATATATACACACTCTTTCCATTCAGCTATTCTGGTGTAATGGGTGATTTGTACCCTTTGTACAGATTTGCAGAATTTGTTTATAAAATATTAATAATAATAATTTGAAGACGTCATGGTGGCAGGAGCCTGAGTGCGCTGTTCCAGACTGCCAAATGTCAGCCTGAGTGCGCTGTTCCAGACTGCCAAATGTCAACTGCGTGCATATTTTACGTCTGTTGTCAGCACTCTGGCGGACGTAATGACGAATAATCTCCTCACTTACATGCAGGGCACCGGCAGGGGAAAGATTGCTTTCCCCTCCCTTCCTCCCGCCTCCCTTTGTTGCATTATTCTGTTTATGTATATACATATATATAAAAAAATACCCCTCCACGGCTCAGATTGCGCACATGCACTCTGAGCAAGCGAAACGGTCCAATCACAGGCTTCTCCACGTGAAATCCCCTGTGATGTCAAATTGAGAAGGGAGATCTGCGCAAGGAGTTTTTACCTGGATTCAAGGTACGGTAAGTAAAAACTTTCATATTTTTACATTTTCGTGTTGGGGGACCTAATAGTAATGTAGAAGAGGGCAGTGTTAGCATAAATAGGCCAACTGTAGAAAAGGGTTAGAGCAACTCTTTAAATTTAAGATAACCCTGCATGTTAGGGTATATTACGATATAAATGGCATATATTAGACTAAAATTATTAAGCTTAAAAATAGCCGATTTGACTATTTTATCATAAATTTGGAATTATCTTGGCAACATACCACAATACCCAGTTTAGTAAACACCATAGAGGTGCACAGCAATACTCTCTAGTGTTTATTTACTAAATAGCAAATGGTGGTAAACTGATAAACTAATTGCAAAGTTTGAGTTAAAATAGCCAATCTACAACTATAGCTGTGGGTGAATTTTTCTGAATCAGCTATTTTTGCTAAATTTTGCAATATTTGGACTTTCGGAGGAACACATTTCACTGTTTAGAGAATGATCACACCGTCTGACTTTGTTAGCTCACTAAACTCCAATTTATAGCAAACTTAAAGGGACACTATAGTCACCTGAACAACTTTAGCTTAATGAAGCAGTTTTGGTGTATAGAACATGCCCCTGCAGCCTCACTGCTCAATCCTCTGCCATTTAGGAGTTAAATCCCTTTGTTTATGAACCCTAGTCACACCTCCTTGCATGTGACTTGCACAGCCTTCCATAAACACTTCCTGTAAAGAGAGCCCTATGTAGGCTTTCTTTATTGCAAGTTCTGTTTAATGAAGATTGTCTTATCCCCTGATATGTTAATAGCTTGCTAGACCCTGCAAGCACCTCCTGTATGTGATTAAAGTTCAATTTAGAGATTGAGATACAATTATTTAAGGTAAATTACATCTGTTTGAAAGTGAAACCAGTTTTTTGTTTTTTTCATGCAGGCTCTGTCAATCATAGCCAGGGGAGGTGTGGCTAGGGCTGCATAAACAGAAACAAAGTGATTTAACTCCTAAATGACAGTGAATTGAGCAGTGAAATTGCAGGGGAATGATCTATACACTAAAACTGCTTTATTTAGCTAAAGTAATTTAGGTGACTGACTATAGTGTTCCTTTAAAGGGACACTATTGTCACCAGAACAACTTTAGCTTAATGAAGCAGTTTTGGAGTATAAATAATGCTCTGCAGTCTTACTGCTCAATTATCTGCCATTTAGGAGTTAAATCACTTTGTTTACGGAGCGCTTGTCACACCTCCTGCATTTAACCCCTTAACGCCGTTATGGCGTACCATGCCGTCACGCATTAAATGGGCTTTAAAGCCGTTGCGACGGCATGGTACGCCGTAACGGCTTAAGCCCCCAAGAAGAGAGGTGTACTTACCTCCGCCGCGATCCTCTTCTGGGGGGCTGCCTGAGAGCCCAGGCAGTCCCCTTCCGGCAAATGAGGCCCCCGGGGGCCATGTGATCGCTCTCAAAGAGCGATCACATGGCCTCCTATAGCTGGCTGTGTATCTGCCAGCAGGGGGACTGTCTGAAATATCAGACAGTCCCCCTGCTGGTAGGAGGTGTAAAAAAAATAAATTAGACATGTGTAAAAATAAAATAAATATATTTATATATATATATAATATATATATAATATATATACATATTATATATATGTAACGTCATACAAAGTGTATTTTAATATTAATATAAGTACATATATTAATATTAAAATACACTTAGAATGATGTTACATATATATATATATATTATATATGTATATATATTATATATATAATAGATGTACATATATATATATTATATATAAATACGTATAATTAAAATAAATAAATAAAATAATAAAATAAATAAATAAAATATTGAAACAAAATTTAATATAAATTATATATGCATATGTAATTTCATTCTAACTGTATTTTGTTATTAATATATATATATCGGTAACAAAATACACTTAGAATGACATTCTATATATATCTATCTATATATAAAATACAAAAAACCGCAAATATATATATATAGATAAATACATATAATTACATAAAAGATTACATTAGTATACGCGTAGAATTTAAATACCTATAAATGCATATATATTAAAATTCTACGTGTATATTTAAATAATCTTTTAACGTAATTATGTGATTTGATTAATTAAAATTTGATTGACATGCCTGACAACACAGGGAGAAAGTGCAGAGAATTTAATTCGCAAGCACTATATTTGACCCTGTAACTCTCCAAGACACCATAAAACCTGTACATAGGGGGTACTGTTACTCGGGAGACTTCGCTGAACTCAAATATTAGTGTTTCAAACTGGTAAATTGTATTACAACGATGATATTTTAAGTAAAAGTGACGTTTTTCGCATTTTTTACAAGCGAACGGCACTTTTATGGTCTATATTATTGTTGTAATATGTTTTACTGTTTTAAAACACTAATATTTGTGTTTAGTGAAGTCTCCCGAGAATAACAGTACCCCCCATGTACAGGTTTTATGGTGTTTTGGAAAGTTAGAGAGTCACATATAAGGCTTGCATTTCATTTTTTTCACATTGAAATTTGCCAGATTGGTTATGTTGCCTTTGAGAGCGTATGGTAGCCCAGGAATGAGAATTACCCCCATGATGGCATACCATTTGCAAAAGTAGACAACCCGAGGTATTGCAAGTGGGGTATGTCCAGTCTTTCTTAGTAGCCACTTAGTCACAAACACTGGCCAAATATTCGTTTTTTGCTTTTTTCACACAAAAACAAATATGAACGCTAACTTTGGCCAGTGTTTGTGACTAAGTGGCTACTAAAAAAGACTAAACATACCCCACTTTCAATACCTTGGCTTGTCTACTTTTTCAAATGCTATGCCATTATGGGGGTAATGCTCATTCCTGGCTACCACACCATCTCAAAGGTAACATTACTAATCTGGAAAATTTCAATTTGAAAATGGAACGTTCTATATTTGACCCTGTAACTTTCCAAAACAACATAAAACCTGTTAATGGGGGGTACTGTTGTACTCGTGAGACATTGCTGATTACAAATCTGTGCATTTTTTGCAGTAAAACCTAACAGTATTATGACATTCACAGTTAAAATGTCAGACGGAAATGCACATTTTAAAAAAAATCTAATTTTCTCACATTTTTTTTATTTTATTCATAATAAATGATGTTCCATATATGAATAGTTAATGATAGATTAAAGCCCTGTTTCTCCTGAACAAAATGATATATAATAAGTGTGGGTGCATATAATTTGAAAGAGGGGAACTACGGGTGAACAGACATATAGCGCAAATGCCAGTTTTTGTTTACGTTTTGTTTTGATCAGAACGTGCACTATTGACTCCGTCCTGAAGGGGTTAACATGCACAGCCTTCCTAAATACTTTATGAAAAGAGAGATCTAATGTTTACACTGTATTGCACAGTCTGTTCAATTTTAGAATTGCATTTCTTTTTCTGCACGGTTATTGGCCTTCTAGACCTTGCAGGAGCCTCGTGTGTGTAATTAAAGTTCGATTTACATAGCGGGGATAAAAACCTCTAAAGTAAGTTAACACTTGATAGAAAATTAAACCATTTGTTTTCATGCAGGCTGTGTCAGTACCAGATGAACTCACAAATGGCAGAGAATTAAGCAGAGAGACTTCAGAGCTATGACCTATACACTAAAACTGCGTCATTAACCCCTTAAGGACCAAACTTAAGGGGTTAAGCTAAAGTTATTTACATTTCAGTAAAATGCCACAGCGTGGTTTACAATTCAGAGCTCAGTAAATAAACCTGTGTGTTACGTTGTGAGACAGGCCCACCCGCTGTATGTACACGGGCCGGGTGCCCCTGTTCCCATGGCAACACACTTGTTCTGAACAGCCATTACGGTAGTTCCTGATTGTTCAAGGCATAACACGGGGGGAAGGCGCACCCCATCTGCAGTCCATTCAGGTATGAGTGCCGTCATCGGATGGCTCATGCCCTGTCTAACCCCAGGCAGTAGCCATGTGGTTAATACAGCTATGGGGGGTGAATGCAAGGGTTAATGGCTGCCCTCCTGGCAAAGTTATAAATAGTATCACTATTCCTCTATATGGCAATCTCTGACATGCTTTTTGAAACAGTAACAGTCTTGGGGGCCAGTCTCCATTAATGTCAGGAGAGTTGGCACCTCATTAATCCCAGTACCCCTACCTCCCTGCCTGCATAAATACTGGAGTACTGGAGACCCCTGCTCAGTTGTTTTAAGTGTTAAACTCTTATCGGATTGATCAGTAGAGAGAAAACTCTCTTTCAAATATTATGTTAGTCCAATAAAAAAGGTATCATTACATACTGCAATACTCTGGTATTTCGGCATCTTGTCTACTGGACTAATACAGCTAATACAATTTACACTATATATATATATATATATAAATAAAAATTATTATATCACCCCATTGATTTAGCAAGCAAGATCTAAACATTTTGGATATATAAAATGTGAGCTAGGTATAATGTGTGTGTATTTTTTTTTATATACACACACATTGTACCTAGCTCCCATTTTTATACCCAAAAAGTTTGGATCCAGCTTGCTTTAATATTATGAAATTGGAGCAATAAATCACTTTTACAGATATATTCAAATTAAATTGCATGCAATTAAAATCCACCATTTAGGCTAGTAACATACAACTTAAAATGCTAGCAGTTTGTATATTAGTGCAAAGATTTGCATATTTTCACACACCTTAAGAAATGTAAAACTACACTTACATTTACTTCAGATTTGGGGGGTGGGGGATAAAAATTTCATGGTGCAAACACTAGACAGAACAGGGTCAAATTGAAATTTACAACAGGAAGTGATGAGTGCAACAATAAATCCTTCCCCTGCTGATTTAGAGTGTGTGTACCATGACTAAATAAAGCCTTTATGTCAGTAATCAAACCTAAGCATTTATATTGTAATATAATTATATTTTAAAAAGAATAAAAAGATCAGTACTCTTCGAAACAACCCTAGTGTGTGTAAAAAAAAAAAAGAGACAATTTATAGGGAAAAAAATAAAGAAGAATAAAAAAAAATGAATGGTGCTATAAAGGGATCTTATTATGATAATTTAAAGAGTATTTGACATTTTAAAATGCCAAAATACTATTTTGCGTTTGGTAGTATGCCTTTTCCCTCTTTGTCTTACACTACCCAAAAATACTAAATACCTCCATGTCTACCTTTTACGGTCATTTACTCCATGTCTACCCTTTAGGGTTATTCACTCAAGTACGCGTTTCAGAGTGAATTTCAAATTTTAGGCAAAAGACGAACTGAAAAAGAACAATTTACACTTTTTATATCCTTTTTATCACCTTTTTGTCAAACTTTGTCAAGCCCACAGCGGTCACGGGATAAACACTTTGTCTATACAGGCTCCTGCAGTTTCCTCCGTAGATTTCAGTGTTACATTCTCGCGCATGCACGAGAGTACAGAACTGATGTAGGCTCCTATTAGATGAAGCACCAGAATCGAAACAGGATCACACAGAACAAGATGGCGGTGGCTGCGAGAGAAATGGTCAGGTAAGTAAAACTCGCCTTTTCCTGCACTCCACTGCTGCTGCACTGCAAGCAAGCAGCAAAGTCGCCATCGGGGATCTTTGCAAAATATGAAGGTCACCAAAAGGTGACAGAGCTGATTAAACTGGTAGGGATAAGTAAAAATGTACTTACCGCCATTGCAAGACATTGCCACCCATTATGCCCCAGGTGTATTCATACACACTGGGGCACTCTTACCTCAAGGGATTAAAATGTTTTCGAACGGTTTAACCACCAAGTTGCCTCCAGCGGCTATGTCCACTCCTCCCCTGGCTACCCAGCTTCTGAATTTTCAGCTTCAGGAAACGCGGCATGCCGCTGGACAGGGACACGGAATGCCGCTGGACAGGGGCACCGCTGACTGGCTGAGAGCGTTCAGCTGACGCTCTCAGCCAGTCGTTGACTCCACATTCACTAAACTGGCTTTAGAAAGAAACGTACCTTTTCCAAGCTAGTCTAGTGAATGGGGAATCGCTGATTGGCAGAGAGCATCAGCTGATCGCTCTCAGACAATCAGCAGCGCCCCTGCCCAGCGGCACTCAGCACTTCAGAAGCCGGATGCCAACAGGTGAAGAGTTGACATCGCTGCTGGAGGCAACTTTGGGGTTAAACCATTCAAGAATTTAAATTTAAATTTGAATTTGTTATGGTGTCTGGAGTGTCCCTTTAAGGGGGAATAGTCTCTCTGGAGCATATTTAGTAATGCCCTTAAAAAAAAATCACGAAAGCGTGACAAATTGCAAATTATATTAATGTCACCATGGCACTCTGGTGCAAATAAATAGTTTCAATGCCCTTAATTTGTTGGTGTTTACATGGTGGGGTGTCTGCCAAAAATACAAACACTTATAACTAAGGCAACTTAACTACAGCAAAGTATCATAGGAAGCATTATTTTAATTAAATGTGCTTTTTATGCCCTCACAGAAGTCACTAGGGATGCCACATATACCAATTTTAGTAGCTGAAACTTATGGAGAACATAAAATATTATTCTCAAATATAAGAGAAGCGATGTTCATTAGCCAGGAAGACATTACATTTTTTTTTATTTTATTTTTAAATCATATAAACCCCTAAATATAGAGATTTCTGAAAGGCAGAGAGAGACAGTTTCTAGACACACCGCCTACCTAAAGCATCATGGGAACTGTAGTTTCCCATCCCCCCTGCTAAAGCTTGCCCTCACAGACTACTTCCAACACTGAGATAATAGGTCAGTAATCTCCAATGACAATGCTTTTCTGGCTAATTACACATTTGGGATGGGGGAAGGGGGGTGGGGGTTATTCAATAAAACAGTTTTTTTTTGTTTTGCTTTAGTTAACTGATCAATTATAGTGAACTAATAAACTTAGTGAGCTGATCACATTTAGTTTAAAATAGCCAAGTAGTTATTATAGCTGAGTCAGAGATTCCCCCCCAATCAGCTGCTTCTGGGTAAAGTTTGGAATGTGGCTAATTCAGTACAATTGCATTGTTTAGTGAATAGAACCCATACCTCCCCCCTGCCCCATTAGCCATTGCCTGCAGGCAGGTGTGAGCATTCCATGTAGGGCCAGCAGCACTCCCATTAACCCCTCCATCCCTGGAAGATCAATACATGCTGCTGGTGTGCTCAGGGCTCCTGCTGTGCCTGGCAGTGAAAGGGTTAGCAGGGGCAGATGCTGCAATAAGAGTGGGGGGGAGTAGTTAGCCCGGTTTTATTTCCTCTATCTACACACACACAGAAGGTCAGCATTTTGCAGAGAGACTGGTATGATTCAAGCAGGTATACTTTATTTTGGCTTTTTATGAAATGTGCTTCTCTTGAGTAATCTCTATTGAAGGCTTTAGAAGACCATGTGTCTGAGCCAAAGAAATGTTTGTAAAGTTATTTACTTTTGCTAAATATCCACCACCCTACCCCTATCCTACCCTCTTTATCAGAGGTGGACTAGTGTGTGTGTGTGTGTGTGTGTGTGTGTGTGTGTGTGTGTGTGTGTGTGTGTGTGTGTGTGTGTGTGTGTGTGTGTGTGTTCTTGTAATAGGGGTAGTTTTAGTGATTAGATCGCTGTTAGTATTGGTGAGGAAAAGTGTGTGTGTGTGTGTGTGTGTGTGTTTTCCTCAATCCACCCTACATTTGGTAATTACTATGGGGTCCTGGACACACGTCACCATGATGTAGGGATCAGGGTGGTTTATTATAGTAAGACTCAGAGCACTATAACCATTACTATCAGCTGTAGTTGTTATGGTGCCAGGGATATCTTGACTCTTTCCCATGTTCGTCAATGATCTAAGAACGTTTTGGCTAGTTTGGCCTGCCAGAGGAGCTTCATTTGGCTCCCCTGAGGTAAGTCCTTCCAGCTCTCGCCTGCTGAGAAGGTGATGGTATGTGCCCTATGGTCAACAGGTAACCACAAAGCTACTACAGTAGGTTGTGGTGAAGTGATAAATTGATGATTGTGGTGCTGTTTTTGTTTGTTTTTTCTGTACAGAGAGATGGATTTACAAACTGTATTTATAGCTCTACAACAGGTAGATGTATATGTTGGTCTTTACCTATGCCAGCTCACCCTAAAGTGTAAGGTTGGGAACAGGCAAATATAAATAAAAAGCTGCTATCCCTTCAGTTTTCCTTGATGCACTTTGTCACTCCAAGCCTTTCTATCCCATACCACCCTCCCTCCTGCACAGCAGGAGTCACACTCATTGTATGTGTGCAGACATCAAATTCCCCCTCTCCCATGCAGTTTTTGTTTGTTTTTTGGGTTTATACATGTCTTAAAACCCCCCCTTTTTGCAATCCTCCAGCCAGTAATTGTTTTCAGTAGTATTTTAGTGTAATGTTGTAAAATTAAATTATAGAATGGCTGTAACTTTACTAAACCCAGCTTGTGCTTTAATCTGATTCATGCACTCTCTTCTCCAGGCATTAGCTACAGTAACGTGTGGGGTGACCACAATCGGTTGCTGGAACAGTGTGATGTACCTTGGGTTATGTCTGAAACTATCACAGAAGTAGAACCAGAACTTGGACAACCGCCAAAGATAGAGGATGGCGAGGTGGATGACCCAGTAAGACAAATACTAAGCAACCCCATTTCCCATTTATTATCCTGGTGCCAAAGTGTTTTTTTTGTTTTTTGTTTTTTTTTCTTCCACTAGCTCTGTGCCCTTATGGCTCCAATATCCCTGGATAGAGTATCATCTCTATCCATGGCATTGGCATTTGCAAATACCAGACCCTAGACCAGGCTTAGGCAACCTTTGGCACTCCAGATGTTTTGGAGTCCTTAGACTGTTGGTGCATAAAAACCTCCCAGGATCCTCAGCTATGTGCTAAGACCTGGCTAATGATGGTTCATGGGAATCTTCAATGGCTAATGGCTGGAGTTTAAGTATTTGAGTTCCAGTATTTGAGTTCCCCCTTTCTTTCAGACCTTCACACTATTCTATGCTAATTATTTCATAAACCTCTTTAGAGTGTTTCTATTTTTCATTCTCCAATGCCATATATGACAAATACCCATAGAAGTATCTATTCCCCCTTTAAAGTCTGGTGGCTGGACTGGCACGCGATGCATGGCGTTAGGCCAGTGCTACAGATGCTGTAGCCAGGCTCTATATTAGCCTTTAAGGGTCACTGAGCCATCCTTTTCTCTTTGCAGGAGCTGAAGGCCATTAAGATGAGAGTACGAGAAATGGAGGAGGAGACCGAGCGTCTTAAGGGACTCTCTGTAAAGGAGAAGTCCGTGCCACCTAGCCCCCGGACTGGTACGATTCTTATAATCATTGACTGCCAGATTGATGTGTTTATATTTAATTTTCTATGGAGATCACTCGAATATTATAAAGATTTGTGGTTTGTTAAAATTCTGATATTGCTACTAGGCAAAAAAGCCACTTTTTACAAAAAGACTCTACATATGCACTGCAATAACCTTGAGAAACAAAACCCCATAATACAGTTTGCTTATTGGTCTGTAGATTTCCACATGTATTTTTTCTTTTTTTTTTCTTTCTTAATATCCTTCCCCAAATACTGTGCGGTGATCATGAAATCCTTCAGCAAGATGATTCATCCTTATCAGAATCATATCTTGCACATCCTTTAAAATGATCTTATCTCATTAGCTCTGTCTCTTGTTTCATCAGGCATACCCCCTATACCTTTGAGTGCGGAAGAGAAGAAGGAGGCTGACCAACGATCTGTCTATGTTGGGAATGTAAGTTGTTTTGATGGTGGGGGTATTCACCAGTTAAATACTTCCCAAGTCTAGTTAAAGAACTACGATATCTGCATATTAAACACTTTGTTCTTTTGTACAGGTTGACTATGGAAGTACTGCCAAAGATTTGGAGTCCCATTTCAGTAGCTGTGGCTCAATTAACAGAATCACTATCCTGTGCGACAAATTCTCCGGACACCCCAAAGGGTAACGTAATAAAGGGCTGAGATCTTTGTAGCAGAATCTATCTATCATTGGTCCGGATACACTCTGTGGACCTGGCAGCAGTTAATGCATCTAAGCTTTTCTTGTATTGTGCTAGATATTCCCTTAGAGACCCTTTCTTTAAAAAAAAAAAAAAAAAGCATATTAAAGTAATCCCTTCCTATCTCTATGCTCGTTTATGAGTTTCCCATTTAAGAGATCCATGATTGTCACATTTATATACCAGGATAATCAGTCCTTAAAGGTATAGCTTACATTGAGATACATTCACCCTGACTTCCTATGTATTTAACCAAATCTTGCTTTCCTGTTTATTCAGGCAAGGCATCCTGGCCTTCATCTCCTTAATAAATTACACAAGAGTTCAAGAATAACAAATGATTATCCCATCGTGTGTATCTCGCTCTGCACAGAAACTTTATTTTATAATTAAATGGCTAATTATTTCACTCTATGGAACTTTAGGGCCAGAGCACATTACTACTTTACTGGAAACCAAACCTGCACTTGTACAACTTCTAGTTGTAAATAAATGGACACTAAAGGCACCAATGCGACCTTAAATGACCTTTTGGTTTATAAATTGTGCCCCGTTGTAGGAGTTACATCACTTAGACTATGCAGTGCTAGCCACACCTCTCTGCTTGTGACTTGGGCAGCCTTCCTAAACACTTCCTAAAGCGAGATCTAATGTTTACATTTGTGACTTGGGCAGCCCCTCATTTAGAATTTTTCTTCTGCTTTAATAGCCTTCAAGCACCTACAGGAATCTCCATTGTGTAATTAATTAAATTTTGTTTCAGAGCAGATGATTTAAAAAGAAACGCCTAAGGAAAGTTGAGATTTGAAAATGAAACCCTTTTTTCGTCATGCAGAATGTCAGTAACAGCCAAGGGGGTGTGACTAGGGCTGCATGGACAGAAACAAGCGATTTTAAAACTCCTAAATGGCAGAGTTAGGCAGTGAGACTGCAGAGGCATGATCTATCTAAACTTCTTCATTAAGCTAAAGTGGTTTTGGTGACTAGTGTCCCTTTAATTGGTTCTACTCTTTCAACATATGGACTTTAAAAACTACAGGGCATCACACTTCACTTGCTGCTCACTGCATGAATTTGTATCCAGGAAAACATGGTAGATCTTACAACCCTGTTCTGATTTGGGGCATTTTAATAGCAAAACAAATCTCAGAATCTGAAACGACTGAAGATTCTTAAAGTGCACAACCGAATGTGACAATTTAGAATTTATACCCGGTCTCCCCTCTGAGCGCCTCCAATGTACTCTTTACACAAGGCTGACCTTTTTGTCCCTCGTGATTTTTACATGGGCCAGGTTGATAAATCCCATTTCCCTCTCCACATTCTGGTATGGAGAAAATTCTTCCCCCCACTCTTTTCAGACTTAAAGCTACAGATCTATTTTGACCTATTAATTGTATATGCACTATGCCCTCTGTTTTCCAGCTATGCCTATGTTGAGTTTGCTTCAAAAAGCTCTGTGGAAGCGGCTATAGCATTGGATGAGACAGTGTTCCGTGAAAGAACTATCAAGGTGAGTTGTGAGGTTCAAGAGCGAACTGGAAACCATTTAAACAATGTCTTAATTTTGGTCAGCAATTGGGTAATAATGACACCAAACCAGAGGTTGCTTATTCCAAACTGCAGTGCAATTTATAACTTTATTAGCATTCACCCAGCGATGCAATAATGGCATGCGGTGTTTCAAATTGAACTGCTGCACATACTCCAGGCACCATGACCACTTGAAATTACTGGGTATTGGAGTAACCCTTTAACGAAATATTCCAAAGGCTTTAAGCACTTCAGCTAGCGGATGTAGTTGGCAGTGTCCCCTTATTCTTGCTTTATAAATACTAAATATAGAAACTGATTTTTATGAAGCGTCTGGGTTGCAGCCTACCGGTTTTGTAAAAATTTAGGGGGCGGCCTTACTTGCACACCTTGAATGTTTACTTGAGGTCGAACTGAGCGTTTCTGTATGAGAAACGCAGCTAGCGAATCACAGAACTGCCTTCCAACACTTCTGCGGTAAGCACTGGATTGGTCCGTGATCTCCCAGAGACTGAGGAGCTATGCGATGGAATGTTCTCATCGCTGGATTTGTTTGTGTATATTCAATAATTTTATATCCTGTGTAATGTAGGTACTGGCAAAAAGAACAAACCTGCCTGGGATCAGCAGCACGGACAGAGGAGGATTCAGAGGCAGACCCCGGGGTCAGAGAGGGAATTGCCAAAGAGGACAGCGGGGCCGAGGCAGACCCTATAGGTTAGTATGACCAGGTGGGGGCTACATGAACTGTTTTGTGCTCTAGAGATGAGTTTGTAAACTTCTGTTTTGGGCATTAATCGGCTTACAGCTGCATGCTGCTTTATCCCTTTCTAACAACTTCTCCTCCCCATCCCTGCAGGATAGAGGCTTTGCTTGCATCTAGCCCTTTTTAACTATAAAGCTTCTTTAATACTAACACATCTGATGGAAATATCACTAATGTGATCACAAATGGTGTTCCAGAGTTCAAAACTTTATTAACTGCGATGTCTATTATAGCTCACCTACCAATGTCAGGGCAAACCACGTAAACGGGAAGCACATGGCAGTGGTTGACAGTGATCTAACAGATGTTCAGGTAACTATTGGTTAGGGTCATACACTTGGGCTACTGAATACTCTACCCACAACCACCACCTGAGAGTATTGGGAGTTAGAGTAATAAATTCTATGGGATAACTGAAGATATTGTACCAACCTGCCTAAAACTAACTTGCTCTAGGTTTTAACTATCAAATCGAGGTTTCTATGAACAAATCTCCCAAGGTAACAATTAAATTCATCGCACAGTATCTTCGTCAGATGTTTTGTTGTTCTTCCAATGTTTGATTTTATTCTGTTTCCCAATAGATCGTGGAAGGAGAGACCAATTGAATAACATAATGGCACCAACCACCATCGAGGACCGGTGTCTTAACAAATGCACTACATGGATGTGGAGTACTTAAGTCTTATTGGGCACTGAGGGGGTTGATGTCTTTTTGGCTCTTCAGCGCAAGAGGAACATCCTTTCAGGTCATCTGCCATGAAGTGATTCCTTTAATTCTAGAAGAGTTAATTAAAAAGAAGAAACTGTAAATAGCACAGGGCATTGTAATGAACTCCTATTTAATGTTGGCGTGAGTTTATGTTTGTTACATAATAAACCAATTTGTTGCCTTCAGTAATAGACTGTTGCGATGTCTAAGTTTTACAATAGTCCTTAAAGGGACTCTTCAGCAAGCTGAACTGTTTTTAGGGGTCTGATGTGAGCTATGTGTGAAGTGTCTAGAGCTTGCCTCCCCCATTTAAAGAAGTGCAAATTTCAATAGAAAATGGCACTTTTACAAACTCTTCGCTTTTCCAAACTGTCTTTAGATAGACTCCCAATTAAAAAGCATAATTTTTTTTTATTTTTATTATGAATATATCCACTAAATAGTGTCCCCCTTGTACAATTAAACTGTCCTAGATCCAACAGAGACCATACGGCAGTTATACTAGAAGTTATTTTTCACAGTTTGGAACTTCTTCAATCTATTTCTGTAAAGATAATCTTCCACCATCACACCTCTGCCTGTTGCTGAACTTGAAGCTCTTCTCTAAACCTTGGCTCCTGTTCTGCTTTCTCTATCAAGACCACAAGATGCAGCACATCAGAGCAGAAGAACAGTGTTTCAGGGAAGATCGATATAATTTTTTTTTTTGCCCTAAATTATTTTGGGTTTTCAGTTCTCAGACCATGTTAAAAAAAGTCTCTCAGATCCAAGGCCTCTTGTGCTAGGGGAGGGTTAAAGGGACTCTCCAGGCACCCAGACCACTTCTGCTCATTGGAGTGGTCTGGGTGCCAACTCCCACTACCCTTAACCCTGCAAGTGTAATTATTGCAGTTTTTTTTAAACTGCAATAATTACCTTGCAGGGTTAACTCCACCTCTAGTGGCTGTCTATTAGACAGCCACTAGAGGGAACTTCCTGCTTCATAGCACAGGTTTTCTGTGCTAGAGCGTCGCTGGACGTCCTCACGCTGTGTGAGGACCTCCAGCGTCGCTCTATTCCCCATAGGGAAGCATTGAAATTCATTTTCAATGCTTTCCTATGGGGTGTGCTAATGCGCATGTGCATAAGGTCTCCTCGGCGGGCGAGATCAGTCTCGCCCACGTAAGCAGGAGGAGCGGCGGGGGAGGAGGGACGTGGGACCTGTCGCTGCCTCTGGTAAGTCACTGAAGGGGTTTTCACCCCTTCAGCAACTGGGGATTGGGGGGTGGGAGGGAGAGGGATCCTCCAGTGCCAGGAAAACTGATCGTTTTCCTGGCACTGGAGTTTCCCTTTAAGGCTGACTTATCAGTGGAGGAAACCTGATTAGTTGTGGTGTTTTTTGTTTTTTTAATGGGGAGCAAAGAACTGACTAGTCTGACTTGGAAAATCTCTATTCTGGATGTATGTTTCAAACACTAACCCCCACACACCATCCCATGCTCTTTCACATCAAGCATGACTTTTTCCCCTTTTCTTTTTTTTAGAATCTGTTCTTTTCTGATCTAGTTGTAGTCTTTAAAACATAAGACTAAGTAGGGGCTACTTTCTTGTATTTATTTTTTCCTACATTTGACAAAGGGTGGAGCTTAAGACACATTCTATCTGTGGGCTTGATCAGCTTGTCTTAAGATCCAACCTTTTGTCAAGAGAAGGAAAATGCATAAGACAGTGGTAGCCCCTACTATGTCTTACAGTATCAGGAAAAATATTCTGAAAGGGGAAATAGGAGAAACAGAAGTTTGAGGTGATAGTCACTTTAACTAGGAGTTCGCTTAGCCAATTAGTTATATTGCATGAACATGGGTCCCTCCGGCCTCTATGTCAGCCGCGATACCTCCTATGAACGGCTTCATACGTCTGCAAATGCCACTCACTCTTTGCATTGTACATAAGACAGAGCTACTGGGTTGTTGGGGTTTTTCTACATCCATTATATATTTTTTTTGCGTAGATCCGTAGACATGCGGTATCATAAGCAAAGTCATTGCATTATGTACAAGAGTGTGCACAGCGTAAAATACAATAACAGCAATGTGTGTTACCAAAATATACCACAGATCAACTTTTTTTTTTAATTTTATTAAAGAAATGAAACAAAACTGAAGGAGCATTAACGCAGAGGGACATGCATACCCTAGATCAGGGACTAATAAAGTACGAGATGCTGGCGCAACGGAGCCTTCCTTGCTGTCTATGGGTTCAAGAGATGACTGCAGCGTACTGATCCAGTGTGAACTGCTGTGGGATGAAAGTGCTGATCTGTGCCCTGTAGGTCTTAAATGGAATGTGTAGTGACTCTGTATTGAATGAGTGTACAGGATAGACCCATTGGTAAGGAGAGTTCCTTCTTAGAGCTGTCAAGACCGCTGCCTTGACTGGTCCTGTCTGTAAGTGGACCACCAGGTCTCTTGGAGCAGTAGCTGGTGATCTGGCTGGTTTTGTGGAAACTTAAGAGCCCGTCCAATGTTATTCCCTTGGTGTGCCATAGTGGCTGTAATTCCACCAGCAAACACTTTAGAAAATGTGGTAGCTCTGCAGAATGTCCTCCGAGACTCTTCCCCCTTTAATTGTTGACAGACACCATCACTGGAGAGAAAACTGGACCTGTCTGGTTTGATACAGGTAGTCTCTCCTCTTCTGCTTTATAAGATAATTCATCTGAGCAGCCTCCAGAGAGAGAGGCCATCTTGGGCCCAGCTGCGCCATGTGCCTGCCTCCTAAGTCTCCAATTGTCAGCCTCGTATCAGGCTGTACTGTTTTGATTTATGCTCCATGATGGTTGGGCTATCTAGGGGATGACCCCTAGTGCCTGGTTAGAGCATGTAGTAGGGCTCAAAGCCTTAGATTCAACAGCCAATGCCGTAGCACCAGAAACCTGTGAGTGTTCGCTTCTGCAGTTTCTCTGCCTTCTCATAGCTAATGTTTTATATACTCTGTTTTGATGTTTGTGTGCAAATTCCTTGTTGAATATTCTCTAATAAAAAAACTAACAGGATAGAATCTGCTGAAGATACTAAACAAAATCCAAGATCATGGAGGGTTGCAGATGAGGAAAATAATGGATTCATCAGTATGGATGTGGACAAAATGAGAACTAGACATAGCTTTCAGTCTCATTTTATGAATAATATATATTTTTGACAATCTTTACTTTTTTTCAATAACCTACAGAGTTCAACTACTGGAACTAAATTCATTCCATGATCAAGGAGATAATGTAGATGGATCTTGGGGAGAGAGAGAGAGAGAGAAAGGGAACAAAGAAAGAGTGAGGAAGGAGGAGAAAAAAAAAAAAATGGAGTAAGGCAAAAATGGTTTAGTTGGGTACTAAACTAGGTACCTGCCCACCTAAAACCCCTGTAAACGATGTACAGAGAAAAATGACAAACACCCTTTGTCAGGCAGTAGATTAGGGCAAATCCAGCCACTACCTGTACCTCACCCACCAACCATTTTCTGGGGCTGTGGTAGGTAAATGCCAGTTATCAATGCCGCGTTCAATTAAGTTTCCCATCACCATCCCACCTCACCCTTTGCCAAACTGAGCCTGTATGATTCTCCGTGGACCATAAAAAAAGCCACTCCTTCCCCATAAAAGTCGTTGGTACCTGGGACCACAACCTCCTCCATCTTCACCTAGTTCCCAGTATCTCAGAGTGCACAGTGGCATATATGGTATGGCCATCTTGTCATGTAAGTCCCCTGCTTGTGTAAAGCTCACTTGGTCTTTGCCCACCACCTCAATAGTGTAATGTAGGGTCTGCCCTTTAGTGCTGACTGTCCTTTGGTGATTACCTAGCAACAAAGGACACACTATGGGTTAAGCCACCGCCATTGTGTGTCCCCCTCATGTTAGATGTGTGTGACACTTGACAATCAATGGTCCTCAGAACCGTCCCCTTATGGATGCATAGCAGGGTGTACCCCCCCTGGTCCCCGCCATATTCTCCAGCTGAAACGCCCAAGCCTATTGCAATGTACATCCTGTTAGTGTCCTCAAGCCTGACCTGTGATCAAGATCCATTAGCATCCCCCCCCCCCCCCCCAGCCATGTAACCCTCCCTTGAGGTTCCCTCTTCAACACCTGCCCAGGCCAAGTGAAAAGTAGAGGTCACTATTCCACAGGTGTGCGTGTAGACCCTTGGACACAACCAGGATACGCTGCTGTCACCATCCTGCAGTAGACTGTGCCATGGCAGCAGAAACCAGTCTACCTATTACGTATTATGTTATCCATGGAGTAAAGCTCACCCTTATTGTTGTACCGCAGCCACAACCAGGCCCCTTTAAGCTATAAGCACAGTAAGCCTCTCAACCATGCACCCACACAAACGCACATACCTCCCCATTACAGTTAAGGTATACATTTACAGCAGCAATACAATTTTAGATCGTGAGCCTAAGTGGTTCCTAGCCATATCTCCTATACATGCATGGTTGTTTAGCTATTTAGCATACAATATGTGGATGAAGAAAGAAAAAAACAAAGAGTGATCTTCTTGGTGTGTGCATAGGGTCACATGTGGCCCAGGGCTTGGGCTATGCTAGTACTCCAACTTGTTACCAGGCATGCATGGAGGGAGGAGTGGTGAACAAAAAACAACCCCAAAACAAAACCCTTTTGCAGTGTATTTGGATCCAGTTCAGCACGACAAAAACATGTGCCATTCATACACCCGGCTGGGCTGTCAAAATGTAGAACTAGGTGATGAGGAATAATTTAGTGTCCCACTGTAGAGACATCCACAATCTGTGTTTTGTCCACACAATTTATTTACAGGTTCCATTCTGTCCCCAACGTGTTTCTCATAGACATACATAAATAATAAAAACATGGAGGGTCCTCAGATCAGGCTTAGCACACTGGCATCATCATGGACGTAACTGCATTATCGAAGGCCCTGGATTACAGAAAAAGACGAAGAAAGTAACTTAGAGAAGCAAATAAAATATGAGAACACAAGATGAGCAGTATACTGGAGTTTAAAACCAGGGAGTGAGTACCAATCAATGATTTAGTGGATTCTATAAAGTATATGGAATGGCCTTAATTAATAACTGCCACATACAATTTGAGCATGAGTAGTGCTGGTACCGGTCAGACTCTACTGCTCTCTGGCCAACTGCTGTTCAACCTAACTGTTGCTGTTGATTGTTCCGTCTCCAACAGCAGACAAGTTAGATTGAGCATCAGTTGGTCCGATAACAGCAGAGTCTGACCGCACATGGCTGCTCAGCCATATAGAGAGGAGACGAGACGTTCAATTGCTCACCTTGACTGGATGGGGTCTCCTGGATTGTAAAACGGATTACACATTACATCTGTGTAGGAATTATGGAGTTTGCGGAACATCTGGAAAAAAAAAAAAAAATCACGTGGAAGACTTTACACCAAATATAGGTTATCTAAGGCCTAAAGAGTTACTGAAAGCCTGTCGAAATACAGTTGCTACTTGGCCAGTTGTTCCACGTTGTTACACCTAAAAATACATAGGAATAGGCTTCTTTCTGCCTGCCATTAGAGATCGTTCTTCCCTATATAAAATGTATTTACAGAAACCATTTATTTTCAAGATTCTAACTTCAGCTCAATGTAAAGTTTACGTAGCCTAGAGTCTCTGGGCTCTGTCCCCTGATTATGTCAAGCCATGTGAAAGACGGGAATTTCAAGGACACCACACCTGAATAACATCCACCTCCTCAGCTGCAGCGAGGTAAAAAACAAAAACCCTTTTTTATAATACAGACATTTTAAGGGGTTATTCCAAGCACCATAATCACTTCCACTTACTGCAATCGTTATGAGGAAAGGAGTATCCTAGTCCATTTCCTCTTAACTTGTTCTTGCCGTGTGCTGGTCCTGCTCTAAGGTAGGGTGCCGCTCTCGCCAGCCATTCATTCATTGGCTGGGAGAATCAGCTGATAGCACTCAGCCAATGGATGCACAGAATAGACATAAGCCAGCCCATGCACTACCGGAGTGCAGGAGTGACATCACTGGCAGCCAAACAGTTAGTCTCACTACGTGTAGCGTTTCATTGTGGAATGCTGCACATGAAGACTCCACTTCAAATATTTTTCCTCTTATTCTTACCTTGCACAAATAAGATTTTTTTTTCACTAAAGTGACAATTGTCTGGAATTCGAATTCCCGTTAAATCCCTGACAATTCATAGTTAAATGAACCACTCATGGGATTGCATTACTGTTTTGATAGTTAACAGATTGTACCCACTGCCGGGGGTTCATGAAGCCAGTCTAGAAAAAGGTTTCTTACTTACACTACGGATCTCATTGTCTCTCAGACCAGTGTTTGAGGAATCAACAACCATGACAAATTTGACTTTTGAGTTGGTAACATATCCATATCTGGAAGAGAGTTAAGGAGTATGCGTCTCACAGTAAGTGATATGAGATATACAAACAGGCAATGTAAATTTTCACACAGGTCTAAACACACTGTGCTTAGAGGGGTAATAACTGCATCACATGGATGGAGCCTCGAAAGGGCTGAATGTTGCTGTATCTCTTGTACAGACGGGATCTGCCTGGCATTTAATTTCTGGATTTCTGGAAAAAGTCTGTTGTACAAACTATATACCGGTAAATTCCATTTGTAATGGCAGATGAGGGCTAAACACTTCCGAAACTATGAGTAGGGACTAAGTTAAGGGCAAGCTATTTGAGTTTTTATTTGTTGTTAGTGTTCTTTGCCTTTAAGGTTTACTCCAAGCACCATACCCAATTCAGTGGGTTTAAGTGGTCATGGTTTCTGGGGTCTGTATGTGCAGTGTTTCGCTGTGAAATGTTGCACATACAGAGTTTAGCCTTCTGCTGCTGGGGGTGTAGCTCCACTACCTGCAGCATAACTAGAATATTGTTAGCCAGCCCAGAACTAGGCCATCATTAGCCCAGCCCAGAACTAGAGTGTCATTAGCCCAGCCCAGAACTAGAGTGTCATTAGCCCAGCCCAGAACTAGAGTGTCATTAGCCCAGCCCAGAACTAGAGTGTCATTAGCCCAGCCCAGAACTAGAGTGTCATTAGCCCAGCCCAGAACTAGAGTGTCATTAGCCCAGCCCAGAACTAGAGTGTCATTAGCACAGCCCAGAACTAGACCGTCATTAGCCCAGCCCAGAACTAGACCGTCATTAGCCCAGCCCAGAACTAGACCGTCATTAGCCCAGCCCAGAACTAGAGTGTCATTAGCCCAGCCCAGAACTAGAGTGTCATTAGCCCAGCCCAGAACTAGAGTGTCATTAGCCCAGCCCAGAACTAGAGTGTCATTAGCCCAGCCCAGAACTAGAGTGTCATTAGCCCAGCCCAGAACTAGAGTGTCATTAGCCCAGCCCAGAACTAGAGTGTCATTAGCCCAGCCCAGAACTAGAGTGTCATTAGCCCAGCCCAGAACTAGAGTGTCATTAGCCCAGCCCAGAACTAGAGTGTCATTAGCCCAGCCCAGAACTAGAGTGTCATTAGCCCAGCCCAGAACTAGAGTGTCATTAGCCCAGCCCAGAACTAGACCATCATAGACCAGCCCAGAACTAGAGTGTCATTAGCCCAGCCCAGAACTAAAGTATCATTAGACCAGCCCAGAACTAGAGTGTCATTAGCCCAGCCCAGAACTAGAGTATCATTAGCCCAGCCCAGAACTAGAGTATCATTAGCCCAGCCCAGAACTAGAGTAATATTAGACCATCCCAGAACTAGAGTATCATTAGCCCAGCCCAGAAGTAACATTCTAGTTTAGACTGGATCGGCTTCTTTAGCTCTGCAAAACCCAGAAGTCCATCAGCCGACAAGCAAGGAGCGTCACAGCACGGCAGTGACCCAGGTAAAAAGGCAAACTGTTACTAAATGATTTGCCCCATTACTGGGGAACCAGGCCAGGGTTCTTATCGGCATCATAACCACTACAGCAGGCTGTAATGGTTATGATGCTTTGAGTAACCCTTTAATTGCAAGACAAACCCAGGCAAACTCAATAAGGATACACCTTGTAGTCTTCTGTTGGGTAAAGGAGTCCCAGGTAAAGTTCCCTCTGGTCCACCAGTGCCTTCCCCATGGCTGAAATTTTTTCATCCACCACGTCCAAGGAGGTATGTACAGTGTAATGGAATTTTAACTCATTTTCGGTAGGAATACTTCGTATGTATAGTGGATAATTCTAAATCAAGCGAGGAGGGTACAGGAAACCAAAATGTTAAAGTTTACATAAGAAAATCTTAAAATAAGTGAATACATACTGCTTCTCAACTGATTTACTATGTGATGTGATTTGCTAAGATGGTGCTTTAGGGTAGATTGTCTGTACATTAGGTGTACATACCATTGGTGTGTGTATTCATTCTAGGTTGGGATACATCAGTGATAGATAACAGGGTTAACAGATCAGTAAATAAAACAAAATGTATGTTCAGAAACACCTCCGTGTCAGTATATTCCTCAATCCCAACCATCACAATTATTATTTATTCTGCATTTAATTTTACAGGTTTGCAAAATTGAGGTCTTGCAATATAGGCTTTAATCCAATGTAATCCTAAAATGGGTGCCAATTCAAATTTGAGTACTAAGAGATAGACTAGAAATCAAATTTGAAAAGGTATATTCTTCTACATGGACTCAATTTATAGAGATTGACTAATAAAAAAAAATTGACCATATGTTTAAATTTATTATAAAGATAAGGCATTAAATCCCCACCTCCCCTCCCACCCCCCCCAAAAAAAAAAAAAATGTACTCCTCTTTTAACAGTTCCCATCGTAGCTTAGTGGATCTGCTTGAGCTGCCATGCTCCAATCTAGAGCATCTCATTCAGTAGTACGGGAACAGATCTTATCTGCTCTGGGTTATTCCCCAAAGAGCAGTTCCAGTCTTCACATAGAATGAATGAAACTGCTCAATAAATTGATGACAGCCATAATGTGGTTGTATCATCAGTTTATACACAGCCTTGATCTCTATTATGTAAACTTGACCATGTTTTACAATTGGAAAGCTTCAGATTGGGCAAGCTAGCTCTCTATTGTTTGTCCAGTTTGTCCAGTCACTGCAAGCACTATAAGAATAAATCTGACATTGGCAACCTGGGATTAACATGGCAGCATGTAGCTTATGCTATAAAGCACTCTCAAATAGGAGAGTGAGCGCAGAGTTCTCTAAAGTATTATGATACGTTTAAATCATTGCTCTGCAACTCGTGTGCCGCAGCGCTATGCTAGGTGTGCCGCCGCATGGTTGCTTAGAGCAGTGTCAGATGCAAGAAGGTAAAACGGTTAGATCTAGCAGTAAGGACACACAGTATTCTGAATATATGTTATTACCAGGAAAATAGATCAGAGCTTTATTCCCAGAAGAGGAGCTATGAGATATATATATATATATACATACACACACACACACACACACACACACACACACACACACACACACATATATATATATATATATATATATATATACACACACACACACACACACACACACAATGGCCCAAAAGTAGGTATACACTATAGTTTATTTTACATATGTCTTACATCAATGTTGCATTCAACCATTCTTTCCAACTGTCACACTGATATTTAAATACCTGGAATGGAATGGGGGGGGGGGAGTATATATAATCTGTTTGATGAATTTAATAGCTTCAACTGTATCTCTACCTTTTTTTTATATATATATATACACACACACACACACACACAAAAAAAAACGACAGACAGACATCCCCAGCACTCAGGTTCCCTGGTCTTGTAATTGCCTCGGTTATTTATTTCACTAGAACTCTGAGTGCACTCTTTTTGGTGGGTGTGTTTAATGTATGTATTTTTATTTGCTTGTGGAGTGCCATGGGAAGAGATTTGTTGGGCCAAAAAGGTTGATGATGAGCACTGCTTTAAATGACACAGAAGACAAAACCAGATTTTCTAAGCATAAAATGTACACACACCCCTCTTATTAACTAAACCTGGAATTGTTATTAATTAGTTTACTGAATTCTGAATGGTGGAATTCAGACCAAGCTGCAGCTGATTAGGAGAGTCCTTCTAAAAATCCCCTGCTGTTATCTGAATATTGCCATTCACACTTCCAGTGTCTCAGCCATGTGACCAGATCAACTACTCTGGCCTAGATATTAAAATCACATTGATTTCCCTGTAACTAACATGTTAGTGGACAAACTCTGTTAGAATCATGGTAAAAATGACAGACTGACAACTAGTTTACCTCTTTAGCAATAACAGCCACACACACCGCCATATTGGTCCTTTTCCTGGTACGCCGTCACGTGACTGCGTGTCACGCCTCGCTTTGGGTTCAAGGTAGCTGACAGCTTGCCTAGTCTGTTTCTTTCAGTCATATGACTCCGAGCCGGAGTTCTAAACACAAGAGACACAAGCCCACAGACTAAACTAGTTCTAAAAGTGTTGCAGACAGACATTTATAAGGAAGTTCCATTTGATTAGACTGATATTTAGTTGTCTGTGCATATAGGCCTAACAAAAAAAAAAAAAACAACCTTATTTCAATGAGGAAGGGAAGTTTAGTTGAGGCTCTTGTGTTTAGGACTCTACTTTGAACAAGCTCTCTGATGGCGCTGGTGTGGGCTCTTGCTGGTATATGGGTGCTAAGCCCTGTGTTTGGATCCCTGACAGTCAACGGGACCAGACCCAACATAGTCCTGCTATTGATGGACGATGTGAGAGCAATTACCAGTGATTTGCCTATTATTTGGTGCCTTTGAAACCAGTTGTGTGACTGGCCCGCAAAGCTTACACTCTAATTTTAATGCTAAATGCAATTTGTGTTTGTTTTAAATACTACTTTATTTATAAATTATTAAACCAGGAATATTATATTGAGATGTGTTCCCTCCTCAAGTAGGTCTAGGGGAGCACATAAGAAAATTTATTTTAAATACCGGTAGTTTTTTAAACGAAAATTCAGTTTACCCTTTTCCAGCATTCTGATATATTTAAGTGTATATTGATATATTGATCGCCCATATATTTTTGTATGTTTATTCCTAATATACAATAAGATTTGAAGAAAAAAACAAAATGAATAATATGTAACTGTGTTTTCTTAACATGATGTATTCAACATATGTTACCAATTATATATATATATATATATATATATATATATATATATATACAATAATAATGCTTGGAATGGTGTTATATACTTTGAATTTTCTTAATTTTTCTGTCAGATTTTTACATTGTGGTATAAAACATGTTAAACCAAGTCTTTAAAGCTGGAGCCTGACTGAGGATTCTGGAAAATGTAGTCTAATACAGCCTTCGTATCAATCATTCAAATGCTACGTTGCCCTGTATGTGTGTTTTTTCTTGTACAGATGGGGTGGGGAGACCTGGGTGTGTTTGGGCAACCCTCCAAAGAGACTCCTAACTTGGACAAGATGGCTTCTGAGGGCATCCTGTTTCCAGATTTTTACACTGCTAATCCCCTGTGCTCGCCATGTGAGTGTGACTGAGTTCAAAACTAGTACTAGAGCGGTATGTAATAAAAGGTTACTTCATCCCAAAAAGGTGTTTTTGCCCCACAGCCAAACAAAACATTTTTTGAAGGAAATACCTAAAATCTCTGTTTTAGCACTGAGGTCAAGTTCTCCCCTCACCTTTATAGTCCACAGTTGATGTTACTCCCCTCTCTGGAGGAGAGGACTGGGACAGAACACACATGTGCCATAGGTTCACCGTTGCTAGCATAATGCATTAAATGTTCTACTACTCCTATGTTTCCTACCTATCCTACAGAAATAGATTAGGTAGCTGGAATGTTCAGGTAGTGTTGATAATACCTTGATCTAAGTAAAATTGCGTTCCACTGCTGACACATAGGGGGGGATTTATCAAAGTGTCATATTCTGAAAACTGTTCAAAGTTCCGAAAGTGGGACACAGAAGGTACATTCCTCTGATGATTTCTAAAAATACAACACTTAACTCTCCTTTGCGGTGGCAAGAAAGTGGCATGTCAACCTGGCATGGATTCTGTTGGGTTGCCAGCAAGCCAGTCAGCCAGACAAGGATGCTTAATACTAGACTGTTCTCTCAAAAACTGGACACAAGTCTTAAATTAGAGGGGCAAAGGTTTAAAAATATCAGGAAGTATTACTTTACTGAAAGAGTAGTGGATGCATGGAATAGCCTTCCAGCTGAAGTGGTAGAGGTTAACACAGTAAAGGAGTTAAAGCATGCATGGAATAAGCATAAGGCAATCCTAACTTTAAGATAAGGCCAAGGACTAATGAAAGTATTTAGAAAATTGGGCAGACTAGATGGGCCGAATGGTTCTTATGTGCTGTCACATTCTATGTTTCTACATGGGATTCCAGGACAGATAGGAACACTGTCTCAGTCTAGACTGCCTCACCAGATCTGGGACACTTGGTAGGTATGTTTCAAATGAATTGAAATAGACGTGACAGCAACATACTTATTTAAAGACTTGTCAAGTCTGGAAAAACAGAATCCAGGGTTCATACCAGCATAGGACACTGGTCCTTGATGGTATCAAGAAGATCAGTAGCCTGTAATTTTCAGTGTTTTAGAAGAATGGGACTTTTGTTTATTTTACTAGATTTAAATCTGGTTCAGTTTAGTGCTTTATATCTTTGTATCGAAGCTAATGAAAGTATTTTTTATTTTTTTTGTCGTTGTAGCAAGAGCAGCTTTGCTTACTGGTCGTCTCCCCATACGAAATGGCTTCTACACCACCAATGCTCACGCCAGAAACGGTAAGAGGTTTACTGTCATCACTGGATTCTTTTATCAATAACTAGCTAAAATAGAAATATAATATCTCCCAGCATACCCACAATTGTAAATGATCATTGATATTTTAAATTCCCCCCCCCCAAAAAAAAGTAGTTTGTACCTAAATCTACCTAAAGGCCCACTAGATTATATTTTTTGGATCACTTTTTCTTCTAAAGCTTTCTTAAATATCTTTGTGCATGAATCTGTTATCACTGTAGCTCAGCAATTTTCTTAAAATAGAGAAAATATATGACAAACTTACCATGTTGTCATTGATGGTAAATTTTCAAGCTGGACGAAAGTGGTAAGTGGTGTCCCTCAGGGTTCTGTTTTGGGGCCGCTTCTATTTAACATATTTATAAATGATCTTGAAATAGGCATTGAAAGCCATGTATCAGTGTTTGCAGATGACACAAAACTTTGTAAAGTAATAAAATGTGAGCAGGATATTGCTTTGCTGCAGAGGGATTTGGATAGATTGGGGGACTGGGCACTAAAATGGCAGATGAAATTTAACGTAGAGAAATGCAAAGTTATGCACTTTGGGGTTAAGAATGCACAAGCAATTTACACCCTAAATGGTAGTGAACTAGGGATAACCACACACAAGAAGGATTTGGGAATTGTTATAGACAACAAATTAGGCAGAAATATGCAATGTCAATCTGCCGTTGCTAAGGCCAGTAAGGTTTTGTCATGTAAAAATAGATCATAAATTCTCGAGATGAAAATATAATTTTGCCTCTTTATAAATCGCTGGAATTGGACTGTGGTGTTAGGGGAGGAGGGGCTATTTATACCTAAAACCACAGTCCAATTATAAAGCTGGAAAAAAAATAAGAGTGGACGGGAACCCTGATGCTGCCATGAGAAATAGCCAGAAAAAGAAAATTACGGTAAGTTTGTCATAAATTTTCTCTACTCATGGCTAATCATGGCAGCATCACTTATGGGTAATACTCAAACTTACAGAAATATAGGGTGGGAATAAAGAAACAGAGAAAAAGACACTATACAGACACTCATGCTGCAAATAAATCTTATATCAGTGGGATAAAGAAACCGTAGACAGAACACTATTCCCAAAGGAGGTGGAAGAAGAGGCTACGTCCAGTTTGTAGTGTTTTATGAATGTCATCGGGGAAGACCAGGTGACTGCTCTGCAGATATCATCGTATGGAACCTCTGCCCAATTAGCCCATGGAGTCGACAATGCTCTGGTAGAATGTGTTCTTATCTTGATTGGAGGAGACTGACCTTTAGAGACATGCGCTTTCCTGATTATGAGCGAAATTCAACCTAGATAAAGAAGCTGCCTCACCTCTCCTAGTTCTTGGAAGGTAGAACAAAGAGTTGAAACTGAGATACCACCTTAGGAAAAAAACTCCGGTTTTGGTCTCAGACACACCCAGTTGTGATAGATTTGTAGGCAGAAAGTCATGGTAAAAAAGGCTATAATCTCCTAAATTCTTCTTGCGGAAGTAATAGTCACCAAAAACAAACTCTTGTAAGTCAGAAGGGTAGTATCCAAATTTTCAAGAGGAACAAACAGATCATCAGTCAGTGAGTTGAGAACAAGAGAAAGGTCCCAAGGAGGGATACCGGCTCTGGAAGGAGGTCTCAACTTGAAAGCTGCCTTGAAGAATCTTGAGATCAAAAGATCTGAAGCCCATGAGATTTTGCCTAATGCTGAAAGAGCCGAGGACTGAACTCTGAGTGCTGAGGCTAAGGACTTTGTCTGAGTATTACGAGGTTGCAAGAAGTCGATGCCCATTCTCTGAATATATTCCAGATTCTATGGTAACACGAGGAAGTAGAACCCTTCCTAGACTGCAAAAGGGTATTAACTACTGCTTCAGAGAGACCTAAGTGATGTAGTCTCTCCTTTTCAAGACCCATACCCCCAGCTTGAGATGTTCTGGATGAGGATGGGAGATTGGACCTTGACTCAGCAGATCCTTCATTATTGGGAGAAGAGGTCGTTCCTGACTCAACTTGATTAAGAGAGGAAACCATGGCCTCTTGGCCAGACCGGGAGAATAGCAATAACTTTTTTGCCTTCTGTCCAAACCTTTTGCAGAAATCTGGGTATCATGGGTAGGGGAGGGAACGCATACTCCAGATCAAATGACCGAGGAAAAAAACATCCTGGCCCATTGCCCATTTGTCTGGACTGAGAGAGTAGAATTTCTCTACATGACAGTTCCTGGAAGACACCATCGAGTCGATCTGGGGTATGTCCCACCAATAGGCAATCTATGAGAAAACCACTGCGTTCCAGCGCTCGAAATGAGGAACCTTTTGGCTGAAAAGAACAAAAGACCCCAGCGGTCTAAACCAACCCCCTCTCAGGGAAAGACAACACAAAGCTACTGCTCAGGTAACCTAACAGGGGAAACAGAGTCCCCAGAGGGCTCCCTCCAAGGGAGAACTCCCTATACAAGTATGGATCCCAAAGAGGGGATTTTTGTCCCCAATTTATAGGGGTCATGCACAAGGGAAATTTTTAAGGTGGTCCAACCCTCCACCATTTACCTTGCAGATGTGTTTCCCTCAGAACACCATACATATCTCACGTAGCAGTTTGGTACTTAACCTAACCCAGTTAGTCCTGCTCGTGCAGGGTGTTTATTGGGTTTATCAAATGAAGAGAGGCTGAACTTCATTTGGAAAAAACCCACAGCAAACGCAGGAAGTTGGCCAAAAAAAGAAAAGTATTTTTAAGTCCTGTAGAATCAGCTAAGGACAGGAAAAAAAAACTGTGGTGTAAGGAGAGGAGGAACTCTTTATACCAATCAGTCTAATTAATCTAATTCCTGTCCTGTGACTGCTAAGGGTGGAGCTACCCATAAGTGATGCTGCCATGATTAGCCAGGAAAGATGAAATTCTAAGTAATGAGTTTTTCCATCTTTTTCCCTTGTGCAGCTTACACGCCTCAAGAGATCGTGGGTGGTATCCCTGACTCTGAGATTCTCCTGCCTGAGCTGCTGAAGAAAGCTGGATACGTGAATAAGATCATTGGCAAATGGTAAGTCACTAGTAGGATCCATACACATTTAAAATCACTTCCTTCTTTGAGGTTAACATGATACAGAATGAGGTGACTGCTAAGCTCTCGTCCACTAGGGAGAGCATCAAGGCACAGCTGCATCTCTTAAGAATTAGGAAAATTAGCATAATATCACTACACCTATGCTGCTGCTTAATTAACTGCTTCAGACCCACTCATGCATATGCGCCTGCAGCTCTTTGTCTTGGTACAGGAAATCTCTTATCGTTGTTCAATTATCCTACTATAAAACATTTTAACTATTCACATAAGACTCTTTGAAACTGGGATATGAGGGCTGATCAATGCGCATCACTGATAATGCCGAAGAGGTGCAAAGGGTCATATCAGTCCCAGCAATTTGGGCTATCGGTACTTAAAACTGGAAAGGAGATGCTTCTGCAGAAATGCTGTGCTCTATGAGAAGCCTGTGATTGGACCACTCACGGCCCCAGTGACATCTCTATAAATTCATAGAGGGGGACCTGCTCCAATAGGGCATATTACACCGGAAAGGGATAATGGTAACCCTTTAAGGTCTACTCTGCTGTGTTTCTTTACACAGGTTGATCTCTCATGTTACTGCTGAGACCTACATGGGTACCCTACTACAGGTGCTTGACGAAGTAATGAGTCTTATTGGATCTTGAGCGCCCAGCACTGCCATTGAGATCACCATAGACCATAAAGAAAGATGATGAGTGGCTGTTAATTTATTTTATTTTTTTCTGGATTTTCAACCCTCAGTCATTGTGTTACTTCTTGTCTCTGTCGTGTGACCCACAGAGCATTCTTCCATCTCTTAGCTGCTAGGACAACCCTGAGAGCTAAGCTTTTGCTTCTGCAGACAGGTTTTACAGCTCTTACCTGCCTGGTGGGACAGAAGCCTGAGGCTCCAAAGGCCTTCGAAGTGCAGCTTTTATTTTGTGGCCCTCCAACCTTTGGATCTTGGTCATCTAAAAACAAAGTACCAGGTCAGCCTCTGTCTTTGCCCCATTCTCAGGCATTCCACTTATGCATGTGCCTTGGTTCCGTCAAACTCCACAGTCATCTCAACAATTATTCGTGGATGTTTGTTAGTAAAACTGCTTTTGTTTTTTTTTATTTTTCCAGGCATTTGGGCCACCAACCCAAGTTCCATCCCCTTAAACGAGGATTCGATGAGTGGTTTGGATCGCCCAACTGTCACTTTGGACCTTACAATGACAAAGATATCCCCAATATACCATTATATAAAGACTGGGACATGGTTGGCAGGTATTGTACCAACGCTAAGATGCAAAACAATTTCTCACGGCACCGATGGTTTCAAACATTGAGATCTTTAAATCTTGGTGATGTGGGCATGCTTTGGCCTTAACATTTTACTGCTGGTGAGTAAAGTTTTGGAGCACAGTATATATGTGAGGCTAACTCAAATGTCATCTCTTTTTTAATTTTTTTTAAGATACTATGAAGATTTTATTATCAACCACAAAACTGGAGAGTCCAATCTCACTCAGTTTTACTTACAGGTAAAACATTGAAATAATCTGCAATATAAGAATCAAGGTTCAAATGGGGTCTGATGTGTAAAAGTAAAGAGGGAATCTTTGTTAGCTGCACTTTTTTATATTTTCTCGATTTTTATCAAGACATTAATCATTATCCCACAAGACTCAAGACCAGGGCAACAGTATTTTATATTTTAATAATGTTTACATAACTTAATGCAGGTGCTATTTATAGTGTCAGATATCCAGTTCCAAAACCGATATAATGTCATTATTATTCACTCTATGTACCAATATTTGTTCATCTACAAGTAAAAAAAATAAAAATAAAATCCCAGTGACCCCTGCTAAATTTGCCTCGAATTAATTTGTAACTCCAGAGCCAGTTAGATTTGCCTCTAGATCAATATTATAATATTATTACCATGTTATGTTTTTTACATCTATATGAACATGCTTGAAAATCCCCCATCATGAAAATAAATGTTGCATATAGTTATCTTGTGTTCTCTAGAATAAACGGTCATTTTAAATTCAATGTCATAATCATTATGTCTTAATTCACAGGAAGCGCTTGATTTCATTAGCAGGAAGAGGGATAGTCGGCAGCCGTTCTTTCTATACTGGGCTATAGATGCTACTCATGCTCCTGTCTATGCATCCAAACCCTTCCTGGGAACCAGCCGCCGAGGACTGTATGTGTTCTTCATATTTTATCATGTAGTGTTAGAGTGAAGCTTGTGTTTCAGCATTCTGATTGTGAAACACACTGAGCGATACAATATTCTACTGTTATGTCTTGATTTCATTGCAATATTTGATCGTACTGTGATCTCTTGGTTTGATTGTATTGAATTATTGCACAATTGGCTCGTTATCCTTGTATGTTGTGATTTTACTGTAATCTCTTGGTTTCATTTTTGGTGTGAGTGCACTTTGATATTTTGTATTCACTGTGCTGTGATTGCTCTGTGATCTCTTGGTGTGATTGCACTGTGATATTTTTCTATTTATTGTACTGTGTGATTGCCCAGTGAGCTCTTTGCTGTGCTTTCCCAGATACGGAGATGCAGTACGCGAGATTGATTTTAGCATCGGAAAGATCCTTGGGACGCTAATGCAAACTGGCATAGCTAACAACACCTTTGTCTTCTTCACATCTGACAATGGGGCAGCACTTATCTCTGACCCAAACCAAGGTGAGCAAAAAAAAACAAGAAACCGCATTTAAACCTGTCAATGGTAATTCCAAGAAATTCTAACCATTACCTATATGTTTGATCCCTGTGTAAGACAGACCATTCCCTCCTAAGACAGCATGCTCTCTTTCTTAAGTTCACTCTCATGTGATTCCCCTGCAGGTGGTAGCAATGGCCCCTTCCTATGTGGGAAGCAGACAACATTCGAGGGTGGCCTGAGGGTGCCGGGCATTGCGTGGTGGCCAACACACGTGACTGCTGGTCAGGTGAGAGAGAATATTTGAAATCTACTACACTATCTCTTATTCTTACAGATTATTTATAAATACATATTAGTCTATTAATTATTACAAGGAAAT
Organism: Pelobates fuscus; assembly: GCF_036172605.1. NCBI lineage: Eukaryota > Metazoa > Chordata > Amphibia > Anura > Pelobatidae > Pelobates > Pelobates fuscus. The sequence continues at coordinate 23,129,736 of NC_086328.1, forward strand.
CAGGATGTGTTCTTCTTGATTTTAAGACATGGGTGACCTTAACACTACCAAATAATTCTAGTCTGCTAAAGCTTTTCAATAGCTGAGGATCTACAATTTGGCTAAATGTATTTTAGAACTCTTTTGGTTGGCTATTTCTGGGGATAGAATATATTTGTGTAACATTTATCATACAGAAAGTGATTGAGCTATTTAATACTGTTCCCAGGCAGAGAGTGAGTGAGCTATGTACGGCTAGTCCCAGGCAGAGAGTGAGTGAGCTATGTACGGCTAGTCCCAGGCAGAGAGTGAGTGAGCTATGTACGGCTAGTCCCAGGCAGAGAGTGAGTGCGCTATGTACTGCTAGTCCCAGGCAGTGAGTGAGCTATGTACTGCTAGTCCCAGGCAGTGAGTGAGCTATGTACTGCTAGTCCCAGGCAGTGAGTGAGCTATGTACTGCTACTCCCAGGCAGTGAGTGAGTGAGCTATGTACTGCTAGTCCCAGGCAGTGAGTGAGTGAGCTATGTACTGCTAGTCCCAGGCAGTGAGTGAGTGAGCTATGTACTGCTAGTCCCAGGCAGTGAGTGAGTGAGCTATGTACCGCTAGTCCAAGGCAGTGAGTGAGTGAGCTATGTACTGCTAGTCCCAGGCAGTGAGTGAGCAATGTACTGCTAGTCCCAGGCAGTGAGTGAGCAATGTACTGCTAGTCCCAGGCAGTGAGTGAGCTATGTACTGCTAGTCCCAGGCAGTGAGTGAGCTATGTACTGCTAGTCCCAGGCAGTGAGTGAGTGAGCTATGTACCGCTAGTCCTAGGCAGTGAGTGAGTGAGCTATGTACTGCTAGTCCCAGGCAGTGAGTGAGTGAGCTATGTACTGCTAGTCCCAGGCAGCGAATGAGTGAGCTATGTACTGCTAGTCCCAGTCAGAGAGTGAGTGAGCTATGTACCGCTAGTCCAAGGCAGTGAGTGAGAGGGCTATGTACTGCTAGTCCCAGGCAGTGAGTGAGTGAGCAATGTACTGCTAGTCCCAGGCAGTGAGTGAGTGAGCAATGTACTGCTAGTCCCAGGCAGTGAGTGAGCGAGCTATGTACTGCTAGTCCCAGGCAGTGAGTGAGTGAGCTATGTACTGCTAGTCCCAGTCAGAGAGTGAGTGAGCTATAACGACTACTCCCAGGCAGTGAGTGAGTGAGCTATAACGACTACTCCCAGGCAGTGAGTGAGTGAGCTATGTACCGCTAGTCCCAGGCAGTGAATGAGTGAGCTATGTACTGCTAGTCCCAGGCAGTGAGTGAGTAAGCCAAGTACTGCTAGTCCCAGACAGTGAGTGAGTGAGCTATGTACCGCTAGTCCCAGGCAGTGAGTGAGTGAGCTATGTACTGCTAGTCCCAGGCAGTGAGTGAGTAAGCCAAGTACTGCTAGTCCCAGACAGTGAGTGAGTGAGCTATGTACTGCTAGTCCCAGGCAGTGAGTGAGTGAGTGAGCTATGTACTGCTAGTCCCAGGCAGTGAGTGAGCTATGTACTGCTAGTCCCAGGCAGTGAGTGAGCTATGTACTGCTAGTCCCAGGCAGTGAGTGAGCTATGTACTGCTAGTCCCAGGCAGTGAGTGAGTGAGCTATGTACCGCTAGTCCTAGGCAGTGAGTGAGTGAGCTATGTACTGCTAGTCCCAGGCAGTGAGTGAGTGAGCTATGTACTGCTAGTCCCAGGCAGCGAATGAGTGAGCTATGTACTGCTAGTCCCAGTCAGAGAGTGAGTGAGCTATGTACCGCTAGTCCAAGGCAGTGAGTGAGAGGGCTATGTACTGCTAGTCCCAGGCAGTGAGTGAGTGAGCAATGTACTGCTAGTCCCAGGCAGTGAGTGAGTGAGCAATGTACTGCTAGTCCCAGGCAGTGAGTGAGCGAGCTATGTACTGCTAGTCCCAGGCAGTGAGTGAGTGAGCTATGTACTGCTAGTCCCAGTCAGAGAGTGAGTGAGCTATAACGACTACTCCCAGGCAGTGAGTGAGTGAGCTATAACGACTACTCCCAGGCAGTGAGTGAGTGAGCTATGTACCGCTAGTCCCAGGCAGTGAATGAGTGAGCTATGTACTGCTAGTCCCAGGCAGTGAGTGAGTAAGCCAAGTACTGCTAGTCCCAGACAGTGAGTGAGTGAGCTATGTACCGCTAGTCCCAGGCAGTGAGTGAGTGAGCTATGTACTGCTAGTCCCAGGCAGTGAGTGAGTAAGCCAAGTACTGCTAGTCCCAGACAGTGAGTGAGTGAGCTATGTACTGCTAGTCCCAGGCAGTGAGTGAGTGAGTGAGCTATGTACTGCTAGTCCCAGGCAGTGAGTGAGTGAGCTATGTACTGCTAGTCCCAGGCAGTGAGTGAGCTATGTACTGCTAGGTCTAAGCAGTGAAGAATAAGAACCAGTTTCTTTGTGCCTGTATCACAGTGGAAGTAAAAAGCAGAAGGAGCTCCCGGGCAGACAAGCGTGCCTGTGTCTCACTGATAGGATCCATATCTGATTGTCTGCTATAATTTATTCCTTCCGATACAGACGGCTCCTTTCTAAACCATCTCCGTAAAGTGAAAAAGAAAAGGTGTTTTATAGAATAAATGTTATCTGCTTCCGTCTGCATGCACGCTTTGCATTATGTCAGCGTATTCCTCCTGTGGATACAGTGCAGAGATCAGGCCTGTCGTCCCTGGCTGATATCAGTGTGGCGAATCTCTAGCCTTGTGTGAGGACAGACTGATTGCGCCTCCTCTGTCTGGAATACACTGCGTGCTCTATACTGTCTGCTCGTCCTCTGAATGCCAGACTAACTCTCTACATCACTGTCCAAGGTGATCAGAGGGGTCGGGAAATGTTTATTTTTTATCCCATTTATTTTAAACTTGCTCATATTTAATAAATGTATACAAGGGCTAATGACTCTGATCAGATCCATTCAGATCTTTAGGGATAAAAGGCAAAATCTACCAGCTAATGATCCCATCTATTATATGATCAAATAATTTGAGTTGTTTTTAAATAATTTACTTTATTAAGTGAGAAATCAAAAAGCATCTTCTGCTGCCTTTCAGATCGCTACTATTTCACAAGGCTCCACTGTTTAAGCATATAGGCTTTATTTATTAAAGGGAGAATTCAAAGTGAAATTTACATTTCAGGCCAGATTAGCCGAACTGAAAGCGGAGCTGACTTAGAGAATTTTTCCAGTTTGGCTATTTTGACATTAACTTTGAATTCCCTTTTAAATCTGACTTTAGTTAATAACTCTGTTAATGTCTTCACAGTCCTGACGTGTTCTCACCCGCCGCGGGTTTTATTCACCAAACAGCGACCTGTAGTGAATTGAAATTATTATTGCTACATTTAGGCTGAAATATCCAAACTGTGAATATAGCTGAATTGGGGAAGAACGGAGATTTACCTAAAGTTAAATAGCACAACCTTGTTAATTGTGCCGGATTAAAGAATTTAAAAAAATCCTTGTTACAAATTTGGCTGATCGGTTTCTAAAGAGTTAGAGGAACTCCAAAGGACTCTTAGTACCTAGCTAATGAAATATTTATTCCTTCTTGAAATTTTCCAAATGTGCCAGTCGAGTGGTATTTTAAGTCCCCTCTGCAGGCTGGATGTGAATATTTATTTCATAGGGTCAGTTATTCACCATAAAAGGGGCACATAGTGGGTTAATAAATCCCATCTGTTTATATCAGCGGATCTAATGACCTTCCAGGAGGACACAGCAGACAGTATGTCATTTTGGCTGCATACTATTTGTTTTTAGAGCTCTTACTAGATTGCAAGCTCTTTACTGCCTCCTACATGCTGTCCTACTGATATGACTATCCGTTGCTTGATACCCCGTAAACACTCCATGGCCAATGTGTTTCTGCCCTACAGATCAGCTACCAGCTGGGCAACGTTATGGATCTGTTTACCACCAGTCTGTCCCTGGCAGGACTGGATCCTCCCGACGATAGAACCATTGATGGCCTTGACCTGTCTGCAGTCCTTCTGGAGAGCAAGGTGATGGACAGGTGAGACTTACTGTTCTATAGACTGCTCCTGCCATCTGCTCTATACAGTGAGGCATCCAATGGGGGCATTATGGCTAACTAGAAGACCTGAGTAAAATTGAGTAAAATTTTTGTTTTTACAATCTTTATTTGTAAGATTTTGACAGAGCGATACAGGACAATTCTAACAGAATAAGACAAAATGTGATCAAGGCAGACAATACAAACATGTCAGTGGACACACATACAATGTGGATCTCGCAGGGGAAGTATTCCTCAGAATCTACAAAATACACAATCCAGAGCACTCACTTATTCACTAAACAATGCTTTCATATCTCACAGATTGTAATAAGCGAGTGCGCTGGATTGTGTATTTTGTATGTTGTATATATTGGCCCCAGCAGCACCCTATAATGTAAGCATGTTCAGGTAAGTGCAGCCCTCTTGATTGAATTTATGTATTCCTCAGAATCATGAGTAAGCCCCTCAAACCATTAGATTGTGGGGTGAAAACTGTGTATTGGACATACAAACCAGAAAAGCAAATTAAATTAAGGCATTTGCTAAAAAGGAAAGAAAAGGCCCCTCGTATCCAAAAAGGAGCAAGAGTTGACAAAGGCACGAAAAAGATGGATAAATGAAGGTAGAGAGAGAGAGAAAAGGGTAGGGGGTGCACAAATGGACCAAGAAGTCGCAAAACTGGTGAAAATTGCAGAAGTTTTGATGAAAAACGTAATGGCTGTGCTACCTATAGAAAAACATAGAGTATTATTATTAGCGCTATTAGGTTATTTATGGCTATCCCCAGGATTGTGTGTATAGAATTGTATATACATATGTTCTGTTTGTTATAAGATTTGTGTGTGAAGTCGGCAGCTCTGCAGTGTTTGTTGCTGCCCGTCTCCTCAGCTGTGTTTATCTCGGTTCACACAGGCCAATATTCTATTACCGGGGCAATGAGCTGATGGCCGTCAGACTAGGCCTGTACAAGGCTCATTACTGGACATGGAGTAACTCTTGGGAGGAGCTGTCACAGGTAAATACTAACCTTTTCTGCTGAAATATGGCTGCGGTAGATCTTGCCTAGCAAACGATTTCTGGCTCGGGATGCATTTTTGCATGAAAAGTAGTCTCTGTATTCTCCAATTGCTTAAAGGGACACTCCACTGCCCAAATACAAAATAAATAAAAATCACTGTTTAGTATATACACCACCAATAAAACATACATGCATTTTTTTAAATGGGGTGAATCTTAAGATAGTTTGCAACACCTGCAGTTTTCTTGTTTGCAGCCTTTGCAAGCCCTCCCCTTCCAATCCCACACAGACTTTCTGTTTCTGTCCAATCACTGACTTCCCAATACAGCTCAATGAGCAGTCATTGCAAAGCAGGTGCTCTGGGCAATTACTGCCTCTTGAGTTTAGCTCTACTGAGCCAAACAACCAGGAAGTAACCGGACCAGTTGTCTTATTGAAAGCCAAGGGTTTATTTATAAAGTGTCAATTTCTATAGAAATCTGCTTGTTTTTACAAAATTGGGAAAACTTTTTAGCAAGCTAAAGTGATTTAGGGTTCTGGAGTGTCCCTTTTATCTAGTGTACTGAACACATCTGTGCTTCCTAAAATGGCATGACCGTTTCATTGATTCAATATGGCTACCTCTAGTGCTGCATAGGTTGTATCTTGTACGCAGAGAGAGAGTTCAGTATGTTAATGCACCAACTGTGGTACTTGGACACACCATAGGGATGTACATTATTTTCCTGGCAGGGTTAGATCTGACTCTAATACTTCAGAGATTTATAAAAATTGCCCCCGTTACAGAAAAGTACTACGGTATATAAAAAATGTTAACGTATATATTTTATTTTTAATATAATTAGGCAAACTATGAAAATCATGACACATAATGCTATTGTTGACCTCGAGACCTATATTAGCATTTATATTTCTGTATAGACATTTTCGCTTTTCTTGTTGGCACATAAATCATAGTCCCAAATGTCTAAAAAAGGGATTTTCAATCTCCAAAGCTGTGGATTAGGATCCAGAGCACGGATGATGAAATCTGAGGTTTTTGCAAAAATAGAAATCAATCCAGCTGTTCCCTATAAACAAACTGTACTCCATATTGATAATGAGTATAAAGATCTAATGTACATTCACACCCTGCTAATCCAGGCTTGTCAATAGGCAGCCCAGGGCTCCAAGTGACCCTTACTGTGATCGTCCTTTAATGTGTTAACATCCAGCTCTGTGTCTCCTGACATCCTTTGAATACAAACTGTACATGTAGCTTGGACATATACTGTTAGTCTGGTAGCAGAGGCACTTTCATTTAAAAATATACTCTCTAATACATGGATTTAGAGGAAAAACACTTTAAGGGCAAATGTTTAAGAGGGACATTATCCCTTTATTTCATAAAATAAGGATTAGTACTTCTAAAGTACATCAAAGCTAAATGCTAATCATATAAAATGTATAACGTAATACAACATTCCCTAAATCTATGTATAATATACGTGCACAATTGTTGCCATGTGTTTGTCCTCTGTATTTGTTGATTGTAAGACCACCCTGTGTATAGGTTACAGCGAGCGAGGCAGATTGAAATATAAATGCAAGATCACCTCCTCGAGACTTGTTTTTATTCGATATATATATATATATATATATAACACATTTGATAATCCCCCGCACTCACGCTTAATTATGTATCCACTGCGCCGGGTGCCAGGCATGAACTCCAATAGAAATATTGCTGCAAAAGACTGCCGCTCACCGGACTTGTAAAAATCCAAATTTTATTGAAAAAAGGTTAAAAAAGAGACCAACGTTTCAGTCCCCGCTCGGGACTTTCCTCAGGGTAACAAAAGGGTTACCCTGAGGAAAGTCCCGAGCGGGGACTGAAACGTTGGTCTCTTTTTTAACCTTTTTTCAATAAAATTTGGATTTTTACAAGTCCGGTGAGCGGCAGTCTTTTGCAGCTATATATATATATATATATATATATATATATATATATATATATATATATATATATATATATATATATATATATATATATAAATACAGCCGTACAGATAGTCTGCCAGAACCTTGCTGTTGTACAAGATTCTTAAAGTCCATTAGTACTTAGATGGCTGATGGTTAGATCTCTAACTGTTGTCAAACTACAGCTAGCATGATGCCTTGCCAACCTTAAGTCTGGTAAAGCATCATGGGACGTGCAGTCCAGCAACATCTGTGCCACCTCTGCATCAAAGCCAACTATTCTAAACCTGCCTAACACAAACTATCTTGAAATTCATTGCAGAGGTTAAAAACCAAACCCTGTATCAGATAAATGGCCCAAACACTGCAAGCATGGGCGTGCATTCATTTGAGGAACACGGCTGACATCTCACTCAGAGGGCAGCGCAGATTGTGCTACCCCAGGAATGCGTGCCCATCACTCCGCACAGCTGATTAGGGCCATTGCATAAAATGCTGCAGGGGATAATCTCAGATCTGTCTGGATAACTCTTTGCACGGACACAGAATCAATGAAGCGATTTATCTCCAGGGGCCGAAATGCAAATCTCATTTAGACCTGATTTGCCCCCTCCCATTCAGGCCAAGGAAAATATCGAGCATCTCCCCCATCCCCCTCCAGTCCCCCTGTCCCTCCTGAATTCTAGCTTTGGAATCTGAAGCTGTGTCTATGGGATTCAAGCCCATTGCATATACGGAGATCTGTGTGTCCTTCTCTCAAGCACCCATCTGTAAAATACCAGCCATCCCCCGGGGTAACCTTCCTCCAGCTGTGATCATCTTTACAACTCTTTGTATTATTTAGAATATAGGCACCTACATATCTAGTGTCCATTTTATTTTTGTATTATTTAAAATATAAGCACCTAAAAATGTCATTCCCCCCCCCCCAATAAAATATATATTTAAAACTTAGTTGAAACATCCCACCCCCCATGCTCTAGCCACAACTAATAGTCGCATTATGTTTTCAGTTAATATTAAGGCAAAACTGTCACTTTTCTGGAATTTACATCTTTTGACTAAAACATTGAGAATCACCTATAACTTGCGTTAACCTGGATTGCATGTGTTGCTGTTTTTTGTTTGTTTTGTTTTTTTGTTATGTATCTAAAAGATTTAGCAAGTGACATCCCAATCCGGTTCAGTACAGGCACAGCCAGCACATATTTACTAAACACAGCAATATAAGTACAGTGGTATTAATATCCTATGAAGTGACTGTGCCTCTTGAAGCCGGAAGTTGAGAGGATGTGAAAATGTAAAGCACATGCTCTGGGTCCGGTATTGCTGTATGAGTACAGGTCCTTGAAGGGGACAAACAAGAAAAAATTGATTTTTTGATTAGATGTATATTTGAATATATGCTATTTTACAAAGCTGATACAGATGCAGAAAGATAGGTTCTGCGCTCACTCCCATCACTACTGGGCAGCAGCAAAGACTACAATACACATCAGCCCCAACATATAGTGAAAACCAAAGAAAAACAAGTTACCTGCGCTCTCTCCTTAATCCCTATGTATTTTTTTTTTTAAAAGCTGTAATTGACATAACCATGTTGTTTAACATTTATTAGGTTTTTTTATCCCTCCTTTAGACTCTATTGATGACATCATTAAAAAAAATATCAGGGGGGGCGGAGCCAGCGCCCATGCGAGACGGTCGCATCCTCAGCGAGCTCCGAGCCGCCGTCCGCCTGAGCGTCGGATAAACAGACCCGCTGGGCACAAAATCCGCCGAGCCGAGCTCCACAGGGTCCGGAGACAATGGGGCGCCGCTCCAAGAAACAGCGGGCGGATCCGGGGACCGGTTGCCGAGATATAGGAAGCCTGTTCAGGCAGCCGCAACACCCCGTGCAGCCCAAGATGGCGCCGACCGCGGCCTACTCCACGGCTTCGTCGGAAGCTGAGAGCACACAGGAGGATGATTTCCCTGCCACACTACCAGCCACACTGCCTACACAATCACGGTATGTGGGACTTGGGGATGCTGCCCCCTCAACTAAGGCAGACATTAAAGCCTTATTGCAGGACCTTAAGGCCATGTTTCAAGCCGACATAGCAGTAGTGAGGGAGGATGTCGCCACACTGACCGGCCGTGTCCAGGCAGTGGAAGGGGAGCTAGGGGGCACACATTTGGCACAATCAGCCACAGATGCTGCACTTCATGCTATACAAAAGAAATGTAGCGACATGAGCCAGCGTTTGGCAAGTCTGGAAGACAGGGCTAAAGCCCGCAATATACGGATAAGAGGCATACCCGAATCCATCTCATCAGAGGAACTGCCTCACTATTTACGGCGAATGATGGCCACATTACTACCACCTAGGCAAGTTAAGCAAGCAGCAACTGACAGATGCCACCGTTTACCCAAGGCAGCCAAGGCACCCCCAGAAGCCCCAAGAGACGTGCTCTTACAATTTCAAAGGGACTCTGACAAGATAGCCGTCCTGGAAACTACGAGAGTATCCCCCTCACTGTCTTTTGAGGGCTCGCAGCTGTCCTTTTACAAGGACCTTTCAAGAGCTACCATGCACTGGAGGCAATCACTCCGCTCCACTACAAAGCTTCTGAGAGAGGCTGAAATCCCGTACAGATGGGGCCCGCACCACCTAGTGGCAGAGAAAAACGGCAAGAAGTTCCCACTCTCGCAACTCCAAGACGCTCCTGCCTTCCTTCAAGCATTGGGAGTCTCGACGGGAACCCTACCTCCACGGGACAGAAGCATGCGGGCAGTAGAGGACATTCCTCCATTTGTCCCAAGACGGGCATTGGCGGGGTCGGCGGATCCTCCAGCTTGACACCGTCTGAACGAACAGTTTCTTCATGTCATAACTGACAGTTATAGAATTTATGAAAGTTTTATCTGTTTGTTAAGCTCTATAATTATTTCTCTGGCTCCGTAGGCAAACTTGCTAAGCCGTACCAAAGCCAAACTAACCCCCCTACACATTTATCCCTACTAAAGCCACACACACTAAGCTCATGCCAGCTTTGATTCAAGCGCTTTGGCACACACGTAGCGCAACAAAGATCCTCAAGATGCAACCCGATATCATATAGCGCAGACACGCAGAGGATGTAATGTCAGTTTTATATATTTACAGTTATTTTTATCTCTTCTATATTTACAAGTTGAAAGTTCTTAAGCCTATAACTTCTGCATCTCAAAGCAAAATCTCTAAATATAAAAATTGTGCTTGATGCTGCATGTACCTGTATGTTTCAAATGTCTTTTATGCGTTGGAGGAATGCCTTTGGGGTACCTCGCAACAACCTGTTATCAGCTTATGCACTACAAAAATAAAGAATTAAAAAAAAAAAAAAAAAATATCAGGGTGCTCCCAGTGGTCCATACAGTTAGATTGACTGCTGTATGTAGAATATTTAGGAATCACAGCAACTTACAACAAATCCATCAATATTGATTAAACAAAAATACTATTACTTTACAGAGTAGCAAATATTAATCAGTTCTACAAGATATCGAAAGTTAAAGGCCCACTTATTCTCAATGGACTGGTCTGGGTGCAGTGGCCCTGTAGTGGTAGATACAGCAAAGTTTACATTACCGAGTTAAATACACCCCTAGTGGCTGTCTTCCTTACAGCCACTAGAGGGTGCTGCACGGGCAATTACTGGGTTTGACTTGGTTATGTGACATCTTGAAATGCTAATCATCGGTACACAGTGGGTTTGATGCTTCCCTTTGAGAAGCATTTGATTGGGCACGTGCCACTCTTGCCGCTCATGCACTTCTCATCCCTAATGCGCCTCTGCAGGAAAGATTGGATGAGAAGAGGAAGAGAAGCCAGCATGATGTCGCCTTTCAGCCCTGAAAACAAAGTAAGTATATTTAATTAGCATTTTTTTGTACACAAGGAAGTGGACAGAGGTCGCGGTAAGAGCAGGCAACATATATATTGCTAAAAAAAAAAAAAACTAAACTTATTTTCACAACTATGGGTTCCCTTTAATTTGACAAATGTGATGTGAATGAGTTGTTGATAAATAGAACTGCGACATTTGTGCCAACATGGTCTTAGAGACCCCGATCTATTAATGGCAGCTGATTGCTGGGGCCCTGATATAATCTATAAATTAGATGGGGAGCTAATTCATGTGCTTGGTTTCAGGGTATTGATTTTTGTCCGGGGCAAAATATCACCGGAGTAACGACACACGATCAAGTGGAGCACAGTATCAACCCCCTCCTGTTCCACCTTGGGAGAGACCCCGGGGAGAAGTACCCTATAAGGTTAGTCAAGCCACAATCCACCGCTGGATGCCAGAGCCATGACGGAGTGCTTGTAACCAGTGACAGTGACTGACAGACAGTTTAATCAATCCTTACCCTGAATGCAGGGACTGATGGCTCATTGCAATACAAGGTGACAGTGATGCAGATACAAGCCAGACAGGTAAAGAGGGAGGTGGGGGAGACGGAGGATCTCTGCACACGGATTGTCCCTGGCACATGTGACATGCAACCAGGCCCCGGGTCCCACAGGTCTTCCTGGCATCAGGAATGTGACCTTGGTGTCTTGTAACGCAGCTGCTCCCCGTACCGGAAACTCCAGCAAATCACCAAAGGGGCAATTAGAGTAAATGAAGTGAGCTTTCTGCACACCTGTGCTCGCAGGCCCGGGGGACTGTGCAGGCAGGTTTAAGAATGAGGTGGGGGGGGGGGGGGGGCGTAAGTCAGTAAAATTACTCCCAGAGCAGCCAATCTATTCTCTAAACACAGTATTTTCTGCATTAAAAGCACATTGCTCTTTTACTCCTCCCTGTACCTCGTTGTCTCGTCTTCCCTGCCAGGTGTGTGACTTTGGCCTTTAATGGGTTAATAAAGTGCAAGACCCATGACTGGCTAGACTCTAGTCTAAGACATGTGGGTGGCTGTATTGGCCCGTCTTCTTCTGCAAAGGAAACACATACCCTGAGCAGGTGCATGCATTGTTGACCCTTGCAGTGCAGAGGAGCTTGCTGTCGTTTAACACTCCTTCCTCCTGTTTTGTAGCGTTCTGAGTGCAGAGTACCAGGATGCTGTTATCAGGATTTCCTCTGTGGTTAAGCAGCACAGGGACACAATGATCCCCGGGGAACCTCAGCTCAATGTGTGTGACCTGGCTGTCATGGTGAGTACATTTGTGTCCCCAGATGTCACCGGGACAGCAGTTGTTAAATCATGTCTGCAGAAAGGGCCTACAAGAAAAAACACATACAAACATATTATCATACCTTCGCCTTGTAAAATATAAAAATATGTGCTCATTAGGGCAGGAATAATCAGGGAGAAGAATTTGGGGAACACCTGCTTCTGCAAGTTCTCGGTTCAGGTAGCTGAGCTGGAATTATAATTGATAAGATATTTAGATAATTTTTCCATTTTACATATAATAGCTTCTTCAATAAATCACAGTTTATTGATTAAACCCCATACCTGCTCTTAGAGAGTTTTACTCCAGATCTCTTTAGGTCCAATCATCGCTCATAGTTTCAATGGCCAGAGCTCCTCTTGTGAGCTTTGACTGTCTGTCTGTCCTGCAAGCCAGCAGTCATTTTGAGCAGCTATGTCATTTTACTTTGCAGCAGAGAGAAAGCTAGCTCACAGTCCGTCACAGGAAGCCCATCACATAAAGATTGTGTCCAATTCATTCACACACTATTCTTCCCTTCATTTTTTGTATTTCTTATTTTGTGCACTTGTCCCATACGTCCCTCTAGAACAGAGTTATTCTAATAATAATCCAACACTGAACTACTTAAAGGGAAACTATTGTGCCAGGAAAACAAATTAGTTTTCCTGGCACTATAGATTTCCTCTGTCAAGGCCCCCTCCCGCGACACTGACGGGGTTAATAACCCCTTCGGTCAATTACCTGGGTTCAGTGCGGATGTCCCTCGGCGCTGGCTCAACTCCTTCTACGCAATGGCCGCGCTCGCATTAGGATCTCTCCATAGGAAAACATTATTCAATGCTTTTATATGGGGAAAATCTGACGCTGGAGGTCCTCATGCAGAACGGGAGGACGTCCAGCATCAGGTAATTGACCAAAAGTCCGTTTTAATTCCGGAAGTCCCTCTACTGGCTGTCTGGTAGACAGCCACTAGAGGAGGAGTTAACCCTCAAAGGTAATTATTGCTGTTTATAAAAACTGCAATAGTTACCACTGCAGGGTTAAGGGTGATGGGAGCTGAAGTGGTCTGGGTGCCTACAGTGTCCCTTTAATTCACTCCGCCCAAAACGCTGGAAGTGGCTGGCAAAAGGTCCATGGGAGTTGTGGTGTACTAATAGCTGGAGGTCCAGTATTTATTTCAAGAACATATACAATGTTTCAAAGCTGTAATGACTATAGCTATTTAGTTTAATAGATAGGATATTGAATTCTTATTAATTCTCCCTCCAGTGTGAGCTGCTGTGTTCCTGGAGTATTGTTCAGACAGCAGTCAATCTAACGTAGCTCTGGCCAGGAACTGTGAGATATGTCTGTAGGAGAGGTTGTAGTGATACCGGAGAAACTGACGGAAGCCAAGCACAGAGAGATGGACACAGGTTTCTTCAGGAAGGAAGAGATTCTTTATTGGATCACCGATCGGGACTCAGAGGGACTAGCGTCACCAAAATACAGCAAAGTCTGAGTACTGAATACATAGAGTACATTCCTTATATAGCACTGTAGCTCCTCCCACAATTAACTACACCCACACATACCCTTAACCTATTTAATGAATAGAGTCTAAACTCATCCATCCGGTCTAACCACGTGGCTCATCTGATACAAAGGAGAGGGACGCGTAATTCCAGTTCTTACATTCCTGCACCTGGTCAGTACAGTGATGACAGTATCTTAGCTACGTGTAATTAACCAACTGATACTACAAACACATATACATACATATGCCTTGTGGCAATCTTAGCCTGCTAAACTTGTATTTTACTGGAATTACATCACATTCCCCCCTTTGATGCCTCTGATATTTCACAATTACTTGAGGCATCACTTAACCTTGGTTTGCATATACCTCAGGTTACCATGAACCAGACCAGACTTATCTTATGATGTGAATCTTTTAACACTCATCTTCCTGCATTGGTTCTCCTTGATCTAGAGCCTTATACTTATATATCGCCATTATCTGTGCAGCAGCCTTCCTCTCTGCTATACTTCCTATCAGGCTTTGCACAGACCTAACTACTAAGGGTATAAGACACGGTAGGAGTAGACACAACAGTAAAATCAGTAGGACTCCACCTACCACTGCCTTAAGCCCTCCAAACCACTCATACCAGCTACCAAACCAACTACTTGGATTGTACCCTTTCCATACCTGAGTAGGCACATGCACTAGTTTAACCATATGGCTAGTAAGCTCAGCTATTGCTTGCCCTTCGTCATCTATTTGAAGACAGCAATTACTTAGGTTAAACTTCCCACATACACCTCCCTCTACTGCCAAAAGGTAATCCAAGGCTAATCTATTTTGGTAGACTGCTGTCCTCATCCTGGTGTTATGCTTCGCTAGAAGATTGAGCGCTTGTGAGGTCTCATTAGTAATAATCTCAACCACCGCCTGTAATCTTATAATACGGTTGAGCATATAAATTGGGGTTCTATAACCAAAGGTACCATCTTCTGCCCACGTGGCTGGCCCATAATAATCTATGATACGCTGGGGAGGCCATTCATTATCTTCCCAGGCGCCTATCTCTATGGGTCCCCTTTTCTTCCTATGATTCACATCATACACTTTAACACCTAAAGTCTCACCTGTTTCAATCGGTAACAAGAAGAAGGATGGTTTGAGCATACCCAACACACATGCCCCTTCCCAGTCCTGTGGCAACTCCGAATAGGCTTTCTTACCACAGATCCAGTACAAATTTGCTGGGGCTCTCCAAATAGATGTGATGGATAGATCAAACCACACATCCTTTAAATTGGCATATCTAGCAAACGGGTTAGATGGTTCTGAGACATTTGAAGCCGACCACCAAGTTGTATTCTTTGTATCATCATCATAAGCTTTTTGCCCTAGACAAGTTAATTCTCCTACAGAAGTATTATACATTATTCCTTTCCTTGCTATGCAAACATAACCTATGATGGAGGTCTTTAATCTCCACTCAGATTTACCTCTAACACTCAAATGATAATCGGCTTGTGTAGATATTAGTTGGTCAACTGCCTCAGAACCGGACATTACCTCCTTTGCTTCCCAAGGCCATTGGTCTCCCATGTTAGTACCTCCACACACATAGCAGTTGGTAACATTAAGACTACCGGCAATACTTTCAGCTAGGTCAATGAACAGGTTTTTAGCATTATGGGGGATCTTATTATCTATACTCATCTCTTCGTAAAAGGAATGGTATACTTGATGAGTCTGGGAGGATACCGTATCAGTCTCTATTCCTATAAACAATAATGTCCCAGGATCTAAACCCGTCCCGTATATTTGAAACCCAAATAAATTTCCATACTTATCTAAGAACTTGTCGGGGTTATTAATGAGTATATGGACTGGGTTGCATTCCATAGACTTACAATAAGGGCTAGTCGGCAACTTAGTCACTATCATGTCTTTGTCTACTGTCTGTCCCCAAGTTGCCCACCCCACACAAGACCAATATGGGCAAAAGTTATAATCTCTATTTGGGCATCTAGGACTTACATATTTATTTTTGCTACTGGGACAAATATATTTATCGTTAGACCCATACGTCCTCTCCCATCTAAGATCCCCACATACATTCCACGGCTTTCTACCACTCGATATCGCTTTACACGCATCAAATAGCAGAACACCCGAAGAATGTACGGATTCTAACACCGTTTTATTAATTAGGGTCCCCTGAGGATCTCCATTCCTGAGAGTCAACCAAATTGTACGAGGTTGATACTCCGGACTGAAGCACTTAGGTTCTCCTACTCCTAAATGGCACACACTATAATCTATATTTAAGTATCTACATCTCGATACATCTCCTTTACACTCGTATTGTGAATGCCAAATTAGGGTTTGGGAAATATGGTTACCTGTTCTCGTAGTCTTAATGCATACCTCACAGCTAGGAGTGTCGGTACCTCTACCTTCCTGAATATAAAAACACATATAAATAAACACTATCAAAAGCACATCTTTCGCCGTCATCCTCAGTCTTCGTCCGTGCGATGGCGCCTCAGCTTCCAGGATGTGAGGGGCTGCAGGGAATGGAGTTCTGCTCATCTTCACAGGTGTCCCTTCGAGACTTTCCTGGCTTATACACTATGTGATGGTAAGCGGACAGGCTTTATTATGGCCTTCTCACTCACACCTGTAACAATAAAATTTGTAATCCACAATAATTCCTCGTTACTCCGACTGAGTAGTGCGTTTTAACCGGATCTTGCAGGGATTCTCTGGATCTGCTGTAACTTGCCAAGAATCGACTGCTGCTGGTTTAACCCTGGAGTGATGTATCCACGGAGTCACTTCTGCTACTTTTATTGCTGTAGGGGTAGACAAAAGAACAACATAAGGACCTCTCCACTTGGGCCCTAACGGTACATTATTCCACTCTTTAATCCACACTTGATCTCCTGGATGATAACTATGAACAGGGGGATAAATATTCACAGGTAATCTATCTTGTACCCATTTCTGTACCTCCTCCATAGTCTTACCCAACTCTACAACCTGCTGCCGGGTAATTCCTTCTCCCAACTGACTCAAGTCCCCCCTTAAGTTACCAAGTACGGGAGGTGGTCGCCCATACATGATTTCAAAAGGAGAGAGGCCCATCCTTCTGGTAGGGGTACTGCGGATTCGCAATAAAGCTATGGGTAAGAGAACGTTCCACTTAAGTTGGGTTTCCTGACACATTTTAGCCAACTGGTTCTTTATAGTTCTATTCATTCTCTCTACCTTACCAGAACTCTGGGGTCTATATGCAGTATGAAGCCTCCACTTTATACCAAGCATATGAGTCAGTTGTTGTAGGCACTGATGAACAAAAGCTGGACCATTGTCCGATCCTATAGAACAGGGTAGTCCATATCGGGGTATTATTTCTCGTAGCAGGAATCTCACAACTTCTCCTGCTTTCTCTGTACGAGTAGGACATGCTTCTACCCAGCCTGAATAGGTGCACACAATTACCAGCAGGTAACGATGTCCACCCGATTTAGGCATCACTGTAAAGTCTATTTGTAGATCGGACATGGGGAGTCCCCCCATAAACTGAACTCCTGGTGGCTTTACTGGTCCTTGTCTTGCATTATTCTTAGCACACGTTACACATCTGCGTACAATGGCCTGAGTCAAGATGGACAATCTTGGTATGTAGAAATGTTTCCTGAGAGATTCTTCAGTACTGTCTCTCCCAGAATGTGTCCCGTTGTGATAATTTTGGACAATTTCTACCGCTAGTGATGCTGGAATGACTATTCTTCCATCTTCTAGCTGATACCACTTGTTCTCCAAATACTTTCCCGGTTCAGTCTTTAACCACTCCTCTTCTTGAGCTGTATAAACTGGAGTCCATTGGGACAGTGGAGTTGGTATAAGAGCAGCTATATGCCCCACATACTCCTGTCTTCCTGATTCAGCAGCACGCTTAGCTGCACTATCTGCCATCCGATTTCCCTTGGTTACATCACCATCTCCTCTCAGATGCGCTCGACAATGTATGATACCGACTTCTTTCGGCTCCCACACTGCTTCCAATAGTTGTAGGATTTCGGCTGCGTACTTGATTTCTTTGCCTTCTGAATTCAGTAGTCCTCTTTCTTTATACAAAGCTCCGTGGGCATGAGTGGTTAAAAACGCATACTTAGAGTCCGTATAGATATTTACTCTTAAACCTTCAGCCAATTGTAACGCTCGTGTTAGTGCTATTAATTCTGCCTTTTGTGCTGATGTTCCTTTCGCCAGTGGCCGAGCTTCTATCACCTTGTCTATTGTTGTCACTGCATATCCTGCATAGCGGATCCCTTCTTTCACATAACTACTGCCGTCGGTGTAATATTGAACATCGGGGTTCTGGATGGGAAAATCACGAAGATCTGGTCTACTTGAAAATACTTCATCCATTACTTCCAAACAATCATGTTGACTTTCAGTAGGTTGCGGCAAAAGGGTAGCTGGATTTAAGGTGTTTACAGTCTCTAAATGCACTCTTGGGTTTTCACACAACATTGCTTGATACTTGGTCATACGGCTGTTACTAAACCAATGATTTCCTTTGTAATCCAACAACGTCTGTACTGCATGTGGGACTCGTACATAAAGTTCTTGACCCAGAGTGAGTTTATCGGCTTCAGCTACTAGCAGGGCGGCTGCAGCTACGGCTCTTAGACAAGGTGGAAGTCCGCTGGCCACTGCATCCAATTGTTTAGACATGTAGGCAACAGGTCTTTGCCATGATCCCAAGTACTGTGTCAATACTCCCACAGCCATTCTTCTTTGCTCGTGTACATACAGGTAGAATGGTCGTGTGTGATCAGGTAGACCTAATGCTGGGGCACTCATCAAAGCCTTCTTCACATCTTCAAATGCCGTTTGCTGTTCTTGGGTCCATAGGAAGGGGTCGTGCTCTGTACCTTTGATAGCTGCGTACAGAGGTTTTGCCAGTATCGCATAGCTGGGAATCCATATCCTACAGAAGCCTGCTGCCCCCAAGAATTCTCGCACTTGTCTTCTATTCTTGGGTATTGGTATTTGGCAGACAGCCTCTTTTCTCTCTGGCCCCATAATTCTTTGACCTTCAGAGATATGGAATCCTAGATACTTGACAGTTGGCAAACACAACTGAGCCTTCTTTCTGGACACCTTGTATCCTGCCTTCCAGAGAATATGTAGTAGATCGTGCGTTGCTTGCTGACAGATTTCTTTTGTAACTGCTGCTATCAACAAGTCATCTACATATTGTAACAATACACACTCTCCTGGGATGGACTCGAAATCCAATAGATCTTGACTTAGGGCTGAACCAAATAGGGTAGGTGAATTTTTAAACCCTTGGGGCAGTCTTGTCCAAGTCATTTGGCGTTTTGAGCCCGTTACAGCGTTCTCCCATTGGAAAGCGAAAATACATTGACTTTCTGCGGCAATTCGGAGGCAAAAGAAGGCATCTTTGAGGTCTAAAACTGTGAAGTAAGTAGCCCCGCCCGGAATTAAAGCAAGCAGGTTATATGGATTGGGTACAACTGGATGTATGCTAACAACCGCATCATTGACTGCTCTTAAGTCCTGTACAGGTCGATACTCATCTGTACCGGGCTTTTGAACAGGCAGCAATGGGGTGTTCCAGGGGGAAGTACAGAATTTTAGGATACCATACCGTATGAACTTATCCAGATAGGATTGGATGTTCTTCTTAGCCTTCTGCGGAATGTGATATTGTCTTAGGCTCACTGGATAAACCCCATGTTTCAGTTCAATTTTTATTGGTGGAATATTGCGGGCCAGTCCTGGTGGGTTGTTCTCTGCCCAAACTCCTGGTATGTTAAACAATGTCTCATCACTCCTAGGGTTTTGGCTAGTCAACACTGTATAAAGTCGCCACTCTTCTTCCTTTGGTACGGATAAAGTCATAATACCTGAAGGTCCATTAAACTTTAAGGATGTTGTTCCATTTGGTAGGAACGTAATCTGCGCTTGTAATTTTGATAGCATATCACGTCCCAGCAATTGGACTGGACATTCAGGCATATAAAGGAATTGGTGTTTTACTACGTGGCCTCCCAATGTACAGAGTCGACTTTTAAGAACCGGTTTTTCAGCACTTCTTCCAGTTTAAAAGATCGGTTGTGGTAAAAGGGACATATACGAAGACAGGGTCAGCGTGTGCCATTTGACCTGCGGCATCGATATAAGCTGACCCGGGATTTAAGCGAAGAGGCATCTGATAGTGTCTCAATTGTTGGGCACCGGTCAACTGTCGGGTTTGGATGGGGCTACGTAGGGAAGCGTCAGTCATGGGTTCCGGTCGGGGAGATATAGGGTATGGGGATGTGGGAGGTTGGTTTTGGGAAAAGGTCGTAAATAAAACACTTCGAGCCGAGCTAGATGAAGCTTGACCGGAAGTCTGAAGTGGCGCCAAATCAGGATATTCGTTTCTAATGGGGGTGGATTCTGGTTCCGGAAGGGGAGATTTAGTACGAGGGGGGGTGGATCCTGTACTGGAGGAGGAAGCGGAAGTGGATGAGGGTAATGAGGGAAGGGTTACAGGACTTCCTGTATTTGCGTCACTTCCTCTTACCGGAAAGTAAGGGGGCGGCAAAGGGATCTCGGACTCAGGGGGCGTGTCCAAAATGGGCCTAACACCAGCCCTAGTGGACGAACAAGTCCTAGCTACCATGAGGCGACACTGTTCCTCGTGGCATGTCCGGAGCCATTTTGGCGAGTCATTTACGGCCTGTCTCCAACAATCAATATAAGGAAACTGGCCGTAAAGTTCAGGCCTACCTGATACAGCCACGTGTAAGCGCTGTACCAGAGTTGGATCCAAACTGCCACGTGGCGGCCATGCCGCAACCAAAGTAGGCCACTCCCTAGTACACAAAGTGACCAAACGTACAGGAGACATCTTTACCCCAAAATCACAAACTTTGAATCCCTTTTTAAAATTCTTAACCATACATCCTAAGGGATCCGGAATCGTTGACTGCGACGCACCCATACTTAACAGTGGAACGTCGTCGACAACGATTACTATACACGCGTACTATTCAACAGTCACACCCGTTTCCTCTGGCAACAGCACCACGTGGTATGGTTACCAAGTGAAACGTACACAATAACAATAAACACTCAGGGAATTCCCATACACACACAGCTGCTACACCAGTCACTATATAATCAATATTATGCCCTTTGGCGTAACTACACAGTCACCCACGCTATAATTCTCTATATACGAATTACCCGTCTATAACACACCCCAGTAACATCGTCTTTTACAAATAGCGGTTACAGTACGGTTAGCATAGGTCAAAGCACAAGTTAAGGTCACAATACAATTATTAGTGGTTATGGTGTTAAACATGCAATGGACGACAATGATTAGTACTTATTATACAGTGTCAGTAAATATACAGGGTTATGGTACCGTGCACTATAATACAGCAACACACTATTAACACTCTCGCTAGACGGCTGAGCTCGCGCTATCTAACAAGATATACACTTTACTAAACAATCATTAACACATTTACAATTCCCAACTAAACTATTGGCCAGTACCTTGAATGGACTACCTAAAACTATATACACCCGTTTTGGTTAGCCACACTGCCCAATCACCACATATACATAGCGAGCTAGAGAACCGAATTTACACAGGCGCCTCTTAGTCGCACTATACAACGAGCTAGAGATCCGAATTTACACAGGCGCCTCTTAGTCGTACTATCAAAAGTCTAGTGGGTTCCAAATTTACACGCCTTCCCACTTAGCCCAGATAGGATGAGAACTAGCGAACCGAATTTACACAGGCGCCGCTTAGTCTCCCGGTCCCTCCGACCTAGCGAACGTAATATACACCCTAGAACGCTAGTCTAGACAAGACACCGGTGTCCGGCTAGGGCTATTTACACCAGGACCCCGCCTGACTAACCAAATCAAACGGTCTGACTAAAGAGCGTTCGATCGAGCGGTGCGCCTTCGCTCCTTCCCTCCGACAGAGGGGGCAGATACACAGATTCAAAACCCCTTTGGGCCTACCGCACAATCGGTATACCCCTAGTGGGTCCTGCCGTCTAAAACAGCAGTTGTCTTACCTCCTCGTTCCTGAACCTGAGTTCACACTCATCGACGGGGACACCCCAGCACTTCTCACGTAGAGGCCGATGATCTCCTGGACAACAGACCAGTGGCGCCGAGACGAAGGGAGGTCCACGCAGAAGTTCAGGGGTGCAGCCGTAGAGAACGTGGGCAAAGATAGACCGTCTCACGCCTCTGCCTCTCAGCTACCGTTGAACGATGAGCTTCCCGGCCAATGCACCAAATGATACCGGAGAAACTGACGGAAGCCAAGCACAGAGAGATGGACACAGGTTTCTTCAGGAAGGAAGAGATTCTTTATTGGATCACCGATCGGGACTCAGAGGGACTAGCGTCACCAAAATACAGCAAAGTCTGAGTACTGAATACATAGAGTACATTCCTTATATAGCACTGTAGCTCCTCCCACAATTAACTACACCCACACATACCCTTAACCTATTTAATGAATAGAGTCTAAACTCATCCATCCGGTCTAACCACGTGGCTCATCTGATACAAAGGAGAGGGACGCGTAATTCCAGTTCTTACATTCCTGCACCTGGTCAGTACAGTGATGACAGTATCTTAGCTACGTGTAATTAACCAACTGATACTACAAACACATATACATACATATGCCTTGTGGCAATCTTAGCCTGCTAAACTTGTATTTTACTGGAATTACATCACAGTAGAAGGTAATTAAAATATTCTAAACTTAAGAAGCTATGGCCATTATGACTTTCAAAGTAGTGTATAATAATATATACCATCAAAACAGAATTTATCATGGTAGTCTCCCTTTAAATACTCCAGCTCTAGAACAGTGGTCATTTCTTTGAAGTCCACCACCAGATATCCATACCTGAGCACAGGTGTATGAATAAAAATGGCTGATTCGTAAACTGACATACCTGTATTCAAACATGTCTGTTCTTTCATCTCTGTCTGCCAATTTTGTCTGTCGTTGTCCATGTCTTCTCTAAACTGGCCTATAGCGCCCTCTCCTGGCAATAGCTTTTGCTGCTCCGGCAGTTTTCATATTACGGTAAATGCTGTATTGATTAATGTTCCGTTCTTTGCTATACATTAATATTATAGACGTGGTGATCAATAAAATGTTTACTCACTGGCAAGATGTGGATTTGACATCATGGTCTCCACTTGGGAATCCCTTTTTACTGCACACTGGCCTCCCATTTGTCATTTTAATTACAATGTGAAAAGAGATAAATTATTACTGTGCTGTACGATGGAGCACAGATTGTGTCATGGGTCAAAGTGCTGTCAGATGTTCCCCTTTAACCCTGGGCCGTTTGAAAAAAGATGTCAAGCAGACAGTTAATGATTTTATTTTATAGCTATGCAGTACGCATTCTCCATTCGCATCACTTCTACATCTAGTCATTCTTACACTACGAGAAACCTTATACCACAATGATTGGTCGGCCTGGGCACTCCGAATCTTGTGAACTACACTTCCCATGAGGCTCAGCTAGTTGAATGGTCCACATTACCTGTATTTCCGGATGCTTATTAAAAATACCCCATGCGGAAGCAGCGGTTCATTTTAAGCAGTCCCCTTGTATACATTTTGGATGTGTGTCCCAAAGCAGGTCATGCTTTATCTTGTATAGTTTTTTTTCTTTCTTAATGCTATCTAGATTTTTTTTTTTGTTCTTTCCTAAAATAACGGTATAAATGTAGAGACTTCTTTATCTTAAAGGGAGTGTTAAGATTACAAAATACATCTTTTTTGTATTATAATACATTACTAGAAACACACTAGGCACCATAACCATTTCATATTGTTGAAGTGGTTATGGCGCCTGGAGTTCCCTGCAGCTTTCCCTCTGTTCAGGGTTAAACCTCTTTTAATAATTTTAACACTGATTGATTGAGGATCCCGTGACTGCTAATGCAGAGACTATTTCACTAGATAGGGGACCAGGCTGCTGGTGGCCGGGTACTCTTTTTCAGATTTAAACCTTTTGAAAACCACTAGGTAGAAGAGAGATCAGTGTAATCAAAGGGTGCGTTTGGATTCCCCAACACGACTCTGCTCCATTCCCAATAGTAACGAAGCAGACAAGCGACTGGTGTATCACGTTTCAGTAGAATTGCTACCATTGCATTGTATGGCCACACACCTGGTACCTTCACGTCTAATGCTGCCCTGTTTAGTTACATAATGTGCCAGGTCTATGTGGTGCCAGGCAATGCCATTGAAATAACTCCAGAGAGCGTGTGGAATTGATAGCTGTATGATAAAACCTGCATCTCCGTGTCAAATCTCTCCTAGAATATTTTATCTATTTCTAGAGATTTCGTCTTGCGAAAGATACATTGTAAAAAGTTCAGAAACTCTCACTAGAATTACGCCAGGTCTACATTCTAATACATATTACAGTACACTGAGATCACTAAACATGTATAGCTTTGAGCAAGGAAGGGGTTGGGCAAGGGTTTTCGTAAAAGCATGTGCTGATAGCGTCAACAAGGAGACCTAGGCTTATGGGCTGCCCCAAAAAATACTTCTTAAAAGAGTTGTAGAGTGCGGAACAGCCAAGCAGCAGGGGTGGTAGGAAATATTACATCAGAATGGTTCCATAAATATTCTAAATTCAGAAGAGAACAGCTCTCTTTTCATTTGCCGTTTTTCAAATCTTTTGTTAAAGGTTTTTAAATGGGGCATGTTATAATATTTAAAAAAAAAAAAAAAAAATACAGAATTAATGTAAGACGTTTAATAGTGAACAGAAACAAGATCCGATTTAATGGAAACATCAGGTCTTTGTAAGCTATGGACTTTTAACTCTGTCTGCCTCACTAAGCATGTGAGCTAATCTATCGGACAGATCCACGTGGGCTACAGGCACTCACATGTGGAGATACTGGTTTGTTCTGAGCGGGCTGACTTTGAGACTTATCTTCAAATCATATCTACACAGTATTGGTGAAAAGTGCACACGGTAGTCCATATTTGATGTCCTGCTATGTTAGGGGCACGTAATAGAATGGCTTTACTTCCCCCCAGTTGTATTGATGGTTTTCCTTTGCTCTGACAGAATTGGTCCCCTCCTGGATGTGAGAAGTTGGGAAAATGTCTAACCCCACCGGAGTCTAAGCCCTGGAAGTGTGTCTGGCCTCACTGATTGATGGTCTACATGTGGTCAGGGTGGAGTGAGGACATTGAAGCTCTGTGCTACAGGCAATATATAACCAATGCTATGCTCTCTGAATTCTCCACCAATCAAACTGCAGCTGTAGGGGAGCAAGAAGGACTCCCACAATTCCATGTTTAGAATGTGCAGCGGCATCAAATGCCAGCATTGCTTTGCATCTCACAGATTCTTGGAGGGACACTGGAAATACAGTCATGACTGACGGAAAGGACTGTTGTATGGGCCCGACACCCACGTAAACTGTTACATAATTAAAGAACGGTTATCCATTCCAGCCACTGTACAGCCATTCTGCAGAAGTAAAGAACGGTTCTCCTGTCTGTATTGGTTGCAGTTTTGTCCAGGATGTGGACAACCAGCGTTCTTCTGTATTCTCTTGGGCAGGTTTTTAAATTAAAAAAAAAAGTAATTTAATTTGTAAAAGACTTCTGAACTGAACTCTTGCTTATTTACAATTGTGTAGGATCTCTGTTGCATGTTTATATTTCTATATATCTCAATACAAACGAATATAAGTAGGGTTTGGTTGAAGATGAGACAGGTCATTCAAAAACAGAATATATGAGAACACAGAATTTGGGTAAAAGCTCACTAGATTGCTCTTCAGTTTGTTCTCACTCAGGAAAAACGCACATTATCGTATATGTGCCGTTACAGAGGATCCTATGCTGATCAGATTTGGACTGCCCTTTCGGGAGAGATCAGTCTATGTAAACACTGGCAAGTCCCCTCTGCAAAGGTGAGAATTCAGGACACTAATTTGGGCTGCACTGCACCCGAGAGCACCAGTAGTCCAGACACTATATATAAAAAAAAATTATTTTCATCCTCTTACTTCGCTTTATTAGCACAGCTGAGTGACATTGAAAAGACAGTCCTCAGAGTCACTGGCATGGTCAATCTCAGGACTGCAATTTCAATGACACTTTGCTGCACTAATGAAGCTAGGTGGGGCGTTGAAAATATAAATATTTTCACCTATATTCTATGTACCTGCTGGTGCTATCTCAGGCACAATCCCCATTTTTCTTGCCAGTGCCCCTATTGCCCCCAAATTCGGCAACTTTATTAACAAGAGAAAACTGAAATATCACATTGACATAAGTATTCAAACCCTTTGCGTAACATTTGAAATTTAGTTCAGATGCATCCCATTTTTGTGGATAATCTTTGAGATATTTCTTCAATTTGTTTGAATCCATCAGATTCAGCTGATTGGAGATGATTCAGAAAGGTCTACGTAAGGTCTCATAACTGTAAACGCATATCAGAGCAAAGGAACTGCATGCAGAGCTCAGGATTGTGTCAAGGCACAGATCTAGGGAAAATACAACTAAAGATTTGGTTACATTGACCGTTCCTAAGAACACCGCGATCTCCATAATTTCTTTAATAGAAGAAGTGTCTCCCCGTTTCAGAGGTGGTTTGGATTTGACTTTTTTATAGTAGGGATCTTGGTAATTTGGGATCCTGGATAATATTTGCTAGATCCTTTGGGGACTTTGATTTATGTTGTGAACGTAAGTGTTCCTGCAGCAATATCTAAGCAATAGGTCTTCAACGATCTTTATAACTTGTATTTATTGTGTTTACCACTATTCTTAATAGACCTGTTCACCTTCAACAAATGAATAAAACTCCTGTTAATCTATGCAGGTACGAATCAATCGACCACGTAAATCCCCAGACAGATCAATTAAAGCAGTACTTCTCAACCTGTTACAGACCCCTGAAGTACCCCTGCCTCGAGAAAGTAATTTCTATTGATTTAAATTCCAATAGAAATGTGTAGACAATGATGTAACGGATCGCCTGGTACCCGACTCAGTACCTCCGTTGACGGATGCTCCTAGTGCTTCCCGAGGGCTCCAAGCACTCCACTAGACACCATAACCACCGCAGACCCCACGAACCGCCACAGCCTGCTTGGGGTCTCGGCTTCTTCCTCCTACTCTGGGCCCAAGACCAGGGACCAGCTTCCAGTAGGTAGACCTCTCCTAAATCCAGAGAGCAGGAACAAGCTCTTACAAGAGCTTACTCCGGGGGGTATAGTGATTATAGCAATCCCCAGAGTGTAGGTAATTCTTCAATCCCCTAAACATGAGCCGAAACTTCATGAAGGTACAAGATGATCTGTTTATTGAGCACAAAAGGCCTTTCTTTTATACACATTTCTCCACAAGGTTACCACCCACATGGACCTTGTGGAACACAGGACACAAAATTACAACAGCCAATCAACACAGTATTGTACAGTTAGGCACTCCCAGCTAATGTACACCAACCCTCCCCTCTGCCTGTGATACAATTACCAAACACAATGGGCTAACTTAATTATCACAGGCAGGAAATATACAGTGTGGCGAAACCGACCTCGCCACTGGGCATTGGAGAAGCCTGTTTGCCCGCCTCCTACCTGCTGACTATGGCCCCTGGGTTATTTGGCCCTTCAAGTACAATATTTGGGCATATTGGATTTGTATGGTGCTGCTGCTGGCCCTTTAAAAACCATCTGGGGACATACTGTGGCGTTACTGGGTGGCCACCATTTCATGTATTAGAGGCACATGGTGAGAACAATGGATGAAGCACATGGTGACAACAATGGATGGCAGCCATTTTAACTCACAGACATTGTTGTGACTTTTCTACACGGTGCCATCTCGCCGGTATTTGGTACACAACGACATTGTGCAGTAGTTTTAAACTATACAACAGGGGACACATTATACAGTAATTATTTTTTATATAATCTGTATATGTTCTGCGGAATCTGCATTAAACTGTATCTTCCAAACTACTGAATGGATCTGGGTGAATTTTGGATATGTGGTTCACCCAGATCCCTTGGTTCTGAGGATATACTTTATCTGGGGTTATTGCATGTTTCGGGGTCCCTGTGATATGTTTCATAAAACTGTATTCTTCTGCCTGTGATAATGAGATTACCCATTGTGTTCAGTAATCCTATTACAGGCAGAGGGGAGGATTTTGTGTGGGAGTGTCTGTGTGTATTGTACAGATTGATTGGTTGTTTTGTCCCTCCCTGTGGGCGGTCCTGTATTCTCAACAACTGTAATAAAAACCAGGCTGGGAGTGGCAGCCTCAGTTCCTGCTTAACCCTCAAAGTGAAGTGTCGTCTCATTATTGGGGGAGGATTTATTGTATGCTGTTCCAGTTTGACTGCTAGGAGTGTAAACCTATTCGTATGGTTTTTCCTATTCAACTGTCTACAGCATTCATATGCTTGAGTACTCATATGCTTCTCTGATTCGGTGGTTGTGGTGTCTTCTGCAGCGCTTGGAGTCCTCAGGAAACGCTAGGAGCATCCTTTAACGGAGGTACCCAGTCGGGGTGCCATGCGATCCGTTACATTGGTGGCAAGCGGTGGGATGGCGTCCTAGTGCGAGGAGAAGCAGCTCGGAGACACTGGTAACGTTTGGAATTACAAATTGAGGGCAACGCTAGTATCCGTACAGCGCCCCTGGCTACAGCAGGATGGAATCAGCTAGTTTTCGGACAGCGTTCCATGATGAGGAGGAGGCGGCCGCGGACTACAGGGATGCAGACAGAAAGGAACTCTGGTATGATGCCCTGGAAGACGCCCAGTGGCGGCGAGGTGAGAGTCTCCCCAGTGATGAGCAGCGGCTACAGAAGCGTGTGGCGATGCGGATGTATCTATTGGGAGAGCAGCCCCTGGATGAGTGGGTGACAAGACTAGAGACCCTGGTATGGCGAGAGATCTGGCTAGACAACGCATACCAGGCCCTCTGGTGGCAAACCATTCGACTTACCCCCTGGACGGCCGAGCACGACTTACCGGAGGGGGATGATTATGATGGCCCGGGTTTATTATGGGATGCCTTGGAGGACGACATTGATCTTGGCAGAACGGAGGGGTCTAGGTTTTGGGACATCTACGACTACCGGATGGGAATGTATGTCTGGGCTGACGAAAGCGAGGTGAGCAAAGACATGACCCACCTGGTAACAAGGGAGTGGGAGCTGGAGCAGGACTACCAACACCTGCTCAGCTTCGTGCAGCCCCAACCTACCCGACAAGCAGAACCAGACCTCACTGACTGGTCCTGCGATGACCTCCAGATGGCAGGTAGAGATGGGACCGAGGTCTCTCTACCGGCCCTACGGGGATGCTGGGCAACCAACTCAGATCTCCAGCGACAGTGTGAGTCCCAGGGAGCCGAAGGTGTCATCCTTCCTCCCCAGTGGCAGCGTGAGTCCCAGGGAGCCGAAGGTGTCATCCTTCCTCCCCAGTGGCAGCGTGAGTCCCAGGGAGCCGAAGGTGTTGTCCTTCCTCCCCAGCGGCAGCGTGAGTGCCAGGGAGCCGAAGGTACCGTCCTTCCTCCCCAGCAGCAGTGTGAGTTCCAGGGAGCCGAAGGTGTCGTCCTTCCTCCCCAGCAGCAGGCTGAGTTACAGGGGGCAGAGGTAGTTGTTCCTGCCCTCCAGCAGCAGAGTGATATGCCGGGAAGGCAGTGTGAAGTATGTATGGGAGAGGAGCTTGCTACCCCCTCTCCCCAGCGGCAGATTATTAATGTGCAGGGAATTGGGAGCCCAGTCTCCATTCCCCAGCGGCAGATACAGCAGGGAATTGGGAGCTCAGTCTCCATTCCCCAGCGGCAGAGTGCTCTATCGGGAGAGGAGCCTGTTACCCCCTCTCCCCAGCGACAGCTTAGTGTACCAGGGGGAGACTGTAAGCCCCACAACTGTGCAGATGGGACCGTGGTCTCTGCACCTACAGCACAGGGTGTAAGGACAGTCAGTCCTGTCCCCCAGCAACAAGACTGCTTAGCCAAAAGGGAGACAGTCGGTCTCCCCCTCCAACAGCGGAGCTATGTATCCAAAGGGGAGACAGTCGGTCTCCCCCTCCGGCAGCAGAGCTGTGCATCTAAAGGGGAGGCAGTCGGTCTCCAGCAGCAGAGCTGTGCATCTAAAGGGGAGGCAGTCGGTCTCCAGCAACCAGGCTCCAACCAGACTACTTCCGTGGTAGTGCTGGCACCAGGGCAGAGTACCGCTGGTCTCTGCCCACTCAGCAACCCACCAAAACAGCCTACCAGTCCCCCACACAGCCGTGGTGAGGCACCTGGACCTGGACAAGTTTTTCCCTTACTCAGGTGTAGTAACCATTTATTGTGGGTGGGCTGTACTGCTGTTTTTGTTTTGTGGGTGGGCTGCTGGACTAACAAGGGCACTGACCGGCAGGAGGTCAGATACCCTGTTAGTCTGTTTGGAAAAGGGGAGAAATGTGGCGAAACCGACCTCGCCACTGGGCATTGGAGAAGCCTGTTTGCCCGCCTCCTACCTGCTGACTATGGCCCCTGGGTTATTTGGCCCTTCAAGTACAATATTTGGGCATATTGGATTTGTATGGTGCTGCTGCTGGCCCTTTAAAAACCATCTGGGGACATACTGTGGAGTTACTGGGTGGCCACCATTTCATGTATTAGAGGCACATGGTGAGAACAATGGATGAAGCACATGGTGACAACAATGGATGGTGGCCATTTTAACTCACAGACATTGTTGTGACTTTCCTACACGGTGCCATCTCGCCGGTATTTGGTACACAACGACATTGTGCAGTAGTTTTAAACTATACAACAGGGGACACATTATACAGTAATTATTTTTTATATAATCTGTATATGTTCTGCGGAATCTGCATTAAACTGTATCTTCCAAACTACTGAATGGATCTGGGTGAATTTTGGATATGTGGTTCACCCAGATCCCTTGGTTCTGAGGATATACTTTATCTGGGGTTATTGCATGTTTCGGGGTCCCTGTGATATGTTTCATAAAACTGTATTCTTCTGCCTGTGATAATGAGATTACCCATTTTGTTCAGTAATCCTATTACAGGCAGAGGGGAGGATTTTGTGTGGGAGTGTCTGTGTGTATTGTACAGATTGATTGGTTGTTTTGTCCCTCCCTGTGGGCGGTCCTGTATTCTCAACAACTGTAATAAAAACCAGGCTGGGAGTGCCAGCCTCAGGTCCTGCTTAACCCTCAAAGTGAAGTGTCGTCTCATTATTGGGGGAGGATTTATTGTATGCTGTTACAGTTTGACTGCTAGGAGTGTAAACCTATTCGTATGGTTTTTCCTATTCAACTGTCTACAGCATTCATATGCTTGAGTACTCATATGCTTCTCTGATTGGGTGGTTGTGGTGTCTTCTGCAGCGCTTGGAGTCCTCAGGAAACGCTAGGAGCATCCTTTAACGGAGGTACCCAGTCGGGGTGCCAGGCGATCCGTTACATACAGTTTTACCCAAAGTCCAGAAACACCCCAAAACAACAACATATTCCCACAAATTAGAACCCAGATCAGATCGGGGTTTTCCGAATTCCATGGAAGTCACATTTGACCGACCGCAAGCATGGCTTTCCTGCCCAAAACAGTTCCACAGAATTTGACTGTGCAGTCGGTATATTTCCAATAGGTTCAAACGCTAAGTTCCGTTCAAATGCACGAACAGCCACCGTTCTTGCAAATATCCAATGTTAACATGGCGTTCGAATATTTGAACACACTTCGATTTCTGTCAAAGTGTTGAAGTTTGGAGAAGGTAAAGTTCAGCAGTGTTCGTGCCGTCTTGTATCCGATTTGAGTTCCATGAACTCGATGGCCGTCGCCACATGTTCATATGTCGAACGGCGGACACTTTGACTGCTTCGGCTGTATCTGAAGTGCCATTTCAAAAGTACAAATCCTTTCCCATAATAGTTAAAGGGGCAGAAGCAGTGGAATAAAATCCAATATGCCCAAATAACACTTTTAAAGGGCAATCCATCACAGGGGCCATAGTCACAGGGCAAGAGGCTGGCAAGCAGGCCTCTCCAAATCCCAGTGACGAAGGTACTTTAGTCACAAGTGATATTTAATCTAATATTTGAGAACAAGCCTGATTAACGGTAATAAAAATATGTGTATATGGAGGAGTGTATGAACTATTAATCTGAAGTATTAAAGTCACACAATGAAAGTATAATACACACATATAATAGTTACACACAGAGGACATGGACACACCTATTTACACACAGAGGACACGGACACAAACATTTACACACAGAGGACAGGGTGTGACAAACTCCCCTTCTCCCGTGAGTTTGCCACGAGCTCCTGGAGGAGCCTGCTTGCCAGCCTCCTGCCCACAGACTATGGACCCTGTAATATGTAATGTAAAAGTCTCCATTCGTGTATTTGGACTGTATGGTTCGGGAACAGAACAGCCGCACGAACCGGAGACCACTCGGGAGCTTGTTAAGCCTATTTGCTACTTTGAGTAAAAGGAAAATAACTGTGTATACCAAATTCCACGGATGGACAGATGGGAACACCGAGGTCAGGGTGGTGGTACCAGATCCACCATGCAGACTTGTACCCAGAGAATTACTTAGAAAAAACAATAATAGATAAATGGAGTCTCAAAATAAAGATGAGACTCAATACTGTTTTTTATACACAACAGGGGAGAATACATAATATAGATATTGACTGTGACTTAGTAAATAATCAGCCCTGAGTGAGGTAAGCAATTTCCACCGCAGTGTTAGTCTGGGTGGCCGCATTTCCTATGGACGACCACAAGGTCGCGGCCATCTTGTTCACATGAACACAGGCAGCGGGGTTTGGTTGTTGAGTTCATGGAACTATTTTCGGACACTGAAACTCCCGAACGCTGAACTTCCATGATCGCCTGTATTCGGTTTTATAACATTCAGGAAGACTCTGTTCCACGAACAAGGGGAACAAGCTCCAGGGTAAGAATATTGACTATGTTCAGTAGTTTGTTCCTTTTTTAACTACTGAACTAGAACAACCGCTAGCCCTGATCTTGTGGAACTGTTTTGGGCAGGAGCCTCGTGTGCGGTCGGTCAAATTAAGACTTCCAGGAAATCCCAGAACCGATATGGGTGATTTTTGTATAAGTTGGTCACCCAGATCGGGGCCATCAGTGGATGTAACTTTTAGGGGGTTGTTATGTATTTTTAAGGTACTTTTGGGGTGTTTGTGAAATGTTTTTTTTTTTTTTTGTGCCTGGAGATAATTGAGATTTGTACAGTTCCTGACTCAATTATCTCTCAGGCATAGGGGAGGGTTTATCCTGTTTTCTGTGGGAGTGCCATGGGCGTGCTTGTCTGTGTTCAGAATGTATAAAAGCAGGCCATCTGGCCAGAATAAAAGTATTCCAGCTTGAACTCCCAGAACTATTTGTCGTCTGGTTACTGGGAGGGGAAAGCGCTACTCTTTAATCACTGTTACAGTGTGGAGGATTCAACGGGGAAAGCCCTTGTAAGGACTAGAGCTCCCAGGACCGAGTGTCGTCCAGTGCCTGGGGGTTGCTAGAGCGAGTTTTCCCCATTCGGCTCCAGGAGGGAGAGGTTCCAGGACCCCAGTCAAGCCACTGCGGCTATGGGCAGAAGTGCTGCGGTTTGTCCCCTGTTCCATGTAGGAAGCGGTCCTTGGCGGAGGTATCCAGCCTGGGGTACATGGACTCCTTTACACACGGGCACACACATTTACACACAGAGGACACGAACACACCTATTTACACACAGGCACAGGAGAACCTGGAACATACACGCACACAGAGGACACTGACTGACACAGACACACATAAAACACTGCTTGAATCAATCTGTCTGGGATTTATGTGATCGATGGACATAAACACTGATTTGACACATACACATTCCCTGACATAACACACTCACATATTATAACACACTTATTATTTCTTTTTAAGCCCACCTAGTATCCTTTTTGGGAGAGCTGGAGTGGATCCTTTCTCTGGGGACTAGTGTAACTACTGTTATCTTCATGGTGGTCTTGCTCTGCTCCCTGGCATGCTGTTTAGGGATACCGGGGCCGAAGTGATGTCATAACCTGGCTCCTGGCATGACTGCAAGGCACTCCGCCTGGCTACAGCCCCCCTCCCTGGACACTGTATTTGGAAAGAGCACCTGCTGTCTGGGCCAGTGAGTGCCTACTCTGCCTAAGCTAAAAACTGGCCAACGTCTTGGAAAGAGCAGGTACCTGCTCTCTGGGTCAGTGAGTGCCTACTCTGCCTAAGCTAAAACTGGCCAACTTCTTCGAAAGAGCAGGTACCTGCTCTCTGGGTCAGTGAGTGCCTACTCTGCCTAAGCTAAAACTGGCCAACTTCTTCGAAAGAGCAGGTACCTGCTCTCTGGGTCAGTGAGTGCCTACTCTGCCTAAGCTAAAACTGGCCAACTTCTTCGAAAGAGCAGGTACCTGCTCTCTGGGTCAGTGAGTGCCTACTCTGCCTAAGCTAAAACTGGCCAACTTCTTCGAAAGAGCAGGTACCTGCTGTCTGGGTCAGTGAGTGCCTACTCTGCCTAAGCTAAAAACTGGCCAACTTCTTGGAAAGAGCAGGTACCTGCTGTCTGGGTCAGTGAGTGCCTACTCTGCCTAAGCTAAAACTGGCCAACTTCTTGGAAAGAGCAGATACCTGCTGTCTGGGTCAGTGAGTGCCTACTCTGCCTAAGCTAAAAACTGGCCAACTTCTTGGAAAGAGCAGGTACCTGCTGTCTGGGTCAGTGAGTGCCTACTCTGCCTAAGCTAAAACTGGCCAACTTCTTGGAAAGAGCAGGTACCTGCTCTCTGGGTCAGTGAGTACCTACTCTGCCTAAGCTAAAACTGGCCAACTTCTTGGAAAGAGCAGGTACCTGCTGTCTGGGTCAGTGAGTGCCTACTCTGCCTAAGCTAAAAACTGGCCAACTTCTTGGAAAGAGCAGGTACCTGCTGTCTGGGTCAGTAAGTGCCTACTCTGCCTAAGCTAAAACTGGCCAACTGCTTGGAAAGAGCATGTACCTGCTGTCTGGGTCAGTGAGTGCCTACTCTGCCTAAGCTAAAAACTGGCCAACTTCTTGGAAAGAGCAGGTACCTGCTCTCTGGGTCAGTGAGTGCCTACTCTGCCTAAGCTAAAACTGGCCAACTTCTTGGAAAGAGCAGGTACCTGCTCTCTGGGTCAGTGAGTGCCTACTCTGCCTAAGCTAAAACTGGCCAACTTCTTCGAAAGAGCAAGTACCTGGTCTCTGGGTCAGTGAGTGCCTACTCTGCCTAAGCTAAAACTGGCCAACTTCTTCAAAAGAGCAGGTACCTGCTCTCTGGGTCAGTGAGTGCCTACTCTGCCTAAGCTAAAATTGGCCAACTTCTTGGAAAGAGCAGGTACCTGCTGTCTGGGTCAGTGAGTGCCTACTCTGCCTAAGCTAAAAACTGGCCAACTTCTTGGAAAGAGCAGGTACCTGCTGTCTGGGTCAGTGAGTGCCTACTCTGCCTAAGCTAAAAACTGGCCAACTTCTTGGAAAGAGCAGGTACCTGCTGTCTGGGTCAGTGAGTGCCTACTCTGCCTAAGCTAAAAACTGGCCAACTTCTTGGAAAGAGCAGGTACCTGCTGTCTGGGTCAGTGAGTGCCTACTCTGCCTAAGCTAAAACTGGCCAACTTCTTGGAAAGAGCAGGTACCTGCTGTCTGGGTCAGTGAGTGCCTACTCTGCCTAAGCTAAAAACTGGCCAACTTCTTGGAAAGAGCAGGTACCTGCTGTCTGGGTCAGTGAGTGCCTACTCTGCCTAAGCTAAAACTGGCCAACTTCTTGGAAAGAGCAGGTACCTGCTGTCTGGGTCAGTGAGTGCCTACTCTGCCTAAGCTAAAACTGGCCAACTTCTTGGGGAGCACTACTGCGGCCAGACGTCCTTTTAATGCTCTCTATAAGCAGCATTTGACAGAGAACCAAATCTGACTCGGTTCTCACAATGGTAGCACCTCTAGTGGCGATCAGGAAGACAGCAACCCTGCAATGGATACATTGCTGTTTCTACAAACTGGAAAGCTTTACATTACAGGGTTAAAACTACAGGCCCACTGCACCTGGACCACTTCATTGAGAGTAAGGGGTCTGGGTGCCTGGAGTTATTCTTTAATATATTTACCTTTGGTAACTTGAAGGTGCAGATTGGAAAGTAAGTTTTTTTTTTTTTTTTCTGTTTACGCTTGTTCTTCCATTGGATACTTTATATCAATTCATATCGTTCCTGTATCTAAAACACTGGAATCCTGTATGGATATATACATTATAGCGCACCTTTTTTTTTTAGTTTTGTTTGTTTTTTTGCCTTGAGGTGGCAGGTGAGCTAATACCGTAATGGCCATCAGAGTGATCCTGAACAGGTAATTTTTTTTCTTGCCTTTTACACGCAGACACATCAACAACATGGAGCTCCTACAAATGAAGGATATTGGGATAGAAAAGAGGGACCGATGGAGTTGGGCACAAACTAAGGACTCTCCCTCCTAAATAAGGACTCTTGGTAGTAGTGTATTCAC
Source organism: Pelobates fuscus (assembly GCF_036172605.1). Lineage (NCBI taxonomy): Eukaryota > Metazoa > Chordata > Amphibia > Anura > Pelobatidae > Pelobates > Pelobates fuscus. Next base: position 23,166,066 of record NC_086328.1, read on the forward strand.
CATTTTGTGTGTACTCGGCAGTCTGTGTGTGTGTGTATTCCCAGTCTGGCCCTGCCAGCGCGTGCACTTTACCGCCGAATCACTTGTGTGACCTGGCGCACACTTATGCCTGCATTGCCCATCCCTGTTACACGCGTCTGGGAGCTGCTGTTGGCAGGTACTAGTAGTCTAGAGATTGGGACATGGGGTATATGCTCAGCTATCTGTGTATTATTATTATTATATTTATATAGCGCCAACAAATTCCGTAGTGCTTTACAATGGGTAATACTATAGTGCTTTATATAATACAGGTCTGTGTGTATAGTATCCTGGGACCCTCTCGCTCACTGTCTTAAAAGGGAAAGACAGATATGTCGTACATGACCTGCAGAAGGCACTGACCCTAATACCAAAACTGGGACTCAATCAAGATTCTCTAGGACTCCCGGAGCCTCACAGAACCAAAGAAACACCGCATGGATAGGACCCGGAACAAGTGACTACTTTCATCCCACGACAATCCAGAACACAGCCACCACCTGAAACCCTGACAAAGCCACAAGGAGTGTTTTGTGCCGATTATTGTTTTTCGGTTTATTTCCAATAACGTTACCCACTATTTGTTTAGTTTTCTTTAGCCATTACATTGCCCCAACCCGAACGTAATTTGAAGCAACTCTCAAGCTGCCAAACGAACGGTCACTAGACCATGTGATAACCACCCCTGCCTGATCCCAGCCAGCCATGGTAGACAAGCCTGGCATTGCCCTAACCAGGTGTATACATAACGTCACCTTACGTGCACATCTCCCCTACTGAACATCATTAGCAAGGAAGATCTATTAAACAGTGTTAACATGACAGATATGCATTGTGAAGCTTACTGGTTATGCTAATCTTCAACTAACATAAACATTTCAAGTCACTACCTGCAATGCAAATGATATCCTTCAGTATTGATGTACCATCTCATGTATTTACTGGGATAATGATTTAATCTCATTTCTGTATTGTAACCATACTCTTGTGGCTTGATCCAAAAATAAAGAATTAAAAGAGAGATCTAGGGACCCGGTACGACCAGGAGGAACGGCTCAGTTTCATTCCTACTCTAAAAGGAATAACGCAGTGTTTCATTCACTGGGAAAACCACCTTAAAATAATATACAGATGGCATTTGGCACCATATAGAATAAAGGAAAATGAGCAGACGTTTTTCGGATAATTGCTGGAGAAATTGTGGCTTGGTTGGTCCTCTTTCACATATTCTCTGGTATTGTCCAAAGTTAACAAAATATTGGAAAGACGTTCATAAATTAATTCAAAATGTGAATCCTAACATCTCCGTATTAACCTCAGAATTGGTTTTGTTTAAAAAGTTCCCAAGTTCACTTGAAAAATCATTATTGGACATATTGTCACCGCTGCCACTACAGTTGTCCCCAGACACTGGAGGTCACCTGCCATTCCATCAGTTAAAGAAGATCTCAGTTCTATTCTGGAGAATAAAAGTTATGAATTGGCCATTAGACAGCCTTCTCAGTTGCCCGACAATCTTACTTACAATTGGGAAATGTGAGAACAAAAATGTTAGAAAGGAATATAAGCTTTAAATGTTTCTTATGTGGAGAGTTAATGTTTATGTTGTTAATCTGCCGTAGTCATGTGACTTATTTTACTTGGTTCTACTACCCAAAGTCAAGATAAAAGGTATAAGACACCTTTAGAATTTTTATTGATTTTTTTAAAATTAAATGCTTTTATTTTTGTGTATAAATATTATTTTTTTTCATTGATATTCTATTCATAATTGTTTTAATTACTACTTATTAACGTAATTGTGTGATAGATAAGAGTTAAGGGCCATTATACAAATAATAGTATTTAATAAGACCTGTTTATTGTGAAATATTGTTTTTTTGATTATGTAAACATACATTGTGTTGTACGTTCATTGAATATATATATATAGTTTAATTTGTAAGTTGTAGAAATGTTTCTTAATAAACATAATAAAAATGCTGGATTTAAAAACTTCTCCAGGTCCTTTATTATTGATAAAGTCCTATTGGTATTCCTTTGTTCTTGAACTTTATTGATTTGCATAAAGTGTCTGTGATGTCATAACAAGTAAACCATCAGTGGTGAAAGGCAGCAGATAGGTCATATCACTGTTGTATGTCATTGCAGCAGGTTGCAAACGTTATTGATCGCACAAATTGTGGAAAAGACAAAAAAAGAAAATATCATAGCACAGCAGGTGCACCTACATTGATTGGGCTTTACAGTCCATGTCGAAATTTGAGATGGAGCGTGAGAGGAAGCGCCCCAAAAACAGGAGCTTTAATTACGGAGTGAAAGACCAACCACGGGAACAGCTTAACTTCCGGGATTCTTCACGCCAGATCCATCAACATCTAGCTAAAAACCGTCGATTTGACCAGAACATGGAAAAAAGACGTTGTGTGCAAGATAAAATGGATGGATCGGAGAGGCAGAACTATCCCCAAAACGGTCAGTCCCAATGTGGAGGAGAGGTTGGCAGAAGGCAAGAGAAGAGAAAGTTGCAAAATGTTAACCATGCCAGGCAGGTGCCCAAAGATGACCCGCAGTTTGGGAGATCCCAACAGTGTAGAGGGAATAGCACCAAGAATGGTCATTGGCATGAGGTTAGAAGTGGCAGAGGAGAACCTGGCCAAACTCAGGTCAATGAAAGCCCAGTGTTTCGCAGTCGTAAACTCAAAAGATGCTGGGAAGGTAAGCTCATTTTTTTCCTCTTCACCTACTGTTTCCGTTTGTCAAACGTGTTTTGTTAGAATTGCTGATGTTTTTTTTTTTACCTGTTGTACTGCGCTGCAAAATATGTCAGCACTATATAAATCATTGTAATTGTTATTTAAGGTCAAGCCGAAGCCAAAGATGGGGACGGTTTCCATCATAAAAGAAAACGGAATGCAGATATGGAGTACAGTCCTCCAAGAATGACACTAGAGGAGCTGGATAAAAAACTGGCAGATTACGACCTACCTACTCAAAGTCTGCCAGTTAAATCGACGGACCTCAACTATCCCCAAAACTGTCCATCTCAGTTTGGGAGATCCCAACAGATTAGAGGGGATAGCACCAAGGATGGTCATTGTCCTGAAGTAAAAAGGGGTAGAGTGGAAGTTGGTCAAACTAAGGCCAATGAAAGCCCAACGTTTTGCAGTCGTAAACGCAAAAGATGCTGGGAAGGTAAGCTCATTTGTTTCCTCTTCATCTACTGTTTCTGTTTGTCAAATGCGTTTTGCTAGAATTGTTTGTCTCTATTTTTTTTTTTACCTGTTATACTGCGCTGCAGAATATGTCAGCACTATATAAATCGTTGTAATTGTTATTTAAGGTCAAGCCGAAGCCAAAGATGGGGACGGTTTCCATCACAAAAGAAAACGGAATGCAGATATGGAGTACAGTCCTCCAAGAATGACACTAGAGGAGCTGGATAAAAAACTGGCAGATTACGACCTACCTACTCAAAGTCTGCCAGTTAAATCGACGGACCTCAACTATCCCCAAAACTGTCCATCTCAGTTTGGGAGATCCCAACAGATTAGAGGGGATAGCACCAAGGATGGTCATTGTCCTGAAGTTAAAAGGGGCAGAGTGGAAGCTGGCCAAACTAAGGCCAATGAAAGCCCAGTGTTTTGCAGTCGTAAACGCAAAAGATGCTGGGAAGGTAAGCTCATTTGTTTCCTCTTCATCTACTGTTTCTGTTTGTCAAATGCGTTTTGCTTGAATTGTTTGTCTCTATTTTTTTCTTTTTACCTGTTGTACTGCGCTGCAGAATATGTCGGCACTATATAAATCGTTGTAATTGTTATTTAAGGTGAAGCTGAAGCCAAAGATGGGGACGGTTTCCATCACAAAACAAAACGGAATGCAGATATGGAGTACAGTCCTCCAAGAATGACACTAGAGGATCTGGATAAAAAACTGGCAGAATACGACCTACCTACTCAAAGTCTGCCAGTTAAATCAACTGACTTCAACTATCCCCAAAATTGTCCGTCTCAGTTTGGGAGATCCGAACAGATTAGAGGGGATAGCACCAAGGATGGTCGATGTCCTGAAGTAAAAAGGGGCAGAGTGGAAGCAGGTCAAACTAAGGCCAATGAAAGCCCAGCGTTTTGCAGTCGTAAACGCAAAAGATGCTGGGAAGGTAAGTTTATTTGTTTCCTCTTCTGTTTCTGTTTGTCAAATGCGTCTTGTTAGAATTGTATGTCTTTTTGGTTTTTTTACCCGTTGTACTGCGCGGCAGAATATGTCAGCACTATATAAATCGTTGTAATTGTTATTGAAGGTCAAGCTGAAGATGAGGACGGTTTCCAGCCCAAAAGACAACGGGTTGCAGATATAGATTTCACTTCTCCCAGAATAACACTAGAGGAGCTGGTTAAAAAGCTGTCAGAAATACGTGTAGAAAGCCGGCCAGTTACATCAATAGACGTCAACCATCCCGGCACACAAGACTCATCTGTTGAAGATATGGAAGTCGATTAGTCGACAATTCTGAGTTTAGTGAGTAACCCTATAGGTGAAATAACCCCTATTGTGGTGAACTCTGGAAAAAAAAAAAGTATTTGCAAAATAATTAGATTATTAACACACATTATTAGACACAGACAGGCAAATGTATCTACAAAAATGACTACCTTTAAGTATATTGTTATGTGAAGAGAGCCACTGTAGCAGAACGCTGGTCTCTCACAGACTATTTCCGCTAACCAGCAATAATCCCAGGCACAATATCCACACTGAGAGAATAACCTAACAGCCTAGTAATCACCATCAGCAATAAAATCCAATAGTATCCCATCACCTTTCCCAATCACTGGACGACACACAGTATCAGGAGTAGAACTGAAGTTTAATGACACAATTCCTGCTTTTATGGGATTTTCCCATGCAAGGGAGGCACCTACCATAATTACTACAGTAACCACTCCCATAGACGTTACCTCCCACTCATCTCCTCCCCTTAGCTTAACAGTTAACATAATTATAAAGTACATACTTTTCCCCAATTCCTGGATGTACCCCAAATATGGTAGGTACACCTTTAAATTAACTGGGTGAGAAACATATTCAAAAATCACCCAGATCAGACCAGGGGTTTGGGAGTTATGAGGAAGCAAAGATTTGACCGACCGCACAGGTAAAGTAGCCGAAAATAGTTCCATGAGTTTTGGCCTTGCGGTCGGTCTCTGTTCGTGCATAAAAGTCCCGAAAGTATATGCCATCCAGGGTTGAGCCAGTCTTCGGATGAATCCCGTGGTTCGTGTGAGTATTTCTACCGAACGGCGGCTAGTTCATAGTTTTGGCACGAATCCATGGAAGTCTTGAGGTCTCAGCGGTGTTTGCTTAGTAGAGTGTCCGATTTTAGTTCCAGACACTCGACGGCAAAACACAGCTGTTCGGGAGTTTAAGATGGCCGCCGCCACGTGTTAAACTACCGAAATGGAGGCTACCCAGGGACTTGAACAAAGCGTTCGTGGGTTTCAATGGGAATTAATTAGACGAACAAGGAGGTAGATTAAAGCATCAGGGTGGTCCGATGTTCGGTAGATTTAGTTTGTATACAGAATGCAGGGAGACAGTACAGTGTTAGGTGAACAATCAAACGAATGCTTCATATACAGAAACAAAGTACCGAAAGCATTTTAAAACCCACAGTCTTGCAGACAGCTCAATGTTCTTTGCTGCATAATTTATATAGTCTGAAGTCTTTGCAATATTATTTTATATGCCCCTGGCTGGTTCTTAAAGGACCAGTAGTGCCCTACCAAAAATCCCATTAAGCCCAGCCATAGTGTTTAAAGGGTCCCATCTTCCCGGGACCATAATCACTGGGCAGGCGGCGAGCAAGCAGCCCCCTCCAGGAAACCAGGGCAGACTCTTGTACAGGGGCTAGTCCGCTACAGCCACCTAGTGGTGAAATCAGATGTACTGCTATCTGTGACTGTCAAAATATTTATTGCAAAATAAAATAAACGTATGGTAAATTTATAATATTACATTGTTTTATTCCTCTTCTTTGTGTCTGAGTCTTTGGTGTAATTTGTAAATATACTGAGTGATTTATTTACTAAACCTGGAACTGCATTTTTGAGCCAGAATAGCTGAATTTAAAATACGAGCTGAAAAAATGCTAAGTTGTATAATATGTCTGCTTTTTTGATCTAACAAAAGGAGGAATCAGATCTCTTATCTGGTCCTGGTGCATCCGGACCTGGGGCTGGTAAAACAATAAGTGTAGTCCAGGCACTCATTATCACTTATACACGGCATAGTTGCCAATTGTCCTGTTTTTGCCGGGACAGTCCCAGCAAGCTGGAGTCTGTCCCGGGCAATTTACTCTCCCGGGACAGTCTCCGATATGCCTAGATGGCCTCTTCCGAGTTCTGAATCCGGCCATAGCCCCCAGCCACGTCGCCTTGAGACCTCAAAATTCTCTTCCAACATTGCTAGCAGCGGTCAAGAACCACACATCTTACAAATTTGAATCAATGTCACTTTCCATCTTTGCTGAACTCTTAAGCCTTTTGCCTCACTTCTCCAGCAACAAGGCATGCAATATCATTGGAACTTGACCCTCTCGCTCACTGTCTTAAAAGGGAAAGACAGACATGTCGTCCATGACCTGCAGGAGGCACTGACCCTGATACCAAAACTGGAACTCCCACAAGATTATCTAGGACTCCCAGAGCCTCACAGAACTACAGGGAAACACTGCATGGATGGGACCCGGAACAAGTTACTACTTTCGTAAAACGACAGTCCAGACCACAGCCACCACCTGAAACCCTGACGAAGCCACACGGAGTGTTTTGTGCGGATTATTGTTTTTCGGTTTATTTCCTATAACGTTACCCACTATTTGTTTAGTTTAGTTTAGCCATTACATTGCTCCAACCCGAACGTAATTTGAAGCAACTCTCAAGCTGCCAAATGAACGGTCACTAGACCGTCTGATAACCACCCCTGCCTGATGGTAGACAAGCCTGGCATTGCCCTAACCAGGTGTAAAAACGTAACCTTACATGCACATCTCCCACTAGTTAACATCATTAGCAAGAAAGATCTACTAAACAGTGTTAACATGAGATATGCATTTTTAATTAAGCTTACTGGTTATGCTAATCTTCAACTAACATAAACATTTCAAGTCACTACCTGCAATGCAAATTATATCCTTCAGTGTGGATGTACCATCTCATGTATTTACTGGGATAATGATTTAATCTCATTTCTGTATTGTAACCATACTCTTGTGGCTTGATCCAAAAATAAAGAATAATAAAAAAAAAAATACTACTAATAGATTTGGAAAATACATATCTATATAATCCTAGTAGAAGTGGCACTATGACACAATGTTATTATTACTTGATGCCTAGGTCCAAGCTAAAAGCAGATGTTATGCTTGTTTGGGAGAAAGATCTAGGGACCCGGTACGACCAGGAGGAACGGCTCAATTTCATTCCTACTCTAAAAGGAATAACGCAATGTTCCATTCACTGGGAAAACCACCTTAAAATAATATACAGATGGGGTGGAGCCAAGCAGCCAAGCACACCAGACGCACAATACATGGGTTCCGTGTAGAAACGAGAAATCTCTAACGATAAAACACCCACAGCGACCCGAAAACAGTGGCAGGCTCACCTATGGGGCGCAAAAGCAAGAAGCTTAAGCCAGATAAGCCCAAGACGAGCATGCACATTGGGGAACTCCTGCAACGAGCGCATGGCGCGAGCGGACCCAAGATGGCCGCCGACTATGCAGACTTCTCGGATTCCTCAGGTGAATCGCTTCTGGACAGGGAGTCACCTCCCATGCCACATCCCTACCATACCCAGGCACTACCACAGAGTGCTGACACCCAGCCTGTGACAACGGCCACCCTAAAGGAACTACTAGCAGGCCTCCAGAAAACGCTGCAGGCCGGCATGGCCTCCCTGCGCTCTGAACTCCTGGGCCTGGTGGGACGCATCGAGACCGTGGAAACAACGGCCACGCAACAATCCACACAGATCACCTCACTGGGGGACGAAATACAGCGCCTTCAAAAGCAGCAGACAACAGAGGTTTGCCCTCGTGGTAGATGCACGGCGCTGAAACAACATCAAGGTACGAGGGGCTCCGGACGAAATCCCGTCAGGGGAACTACCGCACATGATACGGAGACTGCTCTGTGCCTTACTGACCCCCAAACAGGCCAAGAACATCCACATAGATGGGACTTTTAGAATTCCAAAGCCACACCAAGCACCTGCAACCACCACTGGAGACATAGTGGTACGACTTACCTGCAACAGAGATAAGGCAGCAGTAATGGCGGCACTAAAAGGACTATCGCCTCATAGGTTTGAAAATATGTCGCTGACATTTTACAATGACCTCTCAGGGGACACACTCAAATGGAGACACTCCCTGCGACCCTTCACAACAGCACTCAGAAACTGTGATTTTCCATATAGATGGCGCACCCCTCGGAAACTACAGATCACACAGGGAAACATCACCCATGAGATCCGAGATATGGATGAAGCAGCTGCCATGCTGGCAACACTGGGCCTCCCGAAGGACTCACTTACCGGGCCTAGCACAAGAGGTGCCACAAAGCCGTCGCATGTCTGGGACCCGGCAAGAGTCACCCCCTTTATCCCGGCAGACGGACGTGCCACAGAAGCAACCTGAGCAGATCGTTTATATTTTAATTACTTGCTTTATTAGTTAATACCTGTTCATGTATATATGTTTACGTTTATAATGACTATATAGCCAACACAACCTAACAGCCACTGACGTGGGTCGCTATGTCCCGACAACCGAGAGCCCATAATCTCTCCCCCCCACCTCTGCACCCCAAGACAATCCCAAAACCACTTAAGCTACACCCAGAGGCGTAAAATCTCTAAGACCCGGCAAACCACTCAGATGTTGATGACGCACCAACCCGAAACAAGCGCTCCGAAATTTGCGCAGTCTCCAGCCTACACACTATGCTATCCCCTAACATAGACCTCCCATATGACTTAAGGAGTGTAACGATGCCCATACAGAGGCCACAACCCAGCCGGCATAGGAGACACGGGACCAAACACTTCCATAGCCCTGACAGACCACACCACTTAGAGTACGCTAGTGCCTCAGCCATTTTAATATGCACAACCCTATAGAACCTTTTTGACAACTAAAGTTATTTACGCCACTTATGCTACTAAGCACTCGTAAAATACTAGCCCCAGGCTCCTCAGCCGAGCACAAGCTCTCTGTCCAACATATACGTTGTTACCTCAGCTGCGGATATACATTACACAGCTATGTTTCTACTTCAATGTTATGTTCATTTTAAAAAACTAAAATGTGCAACTCAATCCTGTCACGATAATGTACCTGTTGATAAGCCTGTCCTGCTATTGTGGCACCTCAGGCCTGTATGTACACCCTATTGCACGAAAAAATAAAGAATTAAAAAAAAAAAAAAATTATAATATACAGATGGCATTTGGCACCATAAAGAATAAAGGAAAATGAGCACACGTTTTTCGGATAATTGCTGGAGAAATTGTGGCTTGGTTGGTCCTATTTCACATATTCTCTGGTATTGTCCAAAGTTAACAAAATATTGGAAAGACGTTCATATATTCATTCAAGACTTAAGACCGGTAAGCACCGCTGTGAGACACCGACCGATCTAACCGGCAACCCTGACCCGATAGACCCTCCCATACGACAGATTATAGATGCCCTAAGGGACGACGCACCAGACTAGGGACCCGACAACCCACAATGGACGCAGACACATAGATGAGACACTATGAGGTACGGCTATCGGGGATAGGGACGCCTGCTACAGAGATGCCCGACCACGATGCCTGATGCTAGTCACCCTAGACCTCCCACTGCCGTGTGACCAAGGAGACACATACCCTCTCACCACACTGACTGCGACACCCAGAAAGGCTGCCGCGACAGGGATGCAAGCCCCGACCCCCCACTGACAGTGCACACGAGGCAAGTTGAACCCCTGACCCGCTTGCCCCCCCACATGCAGACCCGTTCCCACAGGTCCTAAGGACTCCCCAGGGTGGACGAGGCCATGACCCACGTAGACCGCTGACGCCCACATGACGCTCCCAAGCATGATCACACCTTCTCTCCCGGAACCTTATGCCTCCCGTAAAGCCAAGACACCCTAGGCCAGGGGGACGGAAGGTAGTGTAGGTACACATTTCAAGTTCATTTTGTTACCCTTGAGTAAGGGACAGTTCTTGTTGCTAGTTTGATCACCCCCTTTTTGTATAAAAGGAAGATAGCCTGCACCTGTGCTCTGCAGCACCAGTTCCCCCTAGACAGGCGCCACACAAAGGTTGGCAGAGATGGTGCGAGACGCTCCCCGAGGGCGCTAAGCGCGGCTCCCCCGCCACAGGTGCTGAGTCATACAGGCCCATACTAGGCCTGACATACCCCGTGACCCCTAACCTTCTCCCTGACTCCCACCCCCCCCTCCCCTAAGGGACGCAGAGCCATGTGGACGGGGTTCACGCCTGCACCTCTCCATGTCTGGTCGTGTAATACCCGGGGTCTGAATGTGCCCGAGCGGAGATCTCACCTGCTGCGTGCCCTATGCGCCGAGAGGGTGTCGGTTGCTTTTCTGCAGGAAACTCATTTCAAGGGGACGGCTAGCCCTACACTACGGGACGCACGATACCCAATAGGGTTTTTCGCAAACCATCAGACGGCCAAGAAAGCTGGAGTGGCAATTCTGTTCGCTAATACGATCCCCTTTGACTGCACAGCAACACTAGCCGATGATATGGGACGCTACTTATTTGTCAAGGGCACGATCGCCGGTTGCATGTATACCTTTGCAAGCATATATGCCCCAAACGCCCGACAGGGCAGATTTGTCCGACAGACACTACGGAAGATTGAGAGATTCCGAGAAGGATTCCTGGTGGTGGCGGGAGACCTGAACGTGGCCTTGGAGCCGCGATGTGACACTTCCAGAGGCACAAGCTTCCTCACACACCAGGATCTACAAACCATCCAACAGGCCCTACGGAGATCTGGCCTCATCGACAGCTGGAGAGCGATGCACCCCGGAGAAAGAGATTTTCAGTCAGGTCCGACCACTCTCCAATACTGGCGAAATTCAAATCCCCCCTGTTCAGACCGAGGGACCGCCAGTGGCGGATGAATGAATCGATCCTTAATGACGCACTAGTGGTCGCGGAACTCCGGACGGTCCTGGCAACGTACTTTGAAGAGAACGAATCCACAGAAGTCCCAGCCCTGACGGTCTGGGAAGCACACAAATGTGTAATTCGGGGACATCTTATTAAACTGTGCACCCATAGACAGAAGCAGCAGCACCAGCATGTGGCCGACCTAACCGCGCGGATTGCGGCACTGGAAGCCTCCCACAAATCTTCCCAGGCTGACGCTGACTACAAATCCCTTCTAAACGCTAGGCGAGAATTGAGAGACATACTTCACCGCAAACTACAGTACACGATCCGCAAATCACAACGTTTCTTTTACGAATACTCATGTGGCCGTCTACTCGCCCGGACCCTGCAGAAGAGACGCAGGATGTGCCAGATTACAAAGATCAAAAACAAAGACCAAGGGGCGTGGCTTGGAGGCCGAGAGGAATGGCAGCTTAACCTGAGAGCTCCCCGCAGGCTTATCACGAATCCTCGTCCATCCACTCCCTACAAATACAAAATGGGCAAAACACATCGCTCATCACATGCTGGTAAGCCCGCAGACACATCCAAGGGCACACCGGCGTCCACATTGCACAGATACCTGAAAACCCCGGCGGACCTGGCTTCACAGGCCTCAACGGATTCCGGGACCTCGTGGGCCTCGCGCCCTCACTCCCCGAGCGCAGAGCCCTGCATGGATGCCCCCGGCATCGACCCCCACCCGGAGAACACCCCGGACTGGGTGGCTTTAATCCGGGCACTACCCACCAAGGCAGACCTCAAGGAGGCGAACTCTGAGCTCCGAAACTCCATCACGGCAGAGCTCCATTCCCTCCGAGAAGAACTGCAGGGCCTGCACCAAAAGGTATCCCAGCTGGAAGCGGACAGTGATCATCTGTCTGCCACACAAAACGCCACTACAAATACCCTAAAGGTACACGAGGCACAACTACGCCAGATGGCCCTACATCTCGAAGACCTGGACAACAGGGGACGCAGACAAAATATCCGGGTTAGGGGGATTCCGGAAGACTTGGATCAGAACACTCCGATCCGCGCAACGCTCACAGGCCTATTCAACAGGCTCCTCGGACGACCTGAAACCATGCACATCGAATTTGTGCGGGCACATAGGGCCCTGAGACCCAGGGGCCCCCCGGAGTCCCCTCCCAGAGACACAATCTGCTGCCTAGCTAGTTACCAATTAAAAGAGGACATCCTGAGACAGGCCCGAGACACAGACCGGGTCCTGTTGAACGGCACACCCCTACAACTATACCCCGACCTGTCGCCAGCAACACTGGCCTACAGAAGGACACTTAAACCCCTGACTCGGGTCCTACAATCTAACAAAATACGCTACCGATGGACTTATCCCTCAGGATTACAAGCTTCCACTCCCAGCGGCCTATTCGTGGTGAAAACCCCAGAAGATATAGCAGACCTGACTACTGAACTGCAACTACCACCTATCCAGCTCACATGGCCAGACCCGATGTCATTCTACTCCTTCCAGCCTGGAACGGCCTCACAACCCCGCAGACAACGGAGAACCAGAGCCCAGACCATACGCCAATCAGGAGCAACCTCTTAAGCCGAGAGACTTTTCTACCTCCGATTCCAACCGCAAGTATTTAATATGCTCCATGAACTCAGAGACTATGATCACCCATGCCTCACACACACACAAGACTTTTTCCTTTTGTTTCAATAGACTCCATCGACTCATTACAACAAGTAACGGGGGGGGGGATGGGGAGGGGGGGGGAAGGGGGAGGGGAGAGGGGGGGGACGAGGGGGGGATGGAGGGGGAGGGGAGTTAAATGCCTTGAGACAGCCTGGGACCCCACCAGAGGTACAACTCCGAGAGTGACAGGTAGCTCATATCCGAGCAAATTCTGACCGGCCCACCATCAATACCCCCTAGACCAAACCCGCAACTCAAGTCGACCTTTGAGAACCCCCCTGGCAGAGGACCGAGGGGGGCGTTCCCTGGCTGGACCGTACCGCGGAGGTAATACCGCCCTGTAAGGAACCGGTGGGGGAGCAGTGGCGGAGGCCAAAGCTGGTGCGGTTCACCTGGGGCCCGACCCCCCTCCTAGATAGCAATAGGGATGATAACTCAGCACTAAAACCAGAGGGTGGAGGACGAATACAGGGCCTACCTCACCCTAGGGATGGGTACGGGATACAAAGGAATGCAAACATGGAATCTGAACCCACCCCCGGCAACCGCTAATATCGAGGATGGGGTACCCCCTCCCACCCACACCATGAGAGTCGCATGGTGCCCTAACCCCCACACAGAATCAGGGAACATAAGGGAACTTATAACCGTAAAGTAGCATGGGAAGGTCGAGACCAGTCCCAAGGAATGGGGAAGCGGGACTTTTCTCTGGTAGATAAATTGCTCGGAATACTTGTTTTAATATGTTAATATGTTCATTTACAATGTTATTATTTGATGTTGCTCACTGACTTGCCCACAGGGCTACACGCCACACAAACACCAAACGCCCGACGAAACAAACCCTACCCACTAAGAGCCTCTGGCCAATACGAGTTTAGGACGAGGATGAAACAAACACCCACCCACCGCCCACACTTGAAGCCGCAGGGGAGTCGGAGGTTCCAGACGAGACCCGACGCACGAGAACCCAGGGTGTGAGGGCACAGGAGGCCACACAACCCCGGGAGCCCGGACGGGACTCGTAAGGAAACCCTCGACCTCCTCCGCTTTCCCCAATAGGAATAGAGCGCCCACAGATAGGTGGACGGGACTTGGTGGACCACTGGTGGACCCCACCACTCCTTGTCCCCCGACGCTCGACCCTTGAACAGTCACCGCCGAGTGACTGGTTCATTGTACATAGTTCCCTCACCCAGATCCCCACCCCCTTCCTGTCCCGTACCTGCCCCACCCCCCCCCCTCCTTTTCCTACCCCTACCGGACGACCCGACTGACTCGCGACACGCACTGACCGGACCCAACACAGATAAGAGTGCACACTCCACGATGACTGACGGACCACTACTACCGTGCGACCTCACTGTCCTCACTATAAATGCCAAAGGGCTTAACAAACCGGAGAAAAGGTCAGGGGCACTGAGGGACTTTCACTCGCAGAAAGCATCCGTTGTAATGATACAGGAGACCCACTTTAGGGAAGGGGACAGGCCCAAGCTGACCAACCATCACTTCCCAACAGGGTACTACAGTGACTTCCACGAGGGAAAATCCAGGGGGGTGGCGATATTGTTTAACAAGAGAGTACCGTTTGCTGAGAAGGCAAGCATGACCGACCGGGAAGGGAGATACCTCTTTGTGAAAGGCACAGTGGCCGACCACCTTTACACCTTTGCCACTCTGTACGCACCGAACAACAAACACCACCGCTACCTTAAAAGCACCTTACGGAAACTTCACGCTTTCGCAGAGGGGGTCCTCATAATAGGGGGCGACTTGAACATTGCCATGGACGCAACCAGGGACAGCTCTACGGGCACCTCCCACCTCCCCAGACAACACCTTAGAGCAATAACCTCCCTACTGAATAGACACAGATTAATTGACTGCTGGAGAGCACACCACCTGGACGAACGGGACTACACATTCTACTCCCACCCCCACCGGACATACACTCGCATAGACTACTTTCTCACCACACACTACCACCTCTCCTTAATACGAGACGCGACGATAGGAGTAGCGACCTGGTCGGACCACGCCCCAGTCCTTATCACCCTCCGATCCCCGCTCCTCAGACCCGCAATAGCCAAATGGAGACTAAACGAATACCTGCTATCACGCCAAGACATGACCGCACACTTCAGTAAAGTTTTGACCGATTACTTTCAGGACAACACACCAGAGGACACCTCACCGACAATCAGATGGGAAGCACACAAAAGCGTCATACGGGGACACTTCATACAAAAGGGCGCAGAACTCAAGAAACAACGGGAAGCCCGTATCACAGAACTCATAGCGGACATACACAAACATGACACGCTCCACAAACAAAAACAATCCCCAGCCCACCACACACAACTCCTACAACTGCGACGAGACCTGACCTCCCTGATCCAGTCCAAATATCATAGAGAAGTCCTCAGGCACAGGGCCTTCTTTTCTCTACACGGAAATAAGAGTGGCAAGCTCTTAGCCAGAATGCTGGCGAAACGACGCCAAATGACATACATCAATAAAATCAGAGACAAACAGGGGGTGACGCGCCGCCTACCGTCCGACATCATGCACACGATAAAAACCTACTACTCAGAACTCTACTCGCTCCCCCGACCGACGTCGGAGACAGAGGTCGCCCACCTACAAGACTCCATCCGACAATACCTACTGACCCATAAACTACCCACACTAGATCAACAGGTAGCAGACCAGCTCGATGAACCCTTCTCAATTGAGGAGCTGTCGGGGGCGATTAAGGGAACTAAACCTGGCAAGAGTCCGGGCCCCGACGGCCTACCTCTCTGCTACTACAAGCACTTCGCAGATAAACTGTACCAACCTATGCTGGCCTCCTTTAACGCGATTAGAGAAGGTCACCATTTCCCTAAACAGGCGTTGACAGCACACATTACTATCATTCCAAAGGAGGGCAAGGACGCGGAGCACTGCGGGAACTACAGGCCCATCTCCCTCATCAACTGCGACATTAAGTTGATGGCGAAGATGCTTGCCAGACGCCTGCAACTGCACATCCCCTCACTGGTACACCTCGACCAGGTCGGGTTTGTCACCAACCGCGAAGCGAGAGACAATACTATTCGAACCCTTGCCCTTATGCATAACAAGACCTACGATACCGGAGGCCTTCTCCTTCTGTCCACGGACGCGGAGAAGGCCTTCGACAGAGTGGGATGGGAGTACCTATTCCAGATCCTGGGTCAAATAGGACTGGGACCCCACATGCAGGGCTGGATCACAGCCATGTATGACGGGCCCACGGCTCACGTCATAGTGAACGGGGCACTAACGGACGAGTTCCCGATACACAACGGCACCCGCCAGGGCTGCCCACTTTCCCCACTGCTCTTCGTCCTTGCCCTTGAACCCTTTATGATAGCCGTCAGGGAACACCACGACATAACAGGCATACACACAGGAGACACACATCACAAAGTGGCCGCCTACGCGGATGACCTCCTCTTTTATGTCACGAAACCGGAGATCTCTCTCCCCAATATTCTGCAAGCCTTCAAGACATTCGGACACATTTCCAACCTCAAAATAAACTACTCCAAATCCCACATACTGAACGTAGACCTACCCGACAACAGAACCTCCCCCATCCGCCCCAGCTTCCCATTCCAATGGGCAGAACACAAAATACGATACCTAGGTACATGGCTAACCAGACAGAAAGAAGACATATACAAAGAAAACTTCACCCCTATGCTGAACACATTCAAGAGAGAACTAGCCGAGTGGTCCCACCCACATATTTCGTGGTTATGAAGGGTACAGGTAATTAAAATGAACCTTCTCCCACGATTACTTTACTTATTCCAGACACTCCCTATAACAATCCCTAAAAGATTTTTCACTGCCCTACGCACACTGACAAGCGCCTATATATGGAACGGGAAACGACCACGTCTCAAGTATCAGACCCTTACCCTACCTAAGGAGGGGGGGGGGGCTGGCCATCCCCGACTTCTATCTCTACTACACAGCAGGACACCTACGGAGAGTCTTAGACTGGACCAAGACTAACGTCCACAAACTATGGAAAACAGTGGAAGAGACAGAGACAGCGGGGCCAGTATCGACCCTACCATGGTGCTCCGGAAGCGGCCTGGGCCGGGGTTGCTCCTCGTTGGCACAACATACCCTACGGGTATGGCATAGAGCGTCCCGGGTACATGGCCTCACCCGACACCCCTCACCCCTACTACCACTCATACATGACCGGGACTTCCCACCAGGTCTAGATCCGAAGGCCTTCAGAGACCTCATCCACAAACCAATCCCCAGACTACACCACATATACACACATAACGGACGGAAGACACTCACACAACTGACGGACCAAACACACCCTACATTCATGCAAACCTTCAAATACAAACAACTTTCGAACTACATTGACTCACTACCCGGAGGACAGAATCACGCTAGGGTACCGACCACCTTCGAGGATCATTGTATCCAACCAGACCCCCTTCCCCACAGCATATCTATCCTTTACTCACTGCTACAGAGAGAGACCCCCACCGAGACTCCAGCCTTTAAGGGAACATGGGAAACGATCCTGGGGAGGACATTTACTGAGACGGAATGGGACAAAATTTGCTATCTAACACACCACTGCTCCACCTTTTCAAAGACGCAGGAGACGGCATTTAAACTATTGAGCCACTGGTACCGCACCCCACACAGACTACATACCATAGACCCCTCACACTCCGACCTGTGTTGGAGATGTGGAGAGGCTACAGGCACCACACTACATCTATGGTGGGAATGCCGTAGGATCAGTGGCGTACTAAGGGGGGGGCGGGGGGGGCGGCCCGCCCCGGGTGCCACTGACTAGGGGGGTGCCATGACGTCCAGTGTCATGTGTCACCCCCCATCATTACGCTGCGGCGGCTGCGCACAGCCGCAGCACCTTTGCGGCCCGGCAGGACTTACTTCCAGGATGAGAAGGGGGAGGAGTGTTGCGGGCCGCGGCGTCGCGCAACGTGATGACGTCGTGCGCAGCGCGGTCAGCCCGCCTTCACGGAACTATCCAGCGGAAGGATCCAATATCCGGGCGGTGAGGCACCCAGTCGGTCAAGGCATCATCAAAATGTAAGTAGTCATTTTATGTGATGGGGCTTAATTAATTAAAGGGGGGGTGGATAATGGCCATTAAAGAATTAAAGGGGAGGGAGGTTTAATTAAAGGAGTGAGGATTAATTAAGGGGGTGTATTAAGGGGGCTGTATTAATTAAGGGGGGAGTGAGGATTAATTAAGGGGGTGTATTAATTAAAGGGGGTGTGGATTAATTAAGGGGGGTGTATTAATTAAGGGGGGAGTGAGGATTAATTAAGGGGGTGGATTAATTAAGGGGGCTGTATTAATTAAGGCAGTGAGGATTAATTAAGGGGGTGTTTTAAGGGGTGTGTGGATTAGTTAAGGGGGCTGTATTAATTAAGGGGGGAGTGAGGATTAATTAAGGGGGTGTATTAATTAAGGGGGGTGTGGATTAATTATGGGGGTGGATTAATTAATGGGGGTGTATTAATTAAGGGGGTTGTGGATTAATTAAGGGGGGTGTATTAATTAAGGGGGGAGTGAGGATTAATTAAGGGGGTGGATTAATTAAGGGGGCTGTATTAATTAAGGGGGAGTGAGGATTAATTAAGGGGGGTGTATTAATTAAGGCAGTGAGGATTAATTAAGGGGGTGTTTTAAGGGGTGTGTGGATTAGTTAAGGGGGCTGTATTAATTAAGGGGGGAGTGAGGATTAATTAAGGGGGTGTATTAATTAAGGGGGGTGTGGATTAATTAAGGGGGTGGATTAATTAAGGGGGTGTGGATTAATTAAGGGGGGTGTGGATTAATTAAGGGGGTGGATTAATTAAGGGGGTGTGGATTAATTAAGGGGGGTGTATTAATTAAGGGGGGTGTATTAATTAAGGGGGGAGTGAGGATTAATTAAGGGGGTGTATTAATTAAGGGGGGAGTGAGGATTAATTAAGGGGGTGTATTAATTAAGGGGGGTGTGGATTAATTAAGGGGGCTGTATTAATTAAGGGGGAGTGAGGATTAATTATGGGGGGTGTATTAATTAAGGGGGTGTATTAATTTAGGGGGGTGAGGATTAATTAAGGGGGTGTTTTAAGGGGGGTGGATTAATTAAGGGGGTTGTATTAATTAAGGGGGGAGTGAGGATTAATTAAGGGGGTGTATTAATTAAGGGGGGAGTGAGGATTAATTAAGGGGGCTGTATTAAGGGGGAGTGAGGATTAATTAAGGGGGGTGTATTAATTAAGGGGGGAGTGAGGATTAATTAAGGGGGTGTATTAATTAAGGGGGTGTATTAATTAACCCCTTAAGGACCAAACTTCTGCAATAAAAGGGAATCATGACATGTCAGACATGTCATGTGTCCTTAAGGGGTTAAGGGGGTGTATTAATTAAGGGGGTGTATTAATTAAGGGGGGTGTGGATTAATTAAGGGGGAGTGAGGATTAATTGAGGGGGTGTATTAATTAAGGGGGGTGTGGATTAATTAAGGGGGGTGTATTAATTAAGGGGCAGTGAGGATTTATTAAGGGGGGTGTATTAATTAAGGGGGGTGTATTAAGGGGTGTGTGGATTAATTAATGGGGGTGTATTAATTAAGGGGGTTGTGGATTAATTAAGGGGGTGTATTAATTAAGGGGGGTGTGGATTAATTAAAGGGGGCTGTGGATTAAAGAATTAAAGGGGGAGGTTTAAATAATGGGGGTGCAGGGTTTTTTTGATTAAGGGGGTTGCAGTATTCTATTTATTAACCCCTTAAGGACACATGACATGTCTGACACGTCATAATTCCCTTTTATTCCAGAAGTTTGGTCCTTAAGGGGTTAAGGGAGGATGTGCACTGCTGATTTTTGTTTTTTGTTAAGGGGGTGTGCAGGGATTTTATAAGGGGGGTGTGCAGGTTTTTTGTTATTAAGAGGGGTTGTGCACGTTTTTGGTTTTTATTAAGGGGGTGTGCAGGGTTTTTTATGTGTAGGGAGTGAATGAAATTTATGTGATCGGGGTGCAGGGTTTTTATGTGTAGGGAGTGTATGAAATTTATGTGATCGGGGTGCAGGGTTTTTATGTGTAGGGAGTGTATGAAATTTATGTGATCGGGGTGCAGGGTTTTTATATGAAGGGCGAGACAAGGGGCTTTGTAGAAAGGGGCAGGGCAGGAGTTTTCTAGAAGGTTCTCACCAGCCCCTTTCTACAAAAGCACTGGTCTTCCCCCTTCTACAAAGCTGGCGCATTTTACAAATGTTACTAGCAGTTTACAAATTTGTGCAATAAATATTATTGAAAACATTGAAAAAAATGTGGGTGTTTTCTTAAATTTTTATTATGGGGGGGGGGGGGGGGGGGGGGTGCCACACTCAGGGTCCGCCCCGGGTGCCAAATGCTCTAGGTACGCCCCTGCGTAGGATCACACCATTCTGGAAATTTATCCACGATATCTTGTCGAGGCTATCAGACTCACCACCACCGCTGGAACCAGCAGCGATGCTGTTACACCACACAACCATACCCAGATCTAGATATAAAAAATCCCTGACCATTAGGATCCTCAATGTAGCAAAGCAAATCATCCCCCAATATTGGAGACAGGACAGACCCCCTCCCCTAAGAGTCTGGTTCAAACAAATGGAGGGCCTCAGGGCTATAGAGGAACTCCACTCAGGGGCTACTAATACCACTGTAAAATACATGGAGACCTGGACACACTGGATTATAACCACCAGGCAGACAGACTTCACCACTCACCTAGAAGCAGGAGACTCACACGACGGGACGGACTGACCCCACCACCCCACCCACCCACCCTACTATAGCGCCCATACCCCCCCCCCTTCAGTACCCCCCTACCTCCCCACCCTTTAGCATCTCCCACATCCCCCATAAAGATCGCAGACAAATGCCCCAACGGCACTGAGACGCGTATGGTTACTTCATAGAGACATTGGCAGTCACATGGACACATACTGCTCACCTACGGGGACTTAGAGAAGTTGAACACACTTGGTTACCCAACCCCCTCACCCAATGAACCGCAGCTGCTTGCATACTGACTCTAAGCACCATGACAATTGCCAGTGGCAACCCCATACGTAATTAAACCCAGAGGGACACACGAATGTTATACCAAAAGCCTAACCAAGGTTCATATGATCCAGGACCTGCGTGTCCACCACTGTTGGGGGCCTGCGTGCTCCAATCCCAACCTATATTTTCTGCATGTTATAGCACATGTTGTGCTTCGTTATTACCAACTTTAAAGAGACCTGCGAGTCTCGACTTGAACGTTACTGCTATGGAGACCTGAGAGTCTCACAATGAACATAAAACTGACAATAAAAATATATTTACAAAAAAACAAAAAACAAAGACCAAACGACCACTCAACTCCCGGATGAAATCCTAGGTGCCTTTCGAGGGTTCTATAGCGACCTGTATAGCTTACCTGCAGACGACGCCCCAGAGGTCGGCCGCCTCAGGGACACACATATAGCGGAATACCTACAACGACATGTCGACAGAACCCTTAGCCGTGCGGAGGCGGACGCCCTGGAAGCCCCCATCACAATAGAGGAGCTCCAGGCAGCTTTGAAAAGCTCAAAGCCAAACAAAGCACCGGGCCCAGACGGCCTTCCTGTGCGATACTTTAAGGAACTAGGTGACATACTCATGCCTAAGCTCCTGACCGGACTCAATTCACTACTAGATGGTGGCACGCTCCCTAGAGATACCCTGTCGGCAACGATTACAGTGATCCCAAAGGAAGGCAAGGACCCAGCCAACTGCGCAAGCTACAGACCAATCTCGCTGCTGAACACAGACCTGAAGCTCTTCACGAAAGTTATAGCAATGCGCATAGGCTGGGTCCTGCCGGACTTGATCCACCCCGACCAGGTTGGGTTTGTTCCGGGAAGGGAAGCGAGGGACAACACCATCCGCGCCCTGAATGTCATACATGCTTCGAAACAATCGGCCCAGAAGGTCCTTCTCCTCTCTACCGACGCGGTTAAGGCCTTTGATCGAGTAGATTGGCGCTATATGCTGGCGACACTCCGGGCAATGGGCTTCGGCCCCCACCTCTTAGCATGGATCTCTTCCCTGTATACAGTACCGTCGGCCAGGATTAGGGTAAACGGTGCATTATCGGACCCGGTACACATACGCAATGGGACAAGGCAAGGGTGCCCGCTATCCCCCCTTCTGTTTGCCCTTTCCCTGGAACCCTTCCTGGGGGCGGTCAGACAGGACGGGGCCGTGAAGGGTTTTATGATGCATGGTCAAGAACATAAGGTGGCGGCATACGCCGACGATATGCTGTTCTTTATTAGCGATCCGATTGTCTCGCTGCCAAATCTCTTGAAGGCCTTTGCGGAATATGGACAACTATCAAACTTGAAACTGAACACTGACAATCAGAAGCTCTCCCCATATCAACGGGGGACCAGATGACCACCCACCTTGAAACCCAATATGCCTTTACATGGTGCCGAGACAAAATACGATACCTGGGTATCTGGTTGTCCGCAGACCTGTCCCAGCTGTACGCCCACAACTTTACACCAATGCAAATAAAATTGGGTTCGGACTTAGCCGGATGGGCCGGACTTTGTGTCTCGTGGTTCGGGAGAATTAATGCAATAAAAATGAATCTCTTGCCCCGGCTCCTCTATCTGTTTCAGACCATACCGATCGCTATACCGAAGCCCTTCTTTAGAGCCATGGACACGGCCATCACCCGGTTCATCTGGCTATCCAAAGCACCTAGACTGAAGAGGACACAACTCAGTCTGCCAAAGTCGCAAGGGGGAGCGGGTCTACCATCGCTTCTGGATTACTATAGAGCAGTACACATCCACAGGATCGTTGACTGGCATGTCTCAGAAACGCAGAAACAATGGATACATATGGAACGGAACCAATTAAACGGCTCACTACCAGCGACGCTGTGGCTAGGAGGCCCATTAACCGATGCGAGAACCCACAAGCACCCGTTTTTCGGAGCCACACTAAAAGTCTGGTACTCAATCAGGTCTAGACTGGCACTGACGACTACCCCGGGACCGCTGACACCGATCACGCACAACCCAGACCTAGCTGGCGGTCTCTCACCATGCGATATCGAGGCTTTTGGGGCCGCGGACTGGACGTATATGCAACAGTGGTGCACGAACGACACAATGAAGCAACTACCCGACCTAATACCTGATCGGACACCGACTGGGCTAGACAGATTTCGATATTTTCAGATCAAATCTTACTACCAGGCCCTCCCGGGAAAAAGCATGTTACACAGACCCCTGAACAAGTTCGAGAAAATATGCACACTGAGACGACTCATCTGCAGAGGAATCTCACACCTCTACGGGATGCTGATAACCTCCACACCGCGGGAACCACTGAAACACATAGCGCGCTGGGAGGAAGCCACAGGAGTAACGCTGACAGCCCCTCAATGGACAAACATACATATTCTGACCCACCAAAGCTCATTAAGCTCCAAACAACAAGAACTTAATTACAAACTGCTGACCAATTGGTACAGGACGCCCGAGAGGATCCAACAAATGATACCAGACGCTTCGGCGACCTGCTGGCGCTGCGAAAACGAGATAGGCACAACCCTCCATATTTGGTGGTCCTGCCGGAAGATAACCCCATACTGGCGTCAAATTCAAACCCAGATCAAACATATCACAGACACAGACATCCCCATGCGACCACTCCAGATGCTTCTTCACCACACACCGCTACCCATCTCAAAATATAAAAAGACATTAGTCAAACACCTTCTGAACGCAGCTAAAATACTCATCCCAACGCGATGGCGCACCTCACAGGTACCCACCTTGCAACACTGGATGGACAAGGTAGAGGAAATACACGGAATGGAACAACTAACCGCCGCATTACGTGGCACTACAGAAAAGTACATGCAAGTATGGACACCATGGATACTACACATATCGGGTAGACCGACTCTGCCGCCTGCACCAGTGACCGATGCGGACCCAGAACTTGGGCCGCACCGGGTGACGGAACCGTGAGGGACCCTCTCCGGACCCCGAGGGGGCGCGCAGCTGGATGTCGGATTGGGTTGTGGGGGAGCCGCGTTCCCTGTGGCGACTGTGTCCTCTCACCCCCTTTCCTCCCCCTCTCCCCCCCTTAGACACGCCCCGACCCTTGGTCAAACCTCTAGGATCGGCCAGTCTAGTTGGTAGCTAATTACTGACAATACAAGGAGAAACATGGAAATATGGGATGTCCATGGGCGCATGCTGGGAGGCATAAAGGGCCCTAGACCACACAAGAGGCTGACAGAGGATGGACCCCTGAAATCCACATAGGTACTTAATCTACACCTTACCAGTCACCAGGCAGGGATCTCAAATCTTACCGATATTGAACCCAGACAGACTGGAGACAGTACACCTAATAATGCCTACTGATAGCACCGACAATTGATATCTACACCAAGAGCAATACCTCCCAATCCCCCCTTAGTTAAGCCTACCAAGACCCCATACAATCACTCGATAAGCCCATAACATGACATAACGCTGCTTAATACAATGCTTAGCCATTTCAGTATGTTCACAACAAGCCCGACTACCAAGCACCATACCTGCAACCCATTCTATGAGACCTCAGACACGCGTAGTCAGACTACTTGCTCACAGCAACACTCGACAGCCAAGCTTAGCCTGTACTCGTAAGTTGGACAGCTGTGACCCTATAGCAGCCTCACGTTAACCGAACCTGTAATGTGATGAGATTAACATGCCATGCCTAGATGTACTAATACTGTACCTGAATTGTTTCTTAATAGCATACCTACTCAGTTATATTGTACGCATGTAAACTACTGTTGGAGCAAACACTAACTAACCCCTATAACCATTTCTTGAAACATGGCTTGTGTTGTAGCGATATGCTCATCTAACATAAAAAGAGGATGTAACTCGTTGGAAAAGCTATATTGTAATATGAGACCCCAAACTGTATGGAAAACGTACACTCCCTTTTCTTCATTTTGTACCCCATTTCATAAATGACTCAATAAAAAAGAGATTGACGAAAAAAAATATATATATTCATTCAAAATGTGAATCCTAACATCTCCGTATTAACCTCAGAATTGGTTTTGTTTAAAAATTCCCAAGTTCACTTGAAAAACCATTATTGGACATATTGTCATTGCTGCCACTACAGTTGTCCCCAGACACTGGAGGTCACCTGCCATTCCATCAGTTAAAGAAGATCTCAGTTCTATTCTGGAGAATAAAAGTTATGAATTGGCCATTAGACAGCCTTCTCAGTTGCGCGACAATCTTACTTACAATTGGGAAATGTGAGAACAAAAATGTTAGAAAGGAATATAAGCTTTAAATGTTTCTTATGTGGAGAGTTAATGTTTATGTTGTTAATCTGCCGTAGTCATGTGACTTATTTTACTTGGTTCTACTACCCAGAGTCAAGATCAGGGCCGGATTAACATAGGGGCTGATGGAGCTGCAGCTCCAGGCCCAGGCCCATGGAATAGGCCCATTGGTTTAAAAAAAAAAAAACAATTTTACTTTTTTTTTTTTTTTAACACACTACTCTTAGGGTTGCCAGGTATTTCTCATGTATTTCTTAGGGTTGCCAGGTATTTCTCATGTATTTCTTAGGGTTGCCAGGTATTTCTCAGAAGTATTTCTCAGGTATTTGAAGCTGCCTAGCCGGTGCCGGTATTGCAGTAATACTGGCAATACAAATGTCTGTCTCAGTATAAACATAGATTATTCTGCAATACCAGCGCCGGCCAGTAGGGGTCGCTGTTTGTGTGGAGAGAGGCAGTGATAAGAAGTTACGGCATCTCCCTCCCTGCCTCTCTCTACTCACTGATCCGCAGGGGGAGCAGCTCTACACAGAGAGTCCAGACAGCAGTTCCGAGACATGGGGACGCTGAGACATTGGGACACTGGGGAACATGGGGACCCTGAGCATGGACATCCGCAGGAATTTTTCCAGGGGGGCATAATTGTAATGACATCCATGCTTGGCCCCTTTTTGACAGTGTCATGAAAGGGAAGGAGCATAGTCATTTTCACATAAAGCAAGGATGAATAGCGTTTTCACAACTATGGTGTCAGGATTATATGTTTGTATTCCTGACACTAGTGTTCCTTTCATCAAATTACAGGAACATTCTGGTCACCATAACACTTTTATCTAAATGAAAATGCTTTGATGCAAGGAGGCCCCTGGGTGCTCTTTCTTTGAAGGGGTGAAACCGCTCTCAAATGGTTTACCCCCAAAGGCTTCCTTTAGCTCCAGATCTCCAGGTCGCTCAGTGGTATTCGACTTCTGAAACAGAGTGTCAGGAAGTGCAGATTGACGTTGCGCATGGGTGCCGCTGATTGGCTAGAGTGGTCAGCTGACACTCTAAGCCAATCGCTAGTTCCCAATTCATAAAAATGTTTTACGTTTTTATGAATGGGGAGCTACTGATTGGCTTAGAGTGCTAGCTGACCCATCTAGCCAATCAGCGGCACCCCTACCCAGCGGCCCTCTGTGCTTCCTGACACTCAGTAAATAAAAGTGAACACATTAACACTGATATTGTTTGTTTTTATCTGGGGAGATGAGAAGGTCCAAAGTTTCCCTGCCAGGCACCAACGCCTTATGATGTGGTGTCCAGAATGAAGTGCTCCAATCTCATTTTCTTCTCCTTCATTTGACACAGTCTTCTTTGTCTTCTGAGGCTCCTTCTGCTCCTTTACCTTTCTGCTACTTTCTGCTTATTTTGCGCCCTTCTGCTCCTTTCTCTTTCTGATCCCTTTCTGCTCCTTGATAGCTCTTCCTGCTTCTTTCTGCCCCTTCCAGCTTCTTGCAGCCCCTTGCTGATCCTTTCTGTTCCTTCTGATTCTTCCTGCCCCTTCCTGCTCCTTGCAGACCCTTCCTGCTCCTTGCAGACCCTTCCTACTCCGTTCTGCCCCTTCTTTCTCCTTGCTGCCCCTTCCTACTCCTAGCAGACCCTTACTACTCCTTGCTGACCCCTCCTGCCCCTTTCTACGCCTTGCTGACCCCTCCTGCTCCTTGCTGACCCCTCCTGCTCCTTGCTGCCTCTTCCTACTCCATGCTGCCCCTTCCTACTCCATGCTGCCCCTTCCTACTCCATGCTGCCCCTTCCTGCTCCTTGCAGTCCCTTCCTGCTCCTTGCAGACCCTTCCTGCTCCCTCTTCCTACTCCTTGCTGCCTCTTCCTACTCCTTGCTGCCCCTTCCTACTCCTTGCTGCCCCTTCCTGCTCCTTGCTGCCTCTTCCTACTCCTTGCTGCCTCTTCCTACTCCTTGCTGGCCCCTCTTGCTCCTTGCAGACCCTTCCTACTCCTTGGTGACCCCTCCTGCTCCTTGCTGCTCCTTCTACTTTACCCTCCTGCTCCTTGAAAACCTTTCGACCCCTTCCTGCTTCTTGCTGCCCCTTTCTATTCCTTGCTGACCCCTCCTGCCCCTTGCAGAACCTTTCTGCTCCTTCTACTTTACCTTCCTCTATGCGGTCTCCCCCACCCCCAAACCCTCACTTACCTGCTCTGTAGGCTGCCTCTGTGATGCTCCCCTGCGGTTTCAGTCATGAGAGAGAGGCAGGGATAAGCTGTAGCTTCCTGCCTTTCTCCATTCACAGCGCCAACTACTGGCCAGCACTGGTATTGCACTGTATTCTCACACTAAAACGAAAAATAGCAGCACAAGCTGAAAAATCCGGGGGGGGGGGCCAAGTACCCCCCTTTACCCCCCCCATTCGCACGCCCATGACACTGAGACACTAGGGACCCAGTAGCCCCATGTCTCCCAGTGGCCCCTAGTCTGTGTCCCCATGTCTCCCAGCCACTGTCCCTAGTGTCTCAGTGTCCCCATGTCTCCCAGTGTCCTCATGTCTCTTAGTGTCCCCTAGTGTCCTAGTGACATCAGGACACTGGGAGACATGAGGGCACAGACTCTAAGGGACACTGGGAGACATGGGGATACAAACACTAGGGGACACTGGGCGACATGGGGACACAGAGGCATGGAGACACAGGGAGACATGGGGACACTGGGCGACTTTGAGACATAGGAGACATGGCAGTGTCCCCATGTCTCCCAGCCAGTGTCCCTAGTATCTCAGTATCCCCATGTGTCCCTGGTGTCTCTCAGTGTCTGTAGTGTGCCAGTGTCCCTAGTGTATCAGTGTTCCCTAGACTCCCAAAGTCCCCTAGTCTCCCAATGTCTCTGTGTCCCCATGTCTCCTAGTGTCTCAGTGTCCCCTAGTATGAAAGAAAAAATCTCAGGCACTCACTGTGATAGATTTAGGCAGGTTTATTGGACACCGCAACGTTTCGACCTGTACCCAGGTCTTTATCAAGTCTCCAATGTCCCCTGTGTATCAGTGTCCCCTATGTATCAGTGTCTCAGTGCCCTATGTCTCTCAGTGCCCGTAGTGTCTCAGTGTCCCCTAGTATAAAAGAAAAAAATCTCAGGCACTCACTGTGATAGCTTTAAGCAGGTTTATTGGACACCGCAACATTTTGACCTGTACCCAGGTTTTTATCAAGTCTCCAGTGTCCCCTATATATCACAGTGTCTCAGTGCCCCATGTTTCCCCATGTGCCCTCGTGTCTGTCACCCAGTGTCCCCAAGAGTCTCAGATTTCCCAGGTCTCCCAGTGTTCCCTAGCATCTGTGTCCCCATGTCTCCCAGTGTCCCAATGTCTCTCAATGTCCCCTAGGGACATGGGGACACTGGGAGACATGAGGACACAAACACTAAGGGACTGGGAGACATAGGGACACAGACTTTCCCCCTTTTAGTGTATGTTCCCCTTTCGGCCATTCTGGTTATGTGATTTGTGTCAGTAGCCCACCCTTTTACCGCATACATAGACTTGCATTAAACCTGCTTTACTGGACACTGCTGTTATGTGTTTTCTCATAGTTGCATCCTATGAGTTTCCCTACAGCATCATCTCCATCAGATACATGACGCTTAGGAGGTAGGACTGTTTTAGTGTTTTTGGTCAATAAGATTTTGTAATTAGGCCCATCATAATTATCAGCACCAGGCCCACTGGGCTCTTAATCTGGCCCTGGTCAAGATAAAAGGTATAAGACACCTTTAGAATTTTTATTGATTTTTTAAAATTAAATTCTTTTATTTTTGTATATAAATATATATTTTTTCATAGATATTCTATTTATAATTGTTTTAATTACTACTTATTAACGTAATTGTGTGATAGATAAGAGTTATGGGCATTATACAAATAATAGTATTTAATAAGACCTGTTTATTGTGAAATATTGTTTTTTGATTATGTAAACATATATTGTGTTGTACATTCATTGAATATATATATAGTTTAATTTGTAAGTTGTAGAAATGTTTCTTAATAAACATAATAAAAATGCTGGATTTAAAAACTTCTCCAGGTCCTTTATTATTGAAAAAGTCCTGTTGGTATTTGTTTGTTCTTGAACTTTATTGATTTGCATAAAGTATCTGTGATGTCATAACAAGTAAACCATCAGTGGTGAAAGGCAGCAGATAGGTCATATCACTGTTGTATGTCATTGCAGCAGGTTGCAAACGTTATTGATCGCAAAAATTGTGGAAAAGACAAAAAAAGAAAATATCATAGCACAGCAGGTGCACCTACATTGATAGGGCTTTACAGTCCATGTCGGAATTTGAGATGGAGCGTGAGAGGAAGCGCCCCCAAAACAGGAGCTTTAATTACGGAGTGAAAGACCAACCACGGGAACAGCTTAACTTCCGGGATTCTTCACGCCAGATCCATCAGCATCTAGCTAAAAAACGTCGATTTGACCAGAACATGGAAAAAAGACGTTGTGTGCAAGATAAAATGGATGGATCGGAGAGGCAGAACTATCCCCAAAACTGTCAGTCCCAATGTGGAGGAGAGGTTGGCAGAAGGCAAGAGAAGAGAAAGTTGCAAAATGTTAACCATGCCAGGCAGGTGCCCAAAGATGACCCGCAGTTTGGAAGATCCCAACAGTGTAGAGGGAATAGCACCAAGAATGGTCATTGGCATGAGGTTAGAAGTGGCAGAGGAGAACCTGGCCAAACTCAGGTCAATGAAAGCCCAGTGTTTCGCAGTCGTAAACTCAAAAGATGCTGGGAAGGTAAGCTCATTTTTTTCCTCTTCACCTACTGTTTCCGTTTGTCAATCGTGTTTTGTTAGAATTGCTGATGTTTTTTTTTTTACCTGTTGTACTGCGCTGCAAAATATGTCAGCACTATATAAATCATTGTAATTGTTATTTAAGGTCAAGCCGAAGCCAAAGATGGGGACGGTTTCCATCATAAAAGAAAACGGAATGCAGATATGGGGTACAGTCCTCCAAGAATGACACTAGAGGAGCTCGATAAAAAACTGGCAGATTACGACCTACCTACTCAAAGTCTGCCAGTTAAATCGACGGGCCTCAACTATCCCCAAAACTGTCCATCTCAGTTTGGGAGATCCCAACAGATTAGAGGGGATAGCACCAAGGATGGTCGATGTCCAGAAGTAAAAAGGGGCAGAGTTGAAGTTGGTCAAACTAAGGCCAATGAAAGACCAGCGTTTTGCAGTCGTAAACGCAAAAGATGCTGGGAAGGTAAGCTCATTTGTTTCCTCTTCATCTACTGTTTCTGTTTGTCAAATGCGTTTTGCTAGAATTGTTTGTCTCTATTTTTTTTTTACCTGTTATACTGCGCTGCAGAATATGTCAGCACTATATAAATCGTTGTAATTGTTATTTAAGGTCAAGCCGAAGCCAAAGATGGGGACGGTTTCCATCACAAAAGAAAACTGAATGCAGATATGGAGTACAGTCCTCCAAGAATGACACTAGAGGAGCTGGATAAAAAACTGGCAGATTACGACCTACCTACTCAAAGTCTGCCAGTTAAATCAACGGACTTCAACTATCCCCAAAATTGTCCGTCTCAGTTTGGGAGATCCCAACAGATTAGAGGTAATAGCACCAAGGATGGTCGATGTCCTGAAGTTAAAAGGGGCAGAGGGGAAGCAGGTCAAACTAAGGCCAATGAAAGCCCAGCGTTTTGCAGTCGTAAACGCAAAAGATGCTGGGAAGGTAAGCTCATTTGTTTCCTCTTCATCTACTGTTTCTGTTTGTCAAATGCGTTTTGCTTGAATTGTTTGTCTCTATTTTGTTTTTTTTTTACCTGTTTTACTGCGCTGCAGAATATGTCCGCACTGTATAAATCATTGTAATTGTTATTTAAGGTGAAGCTGAAGCCAAAGATGGGGACGGTTTCCATCACAAAAGAAAACGGAATGCAGATATGGAGTACAGTCCTCCAAGAATGACACTAGAGGAGCTCGATAAAAAACTGGCAGATTACGACCTACCTACTCAAAGTCTGCCAGTTAAATCAACGGACTTCAACTATCCCCAAAATTGTCCATCTCAGTTTGGGAGATCCCAACAGATTAGAGGGGATAGCAGCAAGGATGGTCGATGTCCTGAAGTAAAAAGGGGCAGAGTGGAAGCTGGCCAAACTAAGGCCAATGAAAGCCCAGTGTTTCGCAGTCGTAAACGCAAAAGATGCTGGGAAGGTAAGCTTATTTGTTTCCTCTTCTGTTTCTGTTTGTCAAATGCGTCTTGTTAGAATTGTATGTCTTTTTGGTTTTTTTACCCATTGTACTGCGCGGCAGAATATGTCAGCACTATATAAATCGTTGTAATTGTTATTGAAGGTCAAGCTGAAGATGAGGACGGTTTCCAGCCCAAAAGACAACGGGTTGCAGATATAGATTTCACTTCTCCCAGAATAACACTAGAGGAGCTGGTTAAAAAGCTGTCAGAAATACGTGTTGAAAGCCGGCCAGTTACATCAATAGACGTCAACCATCCCGGCACACAAGACTCATCTGTTGAAGATATGGAAGTCGATTAGTCGACAATTCTGAGTTTAGTGAGTAACCCTATAGGTGAAATAACCCCTATTGTGGTGAACTCTGGGGAAAAAAAAAAAAGTATTTGCAAAATAATTAGATTATTAACACACATTATTAGACACAGACAGGCAAATGTATCTACAAAAATGACTACCTTTAAGTATATTGTTATGTGAAGAGAGCCACTGTAGCGGAACGCTGGTCTCTCACAGACTATTTCCGCTAACCAGCAATAATCCCAGGCACAATATCCACACTGAGAGAATAACCTAACAGCCTAGTAATCACCATCAGCAATAAAATCCAATAGTATCCCATCACCTTTCCCAATCACTGGACGACACACAGTATCAGGAGTAGAACTGAAGTTTAATGACACAATTCCTGCTTTTATGGGATTCTCCCATGCAAGGGAGGCACCTACCATAATTACTACAGTAACCACTCCCATAGGCGTTACCTCCCACTCATCTCCTCCCCTTAGCTTAACAGTTAACATAATTATAAAGTACATACTTTTCCCCAATTCCTGGATGTACCCCAAATAGGGTAGGTACACCTTTAAATTAACTGGGTGAGAAACATATTAAAAAACCACCCAGATCAGACCAGGGGTTTGGGAGTTATGAGGAAGCAAAGATTTGACTGACCGCACAGGTAAAGTAGCCGAAAATAGTTCCATGAGTTTTGGCCTTGCGGTCGGTCTCTGTTCGTGCATAAAAGTCCGGAAAGTATATGCCATCCAGGGTTGAGCCAGTCTTAGGATGAATCCCGTGGTTCGTGTGATTATTTCCACCAAACGGCGGCTAGTTCGTAGTTTTGGCACGAATCCATGGAAGTCTTGAGGTCTCAGCGGTGTTTGCTTAGTCGAGTGTCCGATTTTAGTTCCAGACACTCGACGGCAAAACACAGCTGTTCGTGAGTTTAAGATGGCCGCCCCACGTGTTAAACTACCGAAATGGAGGCTACGCAGGGATTTGAACAAAGCGTTCGTGGGTTTCAATGGGAATTAATTAGACGAACAGGGAGGTAGATAAAAGCATCAGGGTGGTCCGATGTTCGGTAGATTTAGTTTGTATACAGAATGCAGGGAGACAGTACAGTGTTAGGTGAAGAATCAAACGAATGCTTCATATACAGAAACAAAGTACCGAAAGCATTTTAAAACCCACAGTCTTGCAGACAGCTCAATGTTCTTTGCTGCATAATTTATATAGTCTGAAGTCTTTGCAATATTATTTTATATGCCCCTGGCTGGTTCTTAAAGGACCAGTAGTGCCCTACCAAAAATCCCATTAAGCCCAGCCATAGTGTTTTAAGGGTCCCATCTTCCCGGGACCATAATCACTGGGCAGGCGGCGAGCAAGCAGCCCCCTCCAGGAAACCAGGGCAGACTCTTGTACAGGGCCTAGTCCGCTACAGCCACCTAGTGGTGAAATCAGATGTACTGCTATCTGTGACTGTCAAAATATTTATTGCAAAATAAAATAAACGTATGGTAAATTTATAATGTTACATTGTTTTATTCCTCTTCTTTGTGTCTGAGTCTTTGGTGTAATTTGTAAATATACTGAGAGATTTATTTACTAAACCTGGAACTGCATTTTTAGAATTCTTTATTTTTGTTGTGCATATCAAGGATAACATACAAGTGTGCGGTACCCCGACGTCCTCAAGCTAACTCGTATCACTTATAACAATGGGGTAGACCAGTATGCATGCATATTTTTAAATTTTAGTCAGTGATGTTAAAGCAAGAGGATGTCATGCCAGGTAATGATGTCGCAGTAGTAAGACAAAAACATAGACAAAAACAGAGCACTTTTTTTATGAGACTGATAAGTGAACAGGGTAATGTCTTAAGTTTCATGAGAACATAAAGGAACATTTGCTTGTCTCACATATAGACTTCACCTAGTGGTCACAGTGTGAGTATCGATCAAGCTAGGACAGTACCTGATCTAAACAGTGGTAGTCCGTTCAGTATAATTTTCAATGTGCTACACTAGGTGGGAGTAAAATAAACTGAGGATATATGGCTCAATATGATCAGTGTGTTGGTGTACGGGTAGGTGTCGTCTTAACTTGACAGTATCTTTTAATACATATTTAGTGAGCCCAGCAAATACATCTGTACAACTCTGTGGATATTAAAGCAAGGGTGAACAATCAGGTTGCATGCTAGGTAGATCAAGACATGTGTGCGTTGCTATAAGTCATAGTTTAGGCAGAGTAGCTAGATTATTTAGCTGGGTACTGGTGAAGTGTACATATAATGATAAACTAATAAACATGAAATGAAACAATACTGTGCATTGTTAGTAACAAATGACAGGTAGCCTCTCCGGTCGCCATTCATCCAACGCCACGTGCTGGCTGTGATAGAGAGTTCTCTGTATCGGCAGCTAAGCAGCCTCTTGTCATCTCGGGGTACCGCTGGGAGCAAGAATTGGTCGGATGTCGCGTGAGTTCTCTCAGGCAGTGCTGGCGCCGCTCCGATCCCCGTGCCCAGTTTGGATCGGGAGTCCCTTCCCTGTGTCCATGGGTCCCGCTGAGTAAGATCTTCTGGTGTCTAATTGCTGGGCTGTGTGGCTGGAGCAGGTTACCTCTTGATGTGGTGTGCACCCGAGGAGGCCCTGGCTTCTCCAGCCCCCTCCGCCTTGCTGATTTGCATGGGTGAGGTAAGTACTGAGCTCTCTGCCTCCATCTTCTATCTCTGTTCGTTGCCGGAGCTGTAGGTTGTTGAGAGGATACTGCTGCTGTGGATAAGCAGCTTGTGAGGGTTCCGGTCTCAACGCCATCCCGCATGGCCTCCGCCATTTTGGTGACACTGCCTGGAGCGTGGGTCTTAGCGGTCCTGCTGCTTCGCCTGTTGCACTTGTAGGCGATCGGGTCTCGAGGGTGTAGACCGGGATCACCCCACCGGTCCAGAGGGGGGGAACGTGGCCGGTATCCCCACGGGTCCGACTCTAAGCCCCGAACAGTAAGCGGCAGGGCAGCGGCCGTCCGCCCCGCTCGCCTCCGGAGTAGGCCTTGAGAAAGTCGGGTAGGATTCCTCCTCCAGGGGACTGTAGCCTTTTGGGCCAGCCTCACCCTGGATCCCATAGCTCTCTGCCCGGCAAGGGCCACCGTTGCCGGCAGGTTTTGTGCAAAAATTCGGGGAAATATAGCTGTTTCTAATTTTAGGCTGCAGGAGCTGGTCTCGCATGCGACCAGCCAGCTCGGCGGTCCGGCCCCACCCCACTGGAACTGCATTTTTGAGCCAGAATAGCTGAATTTAAAATACGAGCTGAAAAAATACTAAGTTGTAGAATATGTGTGCTTTTTTGATCTAACAAAAGGAGGAATCCGATCTCTTATCTGGTCCTGGTGCATCCGGACCTGGGGCTGGTAAAACAATAAGTGTAGTGCAGGCACTCATTATCACTTATACACGGCATAGTTGCCAATTGTCCTGGTTTTGCCAGGACAGTCCCAGCAAGCTGGAGTCTGTCCCGGGCAATTTACTCTCCCGGGACAGTCCCCGATATGCCTAGATGGCTTCTTCCTTCTGAATCCGGCCATAGCCCCCAGCCACGTCGTCTTGAGACCTCAAAATTCTCTTCCAACATTGCTAGCAGCGGTCAAGAACCACACATCTTACAAATTTGAATCAATGTCACTTTCCATCTTTGCTGACCTCTCCGGGGCCACCCAGGCATGGCGAAGAACCCTTAAGCCTTTTGCCTCACTTCTCCAGCAACAAGGCATGCAATATCATTGGAACTTGACCCTCTCGCTCACTGTCTTAAAAGGGAAAGACAGACATGTCGTCCATGACCTGCAGGAGGCACTAACCCTGATACCAAAACTGGAACTCCCACAAGATTATCTAGGACTCCCAGAGCCTCACAGAACTAAAGAAACACAGCATGGATGGGACCCGGAACAAGTGACTACTTTCGTAAAACGACAGTCCAGACCACAGCCACCACCTGAAACCCAGACGAAGCCACACGGAGTGTTTTGTGCCGATTATTGTTTTTCGGTTTATTTTCTATGACATTACATGGCCATTACATTGCCCCAGTTAACATCATTAGCAAGAAAGCTAATTAAGCTTACTGGTTATGCTAATCTTCAACTAACATAAACATTTCAAGTCACTACCTGCAATGCAAATTATATCCTTCAGTGTGGATGTACCATCTCATGTATTTACTGGGATAGTGCTTTAATCTCATTTCTGTATTGTAACCATACTCTTGTGGCTTGATCCAAAAATAAAGAATTAAAAAAAAAATAGTACTAATAGATTTGGAAAATACATATCTATATAATCCTAGTAGAAGTGGCATTATGACACAATGTTATTATTACTTGATGCCTAGGTCCAAGATAAAAGCAGATGTTATGCTTGTTTGGGAGAAAGATCTAGGGACCCGGTACGACCAGGAGGAACGGCTCAATTTCATTCCTACTCTAAAAGGAATAACGCAGTGTTCCATTCACTGGGAAAACCACCTTAAAATAATATACAGATGGCATTTGGCACCATATAGAATAAAGGAAAATGAGCACACGTTTTTCGGATAATTGCTGGAGAAATTGTGGCTTGGTTGGTCCTCTTTCACATATTCTCTGGTATTGTCCAAAGTTAACAAAATATTGGAAAGACGTTCATAAATTCATTCAAAATGTGAATCCTAACATCTCCGTATTAACCTCAGAATTGGTTTTGTTTTAAAAAGTTCCCAAGTTCACTTGAAAAATCATTATTGGACATATTGTCACCGCTGCCACTACAGTTGTCCCCAGACACTGGAGGTCACCTGCCATTCCATCAGTTAAAGAAGATCTCGGTTCTATTCTGGAGAATAAACGTTATGAATTGGCCATTAGACAGCCTTCTCAGTTGCCCGACAATCTTACTTACAATTGGGAAATGTGAGAACAAAAATGTTAGAAAGGAATATAAGCTTTAAATGTTTCTTATGTGGAGAGTTAATGTTTATGTTGTTAATCTGCCGTAGTCATGTGACTTATTTTACTTGGTTCTACTACCCAAAGTCAAGATAAAAGGTATAAGACACCTTTAGAATTTTTATTGATTTTTTAAAATTAAATTCTTTTATTTTTGTATATAAATATAATTATTTTTCATAGATATTCTACTTATAATTGTTTTAATTACTACTTATTAACGCACAGCAACCCTGACACAAAGCACCCCAGAACACACACAGCACCCTCGCACACAGCAGCCCTCACACACAGCACCCTCCACACACAAACTGCACCCCACAAACACACACACACAGAACCTGTAACACACACAGAACTCTTCACACACTGCACCCCTCACACACAACACCCCTACACACACACACACAGCACCCCTAAACAAAAAGACATACACTACACCCCTCACTGCAGTCTGTGTGTATTCAGCAGTGTGTACATGTATTCAGCAGTCTGTGTATGTATAAAGTAGCCTGTGTGTATTCAGCAGTCTCTCTCTGTGTATTCAGCAGTCTGCATGTATTCAGCAGTCTGTGTGTGTCTATTCAGCAGCCTGTGTTTATTCAGCAGTCTGTGTATGTATTCAGCATTCTATGTGTATTCAGCAGTCTGTGTGTATTCAGCAGTCTTTTTATTCCTGTGAGTTGTTGTGTAGGAAGGGCCCCAGTGCGCTGCTTTGCCCGGGGCCCATAATGCCATTAAGATGGCACTGCTTGTGTGTCAGTAAGCTTTCTGTAGTGAGCATGTGTGTGTCAGTGAGCTAGTATTTAGTGAGCTTGTGTGTGTGTGTGTGTGTGTGTATGTCAGTGAGATTGTCTGTAGTGAGCTAACGTGTCAGTGAACTTGTCTGTAGTGAGGTAGTGTGTCAGCGAGCTTATCTGTAGTGAGCGTGTGTGTCAGTGAGCTTGTATTTAGTGAGCTTGTGTGTGTCAGTGAGCTAACCTGTAGTAAGCTTGTGTGTCACTGAGCTTGTCTGTAGTGAGCCTTGTGTGTCAGTGAGTTTGTCTGTAGTAAGCTTGTGTGTCAGTAGGAAGCTCATGTTTTGTCTGTCAGTGAGCCTGTGTATCAGTGAGCTTGTGTGTTTACTGTATACCTGTATAGTATATATATATATTCATATATATATATATTTGACTTATAGGGCTGGTGTGCTTTACCACTGAATCACCTGTGTGAGCTGCCACACACTTAAGCCTGCATTGCCCAGCCCTGTTACAGGCATCTGGGAGCTGCTGTTGACAGGTACTAGTAGTCTAGAGATTGAAACATGGGGTGTATGCTCAGCTATCTATATAATACTATAGTGCTGCTCTCTGTATAATACAGGTCTGTGTGTACATTAAGCTCCCTGTATGGTGCCACTCTAGGCATAATACAAGTCTGTGTACATAATATCCTGGTACAGTCAGTGTTCCCTGAATATTGTTGCTCTCTGTATAATACAGGTCTGTGTGCATAATATCCTGGTACAGTCAGTCCTCACTGTATAGTGCTGCTTTCTGTATAGTACAGGTCTGTGTGTATAATAAGCTGGGACAGTCTGAGCTCCCTGTATAGTGCTGCTTTCTCTAAAATACAGGTCTGTGTGTATAATATCCTGGGACAGTCAGAGCTCCCTGTATAGTGCTGCTCTCTGTATAATATCCTGGGACAGTCAGTGCTCCCTGTATAGTGCTGCTCTCTGTATAATATCCTGGGACAGTCAGTGCTCCCTGCATAGTGCTGGTCTCTGTATATTACTGGTCTGTGTGTATAATAAGCTGGGACAGTCTGAGCTCCCTGTATAGTGCTGCTCTCTATATAATACAGGTCTGTGTGTATAATATCCTGGGACAGTCAGAGCTCCCTGTGTATTACTGCTCTCTGTATAGTGCTGCTCTTTGCATAATACAGGTCTGTGTGTATAATATCCTGGGGCAGTCAGTGATCCCTGTATAGTGCTGCTCTCTGTATAATACAGGTCTGTGTTTATAATATCTGGGGACAGTCAGTGCTCCCTGTATAGTGCGGCTCTCTGTATAATACAGGTCTGTGTGTATAATATCCTGGGACAGTCAGAGCTCCCTGTATAGTGCTGCTCTCTGTATAGTACAGGTCTGTGTGTATAATATCCTGGGGCAGTCAGTGCTCCCTGTATAGTGCGGCTCTCTGTATAATACAGGTCTGTGTGTATAATATCCTGGGACAGTCAGAGCTCCCTGTATAGTGCTGCTCTCTGTATAATATCCTGGGACAGTCAGAGCTCCCTGTATAGTGCGGCTCTCTGTATAATACAGGTCTGTGTGTATAATATCCTGGGACAGTCAGAGCTCCCTGTATAGTGCTGCTCTCTGTATAATACAGGTCTGTGTGTATAATATCCTGGGACAGTCAGAGCTCCCTGTATAGTGCTGCTCTCTGTATAGTACAGGTCTGTGTGTATAATATTCTGGGACAGTCAGTGCTCCCTGTATAGTGCGGCTCTCTGTATAATACAGGTCTGTGTGTATAATATCCTGGGACAGTCAGAGCTCCCTGTGTATTACTGCTCTCTGTATAGTGCTGCTCTTTGCATAATACAGGTCTGTGTGTATAATATCCTGGGGCAGTCCGTGATCCCTGTATAGTGCTGCTCTCTGTATAATACAGGTCTGTGTGTATAATATCTGGAGACAGTCAGTGCTCCCTGTATAGTGCGGCTCTCTGTATAATACAGGTCTGTTTGTATAATATCCTGGGACAGTCAGAGCTCCCTGTATAGTGCTGCTCTCTGTATAGTACAGGTCTGTGTGTATAATATCCTGGGGCAGTCAGTGCTCCCTGTATAGTGCGGCTCTCTGTATAATACAGGTCTGTGTGTATAATATCCTGGGACAGTCAGAGCTCCCTGTATAGTGCTGCTCTCTGTATAATATCCTGGGACAGTCAGAGCTCCCTGTATAGTGCGGCTCTCTGTATAATACAGGTCTGTGTGTATAATATCCTGGGACAGTCAGAGCTCCCTGTATAGTGCTGCTCTCTGTATAATACAGGTCTGTGTGTATAATATCCTGGGACAGTCAGAGCTCCCTGTATAGTGCTGCTCTCTGTATAGTACAGGTCTGTGTGTATAATATTCTGGGGCAGTCAGTGCTCCCTGTATAGTGCGGCTCTCTGTATAATACAGGTCTGTGTGTATAATATCCTGGGACAGTCAGAGCTCCCTGTATAGTGCTGCTCTCTGTATAATATCCTGGGACAGTCAGAGCTCTCTGTATAGTGCGGCTCTCTGTATAATACAGGTCTGTGTGTATAATAACCTGGGACAGTCAGAGCTCCCTGTATAGTGCGGCTCTCTGTATAATATCCTGGGGCAGTCAGTGCTCCCTGTGTTATAGAATTATTAAAACCTTTATTAATTTTCTCATTAACTCCATTGTCTTCATAATATGACAGATTTTCCTAACAGCATTTAGAATATTAGAATGAGAATGTAGTTTCTAGAAGGATATGACTAACACCGGAATCATCAAGTTCCTGTAATATGAAACAAAGTATACCATAGTTAGATCATGAGAAACTGCTCTAATGAAATGTCCATTCTCTAAAAAGCCTTGAACCTGACCTCGAATATAACATCACTAACTACTCAAAATGGCGCCTAAAGCCCCCCTCCCATCGAGTAAAGCCTCGTGCTAAGCAAGATGGCGCCTGAACCATCGTGTCCACACCCGTGTCCAAGATGACGCCACCTCTCGGTGGGAGGACACTTAGCCAGCCACTTAGTACTTGAGCCAATTAATAATATTGATGGGTGGATATTGACATAGCCACTTAACACCTAACCCAATTAATGATGTTTATTTGTTGTTATCTTGATATTCAATGATGATGTAATATTGCCTTTATAAGGGTCTGCGAGCCCGCTTTTTAACCAGATGCCATTAAATTTTCTCGAAGTCCTTTTAACCTGAACTCCGTGTGTCAGTGTGAATTTACTTCTGCGTATACGCAATTTAATCATCTCAGATTTGGACAGGAACAGATAGACATTCAAACATATTTGTTTGCTTAAAACAATCTATATCAATTGTATAGTGCTGCTCTTTGTATAATACAGGTCATTGGGTGTATAATATCTGGGGACAGTCAGTGCTCCCTGTATAGTGCGGCTCTCTGTATAATACAGGTCTGTGTGTATAATATCCTGGGACAGTCAGAGCTCCCTGTATAGTGCGGCTCTCTGTATAATACAGGTCTGTGTGTATAATATCCTGGGACAGTCAGAGCTCCCTGTATAGTGCTGCTCTCTGTATAATATCCTGGGGCAGTCAGTGCTCCCTGTATAGTGCGGCTCTCTGTATAATACAGGTCTACAGGTCTGTGTGTATAATATCCTGGGACAGTCAGAGCTCCCTGTATAGTGCTGCTCTCTGTATAATATCCTGGGGCAGTCAGTGCTCCCTGTATAGTGCGGCTCTCTGTATAATACAGGTCTAGAGGTCTGTGTGTATCATATCCTGGGACAGTCAGAGCTCCCTGTATAGTGCTGCTCTCTGTATAATATCCTGGGACAGTCAGAGCTCCCTGTATAGTGCTGCTCTCTGTATAATATCCTGGGACAGTCAGTGCTCCCTGTATAGTGCGGCTCTCTGTATAATACAGGTCTGTGTGTATAATATCCTGGGACAGTCAGTGCTCCCTGTATAGTGCGGCTCTCTGTATAATACAGGTCTGTGTGTATAATATCCTGGGACAGTCAGTGCTCCCTGTATAGTGCGGCTCTCTGTATAATACAGGTCTGTGTGTATAATATCCTGGGACAGTCAGAGCTCCCTGTATAGTGCTGCTCTCTTTATAATATCCTGGGACAGTCAGAGCTCCCTGTATTGTGTGGCTCTCTGTATAATACAGGTATGTGTGTATAATATCCTGGGACAGTCAGAGCTCCCCGTATAGTGCTGCTCTCTGTATTATACAGGTCTGTGTGTATAATATCCTGGGACAGTCAGAGCTCCCTGTATAGTGCTGCTCTCTGTATAATATCCTGGGACAGTCAGAGCTCCCTGTATAGTGCTGCTCTCTGTATAATACAGGTCTGTGTGTATAATATCTGGGGACAGTCAGTGCTCCGTATAGTGTGGCTCTCTGTATAATACAGGTCTGTGTGTATAATATCCTGGGACAGTCAGAGCTCCCCGTATAGTGCTGCTCTCTGTATAATATCCTGGGACAGTCAGTGCAGGTATAGAGGGCCAAGTGCGCTCAATACACCATAATTACTTACAAGTAGCAGGACTGGCTCTGATGCTTATGGGCAGCTATATTGTATTGCTCTAGTCCCAACCCCTGGGTTTTATTCACTAAACAATGAATTATGGCAAAAACTTGAAATCCAATAAGAAGAACTGGGGCTTAAATACAAAACCTGGAGTAAATGCAGTGTGGGGTGACCGGCAGGGAGTGCAGTCAGCAAAGGGTTAATAATGTCCTGTCAGTCACTCTGAGCTGGGGGCACTAGGACCCAGTGCATCCTGGAGGCTCTGCTCATGTGTGGCTCCATTAGATAGCCACGCCCAGTAGGCGGGGTTTGTGTCAGATTTCCGGGTCCATGGGTTCGAATCCGTTGAGGCTAGTTCCGGGGTGGAGGCACGCGGTTGCCGGCCAGAGCTGAGGATGGATTATCACCAGAAGGAAGAGCTGCTCCGGGTTTCCATCAGGGAGTTCAGTGACTTCCCCTCTCCCGGCATCCTCTTCAGGTAACGGGGGTCCCACGTGTGCAGCCACATGGCCTGGAGCCAGCCGGGCAGGCAGGGATTATTAACCCAGGGTCCCCTGGGTTGGGGAGGTGCTCAGAGGTACTGGGTTGGACAGGTGCTGGGCGGTACTGGGTTGGACAGGTGCTGGGCGGTACTGGGTTGGGGCGGTGCTGGGTTGGACAGGTGCTGGGCGGTACTGGGTTGGACAGGTGCTGGGTTGGGGAGGTACTGGGTTGGACAGGTGCTGGGTTGGGGAGGTGCTGGGAGGTACTGGGTTTTACAGGTGCTGGGTTGGACAGGTGCTGGGTTGGACAGGTGCTGGGTTGGACAGGTGCTGGGTTGGACAGGTGCTGGGTTGGACAGGTGCTGGGTTGGACAGGTGCTGGGTTGGACAGGTGCTGGGTTGGACAGGTGCTGGGTTGGGGAGGTGCTGGGTTGGGGAGGTACTGGGTTGGACAGGTGCTGGGTTGGGGAGGTACTG
Organism: Pelobates fuscus; assembly: GCF_036172605.1. Classification (NCBI taxonomy): domain Eukaryota; kingdom Metazoa; phylum Chordata; class Amphibia; order Anura; family Pelobatidae; genus Pelobates; species Pelobates fuscus. The sequence continues at coordinate 23,209,197 of NC_086328.1, forward strand.
GGTTGGACAGGTGCTGGGTTGGGGAGGTACTGGGTTGGACAGGTGCTGGGAGGTACTGGGTTGGACAGGTGCTGGGTTGGACAGGTGCTGGGTTGGGGAGGTGCTGGGTTGGGGAGGTGCTGGGTTGGGGAGGTGCTGGGTTGGGGAGGTGCTGGGTTGGGGAGGTGCTGGGTTGGACAGGTGCTGGGTTGGGGAGGTACTGGGTTGGACAGGTGCTGGGTTGGGGAGGTGCTGGGTTGGGGAGGTACTGGGTTGGACAGGTGCTGGGTTGGGGAGGTACTGGGTTGGACAGGTGCTGGGAGGTACTGGGTTGGACAGGTGCTGGGTTGGACAGGTGCTGGGTTGGACAGGTGCTGGGTTGGACAGGTGCTGGGTTGGACAGGTGCTGGGTTGGACAGGTGCTGGGTTGGACAGGTGCTGGGTTGGACAGGTGCTGGGTTGGACAGGTGCTGGGTTGGACAGGTGCTGGGTTGGGGAGGTGCTGGGTTGGGGAGGTGCTGGGTTGGACAGGTGCTGGGAGGTGCTGGGTTGGACAGGTGCTGGGAGGTACTGGGTTGGACAGGTGCTGGGTTGGGGAGGTACTGGGTTGGACAGGTGCTGGGTTGGGGAGGTACTGGGTTGGACAGGTGCTGGGTTGGACAGGTGCTGGGTTGGGGAGGTACTGGGTTGGGGAGGTGCTGGGAGGTACTGGGTTGGACAGGTGCTGGGTTGGGGAGGTACTGGGTTGGACAGGTGCTGGGTTGGGGAGGTACTGGGTTGGACAGGTGCTGGGTTGGGGAGGTGCTCAGCGGTACTGGGTTGGACAGGTGCTGGGTTGGGAGAGGTGTTGGTGGCATGGAGCTTGTTATGTTGGAGGCTTCACACGTGCTCCACATACAGCTGCCTGGGAGGTTAGAAATGGAGTGAAACTTTGCTCCATGGGCGGTACTGGATGCATTGCTCAAGGTGAATTTGAAATGCTAGTCCAAGATAGATAAACTGAGGGAAACATGGCTAACTTGGAGAATGTGTCCATTTTGCCCTAAAATTCATTATTATTTTGACAATCCACATGTTGGTGAATGACTCAGTCTTTTAGTGTGTGTTTAGTTTTAAGGGGTACCTACCTTGCAACTGTCAGCCAGGGGATGATTAATTTGTTACAGTGATCAGATTTACTTCACAGGGTGTCCACAGAATTATAAAGGTTAGTATCTAAACAAAAATAAAAACACAACACAGTGCATTTTATACGTTTTGGTTTCATTTAAGGTGCTATTTGTTTTTTCCACATCCCATGGTTGCTTAAAAGAACACTCCAAGTACCATAGCCACTTTCTGACACCTTACCTGGGGTCTACCAAATGCCTGCCGCCCCCCCAGAAGCTTCTCGGATGAGCAAAGACTGGTGATACTCACTGGATGAGAACTTTGGACTTGGAGTGTACCTTTTTAAGCCTAGATTGTGATTTATATTGCTATACCCTCATCCCTACAGCATGGGGTACCGCACATTAATGTAACTACATCTTCCAATGGTTTCTTGTTTACACCAGTTCATTGGCACTGTGCGTTCTTTAATAGAAGACAAGGATAATGTTTATTTGCTTTTTTGCTTTTACTAGGGACATAACTTGTGTTCTCAAAGACCCAGTGGTCTTCAGGGCTGCCATTGACCTCTTTGAGAATCACCTGCGGACAAACTACTCAGAGATAGATGTTATTGCAGGTAAGTCAATCTGTCAATAGCTTTTAAACTGGGCTGGTACGTGTTTTATAGTAAACCTGTATCACAAGAAGAAAATATATTGGCTTGAGGCTTTAGCCGAGAGTCGAAACGCTACCGTTACATTCTAATTAAAGTCTGCATGTTGCACGTGTAAGAGCCTGGCCATTTTTTCTTGTTTTGATAGATTGATGGGAATTGTAGCCAACCCAGTCTGCAAGGAGTCCTAACAATTGTAACTATATGTCTTAAAGTGAACCTGCAAACAAAGTTTTTACTTATCTTAAATCTGCTCCAGATACATTAAATACGTGTTTCAAATTTGACTCCATAAATATAAGGTTGCTGGGTGGGGAGTATTAATCCCAGGGTATAGTTAAAAGCATAGCAGTTAATTTTACTAACATACTGATTCTCTCCTCCAGGCATTGACTCCCGTGGCTTCTTGTTTGGCCCAGCGCTAGCACAGAGGTTTGGCATTGGCTTTGTCATGATTCGTAAGAAAGGTAAACTACCGGGACCAACGGAATCTGTGTCTTACACCTTGGAATATGGAGAGGTACGCAGTGAATTAAAGCAATACTTCATAGCCAACACCAGGAGCCTGACACTTCTGGGCCTCTATGCATGTTGCAGAAAATAATAGCAACTTTTAGATTGCTGTACAAGTTATATACAGACTGCGGTCCTGTCACTTAAACCACAACGTGTCGCAAGCATCTTCTGTTAGGATAACTGGTCGAGTTAGAATGCAATGTACTTTACTTTGGATATTATTTTGTGGGGGAGGGGAGGGGAGGGGAGGGGAGGGGGAGAAGGAAAAATTGTGTAATAATTCATTGCTGTTTTGTCAAGAAAAATCAGGGTAATTTTTAGAGCTCCAATTGAGAAAAGTAATTTGGAGTCACAGTATAGATGTGGAATAATTATTCGGGTAAAGGGAAAATATAGACACACTCACACTCTCACTCTGCAGTTAATCAGTGACTGCACTAATCACAATTGCAGGGTTAAGAGGACCGGACAGTGCACCCAGACCACTTTAATAAGCTGAAGTAGTCTGGATGCCTATAGTGTCCCTTTTTAAATACACGTGAAGTAAAAACAAATCAAAAAGTGAGCATAGCAATAAAAACAACGCGTTTGTGATTCTGAATCACGATCACAAAAGGAGCTCCACCAGTACAAGGAGGTGAAATGATCCGGCTGGGAATTGCTGCTTGATCTTTGCTTCTTCTAAGTTCACGGTCGACTTTTAATAGGCTCTACAAAGTGTGAGTTTCCTGTTTGGGATATGTTCAAATATTAACACCTAGCATATTACACTATGTGTTCTTTTATGTTTACCTTATAGGATATATTTATTCCTGTATATTTTATGAATGTACAATTGTATTGGTAACTATAGCCACTGTCTGTCTCTTTTTATCCTGTTTTTGTTTTTGATTTATTTTAGTGTAAAAAGTGACATTACACTTAAGGGTTTTATTATAGCACCTTTTATTCCATTCACTATATGGCTTGTGAACCTTGTCGGGGGGGAAAGCTGACGCGTTTTGCTTTTGGGGGAGTTGTTACATTGATACTATAATCTTAACCTTTATTTCTCTGTATCTTTTCAGGCTGAACTTGAAATTCAGAAAGATGCAGTTCATCCTGGCCAGAAAGTAGTGATCATTGATGATCTGCTTGCCACAGGAGGTAAGCCGTTCACGTGTGTGTTGCCATTGCAGTATGTCAGGGCACGATAGCAGGTCCCGGGTGCTGTGGAGTTTTTGCAGGAGTAGGTTTCGGCTTTAACATGGGAGCCCACTGTTTAATGGTCCATCTAATCTTCCAGTTAAGCCTTTCGATAAATAATGGCCAATTAATCCACAAAATATGGCACAGAAGAAAACCTTGTCTTGGTGGAATGGATCAACAACTGTATATTGATGGGGAAGACCATTCTAATTCATCTCAACAGATAAAGTCAGATGGGTATAACGTTCAGAATTAAATCGATTCAGCAAAAGTATTAGTCTTGATAAAAAGAGATGAGACCGGTTGTGGTCAGAACACCAATCACTCTGGAGCAAAACCCAACTGTGTTATGGTTGCTGAGACTTGGATTGCAAAGGGCCCTTAACTTGGGAAGAGCCATGCAATCCATAGGAAGTGTGAGATACTGCTTGTCATGATAAACTCACAGGGCTAATGGTATTTGTCATGTAATGGGTAAAGCCAACACATCTGATGTGACTGAATGAGGTAAAAGAGTATACACACCTGTAAGCAGGGATCTGGTCCTAAGCCTGACTCCCTTGTATTGCAGAGGTCGTAATAACTATGGATAGAAATGTCAAATTAAGATTTGACATAAACTACAAACCTTTGGATTGTACTGTTTGAGGACAACTTAACGGTCATTGACTTACATTATGGCAAACGTTTTTGGAAGCATTTTGTATTTGTAGGACTCTCTAAATGACATGCATACCATGTGTTGTATTGAGTCAAGTGTCTACATTCCAGAGATAAGACCCGATTAGAAGCAGGTTTGGTGGAAGGATGTAGACAAGAGAACTGCAGGTTTTGAAAGCTGTTGATAGATATACCCCAATAAGAAGATGCATAACCAAATGTTTTTGTTTGGGGTACATCTGCTAAACACTGATTTGTATTTATTTTGTATGGGGGCAGCGGAGTGTCCCTTTAATGCAAAATTAAATAGCCACAAATGCTTTCTTGGAAGCTGCTGCATATTACCCAGAATTCTCACATACCGTCTACATTGGTAGAATGTATCAAGGCTGTTGAATTCAGCACCATCACAGTTCTGTACTGATCTCTTACTGTTTATTGCCTCTAATTATATTAACAAGATCTGTTTCTCTATCTTACAGGGACACTGAGCGCAGCGTGTGAATTGATAAAACGAAGGCAGGCAGAGGTCCTCGACTGTTTAGTCTTGATCGAGTTGCGATCTTTATGTGGCGCAGACAAGTTGAAGCCTTACAGAACACATTCAGTGCTCAAATATGATTAGTTGGTTCCTGATCTAGACTGTCTGATACTGCAATGGCAGAACTGTGCTCTGAAGTGCCTAGAATGTGTTAACTTGCAAGAAATGCTTTTAACCGTACAATGAAGGGAATAAAGTGTGTACAAAAATGGTCTTGTTTGGTCCTGGAGAAGCAAGTCTTTGTTTTAATATGGCACAAATTCAGGACATGGACACTCAATCTAACGTATTTTTCGCTCCATAAGACGCACCTCACCATAAGACGCACCTAGTTTTTAGAGGAAGAAAGCCAGAAAAAAAATATTCTGAACAAACTGTCCCATAGTGTTTCTTACTATGGGACAGTTTGTACAGAATATTTTTTTTTTCTCCCCTGTCCCATAGTGTCCCCCCCTCCCCATAGTCTTAACCCACCCCCTCCCCATAGTCTTCACCCACCCCCTCCCCATAGACTTCACCCACCCCCTCCCCATAGACTCCACCCCTTGTTACTGGCAAAGGTACCGACTGCATGGACGTAAGTAAAAGCTCTGTCTATACAGATGTCTCTGTTTGAGGCAGACATCCCCTCATTTGATGCATAATTAGAAAATGCTCAATTCTCTTCTGCACTTGTATCCATTGACAAGTTGAGAAACTGACTTTTTTTGTTTTTTTACATGGCACAAATTCTGTATATTGTGAAAGGGGGGTGTTTTTCCTGCATGGAAACATAACCGGTAGATAGCACGGTAATCCGAAAAGTTATCTTCACAAACTCTGTGTTCTGCACATAAGGTCTTGGATAGATTTTTATTATCCTACCCTCTCTGAAATTGGGTATGTCCTAGGACCGACCTACAGACAGAGGTAAAAAAGTGAGTTCCTTATGGTTGAGTATTTATGCAATAATGGAACACAATGGCATAAAGTGGGGCTTTTGCCTGGGTAAGGCAGCTTCTATATGACTTATGTTTTTGCATCAATATGCTACTATTTGGTCAAAATATATAAATATATTAAATAAATTATATGCATCAATACTTTTGACCTGGTATTGTGTACACCTACTTTTTAAATAATATGCAATATCAGACTCTTATCATTGAGGACAAAGATCAAAACCTATTGCTCAAATAACCACTACACTTTTCCTTAGATTTTTTATTTTATTTTTAAACTGGATTTTCAGGACCAAACACATATAAGATTGTTAGAGCTACAACCCAAACCCCACTGGAGGCAATGCTGGGTTGATTCTGCTATTTGGGTGGGGGCTGTTAAGCTCTTTCAGTTCAAGTAGTTTTTCTGGTTTAAGAAATTTAAATGTGACATCACTGGCTCGAGCTCACCATTGCTACTGTGGATGGATGTGGGTTCCCTGTCTAAATCTGATCTTTTACCTGTCCAGAGCTGGTCAAACCCTGCCTCCTATCTGATAGTTAAAGGAGACCATATTCAGAAATGCAGGGCTAATTCAGAGTAGTAATGCCCTTTAACCCCTTCACTGCCAACACCTGTTGAGAAAACCATTTTTATTTATAACCGGCATTTATAAAGTGCCAACGTATTCTGTAGCGCTGTACAATTGGGAAGAAAGAAAAACAGACGATACAACAGGTAGATGACCCTGCCCGTAAGCTTATAATCTAAAGCATAGGATTGCTTTCCAGACAAATATTTGGGAGATTAAAAGTTGTAGACAGTATACTAGCACTGGGTCTGAAATGTTCGTATAAACATCAGGTGTAAATAAAAAAAAAAAAAAAAACTATTGCCTCTAGGCATTTGTAAGAACCCTATGTGGGCCTAACCATGATGTCGGACAGACACGCACTGAGAGTTCCTCGCTCATAGCTGGATGAGGTGCTGTTTTATTAGATCAAACTATCCCTGCAGAGATGTATTTTAGCCATCAGGCACTTTTGTGAATTTACAATTTCTCCGCTGTTCTCCTGGAGCTCCGGTCCTTTGGACTTGCTGCCTAGTGTGCGCTTTGAGGTGAGTGGCAGCTGATCTCCTTGACAGGGACTTGCTGGCTTGAATTTACTAGGCACCCAAATGCTACTGCAGAGAAGGGAATATTTTTTTTATATGGCATTCGATAACATTTGTATGCAATTTTGGTTTTACCTGCTCGGTAGGAACAATCTGTCCCTCCTGATGTCCTAATCCTAGACACCATTCACAAACTCAGGAGGCTTTCCAATGTCGGGAACCTACCCAGGTCTTCAACCAAGGCACCTCGAGTGGAAGGGTCTGTTCTCATTAAGACCTGCTCTGGGCTCACTTTGCTGCACTAGATCTTCCCTAGACGTGCAATTTTGTTGCAGATTCCAGATTTTTTTTATATATATATATATATATACACATATACATATAAATAATGTGTGTTGGAAAGCCATTTGGACTGAATTTGTGGGATGAGTTATGATCCTATATAAACCCTACCCCCCACTTACCTTTGTCGCGCAAGCTGTTTGTTGTCTCCATAGTTACCTGCACTTCCGGTTCGTCGTTACCGCCAAGTCCTGTCTCCAGCAGCTCCTGCCTCCGTCTTCCGTGCCCGTCCACCGGCTTCTACCCGACTCCGCCACTTGCTACCCGGCTTCAGGTCACGAGACCGGCACGTCCACATAAGCATAAACGTGGGAAATGGCGTTAGGCTATTTCCCACGTTCGGGCCTAAAAACGTGTGGATAGGCTCCCTTTATTACTTAACCATTCGTGATTTTACACCATTCGTGTACTTCTGCGTTCGTGCGGCTAACAGCCGACCGCAGGGTACACGCTCCTCTTGTTTATTTTTGAATAAGCTACCGACCGCACTAAAGGAACTTACGTTCGACTATTTCATCCGTTCGTTTGTTCATCCGACCACAGGTACATACAATTGGCTTTCGTTTGCAAATCTGTTTTGTATGCTCCATTTAGCCGAACGCAGGAGTTCTCTCATTACAGTTCTCCTGTACATTCATTTACTGAACACAAGAGGCTACAGTGTTTAAATTCACTAATCTACTGTAATAGTATAGTTATGCTTTCACGTATCTAAGAACTCACATTATTTATCCTATATGTATTTGTGTTTTTATTATATGGCTCTTAAAGTCACCACTGGTTAAATAATGTGTTTTTAATTTTTTCCGCTATGGTCACATAATTATGGGTCACCTATTTTTTACAGGGTAAATCTTCTTAAAGGCACAGTTTCTCCACTTTCTTATAAGTTAAGTTATAAAGTACACTTCCAGGCATTATCATACCCTGCTGAGACTTAGTCTATTGTACTTTCCCTTATGTATTAGTCTTCTACACAACTAAGGTCTCCGCTCATAGGTTAAGCCTTACGGTCCTTTTTCACCAGCTCTTTACAGACCATTAGCACGATTAAAAAAAAAAAAAAAAAAAAAACTTCTGTTCCTTAAAAGTCCTTATATACTGGTTCCTTACACTTAGTCAGCATGTTTTTTCCTGTATCAGTTAAGGTTTACCAGTTCTCTTTCCCTCCGAGGCCTCATTCAGCCTCCCCACCTCCCAAAGTGGGTTCTAAACTTCAAACGGGCCAGATCTGTGTTTCCTCACTGCGATTATTTCATCAATCACACAAACCTACACCCCCCCCCTTGCTTCTAGTTATACTTTTCTTCAAACAAAGCTCCAAGAAGAGGTTCCTAGTATCCCGCATTTCTGTAACAGGTAAGAAGGTTTACCATTTTACGTTTTCCCTTGAGGCCTCATTCGGACTCCACGTTCTCATACAGCCCCCCACCTCCCAAAGTGGGTTCTAAACTTCAAAAGCTAGCTAAGCATCATGGGAAAGGTGGTTCAGAAAATTTATGGTGTCACGATTAGCCATCACTGCACTAGTGCATCTCCAGACCGTGCCCTTTTATTTTCACTATTAGATTAACTTATGGTAAGGATATCACTTACCCCAAAGTTTGCTTTACTCTGTTTTCACATACAAATAATGCTCCTTGTACAATCACTGCTACAAGTTTTCATACACTTTCGCAAAATGTGCAGTTACATTCTCGGTATGTTGTATGCCTCAGAAACCACTCATTTTGTAATATCTGTACAAATGCTTCCCCTCCCCCCACCCCCAAACTACTTCGGGCTCTATGCAATTCCCTCAAAAAAATAGCCCCCAAAAAACCCTGCAAGTATTCCCAGCAGTGCAGCTTACTAAAAGAATTGGAACATATGGCCATAGGAATGATATGCTACATTGACGCTTCATCTACTGTTTGCCTTCAAGGTGTGAGCTTACACTTTCAGATACATGAGTGACTTCTGGGAGAGAGATGCATTACTCTACAGGCTGGTACTCTGTATAAAAAGGTGTGAGTGAGGCTTTAGGCACTAGACTTCATATTGCAAAATAAATTAAATGCAGACGGTTAATGAAAGTGCATATCATACAATTCTATCCACCTTGACTGTTTGATTTCTAACATTTGTAGGACTTTGCATGTGTTTTTCGGGGTTGGATTCTTTACCAAGGTGCATACAAGATAAGAGTAAGTCTATATCCACCTCTGCATGTTCCCAGATATATCCCAGCTCAAGTAAATATTATTTCTGCTAAAGAGAAAATACATCATTACAAAATGAAACAAAAATAGCTTTGAAAATGTATCTATAAAAAGGAACACTGGAGCATTTGAGAATACAAAGTCTGACTCTTAATGCACTGTTCACCATCTTACATTAGTAAAAAAGTGAGACGTCCAATATAACCAAAAGACAAGCAATATATTGCAAATTTGTTTAATCCAAAGAGCACTTCAATGAACAAGAACATTTGCTTTTCACAGTAATAAAAACACAATAACCAGTAGATACACAAACCACTTATTTACACGTGCAAAATGTTTGTCTAGCTCCATAACCAGATAACAATAAACCTATGGAACTTTATATCATAGACAACTCCCATTACATGCCACCAGTGTGAAACTTGATCACCTCAAAAATATCTCACATCAGTTGTAGTGACAAACCTAGCAGCTAATGGAAATAGTGTAACATTTAAAACTAGTTATTGTGGAAAGATCAGTTCTGGGTCAAAGTGCTAAAAGTGGTGCAAACATGTTCCCACTTCTAAGACTTTTGTCCCATAATTGATCTTTAAGAAAGGTGCCAACATGCTATTCAGAGACACCAAGAGGGCTTTTGATTTTTCCTTCAGAATGCAAACTGGAACAGAACTAAAAACGCACCTTTGTTTACATAGGAATGTTTCCATTAAGAAGACACTGATTTATCATATTGCAAACCCTCAAAAATGTTTAAGTTTCTTATGAGTGGGACTACGTTGACGGGAACCATTGTGAATTCCCAATAAAGTTTGGATTTTTTCCCTCTTAATCCTAGTATTGGTATAAGAAAAATGCAAAAAATATATATATTAAAATCATGATTTGATGCAATTTGCACAAAACTGCAGTCCAAATTTGCCTTTCAGGCTAAGAAGAAGTTCACTTTAGTTCAACAGAATTATGATCACGGAAAGTAGGGGGATGAATTGTAGAATCAAATGTCTGTGGTACAGAGTCTTTCAGTAAAAATAGTTGCTTGTAGATGGGAGAAAGCAAGCACTCCGATTGAGAGGGGGATACCAGTATGTTCACTTTAATTCTTCTTCTTTCACGGCCTTGGCCAGACGTTCCATGATTAGATTAAGGTCTGTATGTTTATTTAGTTTATAGTAGGTGTCCTTTCGTACTGGATGAATGCTTAGCCAATCAGGAAGAAGTTCTGATAAAAATGCAAGATGTTTCTCCATTTCTCCTGTATATGAAATAAAGTACAATTTAACACAATGACTGGCAAAAGGATGACTTTAAATATTTTCCAAATACCTTAAAATGTACAGATTGCATTAAAAACACAAACGTCTGAGATGTCAGAATTTTTTATTTTTTTTAGTTAAAGAGACTGATCTCTGCATAGCCAACTATTCCAATCTGGCAACCTTACCAGCAATTGTCACTGGGCAAGACAACCTCAAATTGTGGCTGAAGAGATTAGTGCCATATAACTGCTAATAATCCTACTGAGTGGCTGTATCTCTCGTGCAGAGTGCTGGCCTGTATTCTGGATCTGTTCTGCCCTTTTGTATGGAATCAGTGCAAGATGCATGGCCTTTATCTCTCTGTAATGGCACAAGATGAGCTAAAACCAGCTTGAGAACTAAGCGGGGACCCAAAAAAGGGCAGGCTTATTGAGCAGTTGTCCATCCTCCGCACTCTAGCAACTTGTTTTTTGCTTACCTACTGAGTATTTAAGATTGGTTTCCCCTATATGTTGCATTAGTGGTCTTCAGTATTATCAAGTTATTGTTAATTACCAATATACACGTGCTTTCGGCATTCTTCCATCTACCTTACAGCTGCTATGTGCCGTTTACCCCTTCTAATCATACAGTGTATTTGGGCTTAGTCTTTCCGCCACCATACTTTTAGCTAGACATTCCTATCTGCTGATTACTTATATGCAGGGGTCATACGCTTTCTCCATACTTTCATTAGTATGAATGCTGGCTTAGAGCTGCCATGCAAAATTCTCTGCTACTGAACAATGCACCTATTCGGGTTTTTGGAGGGTGTTAAACATTTTTTAAAAAGTAAAAAACAATTTTAGTGTGGAGGACAAGCTCACCTGAAGACATTGATGAGTGGTAACTGGATATAACTCTGTTGCAAGCTACCTCAACCGTCAGCGCAGGCTTTTTTTCTGCCACAAACACATTGCGCAGGATGCGTGCCAGCTCTGGCATTCTGGACATCATGAGGAGTTTCTCTTCTTGCTGGGGACGACGAGTCATCACAGCTTGCAGCTTCTGCGCCTCTTTGGCCCGAATCTTTTGTAAATATTAAAATGGAACAAATTATGTATTTTGCAAGTCAAACTTCACAAGGTTATTAACAGTTTAGGTGTATTTATCATGCAAAGAGTAGATTTTATAACAGAATGTTACATTAATAAAGTTGCTGCAAATTTACAGTGGCTAAAAATACTGTGAGTCCTATAAGCTTATACCCTTAACAAAATAATTTCCATGACATACACATCCCACAAGCGTTCAGTATTCACATGGGTCCTTCAGCTACAAGTTACTAGTTCACTCGAATACTACAATTTCTAGTAACATCAGGATGACATATGCATTTCAAAAGCATCAAATTCGGGGCAATAAATAAGTAGCTGGCAATCTACAGCCATCAGGCAAATGTGGGTGTTATTCAAGAAATTTAAATACTGAGGTAGTTCTGAGGAGATCTAGTCACAAACTGGCGGGATATTGCCACCCAATATACATATCTTACTCCCATCATCACAGAATATGTGAGTGATATATAGTCAATCTGGCACAGTAAGGCAAAGATATATAAATGGCAGCCATTTGGAAAGCATTGTTACAATTTAACATAAAAACTAGTAAGCGACTTAAGGTTAAACACATACCCTCTCAAGCAGGGACTGGGACACTCCTTTGAGAGCACTTGATGTAGTATTTGGTTTATTCTCCACTGGAGGTACAGTTTTAGTTTCTGCACTACTAGTGTCCGTGGTTCGCAACGCCAGGTTAGCCAAAGCCTTTTCCATCTGCAGGAAGTTAGAAAAACCGTTTAGTCATGCAGTTTAGATATACATTCTAATCACTGTCCTAGTAAAAACACATTGTTTACTTAAATTAGTAAGTTCATAAGATTACACTGAATATGTATTAATCATTGGCAAACCATAACCAAATTAAGATACATTAAATCTTACCTTTGGTGTCATCACTCCTCGTGCCCTAGACAACACATCTTGAGCGGTTGAAAGTTTCTCTGTCTGCGGAGGCAATGGAAGTTCAGCTGCTTCGATCTCTGGCACCTCATCAACTTTAAAACGTGGATGCCAACGGGACAGCTTGTCATCTGGCACCAACAGTGGGGGATCCAAAGTTTCCAGGAACAACTACATGCAGACAAGCATTAATTTTAGTGCAAGCACATTATAGATAAGTAAAAAAAAAAAAAAAACTATAAGCATTCCTTTGAATTTAGAATGCCTCAATAAGGAAGCAATTATTTTCTGATCAATAAGAAAATAATGGATCTAGCACAAGCTACCTTTGTCAACAGAAATTCACTTTCTTGAACAGTGGGCTTTTATGATAAAACTTTCTGCTACCATTCCTTTCACACTGTTGTAGCACTCAGAGGACATTTAGAAAAACAAGAAATTGGTCGTCTTTGTGCAAAAAACTAGCTACCCAGTAGCAAGCATGATGAAAGATAATATCCTGTTCGTAACATACCTTGTGATGCTTCTTGACTATACTAATCAGATTTCTGTTAAACAGACACCTGCGTTGTAGCAAGCGCGATGCTGTGAGCTGGAGGCATCCATCCACTTTATCCCCTGGAGAGTAGAAGTAAAAAAAAAAAAAATTAGGAGAAACCAAGGAAATCCTATATCAGTATTAATACTAATTTATTTGCTGAATAATGATTTAATACTGACAGTCTCAACATAATTATACAAAGCTTGATCTGAAGTAACTCACCATCTTCAAGAATAGGTTCCATAGTAAGCTGAAAGTCTGTCTTTTTCATCCCATTCTTAAACGTCGGGATGTTTTTCTCCTGTCTGAAGGTGTATCCATTTGGGTACACAGTCTTTATTTGACCCACATTGTGCTCCTCAAATTGCCTGAAGGAATACAGAAGCAATTAAACAAAAAACAACCAAACCATAACAGAACAGAAGGGATGCAACTATATAACTCAAACACCCACTTACTTTCTCATCATGTCTTGGACACCTTGCTTGACTTTGGAGAAAGTGACAGTCTCCGAACGGTTGAAAAGCATGCTCACAATTGTGTCCATGCTGCGGAACATCTCTCCCAGGACTTTGTACTTGTAAGGAAGAGAAAGACCAGGAGGAATGTCTTGGGCAAGGTTATGGAAACGCTGGTATGCTGGAGCCTTTTCACTAGAACAAAAAAAAGAAAAAGAAAAGAAAACGCATTGTTACCTCACTCTACAACAAGTATGAAAGATACTGCGAGCATTGACTGTCTCAGACACTTACCTTTCCTTTGTAGTCCGCTCTGTCAGATCAGGGGCCGGAATCTCTAATTTCTCCTCTGCTTTCTTCTCCCTGATCTTTGACTCGAGATCCTGAGCACGCTTTAGTCTAGCTTTAAGGTCAGCGAGTGTAACTTTTCCTTCTGAAGGTGCAGGGGGAAGCTTAACTTTTTGAGTCAATTCCTGAATCCTCTGCAGGCGAGATTTTAATTCCACAATACTCTCCTTTGATTGTGCCTAGAAGGACAAATCAATAACTTACCATGACTATCCAAGCAACACATTGATAATAAACACAAAAAAAAAAAACACACACAAAAAAAAAAATCACTAAAATGTATTATCTTTAAGTATTTCATAGAGGAGTTTTCAGCAGACATACAAACTGCTATCTGAAGTTACAGATCTTCATATTTTTTCTGTAGTGCTGCGCTACTAGTCAATCCTTAGAAGTTACTTCCCACTGCAAACTATAGAAAAACACTTCAAGACTAAATTTTCACTTGTTTACAGAAGTGTGTGTGTGTGTGTGTGTGTGTGTATTTGTAGCACAGAATTTCCACTAGCTTTTGACAAGTTTGATCCTCCCAGTAAGTTGAGCATTCAGAAGTTAACAGAACACAAACAAAACATACCTTGGCTTCAGGTGTGTCCGGTTTACTTGTCAATCCATTGTTTGGAGAAATCCTCACATTGACCAAATCTTTTATTTTCTTTCCCAGGGATGGCGGAGTTAAACATTGCAAATCCACTTTGGAACATGGGCTGCAAGGCTGAACACAAAAAAGTTGGAATATTAGCATCCAATAGCAACACGTTGGCATAGTTATTGGAAGTTGCAAGCATTAATTAATTGAATAAGATTGCAACGGTAAATCTCAGACATATCGATTCATTTGGGTGTGGATTAAAAGGCATGTCATTCTGACAAACTGACTGAAACAAATGTTTGCACAAGTCTACCAACTAGTGCTGTACTGTTCTAATAACCAGGATTTTTTTCCCCTTTTGCAGACCAGAATATTTTGTTAGAGACTAGGTCTACTCAATGAAAGTTCAGAAACAGAACAAATACTCCATTATAATATTCGATCTTAAAGGAACATTACAGTTTTCTAAATAAAAAACACATATTCCTAAAACTAGTGCCGGAGTGGTTTTGGTGACCGCCCCCATAGTGCAATGAAAAGGTGAGTTTACTCCGCCTTTCTCCCTCGCTGGTCTTGCCACAGCTGGCACCACCTCCATGGCTTAGATCACCAATCTTGATCTCAACAAATCCAGAATGCTTTCCTGTGGGAAAGCATTGAGGATATTGCACATGCAAGGCAAAACGTTGCACGGTGCTAATTAGCAATGAGGAGCGTTCAGAGTCTCCATGCAGAGAATGAAGACTGATCGTAGGTGCGCACACTGCAGCACTGGATTAGGAAACACTTTTAGTGGCCGTCTGAGTGCCAGCAACGTATTAACACTGCCTTTTCTCTGAAAATCAGAGTGCAGTGTGCCAGTAGGACACCAGGAGCACTACATTAAGCGGTAGTGATTTTGAGGACTCTAGTGACCCTTTAAAATTCTGGTTTCTCCAACTGCAGGAGTTATAAATGCAATACAATTCTGTAAGCTTGTTTGAGCAGGGTCTTCATCAACCTATCATTCCTGTGATTTTTCTTGTAATTGTCATATTTATAGTTAAATCCCCCCTCATAATATTGAGGAGAGCTATGGAATCTGTTGGAGCTATATAAATGGCAATAATAATCATACCAATCAGACCTCAATATAGTGGTTTTGAAAGAACAATGGCCCCCCCAAATCAAAAAGCATAATTATAATAGGTACAGACTCTAGATGTGGCCATTGCTGGTCTCTATACTTAAAGGACCACTATAGTTCCAGGAAAACACTTGTTTTCCTGGCACTAGTGTGCCCCCACCCTCAGGGGACCCACTCCTGCCGGGCTGGATGGAGAGGAAGGGGTTAAACTTACCTCTTTCTCCAGCGCCGGGCGGGGAGCTCGCCTCCTCTCCGGCTGAATGCGCATGTGCAGCAAGAGCCGCGAATGCATTCAGCCAGTCCATAGGTAATAATTGATAATTATCAATGCTTTCTTATGGACGCTGGCGTCTTCTCAACGATTTTCACAGTGAGAAGCGCGGAAGCCCTCTAGCGGCTGTCAATGAGACAGCCACTAGAGGCTGGATTAACCCATTTATAAACATAGCAGTTTCTCTGAAACTGCTATGTTTATAGAAAAAAAGGGTTAATCCTAGCTGGACCTGGCACCCAGACCACTTCATTAAGCTGAAGTGGTCTGGGTGCCTATAGTGGTCCTTTAAGTCAACCATTTAGTTCCCCTTCCAAACAAACTAAATTGCATGTGCCATTTCATCAGTAACCAAATACAGGGCAAGCAACAAATGTTTTACTTCTTTCAGCCTCTCTTACACCTCAACAAAATTGTTGTGCAAAATTTTAAAGAACTGAAAGCAATGAAATGTTTTTACAGATTCCCTTTGCTTCCATGGCAATTGCTCCACTTCCAGAAATAAACTGTTTTATTGTTGACAGGACCATCAGCTCTTGACTTTATTTGTATACAACTGAAAGTTTCAAACGCTGCGTTAATATATTTTCTCTTAAATTTAAAAAAAAAAAAAAGGGCAAAAAAATAACTGGTTTGGGCATCTATAGTATATCTCTAAGTTAGTAGTGAAGCTCAGTTTACAGCCAGCCACCAAATGCAAATATGCCAATTAATTTAATGCACTGGAATATGCATATTTCCATTATAATTAAAATAAACAGCATCAAAATGCTGATAATTTACATCCCAACAGAAAATAGTCTGCGCTTAATATGCGAAACCAGGGGAGTCATGGAACAAATATCAAAGTAAAATGCTCTCTACCTTAAAAAAAATAAACCCCCCCGTCTCCCTCTACTAACCCCCCCCCCGTCTCCCTCTACTAACCCCTCCGTCTCCCTCTACTAACCCCCCCCGTCTCCCTCTACTAACCCCTCCGTCTCCCTCTACTAACCCCCCCCGTCTCCCTCTACTAACCCCCCCCGTCTCCCTCTAACCCCCCCCCGTCTCCCTCTAACCCCCCCCGTCTCCCTCTAACCCCCCCCCCGTCTCCCTCTAACCCCCCCCCCGTCTCCCTCTAACCCCCCCCCGTCTCCCTCTAACCCCCCCCGTCTCCCTCTAACCCCCCCCCGTCTCCCTCTAACCCCCCCCGTCTCCCTCTAACCCCCCCGTCTCCCTCTAACCCCCCCCGTCTCCCTCTAACCCCCCCCGTCTCCCTCTAACCCCCCCGTCTCCCTCTAACCCCCCCGTCTCCCTCTAACCCCCCCCGTCTCCCTCTACTAACCCCCCCCCGTCTCCCTCTACTAACCCCCCCGTCTCCCTCTACTAACCCCCCCGTCTCCCTCTACTAACCCCCCCCCCGTCTCCCTCTACTAACCCCCCCCCCCGTCTCCCTCTACTAACCCCCCCCGTCTCCCTCTAACCCCCCCCGTCTCCCTCTAACCCCCCCCGTCTCCCTCTACTAACCCCCCCCGTCTCCCTCTACTAACCCCCCCCCCGTCTCCCTCTACTAACCCCCCCCCCGTCTCCCTCTACTAACCCCCCCGTCTCCCTCTAACCCCCCCCGTCTCCCTCTAACCCCCCCCCCGTCTCCCTCTAACCCCCCCCCCGTCTCCCTCTAACCCCCCCCCGTCTCCCTCTAACCCCCCCCGTCTCCCTCTAACCCCCCCCGTCTCCCTCTAACCCCCCCGTCTCCCTCTAACCCCCCCCCCGTCTCCCTCTAACCCCCCCCCGTCTCCCTCTAACCCCCCCCCGTCTCCCTCTAACCCCCCCCCGTCTCCCTCTAACCCCCCCCGTCTCCCTCTAACCCCCCCCGTCTCCCTCTAACCCCCCCCCGTCTCCCTCTACTAACCCCCCCCCGTCTCCCTCTACTAACCCCCCCCCGTCTCCCTCTACTAACCCCCCCCGTCTCCCTCTACTAACCCCCCCCGTCTCCCTCTACTAACCCCCCCCCGTCTCCCTCTACTAACCCCCCCCCCGTCTCCCTCTACTAACCCCCCCCGTCTCCCTCTACTACCCCCCCCCGTCTCCCTCTACTACCCCCCCCCGTCTCCCTCTACTAACCCCCCCGTCTCCCTCTACTAACCCCCCCGTCTCCCTCTACTAACCCCCCCCGTCTCCCTCTACTAACCCCCCCGTCTCCCTCTACTAACCCCCCCGTCTCCCTCTACTAACCCCCCCGTCTCCCTCTACTACCCCCCCCCCGTCTCCCTCTACTACCCCCCCCGTCTCCCTCTACTAACCCCCCCCGTCTCCCTCTACTAACCCCCCCGTCTCCCTCTACTAACCCCCCCGTCTCCCTCTACTACCCCCCCCCGTCTCCCTCTACTACCCCCCCCGTCTCCCTCTACTAACCCCCCCCGTCTCCCTCTACTAACCCCCCCCCCGTCTCCCTCTACTAACCCCCCCCCCGTCTCCCTCTACTAACCCCCCCCCGTCTCCCTCTACTAACCCCCCCCCCGTCTCCCTCTACTAACCCCCCCCGTCTCCCTCTACTAACCCCCCCCCGTCTCCCTCTACTAACCCCCCCCCCCGTCTCCCTCTACTAACCCCCCCCCCCCCGTCTCCCTCTACTAACCCCCCCGTCTCCCTCTACTAACCCCACCCGTCTCCCTCTACTAACCCCACCCGTCTCCCTCTACTAACCCCACCCGTCTCCCTCTACTAACCCCACCCGTCTCCCTCTACTAACCCCCCCCGTCTCCCTCTACTAACCCACCGTCTCCCTCTACTAACCCACCGTCTCCCTCTACTAACCCACCGTCTCCCTCTACCCCCCCCGTCTCCCTCTACCCCCCCCCGTCTCCCTCTACCCCCCCGTCTCCCTCTACCCCCCCCCCGTCTCCCTCTACCCCCCCCCCGTCTCCCTCTACCCCCCCCCTAGTCACCCCCTCCCCCCGTGTTGCCCCCCCCCACGTGTTGCCCCGTGTATTACCGTTGTCTCCCCCTCCTGGGGCAGTCGCAGTTTCTTCCTGGCTGATTTCCTCTCGGTGTGGCCGGTTTCTGGCTCTGAGTCCAGCCGGCTCCGTTTCTTGCCGCTGGGCCCCACACATCGCGGGGTCTCGGAGTCTCTCTCGGGGGCTCTCTCCGGGGTGCGCGGGGGCTGCAGCAGCTCCTCCAGCCGGGGCTTCTTAGTGCGGGTCCCCACCCGCTCCACCACCGCCGCCCCCGGCAGCGCCTTCCTCCGCTTGGCCGCATCGTGCCCCGCCGGCCGCTTGGTCTGAGAGAAGTAATCCGTGACCCGAGCCTGAGCCATGCCGACCGCTATTGAGAGAACCTGGCGCCAAACACTGAGAGAACTCCGAGAGAACGCTGCGACCGGAAACACGTCACGCAAACACTAACTTCTCATTGGCTGCAGCGCTCCGGGTGGGAACCTGCATTTCGCGCGTAAACTGTGCCTAGCGCATGCGCACTCTCTCGGACTGTTCCACTCCAGCGAAGGGGAGGGGGCAATTTGTTTACTAAATTGGTACAGCCTTAACTTAACCATTTGCTTTCCACAATTCTAAATAAAAAATGTTTTCAGTTATCTAAATGTTATATTGACATATCCCCAAATAACTCCAGTCAGTCAATCCCATATGTTTAATGACCAGAGAAACCAAATACAGAGTTTATAAAGTTAAAATAAAGTGAGATGAAGCAAAACATTTAGAAAAATTCTGCATATAAATGCAATTTCATGTTTATTACTGTTATTACGAATATTAATATGGATCTTATTGACCGATTTCCAGGCCTTCTCAATCGCCCCTAACAGAGTGATTCACAAAAGTCTGAATTGTCACTAAGTCAATGTTAATTTTTAAATAAATTTCACATTCAGATATTTGAGCCTAAATTTCACAAATCTTTGGAAAAATATACTCATTGTTACTGAATTAAGCCCTAATACTTATACAATATGCCCCGATACGATGCGTAAAAACATTTAGATAGATGTTGCGTAAAACTTATTACTAAACTCTGTTGTAGATTATTGTTGATGTGTAGAAAGTGACACAGACAAAGGATCCAATACTTATATTCAGGGGAATCCAAATTATATCAGGCACCTGGGGAAGCAATCAACACAAATGGTTGCGAGTCCAGAATTACTTCCTGCTCGTTTATTCAAAGTAGGGAATATTTATACACAATATTGTCGCAGTTTAGCTTGAAAGTTTAAAAATAAAGTTTAAAAATAAATAATGTAGTTAAAGATAGGAAAGTCAAAAGATAAAATGAGTTAATGTGGCTACATATTTCAAAAGATGTAAAATTAGTTTACAAAACAATATGTGGTTACATATGTCATAAGATAGGAAGGTCGCAGAGACAAGATTAGCTATCAGACAGTGACACAATGTACAGTGTCTCAAAATAAATGCTCCGGTGGGGGCTAGAATACACAGAGAACGCAACTTATGCTGACACGTATACAGCATTTTAAAGAGAAAACGTTCATTACATATAAAGAACATCAGATATAGGCCTTAAGTTAATAACGCTGACCATTGGAATCAAGATTTATTCCATCACAAAAGCCAAGGAGTCTGTTTCAATAGGAATAATTGGTTTATGGGGATTTGGCATGGCCATACCATGCTAAAACATACAAATATAAGGAAATGAAACTGTGAGACAAAAACTGAAGGGATTGCACCCAAAGTGTCCTTGCGTCATAACCACTAGAG
Source organism: Pelobates fuscus (assembly GCF_036172605.1). Lineage (NCBI taxonomy): Eukaryota > Metazoa > Chordata > Amphibia > Anura > Pelobatidae > Pelobates > Pelobates fuscus. Next base: position 23,229,742 of record NC_086328.1, read on the forward strand.
TAAGCTGAATTGGTTGGGGTGCGGTTATAGTCAATACGTCAAATATTACACTTCCGTTTGATGTTCAAGTCGTTTAATCTTATGTTCAATGTGAAATTGTTAAATTTTTTTAATCGCTTTTACCCCGTGTATGTGACATTAAAGTTTCTTATTGCAAATATTAGTTTGACCAAGGGTCGACTCCCAACCACAAGGATGATATCGAAATTCTCTGGAAAATGGGGTTCTTTGGAAAACAGGATACATTTGCAGTCTCGGGTTATTAACTAAAGTGTGTATTGTCAGGAATTTCTCAGTGTCGGCCAAATAAGCTAGAGTTGAACAGTTCTTCAAGTCAGCTGCAGTTTTAATTTGTCTCTTTTTGCCTCAAATGTGAAATTCAATTTGCATTTATTTTGGAGTTCCAACAATTAATACTTTGATGAATTAACATGTAAATCAGAGAGCCTCTCCGTCATTCCCCATGTACCTTCTAGCAACGAAGGGGGGGGGGGGTACTTTAATTAATCCAAAGCTGAACTGCAAAATGTAAGCTAAAATAGTTAAACTACCACCATAGCCAAGCTAGAATTTTTTTTTTCAATGTCTTGGTTTTTATTGACATTTTCATATATAGCAAATCAAAAAGGGTACAGAAAGTAAAAGGGGAGGGGGATGCAGACATTTGGTAGATCCAAACAGGGTTCTTGATAACGCAGATCAAGTATACAGGTACATTTGCAGAATGGATGTACAATATGGGTTGGAAATACATTGCAACTTAGGTCTAAAGTATGGGACAGTGGGATCGATTGACATTGCTATATGCTTACAGAGTCATCATGCGTCAGCCTGTTACAACAGGGTATTTACGTTGGATTAGTGAGCCGTCATTTTACTTGTTCCTGGGACCCTGCTAATACAGTTATGTAACATATCTGGGTCGGTTACTGATCCTGTCGTTGTCCATAGGTCTCATTCGTTCCCTCTATTACACCTTGGGACCTAGTTTTCTCATTCCTTGCCGTTGAGGTTTACTCCTGCTCTAGGGGGTTGTTGGTGGCGTGGGAGTGGGGTAGTTATGGGGAGGTAGTTGCTCACTGCTAGGTCGGTCAGTAGATAACTCAGTATATCAATATATCATTTTAGCAATCAATAGATTTGGGTTTAGCACCATTGTTGGTCTCTGACCTGAACCCATCTTTGCCAACGTGTAGTGTATGTGTGTTCCTCGTTCCTAAGGCAACTGGCCATTTGTTCATAACTGCTCGTCATGTCGAGACGTTTGAGAACCTCTGCTAGGCTTGGGCTTTGTGGTTGTTTCCACCTGTGTGCTATTGCTATTTTTGCTGCTATGAGGCAGTGGGTGAGTATGTGAAGTTCGTCCTCCTTGAGAGGGTAGGGGAATAGATGTAGTAGATAGCATTCTGGAGTCTTTGGCACCCTGACTTTTAATTCCTTTATGAGAAACAGTTCTAATGTGTCCCAGAATTTAACTATGTTCGGGCATGTCCAGAGCACATGAAGTAGTGTGCCTTCGTTATCATGGCATCTCCAGCACATGGGGGTCGTGCCTGGGTATATATGCGCTAGGCGTGAGGGTACCAAATACCACCTCATAAGTAATTTGCAGAACGCTTCTCTATGGGCCAAGCTGTATGTGGCTTTTTTCACCTTCCCTAATGCCTGCCGCCAAGTGGTTTGATCGATTTGTATTTTTAGGTCCTTCTCCCATGAGCTCATGTATGAGGGAGTCTCTTTATCTACTAGGTTCATAAGGGAGGTATAGCAAAAAGATAATGCCTTAACACCCTTTAGTTTTCCTTGGCATTTAAGGATAAATTGTGGCGAGGGGGAGTTCCTGCCAATATGTAGTTTACGGTCATGTAGGATGTTTTTTATGCGTAGGTATGTGAATAGTTCCCTAGAGGGGAGAGTAAAGGACTGTTGTAGCGTTGGGAAATGTATTACACCCTCATTGTCGAATAAGGTGCTTATACGGCAAATGCCGTGTCGTAGCCAAGCTAGAAAATTTTATTTTCTCATCTATTTTAGCCCAATTATTTCAATTTAATTGTCAGCAAATTACAATTATTTGTACCGGTAATGGCAACTTTCCATAAACCCTTTAGTTACTTAATACCCAAGTTCATAGCAAATAAATATTTTATTTTTTAAATCATTTTTATTTTCTTGCTTTTGCCTGTAAATAGTCAATATTCTGTGCGGTGCTTGGACAGTAACCCATAATAACCAGACTCATTCCGTGCACATTGTAAGCATACACACCTTAAAGGTGAACGTAAAGAAACCTGTGAATACATATTATTTATTTACATAGTGGTGTAACCCATTGCATGCCAGAAAGGTGTGGCACTTTAAACTTGAAAACAATTCTACAGATTCTGGATAGTTATAAAAATATTTAACCTGTAGTTCCCATTTTCATACATCAGATGGCAGCATCGTAACATGCAATAAGCTGTGTAGTTCTGTTGAGTCTGTGCATTGGTCATGTTGATGCCCAGTTAGTTTTGGACTTTGTCCAACTTTTGTAGAGACAAAAAATGGCCACGATGCTCTGTGCTCATAGTTGTGCTATTGCGAGCCCATTGAAACCAAACAGGAGGAAGAGGTAGAATGTCCATTAATCTGCATTTGTCATTTAATAGACATCAGTCTTGTACTGCATTGTTGGCCTTGTGACCCGGCCCGGCTTGTGGCTCCTAGTTCATCATTGCAGAGGAGAAATTAAATAAAAACTACTCCAAGGCATCGGAAAACATCTATATGTGTAGGCGTCCGAGAGATCAATTGCTGACAGTAGACTACCCCGCACATGGGTGCAAGATTTTAGCTGTGGCATTGTGTGAGAACTTAGAGGTCCAGCTAGAGATCGGGGTTCAATATGTAGTAAATGGCCAAAGAGGACCCATTTGCAGGAGGTTGTGCACCATGGTACGCAGTGCTTCCCCGTTTCCAGTTGCCATGTTTCAGGGCTATGTATTCGGTATAGATGCTGAGACATGAGATCGGAGACTAGGAGCATACAGAGGACAAATGTATCTTGCAAGGGGGCCTACAGGAAATCTAGTTAAAGCGACACTATAGTCACCCAGAAAACTGTATCTAATTGAAGTGGTCTGGATGTAGTGTCTCTGCTCTTTTAACCCTTCAATGTAATACATTACAGCTTTTTACAAACGACAATGTTAACATTGCAGGATTAAGTCCACCTATGGTATTTATATAAATTCTATATTGAAGTCAAACGGTCTGTATTGTTAATTGCTAATTAAGCAACTTATTTGTCATTGATTACCCAATCCTATATTCTTGTGAAGCAATATTGAAACAAGATTGTCATTATTTATGCATTCGTATCTCTATCCCTTTTTGCTGCAGAAGGCTGACAAAGTTAAATTACTTTATTTAACCCCTTAAGGACCAGACTTCTGGAATAAAAGGGAATCATGACATGTCACACATGTGTCCTTAAGGGGTTAAATAAATTATATTTTCTTAAAGTGACAGTATCAAATTTATTTATTCACCTGTGGTTGAGTTCCAAATTAATTTTCCCGAGAGTATTCTGTATGTCTGAGTGTGTGACTGTGAGTGTGTCTGTGTGTGTGTGTATGTGTGTGCATGTGAGTGTATGAGTGTGTCTGTCAGTGTGTGTGTGTTTGTGAGTGTCTGTCAAAATCAGCAAGAGTCTGTCATTGAGTCTGTGTGTGACTATCAGTGTGTGTCTTTCAATTAGTGTCTGTCAGTGTTTTCCTGTCTTTTAGTGTGCGTGTGTGTGTCTTTCAATGAATGAGTGTGTGTCAGATCAATGATTCGGTGTCTGTCAGTGCCGTCTGTGTGTTTGTCATTGAGTGTGTGTGACTGTCATTGAGTATCTGCCAGTGTGTCTGTTGGGGAATGTGTGTGTGCCAAATCAGCTAGTCTGTGTCTGTCAGTGACGTCTGTGTGTTTGTATCTGCCAGTGTGTGTCTGTCAGCCTGTCAGAGTGTGTGTTTAAAGGGACACTATAGGCACCAGACGACTTCAGCTCATTGAAGTGGTCTGGGTGCAGCTTCCCACTCCTTTAACCCTGCCAGTTTAATTATTGCAGTTTCTCAGAAACTGCAAGAATTACCTTGATGGATTAACGCCTTCCGAATGGTTAGGCGACCAAAAGTCGCCTAACTGATGCTGGACGATCTCACGCTGTGCATGAGGACATCCAGCGTCTGCAAAATCCACATTGGAAAGGATTGATACAATGCTTTGCTATGGGGAAGCCTAAGGCAAGCGCAGAGGCGAGCCTGACCCAGCGCTGAGGGACATCAGCGCTGGATTCAGGTAAGTGACTGAAGGAGGAGTTTTAACCCCTTTAGTGCAGAGCTAGGGGGGGAGGGGAGAGCAGCAGGGAGGGGGGCACTATAGGGAACTTTCCTGGCACTGTAGTATCCCTTTAAAAGGAGTAGGAAAACTTAGAGGCAGCTCACACTCTCAAGAGGTCCTCGACCTGCACCAATGTCAGCGCTCACTTTGAACTCCCAAGATTTGCCACTTTATTGAATAACCCTACAATGTGCTATAGACTAGCAACCAGTACTATTGGAAATAACCGTGGTTTCTAGAAATTGTCATGCTTCAATTGTGGTGGAATCTCGGTAAAAATAAATTTAGTAGGCCGAGATTACCACGTGGCATGTGTACGTGCATATGCTGACGTATCGATCAGTTGGTTGCACGAGGCAAGATACGATCAGTAGTGTACGGAGCATGTGCAAGAATACAGGATGTAGTATTCCCCCTCCTCCATTGTGCTGGACAAGCCATGCGGTCAAACAGGAAGTTAATTCTTATTTGTGTTGATTGGTTAAGAGAATGTGCGGGTGGAGCTTAATATGGGAGGAGTTATGTGCCTATATAAGGAGCCTGCACTATTGTCCGGGGCTCAGAATTTGCTGTATTTTGGTGACGCTAGTCCCTCTGAGTCCCGATCGGTGATCCAATAAAGAATCTCTTCCTTCCTGAAGAAACCTGTGTCCATCTCTCTGTGCTTGGCTTCCGTCAGTTTCTCCGGTATCATTTGGTGCATTGGCCGGGAAGCTCATCGTTCAACGGTAGCTGAGAGGCAGAGGCGTGAGACGGTCTATCTTTGCCCACGTTCTCTACGGCTGCACCCCTGAACTTCTGCGTGGACCTCCCTTCGTCTCGGCGCCACTGGTCTGTTGTCCAGGAGATCATCGGCCTCTACGTGAGAAGTGCTGGGGTGTCCCCGTCGATGAGTGTGAACTCAGGTTCAGGAACGAGGAGGTAAGACAACTGCTGTTTTAGACGGCAGGACCCACTAGGGGTATACCGATTGTGCGGTAGGCCCAAAGGGGTTTGAATCTGTGTATCTGCCCCCTCTGTCGGAGGGAAGGAGCGAAGGCGCACCGCTCGATCGAACGCTCTTTAGTCAGACCGTTTGATTTTGTTAGTCAGGCGGGGTCCTGGTGTAAATAGCCCTAGCCGGACACCGGTGTCTTGTCTAGACTAGCGTTCTAGGGTGTATATTACGTTCGCTAGGTCGGAGGGACCGGGAGACTAAGCGGCGCCTGTGTAAATTCGGTTCGCTAGCTCTCAACCTATCTGGGCTAAGTGGGAAGGCGTGTAAATTTGGAACCCACTAGACTTTTGATAGTGCGACTAAGAGGCGCCTGTGTAAATTCGGTTCTCTAGCTCGCTATATGTGGTGATTGGGCAGTGTGGCTAACCAAAACGGGTGTATATAGTTTTAGGTAGTCCATTCAAGGTACTGGCCAATAGTTTAGTTGGGAATTGTAAATGTGTTAACGATTGTTTAGTAAAGTGTATATCTTGTTAGATAGCGCGAGCTCAGCCGTCTAGCGAGAGTGTTAATAGTGTGTTGCTGTATTATAGTGCACGGTACCATAACCCTGTATATTTACTGACACTGTATATAAGTACTAATCATTGTCGTCCATTGCATGTTTAACACCATAACCACTAATAATTGTATTGTGACCTTAACTTGTGCTTTGACCTATGCTAACCGTACTGTAACCGCTATTTGTAAAAGACGATGTTACTGGGGTGTGTTATAGACGGGTAATTCGTATATAGAGAATTATAGTGTGGGTGACTGTATAGTTACGCCAAAGGGCATAATATTGATTATATAGTGACTGGTGTAGCAGCTGTGTGTGTACGGGAATTCCCTGAGTGTTTATTGTTATTGTGTACGTTTCACTTGGTAACCGTACCACGTGGTGCTGTTGCCAGAGGAAACGGGTGTGACTGTTGAATAGTACGCGTGTATAGTATTCGTTGTCGACGACGTTCCATTGTTAAGTATGGGTGCGTCGCAGTCAACGATTCCGGATCCCTTAGGTTGTATGGTGAAGAATTTTAAAAAGGGATTCAAAACTTGTGATTTTGGGGTTAAAATGTCTCCTGTACGTTTGGTCACTTTGTGTACTAGGGAGTGGCCTACTTTGGTTGCGGCATGGCCGCCACGTGGCAGTTTGGATCCAACTCTGGTACAGCGCTTACACGTGGCTGTATCGGGTAGGCCTGAACTTTACGGCCAGTTTCCTTATATTGATTGTTGGAGACAGGCCGTAAATGACTCGACAAAATGGCTCCGGACATGCCACGAGGAGCAGTGTCGCCTCATGGTAGCTAGGACTTGTTCGTCCACTAGGACTGGTGCTAGGTCCATTTTGGACATGCCCCCTGAGTCCGAGATCCCTTTGCCGCCCCCTTACTTTCCGTTAAGAGGAAGTGACGCGAACGCAGGAAGTCCTGCAACCCTCCCCTCATTACCCTCATCCACTTCCGCTTCCTCCTCCAGTACAGGATCCACCCCCCCTCGTACTAAATCTCCCCTTCCGGAATCAGAACCAACCCCCATTAAACACGAATATCCTGATTTGGCGCCACTTCAGACTTCCGGTCAAGCTTCATCTAGCTCGGCTCGAAGTGTTTTATTTACAACCTTTTCCCAAAACCAAGCTCCCATATCCCCATACCCTATTTCTCCCCGACTGGAACCTATGACTGACGCCCCTCCACGTAGTCCCATACAGACCCGACAGTTGACCGGTGCCCAACAATTAAGACACTATCAGATGCCTCTTCGTCTGAATCCTGGGTCAGCCTATATCGATGCCGCAGGCCAAATGGCACATGCTGACCCAGTCTTTGTATATGTCCCATTCACGACAACCGATCTTTTAAACTGGAAGACCCACAATTCCTCGTATACTGAGAAACCACAAGCTATGACTGATCTGTTCACCTCAATAGTACAGACACATAACCCGACATGGGCTGATTGCCAGCAGTTATTAATGACTTTGTTTAACAATGAGGAAAGGACAAGAATTAACCAAGCAGCCATTAAAGCACTAGAGGATAGAGCCCGTGCTTTGAACCAAGCTAATCCAGCAGCATGGGCCGCAACACATTATCCCAACACCGATCCCGATTGGAACGTAAATGGTGCTGATATGGTCCAACTCAGAGCCTATAGAGACGCTATAATTGCTGGCATGAAAGCCGGAGGAAAGAAAGCTATTAACATGTCGAAGACAGTTGAGGTGATTCAGAAAAGCGATGAAGCGCCCAGTGTCTTTTATGACCGATTATTGGAGGCATACCGCTTGTATACCCCCTTTAATCCGGAAGACGCAGACAATTCCCGAATGGTGAACTCCGCCTTTGTCAGCCAAGCTTACGGAGATATTAAGCGCAAGCTACAAAAGTTAGAAGGGTTTGCAGGTATGTCAATCACCCAACTAATGGAGGTAGCGAATAAGGTTTATATGAATAGGGAAACAGAAAGTAAGAAAGAGGAAGAGCGCAAGATGCGTAAAAAGGCTGATATGCTAGCGGTAGCGATCGCAGGCGTAGATAGACGGGGCCCAGATAGAGGCGATAGTAGATGGAGTAGGGAGCCTTTGAGTAGGAATCAGTGCGCGTATTGCAAGGAAGAAGGGCATTGGAGGAACGAATGTCCGCAAAGAGAGCAGTACGAGAGAGACCTACCCAGGGCAGGCTACGGAAACTTTAGAGGCAGAGCGAGAGGTAGAGGAGGCCCCGGAGGGAGTAATGGTAATAGAGGGAGTAATGGGAACAGAGGAAGTGTTAGGGAAGACAGGTATATTCCAGCAGCGCAAAGGTCCCGCGATAGAGAAGGTAGGGACTTCGTAGGATTGGCTGACACGGTCATGGAGGACTATTGATACCGACCGGGCTCCATCCCCCTTGGTCGAGCGGAGCCTATGGTCGATGTATCAATAGGGGGAAAAAGGAGTGCGTTCATGATCGACACTGGTGCTGAACATTCAGTGGTGACTAATCTAGTTGCTCCTCCATCTGGAAGGACTATTACTGTGATAGGAGCAACTGGAAGAAGTGCTGAAAAACCGGTTCTTAAAAGTCGACTCTGTACATTGGGAGGCCACGTAGTAAAACATCAATTCCTTTATATGCCTGAATGTCCAGTCCAATTGCTGGGACGTGATATGCTATCAAAATTACAAGCGCAGATTACGTTCCTACCAAATGGAACAACATCTTTAAAGTTTAATGGACCTTCAGGTATCATGACATTATCCGTACCAAAGGAAGAAGAGTGGCGACTTTATACAGTGTTGACTAGCCAAAACCCTAGGAGTGATGAGACATTATTTAACATACCAGGAGTTTGGGCAGAGAACAACCCACCAGGACTGGCCCGCAATATTCCACCTATAAAAATTGAACTAAAACTTGGGGTTTATCCAGTGAGCCTAAGACAATACCACATCCCGCAGAAGGCTAAGAAGAACATCCAATCCTATCTGGATAAGTTCATACGGTATGGTATCCTAAAATTCTGTACTTCCCCCTGGAACACCCCATTGCTGCCTGTTCAAAAGCCCGGTACAGATGAGTATCGACCTGTGCAGGACTTGAGAGCAGTCAATGATGCGGTTGTTAGTATACATCCAGTTGTACCCAATCCATATAACCTGCTTGCTTTAATTCCGGGCGGGGCTACTTACTTCACAGTCTTAGATCTCAAAGATGCCTTCTTTTGCCTCCGAATTGCCGCAGAAAGTCAATGTATTTTCGCTTTCCAATGGGAGAACGCTGTAACGGGCTCAAAACGCCAGATGACTTGGACAAGACTGCCCCAAGGGTTTAAAAATTCACCTACCCTATTTGGTTCAGCCCTAAGTCAAGATCTACTGGATTTCGAGTCCATCCCAGGAGAGTGTGTATTGTTACAATATGTAGATGACTTGTTGATAGCAGCAGTTACAAAAGAGATCTGTCAGCAAGCAACGCACGATCTACTACACATTCTCTGGAAGGCAGGATACAAGGTGTCTAGAAAGAAGGCTCAGTTGTGTTTGCCAACTGTCAAATATCTGGGATTCCATATCTCTGAAGGTCAAAGAATTATGGGGCCAGAGAGAAAAGAAGCTGTCTGCCAAATACCAATACCCAAGAATAGAAGACAAGTGCGAGAATTCTTGGGGGCAGCAGGCTTCTGTAGGATATGGATTCCCAGCTATGCGATACTGGCAAAACCTCTGTACGCAGCTATCAAAGGTACAGAGCACGACCCCTTCTTATGGACCCAAGAACAGCAAACGGCATTTGAAGATGTGAAGAAGGCTTTGATGAGTGCCCCAGCATTAGGTCTACCTGATCACACACGACCATTCTACTTATATGTACATGAGCAAAGAAGAATGGCTGTGGGAGTATTGACACAGTACTTGGGATCATGGCAAAGACCTGTTGCCTATATGTCTAAGCAATTGGATGCAGTGGCCAGCGGACTTCCACCTTGTCTAAGAGCCGTAGCTGCAGCCGCCCTGCTAGTAGCTGAAGCTGATAAACTCACTCTGGGTCAAGAACTTTATGTACGAGTCCCACATGCAGTACAGACGTTGTTGGATTACAAAGGAAATCATTGGTTTAGTAACAGCCGTATGACCAAGTATCAAGCAATGTTGTGTGAAAACTCAAGAGTGCATTTAGAGACTGTAAACACCTTAAATCCAGCTACCCTTTTGCCACAACCTACTGAGAGTCAACATGATTGTTTGGAAGTAATGGATGAAGTATTCTCAAGTAGACCAGATCTTCGTGATTTTCCCATCCAGAACCCCGATGTTCAATATTATACCGACGGCAGTAGTTATGTGAAAGAAGGGATCCGCTATGCAGGATATGCAGTAACAACAATAGACAAGGTGATAGAAGCTCGGCCACTGGCGAAAGGAACATCAGCACAAAAGGCAGAATTAATAGCACTAACACGAGCGTTACAATTGGCTGAAGGTTTAAGAGTGAATATCTATACGGACTCTAAGTATGCGTTTTTAACCACTCATGCCCACGGAGCTTTGTATAAAGAAAGAGGACTACTGAATTCAGAAGGCAAAGAAATCAAATACGCAGCTGAAATCCTACAACTATTGGAAGCAGTGTGGGAGCCGAAAGAAGTCGGTATCATACATTGTCGAGCGCATCTGAGAGGAGATGGTGATGTAACCAAGGGAAATCGGATGGCAGATAGTGCAGCTAAGCGTGCTGCTGAATCAGGAAGACAGGAGTATGTGGGGCATATAGCTGCTCTTATACCAACTCCACTGTCCCAATGGACTCCAGTTTATACAGCTCAAGAAGAGGAGTGGTTAAAGACTGAACCAGGAAAGTATTTGGAGAACAAGTGGTATCAGCTAGAAGATGGAAGAATAGTCATACCAGCATCACTAGCGGTAGAAATTGTCCAAAATTATCATAACGGGACACATTCTGGGAGAGACAGCACTGAAGAATCTCTTAGAAAACATTTCTACATACCAAGATTGTCCAACTTGACTCAGGCCATTGTACGAAGATGTGTAACGTGTGCTAAAAATAATGCAAGACAAGGACCAGTAAAGCCACCAGGAGTCCAGTTTATGGGGGGACTCCCCATGTCTGATCTACAAATAGACTTTACAGTGATGCCTAAATCGGGTGGACATCGTTACCTGTTGGTAATTGTGTGCACCTATTCAGGCTGGGTAGAAGCATGTCCTACTCGTACAGAGAAAGCAGGAGAAGTTGTAAGATTCCTGCTACGAGAAATAATACCCCGATATGGACTACCCTGTTCTATAGGATCGGACAATGGTCCAGCTTTTGTTCATCAGTGCCTACAACAACTGACTCATATGCTTGGTATAAAGTGGAGGCTTCATACTGCATATAGACCCCAGAGTTCTGGTAAGGTAGAGAGAATGAATAGAACTATTAAGAATCAGTTGGCTAAAATGTGTCAGGAAACCCAACTTAAGTGGAACGTTCTCTTACCCATAGCTCTATTGCGAATCCGCAGTACCCCTACCAGAAGGATGGGCCTCTCTCCTTTTGAAATCATGTATGGACGACCACCTCCCGTACTTGGTAACTTAAGGGGGGACTTGAGTCAGTTGGGAGAAGGAATTACCCGGCAGCAGGTTGTAGAGTTGGGTAAGACTATGGAGGAGGTACAGAAATGGGTACAAGATAGATTACCTGTGAATATTTATCCCCCTGTTCATAGTTATCATCCAGGAGATCAAGTGTGGATTAAAGAGTGGAATAATGTACCGTTAGGGCCCAAGTGGAGAGGTCCTTATGTTGTTCTTTTGTCTACCCCTACAGCGATAAAAGTAGCCGAAGTGACTCCGTGGATACATCACTCCAGGGTTAAACCAGCAGCAGTCGATTATTGGCAAGTTACAGCAGATCCAGAGAATCCCTGCAAGATCCGGTTAAAACGCACTACTCAGTCGGAGTAACGAGGAATCGTGTGGATTACAAATTTTATTGTTACAGGGATTTGGTGCGTGAGTGAGAAGGCCATAATAAAGCCTGTCCGCTTACCAACACATAGTATATAAGCCAGGAAAGTCTCGAAGGGACACCTGTGAAGACGAGCAGGACTCCATTCCCTGCAGCCCTCACATCCTGGAAGCTGAGGCGCCTTCGCACGGACGAAGACTGAGGATGACGGCGAAAGATGTGCTTTTGATAGTGTTTATTTATATGTGTTTTTATATTCAGGAAGGTAGAGGTACCGACACTCCTAGCTGTGAGGTATGCATTAAGACTACGAGAACAGGTAACCATATTTCCCAAACCCTAATTTGGCATTCACAATACGAGTGTAAAGGAGATGTATCGAGATGTAGATACTTAAATATAGACTATAGTGTGTGCCATTTAGGAGTAGGAGAACCTAAGTGCTTCAGTCCAGAGTATCAACCTCGTACAATCTGGTTGACTCTCAGGAATGGAGATCCTCAGGGGACCCTAATTAATAAGACGGTGTTAGAATCCGTACATTCTTCGGGTGTTCTGCTATTTGATGCGTGTAAAGCGATATCGAGTGGTAGAAAGCCGTGGAATGTATGTGGGGATCTTAGATGGGAGAGGACGTATGGGTCTAATGATAAATATATTTGTCCCAGTAGTAAAAATAAATATGTAAGTCCTAGATGCCCAAATAAAGACTATAACTTTTGCCCATATTGGTCTTGTGTGGGGTGGGCGACTTGGGGACAGACAGTAGACAAAGACATGATAGTGACTAAGTTGCCGACTAGCCCATATTGTAAGTCTATGGAATGTAATCCCATCCATATACTTATAAATAACCCCGATAAGTTCTTAGACAAATATGGCAATTTATTTGGGTTTCAGATATACGGGACGGGTTTAGATCCTGGGACATTATTGTTTATAGGGATAGAGACTGATACGGTATCCTCCCAAACTCATCAAGTATACCATTCCTTTTATGAAGAGATGAGTATAGATAATAAGATCCCCCATAATGCTAAAAACCTGTTCATCGATTTAGCCGAAAGTATTGCCGGTAGTCTTAATGTTACCAACTGCTATGTGTGTGGAGGTACTAACATGGGAGACCAATGGCCTTGGGAAGCAAAGGAGGTAATGTCCGGTTCTGAGGCAGTTGACCAACTGATATCTACACAAGCCGATTATCATATGAGTGTTAGAGGTAAATCTGAGTGGAGATTAAAGACCTCCATCATAGGTTATGTTTGCATAGCAAGGAAAGGAATAATGTATAATACTTCTGTAGGAGAATTAACTTGTCTAGGGCAAAAAGCTTATGATGATGATACAAAGAATACAACTTGGTGGTCGGCTTCAAATGTCTCAGAACCATCTAACCCGTTTGCTAGATACGCCAATTTAAAGGATGTGTGGTTTGATTTATCCATCACATCTACCTGGAGAGCCCCAGCAAATTTGTACTGGATCTGTGGTAAGAAAGCCTATTCGGAGTTGCCACAGGACTGGGAAGGGGCATGTGTGTTGGGTATGCTCAAACCATCCTTCTTCTTGTTACCAATTGAAACAGGTGAGACTTTAGGTGTTAAAGTGTATGATGTGAATCATAGGAAGAAAAGGGGACCCATAGAGATAGGCGCCTGGGAAGATGATGAATGGCCTCCCCAGCGTATCATAGATTATTATGGGCCAGCCACGTGGGCTGAGGACAGTACCTTTGGTTACAGAACCCCTATTTATATGCTCAACCGTATTATAAGATTACAGGCGGTGGTTGAGATTATCACCAACGAGACGTCACAAGCGCTCAATCTTCTAGCAAAGCATAACACCAGGATGAGGACAGCAGTCTACCAAAATAGATTAGCCTTGGATTACCTTTTGGCAGTAGAGGGAGGTGTATGTGGGAAGTTTAACCTGAGCAATTGCTGTCTTCAAATAGATGACGAAGGGCAAGCAATAGCTGAGCTTACTAGCCATATGGTTAAACTAGCGCATGTGCCTACTCAGGTATGGAAAGGGTATAATCCAAGTAGTTGGTTTGGTAGCTGGTATGAGTGGTTTGGAGGGCTTAAGGCAGTGGTAGGTGGAGTCCTACTGATTTTAATGTTGTGTCTACTCCTGCCGTGTCTTATACCCTTAGTAGTTAGGTCTGTGCAAAGCCTGATAGAAAATATAGCAGAGAGGAAGGCTGCTGCACAGATAATGGCGATTTATAAGTATAAGGCTCTAAATCAGGGAGAACCAATGCAAGAAGATGAGTGTTGAAGATTCACATCATAAGATAAGTCTGGTCTGGTTCAAGGTAACTTGCGGTGTATGCAAACCAAGGTTAAGTGATGCCTCAAGTAATTGTGAAATATCAAGAGGCATCAAAGGGGGGAATGTGGTGGAATCTCGGTAAAAATAAATTTAGTAGGCCGAGATTACCACGTGGCATGTGTACGTGCATATGCTGACGTATCGATCAGTTGGTTGCACGAGGCAAGATACGATCAGTAGTGTACGGAGCATGTGCAAGAATACAGGATGTAGTATTCCCCCTCCTCCATTGTGCTGGACAAGCCATGCGGTCAAACAGGAAGTTAATTCTTATTTGTGTTGATTGGTTAAGAGAATGTGCGGGTGGAGCTTAATATGGGAGGAGTTATGTGCCTATATAAGGAGCCTGCACTATTGTCCGGGGCTCAGAATTTGCTGTATTTTGGTGACGCTAGTCCCTCTGAGTCCCGATCGGTGATCCAATAAAGAATCTCTTCCTTCCTGAAGAAACCTGTGTCCATCTCTCTGTGCTTGGCTTCCGTCAGTTTCTCCGGTATCACAATCAGTATGTAAACAGTAAAACAATAGTTTGGTTTATTAATGTTTTGGAACATTTTTCTCGTGTGGCTTGGGAGGTGCAGTCTGAGCTGCCTCACCCTTTTCTGATAATCTCTCCTTTAGGCCGCGGGTAATAAAAGTATGGTTAATATATATCACAGGGAGGAGAAGACACGCTGTCGTTTCTGGGTAGGCTATGTTTTTTCAGTGAGCAGTTTGTTCCTTGAAGTGGTATTGTGTGTTTGTACCAGATTGGTTTACACACATTAATTCATGCTTTGTGATTCCCCACTAGCTGACCTGCATTGTTCTTGGTTTGAACTGGAGCCAGCAGTCTGTCAGCCCCTGTGCTTAACATCCAATTGTTCTACGCAAAGGTAAAGATCACTGGTCCATCCATAACACAGTGTCCTTACCGCTGCCAAGCCCTCATTCGTAATAGATGTTACATCTTTCTCAAAGTTCTAAATAAGGAGTTAACCCTAGCAGGTAATTATTGCAGTTTATAAAAATTGTAATAATTACATGCTCAGGGTTAAGGGACTTGGGACATTGCACCCAAACCACTTCAATGAGCTGATGTGGTCTGGGTGCCTACAGTGTCCCTTTAACAGTTTGACTACTTTGGCCTTAAATATGAAAGTCATAAGTAGCCAAATTGGAAAAATAGCTGATGAGAGAATTTTTCCAATTCAATTGTTTTGGCCTGAAATGTGAAATTCACTTGAAATTCAAAAAAAATTACATTGTAGTGGATTTTAAAATCCTGAACAATGCGAATACAAAGGAGGTGAGAATACTATTAATGCAACACGTAGTATTTGGAATTAATGGTTCATTCCATTTGAGGATGTTATAAGTGATGTGAGTGGGCAAGCTGAGAGCTATGCAGTATGCACAGGCCCAGAGGGTCTTGCGGCATGTGAATGTGTGCAATACCGCGCTGCCACCACCAGGGGGCGCAGTCATCGTGCTTTCCTCATATTTTTGGGGGTTTGAAAATGTTGAAAAAAAGTGAAAGAAAACGTAACAAACAGCCAAACAGGAGCCAAGAATAACAAGAGATCGTGACGCTGGGGACGGCGAGCTCTGGCAGCAGCCCCTTGGGGACTGGTACCCTGCTAACCCTGCCTGCTGACCCTGGCCTGGCACACTCTGCATGCCAGGACATCCAGCTGCAGTGCCCATACACAGGCACCATGGGTCTGACATGGCACTCACAGACCCTCCTGCATCAGGCTGCCAGCTGAGGGCATACAGTATCAGGTGACATGTGCCAACTGCAACATTGTATCTACAGCTTCACTGGGCACAGAGAGAGAGAGGGAGTTTCTGGTGGGTGATCTGTGGGCTGGGTATGGTCTGCGACCCTGGTGTACTGGCACGCTGATGCCCCCTTAGCATGGACTGGCAGACTCTGATGATGACAGCAGGCGGTGGGTAGGGGTGGGGGGCAGAGTTTGTGTCCTGGCTTTTGGTGGGCTGCCCCTGGAAGCTCATCCATGCACACACAGAGGGCAGTGCCCCTGCACCCCAAAGGCAGGGATCATGCTGTGGGTGTAACCAGAGGCTTTATTTGGAAGGAAGTAGAGGATAGTTTTAGGTATCAAACACACACACACACACAGGGAGGAGACTGGAGTTCTATGAAAGCAGAGAGGGAGGTCCATGCCTTGCAGACTGAACATGTGGGGAGCCTCACTGAGCTGCTGGACCCACTCCTAATCCTGGGGAGGATCTAACTGGAAGAGGGCAGCACACCCACCCCTGATACTCCCACCTGTGTTAGAGGGTGCCCTGTACCACTTCAAACGGACCTGGACTCTAGGAGGTGGATCTGGCTGAGGAGGAGGGTGTCCTGAACATGTCTTGTGTGACCAAGTAACTTTCACTCAATGGGACAAACTATCACTCAAACTTTGCAATTCAGACCTGGCTGGCTGAGGACTTGTCCCTTGAGCCAGGGAGAGATGGATATGGCTTGAGAGTACCCCCCAAACCTCTGATTGCATAACTTCGTGCTGGGGGGGGCTGACCCCCTCCTACTTTTTTATAAACATTGCATAAACTTTGGAAATGGAGCTCCAGGTGCTATGTGGAGCTCTGTTTTGGATTGTGCTGCCCCTCTCTCTGTTGGCAGGTAAGTCACAGTCAGTTTTGTTCATTCACTTACTCTAGCCTGGCATGGGGTACACAATTGGCATTCTGTGCCCCTACCCTAAGCCACATGGCGGCAAGATAGGGACATCATTACTGTAGCAAGATCATCACTCAAAATGTAACTGTGTCAGTGAATCATATCCTTTACATGTATGTTACCATTCTGAAAGTGTGAGCCATTGCACAGGGCTCTGTCAGTTTTTTTTTTTATTTTTTTTTATTAGTTTTTTTTTATTTATTTATTTATTTATTTATTTTTTTTATTTTTTTTTTTTTATTTTTTTTTACAAGTATTCATTCTTTATTTTCTGTATCACTGTTTTCACAAAAGTCCAGCTCCTTTTCCCTTTCCTGTATGGAAATATTGACTGAATGGAAAGCCCCTTTAACTGAGAGGCCCATCTCTCAAACAGTAGGTGTTGTGATTTATGAAATCATGCTATATTTAGGGAGACTCCTGCATTATACAATGCTTAACCCCTTCTTGGTAATCCCAACTTTTAGTACAAGCTAAAATATTAGTTTTGATTATTATCCCTGTGAAAGAATACGGTTTGTTTGGTTTTAAGGCCAAAGTTAAAAAATACCAAATATTTTATTGTAAAATAAAAGTATTGAGTTGCATGTTTGGTAGTGGATACGTGGAAATGCCTGCCAGCATTGGTTGAGTAGACGTATTAAATATTGCACCTCCACTTGTTAACTGACCTCTCCCATAACATTCCCTACCTAAATACATTCTAATTAAGGGCAAAGGTTAATGGGATTCCCTAACACTTGAAGGTCCTGAGGTTTTGACACCTGTTGTAAAGAAATAGCTAATTGCATGAGATTCACATTAGGTAATGGGTAGCCTAACTATTGTAATATATATATGTCTGGATTTATTTATTTTAAGGAATAATTATTTTATTTGTGTTTTTTTTTTTTTTACACTTTTATTAACAAAAAGGATTAAAATTATAGTAAAACTTTTTTTTAAATAATAGTTCCAACAGTCTGCAAATTGCATGGCCAAAAATATTTAGGAATCAGAAAAACAAAAATTGTGCTCCTGTAGGTAAATCTTAGACTGTTTTATATTTAGAATTGCGTTTTATGTATAGTTTTTGTAAAAAAAAATTATAATTGGTATTGTAGCCAGTAGAAACACAAATGGCAACTTTTAGGCAAAAATCGCTCATCTGGGTACAGTCTCCATCTCTGGCATATTTTAACCTGAATTTTACAATTCTTATTTCAATTCGCAACAATTCAGAATTTATTGAATAAACGGCTTACTGTTCGAAGTAAACAATTACAAATGGTTAAAAATATCCCATGTTAGCCGATCCTGGGAATATTTTAGATTTAGAGAATATTTTTCATCCCAACTATTGGTCTAAAAATGTTTCAAATGCCATTTTCACTTTACTGTTTAGTTAACAAACCCCTAAGCAAACTGTATAACAAAACCTAAGCGTTTATTCATTAAATGTCAAGTAATAGTGTACTGGTATCCCAATTGCAAAGTCTGACCAAAAGTGATCAATTTTAACCTGAATTTTGCAGTTCAGTTTTTCAGTCCTTGATCATGGTGGGAAATCTGTCACCATGGAAACAAACAGGATCCGCAGACGCATTTTGGTTTCCATGGTGACAGCTTTTACAGAGTTAGCTTTGCCATACTGTACTCTTAGAGATATGTTTTAGAATTCTCCCCGGACAGGATTGTTTATTAAAATGTGATTTGTCAGGAATACAACCAAAGTGAAGGTGAATTTCACATCTTAGGCCGAATAGCCCAGCTGGACGAATTATCCAAATCCGCTATATTTGTACGTCTGCTATTTTGGCCTGAAATGTTCAGTTTACTTTGAATTCAAGTTGAATTTCTGACAGTTCACAGTTTAGCGAATAACCTGTAGGTTTTGAGAGACTTGTTGCCAGTCTCAAGAATGCCCAGTACCAAATCCAAGGCCTGTGCTAACTACACAGGGGAGAGAGTAGAAGTCCTTGTCTCCCAGCCCTGTCTGTGTGCGTGGTGTTCAGTGCTGCATGTAGGTTTTTAGGTAATGTTTACACGGATCCTCCCCCAGACTTATGGAATGTACAGTCCCAGCCTTGCATCACTCTGCAGGCAAAGGCTTGAAATGAACTCATAATCCATAAAATAATATTTGCCCTTGGGGTGATTGAACTGCTGGTGATTCTCCTCATTCTCATGGATCTCGTGGTTTTACAGAAAGAGAATTCTGTGTCTGCTGTAACACCTCCGCCTTAACCCACTGAATGCCAGGGGTGTTGGGGCCCATCCTTGGCATGTAAAGCGTTAACCATTGACGGCGCTGTGCCTCTATATTCTACCCATCCGCTACCACTGTGGCATTAGTCACCCCCTCCTGTCCACCGTATAATGGGCAAAACAGGAATGAGAAGTCTTACACAGTCATGGCTTATTCACCAACGTGCGAATTGTCAGGGATTCAAAGTGAATTTCAAACCTTGGCCACAATACCTGAACTGGGGTCATAGCTCCATTTTACTTTCCAATTCACAATAATTCACACTTTACTGACTTCCCTGTAAACGTCCCATGATTCTCAGCTGTTCGGCTGGCAAAGGATCATGTGTAATGGTGTTTTCAAACCTCTGCAGTGCCTGGGCTAGTCATGCCTTGTACAGCCTATCCCTGTGGCCAGAGTTATGTTTTCAACTTTTTTCCAGTTCTCATACACGTTGAAGGCTGGTTCCGTAATGTCCCAGAACTGATCCACAGGCCACAGATTATTCCACTTACTGATCTAGGCATAGTTTAGGGTACTTCATGTGTGGTTAAAATAGTTTGTGGTTTGTTTTGGATTTTTGTTGTTTTTTGTGTGTCATATATCCGCTGCCTAGCCTCCTCTTGCAACTTAATAACTGCTCCATATAACGTACACTATCACTAATGAAACCTCCACCCATTGTAGAATGCTACGTATCTCTATTCTAACCATGCATTGACACTCTTTCTAACTGTTAATGCAGAACTGTCAACAGTGGGACTTCTGCAGAACTGCATAGCTAACTAAAAGTTAAAGTTTGGTGTTTTTAATTAAATTATCTTTTTTATTTTATTTTTTATAATAATGCATGTAACCTAGTTTAACCCCTGCAGTGCTATTCACATGCATGTACAGCACTACTGAAGGAATGCTTAAGTATGCATGCAGTATTACAACAAATCTGTGTAGATTTCAGAATGCTCGAGGCATCATAGTCCCTTGAAGTTGCCCACAGCACCAGTAAGTGCGTTTGTGTTTTGTTTGTTTCTTTAATATTGGCAGAAGTGGCAATTCCTCTTTAAGTTGTCAAATTTATGCTCTGAATCTGCGTCACCAGTAATGCAACTTGTCACTGGTGACACCTATAATGGGTATGCCCACCTGGGAGCGATGTGGCATGTCACCCTGGCATCAAGCACGCCTCCTGGGTGTCCCCAAGCATGCAGAGCTCTGATGATGCACTCTACGCATGGTCCTAGTGCCCGTTTTATAATTTAAGCAAGCGTTTCTGATGCTTTTTCACTGTAGTGCCTGGGGACACTTCCCTAGTGTCCCTGGATGTGGGATGTCAGGACAGAACCCCGGAATCATGACTCTGCCTCCAAAAGCAGGACAATTTGGATCCCTGGTCCTAGATGTGGGATCTACAAACTATAACTTGAATTATATCCAAAGTGTCCTTTCTTCTCAGGGGAACCAGTGTAAATCACATCTCTCAATATTGCTCCTGAGAAAGCAGTGAAGGGGCATGACTGCTACAGGAGTTCTTTTAATGATTGCATCTAGAGTGGCATGTCGGTATGCCGAATACGATGTTCGCTTGGTGTACCCAAGCTGATAAATGCAAGTCGCTTCTATCCCCGCTCCACATTTACACTATATTATCGTATTTTATTTTCTGTGATTAACAAAAGTAATAAAAATTAAAAAAAAAAGTCACTTGCAGGAGGTACACTAGCAGATTGCTTATACACTTGCAAATCTGCAATACAAGCACCCTAGTCACTGTTTACGTGACCGTGCCAGCACTGCAATGGTAAAAAAAAACACTGGTCTCCATGCTCAAGTTCCACCTCTTTGACTGAGATCATCGAGACTTATGATTTCAGACAATCCAATCCTTTTCCATAGGAGGCGAGTGCACATGTGCTGCGCCAATCAGATGATCTCTCTGAGACCATCAGACTATGATAGCAGAGTTATACTCTATATTACGGAAGCGCCTCTACTGGCTGTTTCACTGGCCGCCACTAAAGACCTTTAAACCGTGCAAGTTATGCTGTTATGCAGAACGTTTCCAGTTGCAGGGTTAAGACAAGGCAACTAGAACACTTTATTGAGATGAACTGGTCTGGGTGCCTGTTGTGTCCCTTTAAAAGAGATTTGCACTTAGTACTTTTCATGTAAATGAAACAAAATACATATACTGTATTTCTACTATATTGTTTGTGATTTATGACGAAAAGAAATCTAATGAGTAGAGTGTTGATACTCGTTAAAATGGGGTTTTTGAGAAGTGCACTAGACCGATTGCTCAGCATTGGTTCCAGAATGCATTCTTTAACCAGTGGCACGCCACATTCCTAAATGATTTCTAAATTTTCCAGTCTGGGCATGGAACCGTGTAATTATGTCTAGTGAGAATGTGCCTGTTTAATTGGTGGCATAATAACAGGATCGCAAACAATAGCACAGCGTCTAGGAAACTGAATGCATTGTCATAACGTTAAACTTCGTAAATCTTCACGTCTGCATGAACCTAGCCCACATTTTAATGCACTATATAGCGAATGCATTTAAAAAAACTACACATTTAGGATATTAAAAAAATTTAATACATCCAATCAAAGTTCTCTGTGGATGCACTGTCTAGTGCAGGGCTAGGCCACCTTTGGTACTATAGATGTTGTGGACTACAAACTGATGTTTTTCAAGCATTTATGGTTTTAAGCATTCTGGGAGATGGAGTGCCAAATGTTGCCTCCCCAAGGTCTAGCGGGTTTACCTGCAGCTACAGGTAGACCACTTTCTCACCAGGAAGATACCCTCCATACAAGAGGTCCTAATTTTTTGTCTATTCCCCAAACCGTTCCTTTTTTTATTAGATGCCTCTTTCAGTTCCTTCCATTGACAACGCAACATAAAATAACACTTGCATGTTAAAATACACACACAGGAGCTATTCAGTAATCCAGGGTTTCCAAAACTGTTTCTCAGACTCCAAATAGCTCGCATTTTATGAATATTTCTTGCATCTGTGCAGGAATGTTGGACTTAGTAGAAAACCTATCTATCTAAATGTAGATCATGCCCTATATTTGTTTTGAATACTACATTCCCGGCTAGAAACAAACTCTTATTGAAGTTCTGGCTCCGTTCATATTTTATCTGGGTCTCGGTAATTCAAGCCCTTAGTCATGTGACTCCAAAAGAGGCAGCTGATCTCTTAACAAACCATAGCAGAAAAAGAATGTCCGTGTTGTTTGTGTTCTAAACGGTTTTATTTGCTAAACATGCTGGATCAGCGACGTATTTTATTTTTTCCCGTCATGTCGTTAATCTACGATTGTCATTATGATTGATCTACATGGTTAGATGCAGAGATATGTAAAAAACCTGTACCCTGGAACAGGTGTTTGGGTAGTGTTGCCTAGAGGTGGAATTCTGGCTAGTACTGCCTAATTATTCAATGTGCTATACAGATAGTGCTTTAACAAAATAAGTAGAAACACATTTAAAATGCTAAAAAGGTACATTTGATTTATTTATTTATTAAACTTTAAGACTTTGCAGCTTCAGCAGTGATTGTTGGCCAGACCAGTGTCAGGATACACTAATATGCCCAACACTCAGAACTTAAGTAAAAATAAAGAAAACCCTAAGGCGTATTACCGTGTCTTAGTATGGCCGGATATAACATATAAAAGAAAAAAAAACAAAAAACACAAGACCGTCTGAGGTCAAGAATACAAATATCGCGTAAATGGTATGCAAGCCAAAGGTCAAGGAATATAGAAGTCAGAATAATCAGAAGCCAAGCCAAAGATCAAGGGATACAGAGATCGGAATAGTCAGTAGGAAAGCCAAGGTCAAAATACACAAGAAACCATACCAGAAACACGCTCTCGGATAACCAGAACGGAAACCACGACAGGGCACAGAGAAATGAAGGAAAAAGGCTAAGGTGCTCCTTGATTGGCTACAGGGGAGCATGTGACAGTGAACGTGTGTGTGTGTGTGACGTCACACACACACACGTTTCCCAAGTTAGGCACTCAAAGGGTTAAGTAAGAACCTTTAAAAGGTTCTAACTTGCAGCGGCCGGCGTCTCTAATGATTACAGACCCGGCCGCTGTGTGAGGGGAGAAGTGCCTGTCAGACCACAGCAGGCATCGCAGGAGGAAGAAAGTGATAGGCGGCATTTCCATTAACACGTGGGAATGCCCCCACAACGAGAGTCCCATACCGCTCTCTGGCAGGAGCGGACCCGGACGGCGGCGTGACAATCAGGAAGTGACTCCGCTAATCACAATGCAGCGTTCCTTGACATTGCTATAACTATCCAATTATTTCAGTTGTAGTTTCGTTGTTGGCTTTGTACAGTAGAAAGTTGACACCTTAACTACAGGTCAATGAACACTTTTCAGTGAAGTCCAACAACAAAGACTGTACTATTGAACCCCCAAAAAACCATGCCGATTGGATGGGAGAGGCCCAAAGGCTGAGCTTATGGTGGAAGACTGTCTATTAGCGTTGTGCACGGAAATACATTTTGTTGGGTTTCAGTTAAGTCCATACGTTTTGGTTCTAATGACGGTTTGAACTGTTAATCCCTACGGGGAATGAATGAATCCAATAGGTGGCATTCACTCGCAACAACCCCCTGAAGGGGGTATTCAAGTTGGGAAGTCCAACCTAGTCAAGAGACTGTGTTTCTATTTCTCTTGCGCCTGACACTTCTAGAAGATGGTACCTTCACCCAGTGTTTAGAAGTTTCAGTCCCTCCAGCTGTCACCAGTGACGGCTTCAGCGCATCGGTTTTATCTATGGAGGATCCCCTGTAATTCATATTTATTTATATATTTTAAATAAACCTGAAGCAGAATCTCTACTAAGCTTTCTATAAGGGCCATACTCGTTGATGGAGCACTATTAATGTAGGGGTACGCAGATTCCTCATGCGAATTACAGAATGGACTATGCATTTGACATCTCTGCACACAAAGTATTCCTGTAGTCTAGATTCTAAACATTGCAAACTGATACCATCACCACATCGTGGGTTGTTTGCCATGATTATGGTGTTTATTCTTAAATGTTGAGCTGTGGGTAACTGACCGCAAAGAGAGACTAATTTAGGTCAAAACACTACAGTTGGGTGAAATAGTTGCACTAGGTATCCTAGAGTCTTTCACGCTAGCTTTTTAACTAATTCACTTTTAAAAGTTGAGTTCATTCTAGTGTTCTTAGAATGGAAATATCTGTTGCTAGATTTCTATTAAAGTTTAATATTAATCATAATCGCACTTGGCTGCCAGGTCTATAGACGACAGTCAGTTTCGCTTTATGTGAAATTCTTTGTGGTTTCTCCTCTCATTGTGTAGGGATATTTCTCGAATAGCTTCTTATTTTTGCGAAATTTAAAACCCATGCGTTGGTAAGAAAACCAGTGATTTATATTTCTATGAAAATGTCTCATCTCGTTAATCAAAACTATATAATTTGGAGTGTAGTGCTGTGTAATTTTTATTTTTTGTAAAAAAAAAATATGTTGTAATTTTTTTTTATATATATGTATTTATTTCTCATTAAAGTTAACTTAACTTAATGTGGTTTACACTTTCCCTAGGTTAATGTGAGCTCTTACATAAGCCAGATGAAATTTCTAGAAATGCTATTCTTATGTGTGTTATATCTCGCAGCATTAACCCCGTGACCTCCTAAATATTCTGTGAAGTGCTATCAATTGATGTGCTGACTTGTCGAAGTGCAGTCACTGAGAGGGGCTCTTGACATGAGTGACATGTTTGGCTCCAGTTGATCTACGGTCATTCCCAATGGGTTATGTAGTGACAAAGGGGAATGACTGTTTTCCTTCGACATGGACTTTCTGATATAGGGGGTATAACTGGTAGTGCAGTGATGGTTTTCCTTTTGACATTTCAGCTGGCTGAGCATCATGGGAAATGGAGTAGATAACAGGTTAGCCATCTTTGTTGTAGTCCTACAGTGTTCATTACTCAAAATACAATGAGCAATGTGTGAGGAGGGTTTGCAACACTATAACAAGGATCACTGGGGGCAGGAAATTGTGTATAATTCTAGTGTATAAATCTTCCTTCCTTCCTATTTTTTTTTTTTTAATTTAATTTAAAAAATATATAAGAAATTTTAACAGCGCTAGGCATACTGACCGGGTACCAGGATATTGTAATGGGCTTTGTATTTGGCACAGTAGTGTTTAAATTTCCAGTATAAAAATATCAGGACATGGGAGTACTCAGACAGGCCATGTGTTTGCGTCTGTGTGACAAAGGAAACTTCACCACTGATTCTTGGATGGGACTATTTGCCAGCCTTTTACCCTGTGACTATGGCCCCTGCAATAGAACCGGCTAATATACCCTAAACAGGCTCTGTTTGTGCAATTGGGACTATATGGTTAGTTTACTGAACAACCGCACAAACAGAGACCACCCTGGAGCTTGTTAACACCTATTAACAACTTGGAACGTTTCTCACCGCAGTGTTCTAATTGTTCGTCTGGGTGGCCGCGATTCCTACGAACAACCATGAGGTGACGGCCATCTTGTTTGCATGAACGCAGGCAGCGGTGTTTGGGCATGAAACTCATGGAACTGAAATCGCATACAGAAACTCCCGAACACCGCTGGACTTCCATCATCGCTTGCGTTTGTTTCTATTCAGCTTAGAAGAGCACTGTTCGGTGAGATTATTCGTCTGGATGAAGGGAACAAGCTCCAGGGTAAGACTATTGACTGCGTTCGGTAGTTTGTTCACTTGCAAACTACCGAACTAGAGCGGCCGCAAGCCCTGATTCTCTGGAACTGTTTTGGGCATGAAACCATGCTTGCGGATGGTCAAAAAGAGACTTCCATGAAACTTTTGAACCCCTGCTCTGATCTGGGTGATTTTTTTTTTTTTTGGATATGTTGTTCACCCAGATACGGGCTATCCGGGAATGTAAAATTTTTGGGGGTTTATTATGTTTTGGGGTACTTTCTGAACTTCGTGAAAATGTGTTTTTTCTGCCTGGGATAATTGAGTTACTTACAGGACTTTACTCAATTATTTCCCAAGCAGAGGGAGGGATTGTGTGCTGTACATGGGCGTGTCACAGACTGGATGTTTGCTCTGATTGGTTTATGTCCTTTGTGTTCCTGTGCCCCATCAGGTCCAGGGGGTGTTCCTCTGGCCTGGAGAATTGTATAAAAGCCAACCTGAACTATTAAAGCTGAGATCATTTTGCACCTTCATGAAGTTTTGGCTCATGTTTGGGGGATTGGAGAACTACACTCTGGGGGGATTGCTATAATAACTATACTCCCCTGAGTATAATCACTAAGCTCTTGTAAGAGCTTGTTCCTGCTACGCTCTCTGGACTAAGAGAGGCTTGCCCCCTGGAAACTGGATCCTGGTCATAGATCCAGGGTGGGTAGGAGACGGCGAGATTCCAACCAAGCTGCGGCGGTTCGTGGGGTTCGCAGTGCTTATGGTACCCATTAGTACTAGGAAGCAGCGATTGTTGGAGGTACCCGGTTGGGGTGCCAGGCGGTCCGTCACAGTCTGCGAAGGAATGTTTTGAATCCTGCTGAAGAGCTATGAGTGTCAGGAGAGGGTACAGGGCAGACCCGTGGCTGGGAATAATCTATTTGGAAGGACTGCTTAGAGTTGGGCCTATTCTAAGAATTCCATGTTTTGGGGTACAGTGGAAGATCTTGTTAGTGTGCTATATTTTGGGTGCAGGGGAGACGTATGATGTGATGCTCGATACTGGGGTACAGGAGTGACCAGCGTGAGAGGATTCTGTATTGTGAGTTACTGGGAGAGCTGTGCTGCAGTGTACTGTATTCTGGGGTACAGGGAGTGGGTGTCTGGGTTAATTCATTCTATTTAGCAGGGTTGCAGGATGGAAGTTGTAGGATTGTTGGGTTCATTGTTGCCTGGGTACAATAAGAGGAACTAAATACTGAAATCTGAGTCAGTTGATGAGATTCCTTACAGTTAACCACCCTTTGGTGTGAATTGAGTGTTGGGTCTGAGTCAGGCACATGAGTCAGGGAGGAAAACGTCTTGTGTTAGAATCACGTTAACCCTCTCCCCTCCCAATGAATGACTCACACTATACATTGTCATATCCTGGACGAACTACCTACCTTCCAGGTATTGTATAGTCAGGACATTTTGTTTTCATTTGGCAGTATGTGTACCTGGACTGCAAGGTCCCCTTCGACACATACAATGTATCAGTCTAGAATAGATTACTGTATTTATAAACCATGTATTATTACTGGAAATGTCGCTTTTAACATTCCTGTGTTCTAAATCCGAACAAGTTCTGCTACTAGTAATCAGGGCGGCTTTAGGCTTTTAGGAGCTCTCATTAAAATGTATTGTCTGTTTTTTTTTGTTTTTTTTATTAATGTATTTATTTAAATGAATATAATATGGGGTTATTAATTTAACTCCAGATGTAGCTAATTAAAATCTTAATGCGATAATTTTAGGCAAAACATGGCTAATCTGAAAAAATACATCTCCAACTCTGTTTTATAGTCCTTAATTGGCATTTGTTTTGTTCCCCCCCCCCCCCCCCCCCAATATTATACATTTTATGGGTTTGGATGGAACAGATGTTTACATGTGCTGTTGGGGTTAAATTACCGAACTCTTACAACTATACATCAATAATATACTGGAGGGCTTGTAGTCTTGTGCAATAATACCTTTATTTGTGCAAAGGTGGTACAGTCAACATTTCAGTCCCTCTCTGACTTTTTTTCTTTTTTTTCCAATATATAAATATATTTAAATCAATAAAATCTGAATTAACATCAGTATGGACAGTTTCAATTATGTAGCACAGAAAAAAAAATGTGAGCAATTTAAAATGGAGGACTCCCACAAAGGAAATGCAGGTAATACCAGACCATCAAGTGGAAAGTCTGACAAATAAAAGTTAATTTGGTGAGAATTTAGAGACCGGATATTGGGCCCCCAGTAATTAAAAAAAAAATGACAAACCCTACACTGGGCTTTCACCCAATCCAATGGAAACACATTGGCTAATTTGGGCTGACAGTAGGTTTATCAAGAGTTGGCCAGATAAGGAGGATGGACCTTCTGGAAGCTGCCAAAAGCATTTGACTAAATCTAGAATATTTCAGATAATGGCAGAAAAAAAAAATACTGAAAATAACCAGCAATGGAAGTGTAATAGGGAATCCATGTAAGATTGAATAGGCCCCAAAACAATGGTATAAATCTAGGGTAATTGATTATACTAAACTTACTTTTAGTGGCTGCCAAAGAAAGGGGGGAGAGGGAGGGGAAGGGGGGGTTATAGGTCAATTTCAGGAAAAGAAAACGAGAGAAAGGGTGAAAAAATAGGAAACCTATTAATTCACTGCATACAAACATAAACACAAATAAATTCACCCTATTCTCTGTGTACAACACTTGTCACTATCTGTGTAAGACCAGCATAACAATATTTTGATCATCAGATGTAAAAATCTAAAATTATGTAAAATATAATAAACACAAAAATCGTAAGACCTTGATTTAACCCCTTAAGGACCAAACTTCTGGAATAAAAGGGAATCATGACATGTCATGTGTCCTTAAGGGGTTAAAAAAAAAAAATTGCCTCGTGAATAATCTTTTTCAAATTATTTTGTGTTCAGGCAATCCAAAATTATAGCTTGTTTCACAGCATAGACCCGGTATATAAAAATAAATTTAAACCTAAAAATAAGTTACAAAGTATCTATCTTAATTAAAAGCAGAGATATTTATGTTGAGACATTTTACTTCGTAAAATATGTAAGCAAGCAATACGTGTCTCTGTTTGGACACCCATATATAGGTTAATAGTTTATAAAGTGCAGGTTGCTCGGCGTCCCGAGTCTTCGCGAGTTTGTATCTGCACAAAGCTATGATCAGGGTCTTGCGTGGACTGGATGCTGGTGATAGGAGTCAATTCCTCTCCAAAATCGCATTTTAATGAGCATATGTTTAAATAAAAGTACATTTTTTTTTTCAATATTTAATTATGTAAGATAGATACTTTGTAACATATTTTTAGGTTTCATTTATTTTTATATACCGGGATTCATGCTGTGAAACCAGCTGTAATTTTGGAGAACCGGAACACCAAAGAATGCAACTTGTTTAAACCCTGCTAAGGTCAATAGTAACATTAACATTTCAGAAAACCAAAAAGTAAGGCTAGCCATAGATAACTGGCTTTTTTTTTTTTTTTTTGTCAATCTTTGTTTTTATTGAGGCATATGATGGTACAGTACAGAAAATAAAGTGATGGGTTAATGCATGTAAAACATACAGTTTGCATAAGTGTACACAATAGTTGCATGTATTCCCAAGAGTATCAGCCTCTTTTTTTTTTTTTTGTTTTGAAAGTTTAACAGTAGAGTTATCCGTATAGGTTACACAGACTAAGCAAATAAAAGAGTTACAAGATAATTACGCTTATGGTTTGTTCGGTGAAGACGATTTTAAGCAAGCTAGAAATGGGTGCAATACCTCAGATAATGCTAATAACAGGTTAAGAGCACGTATAGCGAGATTGCATGTGGCCTAGTACAGCATTTGGTGGTAAGTTACATTATGTTAGGCTACCCGAGGGGTCTACCAGGTAGTACACAGGTATATGTTTTTCGATTAAGTAGCATAGGTTAGTTTCTGTGGTAATCATTCCAGTCATCTGGACTAGGGTAATACACTGCTAAAACATAACATATTTAACAGAAACAGGACACGCTGATTCTGGGCTAAGACAAAAACACTGCCCCGACATCTCCTGCTAGAGCAAAAATATGTAAAATGCTAAGCCAGGCACAAGGGGGTCTATTGGTAGCATGAGAAGGGGAAAATACCACCAGTGGTCTGCCACTCGGGCTAGTCCTCATCATGTCCAGTGACAGGGGGCCAGATCAGGACCCAGAGTCCCGCTTGCTTTCGGTGCCGTTAAGCTGCTGACCAGAGTCTCTGTGTTGGCTATGCTGTTTCCGAGGGTCGCTCGTCTTCCGCCTGAGGCCTTGATGGGCACTCGCGCCTGTGTGCCATTGGTCCCATCTTCAGGACCGTGGGCCCAGGGTTCCGCCGGGCCCCTAGCTTCTCCCTGGGTGTATGGCAGGCTGTGGGGGGGGGATTCCTCCCGATGAGCACCCAGCTCAGATGAAGCGTGTGCGGACCTCTCAGCAACGTAGCGGTATATGTGTCAGGGGTATTTCTGGGTGTCTGTACCCGTACCTGAAAATGCCTCGGGTGCCAGAGCGGGTGGTGGCTGCAGGTCGTCCTGCTGGTCTCCGCCATCTTGTGCACGAGTCTAGGTTGCATGTTAGTGCACGTGTGTGGGGCTGGTAAGCGTGTGTCCTGCAACAGTAATTCTCTGGACTGTAATGCTGCTGGAGAATGTGGGTCTTGGGATTCAGGCGACTCTGTGTACCATGCCAGATCGTTTCTGCTGTCGGCCCCATGCGATCACCGCTCTCGCGGCCTCCGCCATCTTTGCCGCGTGTCTGAGGCCTGTATGATGTACTGCTAGCTCCTCCGCTTGTTGCTTAAAGCATGGACCGGGATCACCCCCCCGGTCCGGTGGGGGGGGGAAACAGGACCGGGTCCGCCGTTGCGCTCAGTGCGTTCCGGGCTCCGTTGGGCAGGATAGTGGAGCGGCGGCCGTCCACTCCACTCACCGCCAGGCAGGCACCCGCTGGTTGCTGCAGGGTACCCCTCCTCCGGGGGGCTAAAACTCCGCGAGCAAGCCTCTCCCCGGCTCCGGTAGCCCGTGTGCCTTGCGGGTCGAGGTTGGTAGTAGTTGTTGATTTCTGATTTATTGTCGATTTTTAGGTGAAATTGGGTAGCTTGTGCGGGAGCTGTGCTTGCCTGCGACCGCTTGGCTCGGCGGCCCGGCCCCGCCCCCGATAACTGGCTTTTAATCGCTAAAAATAAATCTTAATTACCCAAAACTTAAACACACCCCTGTTCTGTGTACTTCTCATGGTGAGCAAGCTTATAGTAAAATGTGAACTAAATTTTACATTTTAGGTAAGAATGCCTATAATGCAAGTATCATTCCCCAAATCCCATATGTCTTGTTTGCTATTTTGGCGTAAAATCGTAGGGAGTTAGTAAACCTCCCATGCAATTTGGCAACAAAGGTTTTCTATATCCTACATATTGGCTCTGTGTTGGTAACCGCTAACCAATTTACTTATAAATGGCAAAAATTTAGAACTTTCAGAAGAATTAAAAAAAAAATGATGTAGGTGGCTGTAAACGAGTTGTATTCACCATAATAGAGCTGCTACACAAAGCTCGTGATAGAGCTGAGTCATTACCAAAGCATGTTTTTGTGTTCGAGAAGTATTGGTAAAGTTCTAGTAATTCTCAGTGAGCCAAATGTACATAAGAGACACCTGTCTGTCACCTGCCAAAAGTTAATTGTACTGATTCAATGGTCTTCAAAACTAACCTAAAACCATCAACTGGTATCCCTATCTGTAACCCAGATCTCTTGGGGAAAAATGTCTACAACCACTAATCTAATCAAATGTTATAAAGCAGATATAACCTTACATTGTGACATGTTGGGATCGTTTTAAAGTACACTGTAATAATGGAACCTCTAGTATGTGAAATTTTGACTTT
Organism: Pelobates fuscus; assembly: GCF_036172605.1. Classification (NCBI taxonomy): domain Eukaryota; kingdom Metazoa; phylum Chordata; class Amphibia; order Anura; family Pelobatidae; genus Pelobates; species Pelobates fuscus. The sequence continues at coordinate 23,261,493 of NC_086328.1, forward strand.
TTCACAGAGATGATAATGAGCTTTTTAGAAGAAAACGTTGGAGCAGACATCCGAGCTAATGGGTGGAACAATGGCTGGAGCTAAACTACATATCGCATAAACCCCTTCTTTCAGGATTAAAACAAAAAAATACCTGTTTGCACATTTTAAATACATTTTCTGTAGAGCGTTTTAAAAAAAAAGGATTTGGGCCTCTAGTTTGCCCTTTTTAAAATGCTGTTTTATTTAAAATCACTTTTACTAATCACAACACAATCTCTGAAACATCCTGCCAAAAGTACAAAGACAAAGTAACATTTTAGGAGAAACATACAAGTTTTAGCTATGAACAACACTGAGCAGTTTTTGGCAGTGGACATGTGGACCTAACTTCAGGTCAGTGCATGCTATTTCTTCTTAAAGGAACTCACTGTAGGGGCTATGGTGCAACGGTGTCCCATTGTAAATTGTCAACGTGGGGTGTCTTGCACCAATCCTTGCCTGCACTACGTCCTACAGAGTGCTGGAAGATCCTTAAAATGTGTTTACATTAGCTTTCTGAGCAATTCAAGGCTAGCTCCTTGGCTAAAAGCATTCACTAAATGAGCGAAGCCCTGCACTACTGGGGCTTGGCACCTGACGAGCGCTCCATAGGACATATTGCAGGCATGTTTGACTCCTTATAAAGTCATGATACCAAGGCAACCTCCACATCATAACCACTACAGTGTGCTGTAGTTATGAGGCCTGGAGTGTTTCTTTAAAGTTGTTTATGTATCAAGGCAAATCTGATTCGAATATAAAACCCAGAAAGTGTGAGCTGATGAGCCATGCGTTCAAGTCAATTTGCCTATTAGTGTGGAATGATGCTCGAGTCCCAACTAACCCCAAACCTAATGAATTTATGAGGCTTGGTACCTTGGTTGGGTATTAAACTTTAATGATCTCTTCATTAAGGGAAGGCGTGGTGGAGCCTTGGATGGAAAGCTGAAGGTTCCGTGCCACTAATATGGGTGCAAATTGATTACTGTAGTATGTACAATTTAGACTTTCATGACTTAAATTTCTCTTATAAGGTAATCTGACTTGTGAATTACTGGCCGTTGGGACTGAGTGCGGTTCTCATCACTTACTCTGCTTAATTAATTCCCTAAACTTATCTGGTAATCTATTTAGAGGGGACGCACGTTTCACAACCGTACATCATTGATCAATAAATTCACACCTGCTAATTTCTTTAACATTGCCATTTACTCAAAGTTAACATAATCCATTGCTGTTAACAGGAAAGACACACATTCTAGCCTGATCCTGTCTCTGTTTTCTTTACCATTAAAGGGAATCCCTGGGTACCACAACAACTTCATTGGAATCTCGTAATAGCATTCTTACTCTTACAGGGCTATTTGCTAAAGACATTTATGGTAATTTTTAAATGTAGGCCAAAAATACCAAAATGTAAATATTCTCGAAGTCAGTAAAGTTGTTTATATTTTTTTTATTTCATTTTCTTCTTTTTTTTTTTAGTTCAATTCGCTTTGAATTTCAGATAATTCACACTTGAGTGAATACCTTTTGTTAGTTAAAGGAACACTATTGTCACCTAAACAACTTTAGCTTAATGAACCAGTTATAGTGTATATAATAGATCCTGCTTCTCAGGTTTCACTGCTCAATTTGCTGCCATTTAGGAGTTAAACTTTCACTTTCAATCAGATGTAATTTACCTTAAACAATTGTATCTCTTTCTTTGTAAATTGAACTTTAATCACATACAGTAGGCTCTTGCAGGGTCTAGCAAGCTATTAACATAGCAGGGGATAAGAAAATCTAAATTAAACAGAACTTGCAATAAGGGAAGGATAAACCTTAGATGACTCTTTACAGGAAGTGTTTAGGAAGGCTGTGCAAGTCACATGCAGGGAGGTGTGACTAGGCTTCATAAAAAAAGGTGATTTAACTCCTAAATGGCAGAGGATTGAGCAGTGAGACTGCAGGGGCATGATCTACACACCAAAACTGCTTAATTAAGCCAAAGTTGTTTTGGTGACTATAGTGTCCCTTTAAATATAACACAAAGACATAAACGTGACATGATTTGAGTCTGTTCTAGGAGAAATGTGCTATGTAAATTAGAATATTAAAATGATGATTCCCGCCCCTCCTATCTTTTATCAGACCTATAAACAGTTTTGCGTATAACATGTCAAATATTGTCCATTAGGAGAACGACGGTGCTTTGTTTAATTCGCTTACCCTTAGCTGTGCACTTAGAATGCTTTGTTTCTGTGCAAACAACTTTTACTCCTTATGTTTATCTGAGATATAAAAATACTTATTAATTTAGCATAGTTTTATAGAAGTGTCAGAGGGTCACATGCATGAGCAGTTGCTAAGTCTTTGCCAATTGCTTTTAATAACTTTTAATAGTCTTGTTCTGTTTGAAAGGAGATGCAGAAAAGGGTCACTCCATAGATTTAGGGGAAGGGTGCAATGAGGTATTTTGATCCTTTTGCACATATCCTGTTTTCTTTTCTTAACCCCCCCTCCCCCACCCCCAACGTCCTGATATGGTAACATGAATGGAATCCCTTTTATAGGGGAGAGACCTGTGTCTTTGGAATTACCAGTCTGCTTTTGTGTACTTTACCCCACTCCCTCTAGCATGTAAGCTCATTGAGCAGGACCCTCCACCCCTCTGTTCCTGTGTGTCCAACTTGTCTGGTTACAACTTCAAGTCTGTTCGTCCACCCACTGTAAAGCGCTGTGGAATTTGTTGGCGCTACATAAATAATAATAATAATGGAGGACATCTGTGAGTGGTCATGTCTCGAATTGGTGGGGTTTTTTTGGTTTGTTTTTTAATCCTCCTTTTTTGTGTTTTTTTTTTGTTTTGTTTTTTTCTAGTAAAATTAGAAAAAATAGAGCAATAACTCTTTGGTTTCACCTATTTCTGGTGACTAATTTCTAGCCAATAGAAGAATATGAACTCTTTTGAGATGTTGAGATGTACCTTCATGCACATCAACAACTTCTAGGTAGAATGTTGATGCGTGTATTGTGTAAATCTGTCCAGACACGTGCAGTTGACTTCTATCACTATGAGTCATTATGCCTTCTGTGCGATGAGGAACTCCTCAGAAAACCGTTGTTTTTGAGATTAGTTTTGACCTACCATATTACACTACAGACGCAGTTCTGTGCAGAGCTTAGTGGTTCTCATGGTGTTTGTATCTTCGTCTTTTTAGTTCTTTAAACTGCTACTTGTACATGATGATGGTTAAGAGGGATGCAAAATTTCAAACCAAATGACTATAGACGTTTCATTATTTGGCCTCCTCATCTTTATTCCTCAGCTCGGTCATTTGGCTATTTCACCCTTCACCTGCCCCCGTGTTGACAATGTCTTCTCTGATCAGTGGACAGACTAAAATTACATTTTGTTCGGATGAGCTCCGTCCTATTTAAGTTTTTTTTTTTTGTTTCTTCCTAGTTTAGAATATCTCTACCTTTTTCCCTGCTCTAAGGGAAAACCTTCTTAATGTCTTCCTTCGAGAATGATATTGTTTTAGGAGTATTGCTTCTACTCTCTCCACAATCTAACCAATATTCCTAGCTTATGTGGGCATTTTTGACTTCGTGAAGTTTTTTTTTTTTTTTTAATATGTATATAAAACTGTGTAGCAGCGTGGCAGAGCCTCAGTTGGCATCTCTGGAATGTGTAGACGTAATTACGATGATGCCAATTACACGCCCTCTCAATGCCGTCCGTGCATGTTCTTGTACGAAGGATGTGATCCAAGACCTCTCTGGTTTTGCAGTCTGTCCAAAAGCCGTCTCAGATTGTCTTCCTATTAACAACTCATTTGGGTCCGTGGGTTCTTTTCAGATATAAAGAGCTCCCTACTAAAGTGAGACTTCCAAGTGAATCTGAAATGTTGGACCAAAGTAGTTTTAAATGAAAGCTTAGCTGACTTAGAGAATTTTTCCAGTTCAGCTATATTGCCATTAAATCTTAAATTCACTTTGATTTCTCACTTTGTGAATATCCCTGTAAGATACTTGTTTGCAAGGAAGGGGACGGGGGAAGGGGGTATTTGGTGATTTATTTCTGCGTCCTATGTTTCACAGTACAATAATTGTAGACGGAGCTGTATTTAAGGAAGTTGGAGCACAGAAAGTGTACCGGTAAATTATAGCCTATGGAGAACCCTATACTTAGAGAACAATAACCATTTCAAACAATGGATTTATTTGGCACGGATATGAAATGTCATATTTATTCTACAGCAATGAAGTCATTGCTATAATTTAAACCTGATTATGTAACATACTATTTTCAAACAGCTGGATATGAGAAAGAGATAACTGCAATGATAGGTTGACTATAAAATAATAATCTGTGTAACATTTCAGAATGCAAAGGAATCTGTATTTCTGTGATGGAATGTCATGTTAATGCGTGAATTTTCTTGTTCTCAAGTTGAGTTGCAAAACTGGCTTCGGCTGACATTCCCTTTACAACATGGTAAGATGTAATCAGGTTAGGAGTCTCAGTGACTTTGTTCCAATTCTAAAATAATGGAGAATAAATTGGGGAATTGCAAAAGTCTGCAAGACACACAAATTTCAGGATTTTTGCTTAAAATGTGCAATTCCATGTCAGTTAGAGAATAAACCCAGTTGTGGTCATCTGATATAGAATACCAATTGTGGTCATGTGATCTAGGTACCAGAAGAACGGGCAGCACTCCAGGATACAAATGGTAACTGTATTTATAAGATGGTAAGTGACCTCAGCAGTGCGACATTTCGGCTCGTTCGAGCCTTAATCATGCTGAGGTGACTTACCCTCTAATAAATACAGTTACCATTTGTATCCTGGAGTGCTGCCCGTTCTTCTGGAACTTGGACGGATTGGTGGTGTCTGTTATTGCACGGAGTAACTCCAGAGATAGTGGCCGGATAGTAAGGTGGAACCATAGTGTGTCTTGTTTCTTTGTGATATAGGAAGTCTTTAAGTGGGAAGGCTACTGAAGAGACTTGTCAATTTGTTCCTATATCCCATGTGGGAAGTTAGCCTACTAGGTAGGAGACTTGTCTTGTTGCAGACTGCTGCTTCTGTCCAGATCATTTGAAAATCACACAGAGAAGACTTGTGTTACACACTGCAGCTTCTACCGATATGATAGGACTTTGCATTGCAGACTGTAGTTCCACTGTCTAAATGTTTTTTGGTTTTTTTCCCCCCCGAGACTATATTATACAGTAAATTTTGCAAAGCGTTAAATGACTCTATAGTACAATGGACAGCCGTGGTTATAATTATTTGAAGAAAACCAAAAAGGAACCACTTTTGTAACTTTCAAATAATGAACGTGTTCTGTGGCATCCAACCGAGCTCTTCACTTGTTACGGAACTACAACTCCTTTGGAGCACATCCAGCCACTAATATACGCCTCGTCTTGTAGAGGGATCTCTGAACATCTTGTCCTTTTATGATGCAGCTCAGTTGATTAGTTGTCTGTTGATCAGCCCTGATTCATGTACTATTTTGTTCTTGTGTTGTTCAACATTTTCCTAACATCGGTGGCCTATCCGTACTGTAGAGAACTCCATGCACTACGTTCTGAGTTTTCCCTTAAACAAAAAAAAACAAACAAACCGAAACTGCTCTTTCTATATTGTTTTTATTTTGAATTCTTTTTTGTAGAGAATGAGCTAATCCTCGGCTTTCCGTCAGTGCAGGTCCTATAGATAGCAGCTGCTGGTGTTTGGAGGCAATACAAGCTTACTGGATTATAAAAAAGGCACTAGGGATAAAATCAATGGTGCATGAGGATCTGCTATTTACACAAGATAAAAATGTCAGCGCCAGCAAGATACCACGGATCTGTGCAACAAGAACAAATCTCAGTACATGCGACACAGAGTGTTTTATCTCTGTCTATTAGAGCTGTACGGAAACACTCAACACTTGATCATCATGTTTATTGTAGTGTTGCCAGACTTGTTTAGAATGAAAAGACGAGTGTTAATGTTTTTTGGAACGTGTTTCGGGTTAGAAGTGATTTTAACGTGTGTTGTGTTGGATGTAACCATTAGTGATTCCATTAGAACGTGCATTAGTTCTTCGTTGTTGAAACGTTAGTGGAGAGGTTGCTTTTAAATTTATGGAGGACGATGAAGACCTCCGTGGCTGGTAAATACTTTATTTCAAGAACGCATGGATATCCTCATCTCCTGTCTGACATGACCTGCCTTTCATGGGTCTGACGGAAGACTGATTCGTTTACAGCCATCCAAGAAGCAACACTTAAAACGGTGTGCATCCCATCCATTTAAAAAATAAATAAATAAAACACTTCTCCTTCGTGGCCCAAAGTCTGACATACATTGATATGTCCCATGGCTTCGTACCATGGGCCATAGAGCCTGTTATTTTTTTTAGCCATATAGTGCATCTCTGAAGATTTTTGTGCAAATGGTATGTATCAAACCTATAGTTTGCATTTTCTGTATTTTTGTTGTTGTTGTTTTTTTATTTTGGGGAGGGGGGTTGTTTTTTCACCCATAAAAGATTTTATATGGTTTCTTCTCCTACAATTATTCTTTTGGTAACTTACACTCAGCATGTTTTTATGTGTTGGACTATTCCCTCTGGCGACACACTATTTCATGACTTCTAGTTAGTTGGACCTCCTCTCCTGTAATGTCTTTGCGTGTATCACCTGCTATACTCCGGCCCCGGGCACCAGTTAATCAAAGTCTATTAACTCTCAGCACTTGGAGAGAGTAGATTTTGTGGTTACACCTGATCTTTGACCTCCGGTTTTTCTTTATCATGCACACCCATGCCCTCCCTCTAGTTAAGTCATCGTTTCACAATGGGTACAGATCCTGCCCTAGAAGTGCGACGTGTACATAGCACCTGTGGCTTTGTACCTAGAAGAGCAGGCAGTGAGTTCATCTGTATGACTGTCATTGTTTGTTTATGCAGGTATTCGTATAGTTTGTTCTGGTAAGAACCAGAAAAACAGGGACAAACTATCTCTCCTATGTTATCTACTGGTATGTTCCATTTATAATTCAAACATCGCAGCCTTTCAGATTGGCAAGAATTTATTTTACAGGAAATGGCTTTAAATCCATCCTTGTCTCTTCAGAATGTTTCTAACACGTCTCTGTCTCTCTGGGGTACAGTTATCCTGTCCCCACAGATATATCCTTAAAGAGGCACTGTAACCAAAAATAAACAAGATCTACTCTAGCGTTCTATGTGAATCCCTTTTTATTATTATTATTTTTTGTGAGTGCTAAAATACATATCCTTATCTATAGGAGTCAAGATGAAAAAAAACTTATGAAACGCCTCCCAAACATCCCAATTTTGTTCGCTGGTGTCTGCATCCAGACCCGGCACAGCGCAATCGCGTTATTTAAACACGCTTACACTATGCAGAGGGCATTAGGGCCCATGGCAAGAGCACTTCAGCAACACTGGCTGTGGCAATGGGCAGAATTTCAAACCAAAGTCAATCCATAAAATGAATCCCACTGAATAAACAACCACAGACAATGTGGAGCGACGAGAACTGCACCCAGATACTTAGATATGTAGAATTCCAGTGCTGCAGATGACATAGAAATCTAGAATGTTGAAGCATACACATAATGCAGGGCAACACTTTTCATGTGCTGCCCGTAAACATGACATTATACGAGTACAAGAATACATGGTGGATCTGGCAAACCTTCACCCCGCTGGCTCTGCTCTCGCTGCGACTTGACAAAGATAGATACATAGTATATTTGAATCACTGGCCTTATCTTTTCTTTTTTCAATTAATCTGTCTGCAGACTGACACTGCCCTCAGAGATATATGGGTGATAGTTTGCGGTGGTTTGGCCTTACAGCCACGCCTATCCGTTGTCCTACAATATGCGTTTGCATTCCTAAGGTCCTTTCAGCACATGCTTGTGTAGTGCCTTGTGATAATGTTTAGATCCAGCAAGGAAAGCGTTAATGAGCTGTGAGGCCTGCACATTAGGTGCTAGAGCAGTTTAGCATGCCATAGGTAAACAGGATAAAGTGTTGAATCGTTGAAAATTCATTGTGAACGAACAACGTTAAGGCCAAAATAGCAGCTTTGAAAATAATAGCTGGAAAAACAAAACAGATTAATTATCCAATTTGTCTATTGCGGCCTAAATTTTACATTTCAAATTCCCGGCACCCTGACTGACTGTTTCTTGAATAACTAACTCTGTACGTGTATCATGCGTTTACATTTAGATGAGGGGAATAACTCAGACTTTAGTGTTAAGGAGAGGTCATGGCTCCAAACTCTAGAATTTCAATCTCATAACATCATCGCACTGCTATGCTTTGTTCTAACACCCACTCCTCACGTGGCACTGTAGGTTTTTCCGTGGCACAGAATTTTGTTTTTTCCTTTCAAATTTCCTGCCAGGCCTCACCCTTATTGGATCTATCCTCCCCTTATCCCTCTCCTTTCTAGTCCCCTCTCTCCATTGCTATCACAATCTTATAGTGCAAAACACTGCCTAGACCCGTGATGGGAAACCGTGAAATTTCAGGTGTTTGATATCTACATTCCCCATGTTGCTCTGCCAGCTTTTAGGCTGGCTGAGCGTGGTGGGCAATATAGTTCACAAACACCCAGAGTTCTAAGGCTGGTAATCAGTGGCCAAAAACAAATATAGATTGATTATTGCCTAGTTATTTGCCAATTCCACCATATTTTACTTAATACACATCATGCATGCTGTTTGGCTGGGTATGAAATGTGATGCCCTGCTGTATGTAGAATTCATATGATGCAGGAAGTAATTTACAAGGCAGGAGTCAGTTTCCCACTGATAATTTGGAGCCTTGAATTCTTACATTCGCATTCTTTTATTTATTTATTTATTTTTCTGTTTATTGATTTTTCTTTTATCTTATCGTTGTGCTTCAAGGTCTTTTCTGGTCTCTCTTTCTTATCTTTTCTCACTATTTTGCTATAGCTTCCGAATTAGATTCCTGGACTTGTCTCTAATCCGTATTGTTTCCGATATCTTTCTCATTTGTCAACACCATACAGCAATTAGCAAAGTATGTGCTGTTGAGGCGCCGTGTGTGTCTGCATTCACACTGGCAAGTGTACGACACAAGCTGGGGTCAGAGATTCTGCCGAAATGTCCTCTGTACAGAAAAGTCTGAGTGGGTTAGGCGTCCACAGAAGTTACACTGAGACCAGTGTGTCTTCTGCTCGCTGCTGACGTACGTCCAGCGCTCTGCAGCTTGGCAAGGGATTCCCTGCGCTGTTAATCCCATTACGGATACTCTCATCCAAGGAAACCTTTAACACATTCATTGCCAGCAAGATCTGCACTAGAACCAGATCTGCAGGGTTTCTGCACTGCTTGTTATTAGTGTCACCATAACCTTTGCAGAAGAACCTTTCGGCCTGTAGCAGCACTCCCAGTATAGGGGAATACTACCTCTCCTTTACAAATAAACGTAGAGTAAATGGCTCTTTTAATTTCAGGTGACCCTGGGAGGAACTGCATTTGGACTTTGAGTGCGTCTCTATTTCTCATTATTTCCGGAGAAAATATAGCTCTTTTCACCCTTAGGATTAAAGATCTACAGCGACGCGTGCAGTTTAGTTGAGGCCCGAAGTGTTGCCTTATTTTACAGGGCATTCATATGCTGCGGAAGGAAAGACCTTAACGGGATTGGTTAATTATTTCCATTTAGTAGTCCATGTATCCTACATACAACAGGACAGAACTTTTCACACTCTGCCCATCAGCTTGTGGAAGCAGGTTTGCCAGAGCTACAATTTTCCTGTCGCACATATCACTACGTCCCTGGTGGTATGTAGCATTCATATACTGCAAGAGGAGCTCAATTAAGCAAGGAGGAAAAAGAAGGAATTGTGTTGGTTAATTAAAAGCACATCGCAAGCAACGTAACTGCTTATATAGTGTTAAGGTTTTGGTGTTAGTAAAAGAGAACAAATATTTAAAGGGACACTGTAGGCACCATAACCATTTCATCGCATTGAATTTGTAATAGTACTTGGAGTCTCGTGGTGCTGTCCCTCCGTTCAGTACTAAACCGTATTCTAGCAGTTTAACACTGAATGAGGATCCATGGCTGCCCACAGCCCGGCCCCCCCAAGAGGTGTAGCTAAGGCAGAGATTACACGTTTCTTCCTAGCCATACCAATTTATACAAGTAATGAGCGCTGTTATAGGCTGAAAGTGGTCAGCTCACACTCTCAGCCAATCATGCACCATAGAAATTCTATGTACGGCAAGGCAGCAGTTTTCATGTAATGCGTGCTGAACACGGACGTATACTTGGAGACATCGTGGTGGAGTCGGAGAAATCCTGGCTGATGCAGTGAAGAGAGAGCGCACTCAGAAGGCATCATACAGAGCCAGAGACTATATGCACCACAGTACTGAGAGCCTAACTTCCATGCTTTTTAACACATTTGGAATAAAGTATCAATTTATTGATCAGCTGGTGGTAAGTCCACATATTTTCATCAATTGGATCCAATGCACACGAGGGTCTGATCACCCCTAGGCTCAATAGTTTTATGTATAATTTGTGTACTACAGTGCTGCACTAGCTTTTTATGTATTTTAGATCATTAGATCATTAAAGGGACACTGTAGGCACCCAGACCACTTCAGCTAATTGAAGTGGTCTGGGTGCTGTGACCCTTTTGCACTTAGTGCAGTTTCAGAGAAACTCTAATGTTTTCATTGCAGCTCTAAGTCTGCCCACTGTTAGACAGCCACTAAAGTGTTTCTGGAATCCAAACAGACTTTTGGTCCGTTATCCTCATGGACCCCCAACGTCAGATTTTCCCCGTAGGAAAGCATTAAGTAATGACTTCCTATAAGGGGGGGTCTAATGCGCGTGGCCTAGGTCTCCCCCGCCACATTAGGTCTCCCCCGCCGGTTGACATCTGTGGGGTAGGAGCGTAGGCGGAGCCGGACCCGGCTTATCCTCTCATGGCCATTGGAGGTAACTAAAAAACCTCCATTTGTTTAAAAATACATAGGGATTAAGGAGGGCGCGCAGGTAACTTGTTTTTCTTTGTTTTTTACTATATATTGGGGTTGATGTGTACTGTAGTCATTTGCAGCCGCCCAGTGATGTGAGTGAGCGCAGGACTTATCTTTCTGCATTTGGAGCCTGACCCAGCGCCAAGGGACATCGGCGCTGGATTCAGGTAAGTGGTCTTAACACTTTCAGCCCCGCGGGAGGGGGGGGGGGGGGGGGCTATAACCCTATAGTGGCAGGAAAACAGGATTGTTTTCCTGGCACTATAGGATCCCTTTAAGATCATCATATCAATCTCTGTGCAAGTGTATTTTAAACTACTCCCTATATAACAGTGTGTTTTGTGACACTCATGGGTAGCAATATTGTTTGTTTCCTTTTTAGTTGGATACATTTGGTCACTTAAACGTATAGACTTTCTATCTACACTCACATTTCTATTGCGCACCCTATATATTAGATTTGCTAGCAGTTTTCATGTAATGGCCGACCACATGGCAATATTGGTTTCCAAAAATTGAGTCTGCTAACCCTAGACTGGAACCAACATCTTTAGCCGCAAAGAGTATCTCACTAAAAGATTTAAATTCATAATATAAAAAAAAAAAACACTTTCAAATTGCAGATTTTAATAACATTTAGCAGTTAATCATCGATATCACATGGTTCGTTCATCATTTCTTTTGTGTGTGTGTGTGTGTGTGCTTTTTTCTTTTATTGTTTTTGCTTCTACTTCTGCTTTTCCCCAAACTCTACTAACGAATTGAAAGTGTATTTTAAATAACTGGTAGAGACACACAAGCGTCAAGCATAGGGTTTTACTCTAAGAGCAGCAATGAGTCATACATGTTTTTGTGCTGCCCACAGTTTGTGGGAATTGCAATCCTGGGAGACGGCTATAACAGCTGCCTTAAAGCGAATGTTGGTACATAATGCTTGGGAACGTAACTCTCATTATTCATCAGATTAATACTTAAAGTATTACTTAGTATCATAAAACTGAATTGCAAAATTCAGGCTAAAACATCCACCCTGTGACTGTAGCGCAGTGTAAATTTTGGTGGCAAATTTAAATTTAGTTTTAGTCAGTCTTTTGACTAAGAACCCATTTTAGTCGACTCAATCGCCAGTAGATTTTAGTCGATACGACTAAATTCTTTTTTTTTTTTTTTTTTTAGTCAATCTTTCTTTTATTGAGGTATGCAGGATGGGGTACAGAAAGTAAAAGAGGGAATGTACGAGTAATATACAGCATAGGGTTAATACAACGTCAATTTCGAAAAGTTACATTTCCTGGACATTAATACCTCTGTTTTTGTATTTTTTGTGTCTGGTGAGTAGCTCAAGTTATATCTATTCGTTAATATGCAGGTGTGACTTGTCACTTCAACTAGTCAAGATGTGAGTGTGTGTTCTGTGTTACAAGAAGAGTACAGAATGTGCCGCCGCTTAGTCAATCGTAAAAGGAGATGCCTAGATAAACAGGCTACACTAATAGCGGGAGAGTACTCAAACTGTTTTGGTCGCTAGTGTCACGCAACAAATGGAGCAGGCTAAAAGCCGAACGTAATACTGGCATACGAATTTAGTTAATACAGGTAGTGCTTCAAACAGTGCTAAAGTCAGGCCTAGTGTCGAATGGCTAGGACATAGGCTACGTACATCACTTGTCTTAGCAGGTAGTCTAGTTAAGTAGCATTTCACGCAACAAATGGAGCAGGCTGAATTCTGAACATAACATTGGCATACAAAATTTAGCTAAAACAAGTTGTGCTTCAAACATTGCTATAATCATGCCTAGTGTCTAACGGTCAGGGCATATGTTACGTACATCACCTGTCCTAGCTGATGGCCTGGGTAAATAACATTTTCTAGTGGACGGGAGCGCGAAACCTTTCAGCGGTGTGGACAGTGAGAGTCTATTAGCGTTATACAAGAAAAGGCCAGTACATATTGCTTAGGTACTACATTGCTCACAGTTTGTCAAATGATAATTTGCACGGTGGGGTCCGGTCTTGCCTCCGCAGTGAGGACGGCAGGAGTAACGTACATGCAGTCCATTGAGCTTAGCCTATGCCGGCTCTGAGTGCTGGATGGACGGGCCAAACATCGTGGTCGGATCGTTGCCTCTGTGAGTCGTCCTTTCCGACAGATCTTGGAAGGAAGCTTAGTCCTTGTCTGCTGCCGGTGAGGGGCTGTAGTCGTCGAGTGTGGGAGGTGCGCAAGGGCGGCCGGGTCTCCCCGTGGCCCCAGGCTCCGTGTGGGGTCTGCATCTTTGCTCCACAAACTCGGGTGCTACAAGAGGCCCAGTTCTTCCCTGTGAGGGCGCTTCGGAGAGCCCTGGTGTTTCGTCGCCGCCAGCGGCGGTTAGGCTTCCGGCAATGTGGCAGATGCTGTGGAGTTATCCTCCTGGTGACCCCCGGCCCGGGTGGGCAGTCAGTGCTCAACTTTAGCGTTAAAGGGTCTGTAGTGCCCTTAGTAGGCCCGGTCCGCCTCCGTTTCCCCGGTCCACATGCTGTGCCTCCGTATTGCACGCGGGGTGTTGCAAAGAGTCTGTCCAGCTTTTCTATGAATTGTTGGAAGATTAGATCCAGGCTTGTGGCTTGTACGGGTGTAGGTTCTGTAGGGCAAGAGGCTTCTGCGGTAGCGCTAGGCCCAGGGCACAAGCCCGTGTGGGCAGATACCATCCGTTTAGCCATGTGTGTCGCTTCGGTGGGGACCGGGATAACCCCCGCCGGTCCATAGGGGGGGGAACGGGGTGTCCAGCTTTGCTTTGCCGTGTTTGTCTGCAGTGGGAGAGCGGCCGTCTCTCCCACCACCACCATGCTTGTAGGCCGCAAACCTGCGTGGGTCGGGTCCGGAACACAGGGCCACTTGCGTGGTGTCACCATGTCGGGCCCGATGTCCTCTATCGCTTGGGAGCACCGGTCATCGGTTTGCTGCCTCCGGTTAACGAGAATCGGCTGAAAGTTAGTTGAAACCCGGGAGCTACAGCGACATGTGTCTGCTCCCTTCAGCGGTCAGGCCCCGCCCCCCGATACGACTAAATTCTAATGGGTTTAGTTAAAGCCTCTGTCTGTCACTTTTGCCCCTTCTCCAGCCCCTCTGTGTCTCTTTCTGTCCTCCCAGCCCTTCTAGTTGTCTCTCTGCCAAGCCCTGGTCTGTCTCTTTTTCCCCTTCCACAGCCCCTCTGTGCAGTGTTAATTTTGGCGGCAAATTTCAATCTAGTTTTAGTCATAGTCTTTTGACTAAAAAGCCATTTTAATTTTAGTCGTATTTTTGTCATCTAAGTTGTTTTAGTAGACTAAAATTTGACAAAATTAACACTGCTGTAGTGTCGTTTAACATTTTATCCAAATCAGCACCTTTTGGCCTAAATTTGACATTCCTGTTTTCAATTAAATTTAGTGTTTAGTGAATGAACTCCTCTGTGTTCGTGTGGGAGAGCAGGCAAAACTACACTCTCCTATATACGGTGAGGCACGCCGCGTTCCTCGCAAGACACGCACAATTTAGGAATTTTCCATTTTCCTGCTCAAACGGCATCGCAGAATTATCCTATACAACAGAGCAGTGTCTGTGAAGGAAGTTGCCCCATATATTTTGTGCCGGCATGTGCTACTGACATGTCCCACAGATTGTTTAGTGGTTTTTCGTATGTAGATTTACAGGAAACAGATTGATTGTGTGCGAAAGTGAATAGTCCGTCAGCAGATTGTGGCTCTGTTTCTCTTGGTTATCGGTGATTTTTGATGTGTTTGCAAAAGACATCTTGCACGTTGAGCTTTTTGCTCTTTGTGTGTTTTTTTTTTGTTGTTGTTTTTTTTCGTTCATTCTTTTCTATGCATTATTAATTTAATTTGTACAGCTGTTTGTTCTTTTTTTCTGTTTATATCTTCTGAAATGTCAGGTATTTAACATATCTTTCAGTGCTCTGAAGAATTTTCCGTCGTGGCCAAGGGTCTCTTGTTTAGACCCAAATCCTCCCCCTCTCCCTCCCAAATTCTATTCTGTTCTATTCTAATATCTCTATTCCTCATTTATAGACCCTCCATGTAATAGTGTCTGAGTACAGTAATAAAACTCACAGTAACGTGTCTTTGAACTACAATAACTTTGTTTTATACGAGCCTGTGAACGTAAGATATTTGTTCTTGCTCTAAATATTTCCATAATACTTGCGTAAATGTTTAGATGTAGTCACCTAAAATGCCCCGTGTAGGCACGCCCCTGTACATGCCTCCAGTTACACCCCCTAAAATAAAAGTGTCCATCTTCGGAGTTTAAAAAAACCAAAAAAAACCCACAAAAACATTCAAGACTGCATGTGCAATGGCAAGGATCTTTCACCATACAATTAAACATGAAAACACAACTGACATTTGTTTTTTTTTTTTTTGTTTTTTTTTGCATAACATGACCGGTAATAAAAAAATATCTATAAAGTTCCTTGTAAAAATTTTTTTTTCTTTTTTTAACTTTAAAGTTACTTTATAGTTTACATAATTAACCTTGTATGCCTTGCTGTCCTGTCCTAGGTAAATACGCTTCTCCCTTACAGTGTCAGTATACAGCATTTCTTTGCAGATCCCTAAACATGCGCCCTTGAACACACACCTCCCGGAACATGGAAGTGGTGCAGAGCTAAAGGGTCTATTCACTTAATGCCGAGTTTGCTTTTACAAATTCGTCTGATTTCATTCATCTTAAGTCTCCTGCATTCACGTGTTAAAAATCCCGCTGGAGTTTGCTATATTCCCTAACAAATGCCAACCAAACTAAGACAACTGTAACATCAAATGGCTCTCATTACTGCAGAGAGACCGAATTCCAACCATATTGCAGCCAAATTGGAACAGACTAACCCTGCTACCAAAAAAGATAAACTGGGGCTAATGTAAACGTAGGTTTTGGGGCGGTGTTTTAGGGATTTTTGATTTAAGGAGGTTTGGGAGTAGTATTAGAGTGGTTTAGGCAGGGCCGGCCTTAGGCCTCTAGGTGCTCTGTGCGAAAAATCTTCACAGTTTGTGCTGGGTTTATTAGCTGTGTGTGATGGGTATTTAATTCAGTTAAAAATATACATTTAGGCCTGTGTGTGAATGCAGGTGTATATTTTTGCAGAGTTATGTGCACATAGTCCCACAGTTAGATGCACACAGTTATACATATACACTGTCAAATCCACCACATGCAGACAGTCGCAGGTAGATAGTCACATACACAGCATCAGGCAGAAACACACAGGTACAGGCAGTAACACACATGAATAGTTACAGGCAGATAAACACACTCACACACAATTACAGGCAGACATCCCTCCACACACACACACAGGCAGGCAGTAACACACACACAGCCACACATACGGTCTTACATACACATACTTACATGCAGACAGTCACATACACACACACACACACACACACACACACACACGTAGACAGCCACACACATGCACACAGGCAGACAGCTACACACAGCCACACACAGACTATTACATAGACACACACAGGCAGACAGTCAAGCACACAGAGACACACACACAGGCAGACAATCACACAAAGTTACCTCTGTTCATTATGGAGGTGTGGAGGCAGTGCAGCTCCTGGAGACTGGTTGTTGGGAAAGCAGGGACTCCTTCTTGCTTTTCCTGCAGCAGCTACCCGGCACTTTTAACTCCACCCCCACCGTCAGTTTAACTCCGCCCCCGCCTCAATATTGCTATTATTTTTTTATATAATCTCGTCCGGCCATGTGTGAGCTGTGTCGGCCGCACAGCTCGCACACCCCTAAGGCCAAACCTGGGTTTAGGATTAGAGTTTTAGTGCAGTTTCCCTGGACTGCATGAGGGGAATTCGAGCAACCGAATGAAAGCAATTTGATTAAAATTTGACTGGTTTTAAATAGCCGATATAATAAGGAGATTCGGCTGATTTCAACTGAACTGCATCCAAATGGAACTGAATTTGCCTTTTTTGAGTAGTAGGTTAAAACTAATGGTGACAACCGAATAGCATTTGGCTAATATTTGGTTGCCATTCTGCATTTAGTGAATAGACCACTGTTTGTGGTCCCCCTACTTCTGCTGCACTGTTTAACCCAGAAATCGCTTTTATAGTAGTCTGAGGGAATGAGTAACTGTTACTTACAGAGAAATTACAGTTCAGGTTTTAAATACCTCAATTGGGAGCGGGGTTTAGCGTCGGAACGAGCCGGATGCCATTTTTTGGCAGCTCCGTGCAAAACAATCTGAATCCATCTAAGATCATCGAAAATACAAGCCATCCACACAAATAAATACCTGTATTGCCCAGGGAGACCATCCTGCATCGCCCAATGCCATTTCGGTACAGTTCCGAGGCAGGCAAAGCCCAAAACGAAAATCCGGGCCTACTACACGCCGAACTACCGCGGCCTGGAGTACTTGTGCGGAGAGAGCCTGGGAGACCCAAGTGACGAACATCCATAGTACCCCGACCAAATCCACGAGGTGATGGGGCGCAGATCACAAAGACCACACCAAGGTACTGCCACAGCACAGCCTGATATAGGGGCACTGCTACAGAAACAAACCCCAGCCAAAATGGCGGCCGACCAAGGCCCAGACCCCCTACAGACAGAAACCCCTCCAGCACAGGCCACCCAGGGAACACACAGAGAACTCCACAGCCCACGCAGACCACAACCACCAAAACCATACCCCCACAGGGAACAGCAGACCCAGCCACCAAGCAAGACCTGCAGAAGATGCAGACTATACTACAGGACATACAGCGCCTGCTGGCAGCAGACTTACCAGCGCTCAAATCAAGCATGCAACAGATCACAGAAAAAGTGACTACCACTGAAAACCAAGTCAAAACAATACAAGGAGTAATCTCTACGATAGAAGACTCGCTCCACCAACTGCAACACGACCAGCAACTCTTGTCAATACAATACAGGAGGATAAAAACTGGCGCAACCATATAAAAATCAGTCATCCTGGCCTCAGTGAGCAAAGAAGATCTACCACACTACATGAGGCAAATCACACAATCATTACTCCCTCCTGCAGTAACAAACTCACCATCGCAGGGATCTACCGCCTACCCACGCCTCCAAGAGCCGCCGCAACGCTAGCCGGAGATGTCGTCATCATCCGCTGCGTCCTACCCCAAGACAAGGGGAACCTCATGAGAGCAATCAGGGGTAAGACCCCGCTTGATTTCGAGGAGGCCCGACTGACTTTCTACTAGGACCTATCCAAGGCCACACTCCAGTGGAGAGTCACTTGCGGAACTCACCAGCCACCTGCGCACAGCGGGGATACCATGCTCCTTACTCATCACCCACCAAGGGACCACCCATAAACTCTCCACGGGGACTGAGGCCCTACACTTCTTGCAAAACTGGGCCTACAAAACTTGCCCACTCTGGCCACTCCCCACGTCTGGAATCCGGACGAATCAGAAACGTTTGTCCCGAGAGGGCAGAGCATGGACACGCACGCCACCTGACGGACAGGGAGAGAGAGGTCTCTTGCCCCTGCGCGCTCAGAGGCAATACCTATATGCCTTGATTAATACAACCTGTATTCTCCCCACCTTCCATGCAATATAATTCTGATGTTTACGTTACTACCTCTTACCGCACACCCGAGGAGTTAGCCGGCGATGATGATGGCGCACTGCTGCTTTACCAGACCACAAGCCGCAGCCTAAGCCAAAACCTACCCCCCGACAGCCCCTAGCTTAGGGCTACCACCCCTCACGAGTAGTCTCCAACGAAACTAGACCACCAGACCACTGCAGAACGTAGAAATGGGCACATGCACTACTCACTAGACAATCTGCCTGACAAAACGATACCCAATACACCCACATGGGCCCTAGCACCACACCGCACCTCCACGCAACTACTTCCTAACACCTACAGGGTCATGCCTCCAACACCGACCCATGACCTAGGTACCGCACCCGAAGACGAGTTGCTAGACTAAACCCATACACGAACCCAACTCCTACCTAGGATTTTACACGTGTTATACTTAACAAAAATTGTGCCAAAACTCATCAAATGCATTATTGAACCTCCGTTAAAACCTGTTGCCCTCTTAAAGGATGCATATGTTAAACCATGTATAAGTCTTGTGCACGCAAAAATAAAGAATGTGAAAAAAAACAAAGAAAACTCAATTACCCATTAATCCTGCATCTTTATCCATGTCTTTTCATGAATGAAACCACCGCAACGTGCTGAATTATAAATCCCGTAAACCACGGTCGGTTAAAACATTTGCTCTGTCTGTATATCAATAAATGTAATCTTACACTACTTTGTTTTGATAAGCAGAGATATGACAATCTAACCACAGAATGTGTTCTGGGGAATACATTTCACACAGATATCTGATAGTGGCCACAGAGTGACACACAGGATTTGTAATGAGTAATGGCTATACAAAACACCCCTCCTTCCCCTCCCCCCACAAAAAAACCATCTGCGTCCATTCGTTTGGCGACAGGTATGGCCTTGCCGAGTGACAATGTCTGCAGCCGGCAGCTGGGATGCCCCACAAGGTCGGCGAAAGTTTACCTTTCCACAGCCGTTTTGTATGTTGTGCACACACAGTACCATGTTCAAACACGCACTTTTATACACACATCTCCTACACAATGCAATAAGATATATAAATTAATTATGCATGTGTATTATTCCCACGCACTTTGCATTTTTGATGGGGTATTGGCTTTATTTTTAAATTTTATTATTCATTTATACAAGTCCTGTGTTTATGGATTTCTTCAAATAAAGACGTTATGGTAGGGATTTTCTGAAACTTCACGGGGCTTACGGTATTTCGTAAAACAGAAAATATGAATTCAGATGGGGCTTGCAAATTTTAGCTGCTCTGGAAAAAATGAGATATTTGGCCAATAGAGCAATTGTTGTATGAAATGTTTCCTTGTTGATGTTAGACACTTGAACTGTTTAGTGAATTAGCCCCTGTTTTGTCAGCAGCGACCCCAGCACTCTCACAGACCCTAGCGACCAGCTATTTTCTTGGTTTTTCAAGCATAAAGAGATTTTAATACGAATCCCATAAACACCTGTTGTGCTGTGATTTAGGGGATATGCGTAATGACCCCATTGAAAATTAAGCACCAAAATTTGATGCCTAGCCCATCGAGAGCTGCTTCTCATTCATAACGGTCTGTCGAGCCATATCACAAATGTTGAAATGAAATAATAGTGACTAATGCATCTATCACACGGAATGTGGCTTAATTTTGCTAAATGTTTTTTAAATCCTATTCAGAACCCTCCCCCCCCTTTTTTTATTTCTACTTGTATACGTAAAGCATAAAGGGGGTGATTTCCTCTGATTTTATCATTTCCTGACAGCTTTGCAATAATAGATCATCAGGGATTTTCATTATTATTTTATATTCTGCGGGCCAGTTCACTTGTCACAGAAACCTATATTTTGAGGGACGTTAAAAAGCAGTTGAACCCATATCCTGTTTAAAGGGAGAGTGTTTAGAGAGAGGGCATTGTTCTTACCCCAATCTTGAATTATTCTACAATATTAGTCTGTTACCTCTACAGGATGGCTGTGCAATTCATACGCAACTCTTTTTGTAAAATAAATACATTTTAAAAATCCGAATATACCCCACACTTCCAAATTCAGGTCCCTATTCTTTTTTTCTTTCTCTCTTCATTCTAACTTCAATCGATATCTTCGTTCTCCTGTTGGAAGGCATCTATCTCATGAGTTGCAACGTGTCATTTTAATTTCTGCCTCTCCAGCATACAGTAATGAGAAGCTGCTCAGTAGTTTTAGACGTGCAATCAATCTGATAGCCTTGTCAACATTCACTGTTGTTCTGCGTGGCTATGCTCAATGTAATATCTTTCAATCCGATCTTCTAAACAGCCCAGGAATTAAGGGTTAGCCAGTTCTGGATCAGGACGACAGCCGTGACTGTAGCTATTTTAGTATGGTTACATGTACCTTACTTGGACTGTCACTTGAACCATTCAGTAGGGACAATTTTCAATACGTGGTGACAAGTTTTAAAACTTTTTTTTTTTAAAATTTTTTTTTACTTTTTACAACTTTTTTTAGGTAGGAGACTTAGTTACCCAATATGTTTTGTAGCCAACATGTACCTTACATTTTTATATTAAAGAAAAATAAAGTAAAAAAAAGTTTCACTCCTAGGTTTTCAAGTGTCTGTGACCTGAAGGGACTATACACTTTATGAAAGTCATAAAAAAAAAAAAACAGTTGAAAAAAATTGCAGATGAATAAATATAATGTCCATAAAGCAGGTTTTAGATCAGTGCAATGATAATGCAGTTCACATTTTTAAATCCTACCCTAAGCCTAATGTTAAACTTGGAAAATACATTATCTAACTCTAAATGGATAGTCCTAACCTTTGGCAGCCACTTTATACATCAGAGTTGTCCCGTTCGATACAGTATTTAAAAATTTTGGGGGGAGAATTGTGATTGTATGTGGGCTGTCCTCTCATGATAATTCTCTGTACCGATACGCTAGCTGAGGTGCTGGGGAGAGTGACACATGGCATATGAGTGAGGGGGAGAGAGAGAGCACTACGGTATAGGATTGTCATTGATATTATTTTATCAGATTATTGCACAATATACCAGTTTGTTTTTAATTATTAACTATATAGATAAATATGAGTGGTGGCAGGATTGTCTTCATCTTTCAGCAATTTGCCCAATATGAATGTCTATAGTTTTTAAAGGGATATTGTAGACACCAAAACAATTTTAGCTCAATAAAGCAATTTTCGTGTATAGGTCATGCCTCTGAAGTCTCACTACTCAATTTACATCCATTTAGGAGTTAAATAACATTTGTTTCTGTTTATTCAATTTTAGCCACACCTCCCTTGTCTGTGACTAACACAGACTGCATAAAAAATGTTCTAATTTTCAATCAGATGTTAACTTTAATTTAGAAGATTTAATTTCCTGCTCTGTAAATATAACTTAAATCCTACACAGGGGACTGCTGCAGGGTCTAGTAGTCTATGAAAAGTGTAAGGGGATAAGAAATTCTAAATTTAAACAGAATTTGCAATTAAGGAAGTGTAAACATTAGATCTTTCTTGACAGGAAGTGTTTAGGAAGGCTTGTGAATGGCTCCATAAACAAAGTGATTTAACTCCAAAACAGCAGAGAAGTAGGCAGTAAGATTGTGCAGGGGCATGATCTATACATCAAAACTGCATCAATTAAGATGGTTGTTTTGGTGACTATAGTGTCCCTTTTAAGGATCGCATCCTACTGATTTAAGCATAGATCGGTTGGATTCCATTTCCAGCACTTGATAAGCGTATTGCAGACTGTTAATGGCTTTGCCAATGGCTAGACATAATGATTCACTAATTCTCACCTTCTTCTCCTCCACAGCTTGTATTTTCCGCTACAATTCGCTGTCTTTGATCTACTTGCTGTTTCTTCTGCTGCTGCCATGGTTCCTGGGACCTACTGCTCAAAGCATGAGAGGTAATCTTTTTTTTATTATGTCTCCAATCAGTCAATACAGAGAAATGGTAAGAACATGCCTGGTTTTAGATGGACTGAGGTCGGGTATCGTCAGGACACTACAGCTTTAAATTCTAAATGGGAAGTTTTTGAGCTGTATATACTTCTTCTGTTTTGATTTTGTTGTATTTTGAACTGCAAGTTATCAAGTTGTCCAGTAGTGTTATAGAACCTCGGTGATTTAAGATCGTGATACGTCATCCCCTTGTAGGTATGGGAACAAGCATCCTTTAACGGGAATGATATCCTAGCAATACACCAAGTACCAGCAAAGGGTCCGATAAAAAATTGAGAACAAAACCGTTTCCCCACACTTTGAATTAATGCTGGCTTATACATATTTTGACAATTTTGTGTATTGATTTTGTTACTTGTAACTTACGGAACTACATTGGATTTCTACAGATCTTGATGTGCTTTGTTCTTGCTGACTCAAACTTGCAGTGTTGAGAATATTTATTTTCTGTACTGCAAAACTAAAATCCTAATAAATGAATGTAAAAAAAGAAAAAAACAAGCAATGGTAAGAATAAGAGTGTGAACATTGGGTGTTATTAGACTGGTAATAGCTGACGTTGACCACGTAGAACTTCCAAGCGGCCACTCTGATTGCTAGAAAACTATGTCGTTGGCTGTTTTACAGTAAAAATTCACTGTAAATTAGCAAACAAAATTGCAACATGACTAATTTTGCTTAAACTTTAGAAACTATGTTGTCAGTTTCCCTTTTCATATGGACCTTAAAGCTTCTCTTTACTTCACAACATCTTCTCATTAATTTATTGTTATCTTACTGTTTACAAGTCATGCTAAGCACCATAACCACTGCAGCGCATTCTAGTGGTCCTGGTGCAAAGAGGCTTCTAACTCTGTGCGTCCAAACTGGAATGGAGTGATAGGCACAGAGGTAGGTTAGCCCAGCGTTCTCAGCCTATCACGGCCTTCCAGGTTGGAAGGAATGGATATTGGTAATTTCTGGATGTTAAAATAGCAGGGGCCGAGTGGCAGATGGAAGTAGCAAGGTGAGAGGAGGCTTGTGCTCAGATGTTTTGGGCCTACTATTGCATTTGACTTGACCTTCCTCTGTCTGTCTCTATTTATGTTGTGCTTTTCCTGCACCCCCACTTCCCAGCACGTCTCTTTTCTAATTTTTTTTTTCCCTCTTGAGAATTGTGGCAATATTTGTTTTTGCTGGGTCTGGATAATATTCTGTCTTTTTTATTTATTTTACATTTTTTTTTAAACTTACTTATTTTAAATCAAACCGTTTGTTTTGTTTTTTTGATCCTCCCAGCCCTCAAACCCTCTCCCTTCCATCAGTTCCCTCTCTTAAGTGCCTCTCTGTCTGTCTCCTTGCCAGATTACATTTTTGGTTTCATCATCATCGCTCCTAGTTTTTCTTCTTTTTTTTTTTTTTTTTTTTTTTTTTTTCTTTTCTCCTCTTTTGGCCAAGCGACTTCTTCATATAAACCATCTCTTGTTTGAATTCCTCTACAAATTTTCCTATCCCCCGTCCTGACAGCCTTACAGAATATCTTAGGTAAATAATTATTTCACTGCATGAACTGACCCTGGTTGCCCCCTTCCTAATCCTGGCAGCCATGTGTCCTTTTCTCCTCCAAGTCAACTGTGTTGCTTGCTTCCATGAATATATTGACTTGGGGCCAACACTGTATGAGAGAATGCAATATCGTAACCACAGCAAAAATGCATTGCATCTTATAGATCGTAAACTCATTGAGCTAGGCCTGCTTCCCCTCTTGTCTAATATATTCTCTGTGTGTAAATTACTTCTTGTCAAATATCCACATTATATAATTTTAAAGCGCCACAGAATGTGTTGGCGCTATATCAATAATAATAAAAATAATCCCATGAATTTATTGGTTATAAAAAAAACCTTCCCTTTGGGTTAAAATACATTATGAACGGGGGGCGAGGCCTGACAATCATGGCGACTGGTTGTTTCCTTTGTTAGCTCCTGGGGACACGCTGAGCAGATCTACTTTTCTGACTGAGAGACCCATAACCGGGCATCAACCAACCTACTTTCAGCTAAGCTAAACGAAGAACCGACCTGGGAACGCTTCCAGCAGGCTTTCAGGGCACCCCAGAAGCCGAGCTTCAGTGATTCCTAGCCGGTGCTGAGGAATGGAGAGACGGACGATCTTCCGGACCGGTGCAGGCGAAGTGCTAAGCATGTTCCCGGCGCCCTGCTACCCCCCTCTGGACCGGTGGGGGTAATCCCGGGCCCCACCCTGACAGCTTCCAAGCACAGCGGAGGAGCCATGGCGGAATCGCAATTGTATGTGAGCAAAGTGGAATATCCTATAAGATGGCGGACGCCGCTAGTAACCAGACTCCTGTGGGGGAGCGGTCCGTGACTGACCGCCTGGCAGCTATCTTCGATGCCTTCTGGAGGCGACTTGAGAGCAGACTGACAACGAGGAACCCCCTGAACCATCTAACTGATCTCCAGGGCGCCCGCCAGCAAACACCACAAGCCCTACATACCTGAGGAGGAGACGGCCTAATTGGCACGCGGCGGCAAAAGCAGCCCACCCGCCAACTCCGAAGCAGCAGAAATCCGGAGTCACCAGGAGGAAAGCAAACAAGGATGGAGAAATGAGAAGAGTGCAACCGCTGACCACAGATCTGCAGAGGTCACCTGCTACGCGGCTTATACTTCCCAAGGGAACAAGAGGCCGGGAGAGGAGTATGAGAAGCGCAGCAGGCCTTTCTCAGCGAGCACTTCGGATGCTGCCTCAGATGCCAATTAGCCTCTCAGACCTGCCAACCTGTGCTGCACTGCGGGACTTTCACTTGCCCCAGTAGGGAATCGGTACTACTAAGGGGTAGCTCCTTACCACGTTCCCTGCATAAGTCGCTGTGAAGCCAACAGCTCATTGCTATTTTGTTCTTCTCCTCTTATACTCTGCTTCTGTTGTTATCTTTTATCTTATCACTAATATACTTGTGAGCTTCAAGCATACACAGCGAATTGTTAGGCACCAGTCTGACCTATCTACGTGGCCTCCCGGGTGGTTAGCTTGGGGGCATAAAGCAACGGAAAGGTGGTTCTACTGCAGCTGTCTCAATACTATATATAATGCAATTCAGCCTTCCAATACCAGACACCCCACATTAACTTAATTCTCACCATGTCTATGACTTTGCATAGCTCAGCTCAGTATTTCTCCCTCAATAATTATGCCAGACATGTAATGCTTAGCCTGTACTCTACACTATACTAAAAATTGTGCAGTATACTCAAATGCCATGTAACTGATATGTCTTGTTTAATCAATCTTTCTTGCCAGTGCTGTTGTGGCATTGGGAAAATGTCTGTTAATCTAATGCACACAAAAAATAAAGAATTAAAAAAATATATATATTGTAAACTCTGATGACACATGGTGTTGGTGATATGTAGAGATGTCGCGAACATAAAATTTTCCGTTCGCTAACGGCGAACTCGAATTTCCGCAAATGTTCGCGAACGGGCGAACCACCATAGACTTCAATGGGCAGGCGAATTTTAAAACCCACAGGGACTCTTTCTGGCCACAATAGTGATGGAAAAGTTGTTTCAAGGGGACGAACACCTGGACTGTGGCATGCCGGAGGGGGATCCATGGCAAAACTCCCATGGAAAATTACATAGTTGATGCAGAGTCTGGTTTTAATCCATAAAGGGCATAAATCACCTAACATTCCTAAATTGTTTGGAATAACGTGCTTTAAAACATCAGGTATGATGATGTTGTATCGATCAGGTAGTGTAAGGGTTACGCCCGCTTCAGTGACCGACCAAACTCCCCGTTTAACACACCGCAAACTGTTGTCAGAGGCAGACACACCAAAAAAATGCCACACTGCTGAGCTCTGCAATGACGGCATTCTGGTGATGGCAACAGCATGCGTTGCTTGGTGTGCTGTCTGGCTGACCCCGGGTGCCGATGCATGCTGTCTGACTGTGCCACTAGCTCCTTGCGACGACCTCCCCCTGCTTCCAACTCGTCTCCTCCTCCTCTCTGTCTCCCCATCTGAACTTTCCCCCTGTTCTTCTTCTCTTCTAGCGGGCACCCACGTGACATCCACGGACGCATCGTCATCATCAACCGCTTCACTTGTATCTGACAACTCCGCAAAGGAAGCAGCAGCGGGTACAACATCATCATCATCATCATCACACCGTACGTCCATGTGTGTAATGCTGCCTGACTGAGACATATCCCTGTTATCTACATCCTCTGGCAATAATGGTTGCGCATCACTCATTTCTTCCAACTGATGTGTAAATAATTCCTCTGACAGATCAAGTGAAGCGGCTGTGGTGCTAGTGTTGGTGGTGGTGGCAGGCGGGCGAGTGGTAACTTGAGAGGTGCCCGAAGCTAAGCTGGAGGAGGATGGTGCGTCAACGTTCTGAGCGGAAGCTGTAGAAGATTGGGTGTCCTGTGTTAGCCAGTAAACTATGTCCTCAGAACTTTTCGAGTTCAGGGTGCGTGGCCTCTGAACACTGGGCATTATTCTAGGGCCAAAGGGAATCACAGCACCACGACCACGACTGCCCCTGCGGGGTGGCCTGCCTCTGCGTGTCATTTTTTTTTTCCGATTAGTGGTACTATGCGTGCAAGCTACTGTGACAACAGATATGAGTGGCACTGTGCACTGGCAGAAGTTGGCAGAGTAGACGCTGTAGGCCTGACACACACGCTTGCAGACAACTAACTGCTATTCAATCTATTACAGTCAAAAATTTTTTTTTTAAATGTACACTACTGTTACACCAGATATGAGTTGCACTGGTGTGACACTGTGCCCTGGCAGGCCCTGAAACGCACACGTGTGAAGGAAACTGACTGCTATTATATTACAGTCAAAAAAGTTTTGGTCTTTTAAATGCAAGCTGTTGTGACACAAGATATGAGTGGTGGCACTGAGCAAGTGGGCACAGTATATGCTGTGAGCCTGACACACGCTGGCAGGCAGGCAACTGCAATTAGATTACACAGAAAAAAAAAAAGCAGACTGATGTTCTAGCCCTAAAAAGAGCTTTTTGGGGTGCTGTCCGTACAGCAGAGATCAGATGAGTCCTTCAGGACTGTAGTGGACACTGAATACACTAGCCGAGCTATCTATTTCCCTATTAAATCCGCAGCAGCTACACTGTCCCTCCTCTCACTAAGAATGCAGCTTCCGGGGGGCCGGGCCTAGCTGTCATGGAGGAAAGACGCACTTTGTGTGAGCTCCCTCAATATCTCACTTTAAGCAGCTATCAACAAGCGAATTTCACTGCAGAAGGGGATGACCCAGCAATGTTGCTCCTACTTGACCGACGCGACATGCTTAATAGCGGTCAGCAACTCAACAGAGTCTTACTTACCTCCGCTTGGCAAGTGTGGCCTGGTGCTCACCGGGCGGCAGAGGCGGCCGATCTCCCGATCCTGGGATGCCCAGGAGCAGCTACTTCCCGGCAGGAGCTCCGTTACCCCTCCCCTCGGACCGGTGGGGGTTATCCCGGTCCACCCCTGAGAGGCTGTCTGGAGCTAATAGACGCACAGAGCACAGCCGCCCAGGCTGACATACTCATCTGCGACTCTCCCAATATGGCGCCAGCCGCGTGTCCTCCTGGTACCAGCAAAGCATGGCAGGATATTGAGTCTAAGCTGGACAGACTCTTTAATCAATTTTGGAAGCAAATAACAAGCAGGAAGCCCCAACAAGCTACACCACAGCCCCAACAAGCTCCGCCACAGCTAAGCGAAGCAGTCCCCATTAAAATCCACCAACGCAAAAGGCGTTGAAGACGGGACCGGAGGCACAAACAGAAATGCAGAGCCTGCCCCTCGTCAAGCACTCGCCTCCACCTTAAGCCACCACAATCCCGCACCGGACGTGAAGCACCACCGGGACAGATCCGACCACCCGACAAAACAAGCTTCCACCACCTCAAGCCGCGAACCCGGCACTCAGCCAGAGACTTGCCTTTGTTGTTCCAGGTATCCGGGACTCCCAGGGTCTGCACCTGGCGCCCAGAAGGGATCGGATGAGCACAAGCAGTAAACAGCAGCCTGCCAAGCATGTCCCACTATAGCCGATCCTCCACACCATGCCTTTGATCACATGAACTGCTCTCTGCACATTAACTAATCGTAAAGTAGCAAGCGTTTAAACATGTCATTATTTCACCTCCTAAAGAGTTTATTGTCGTAGTTCCTTACATGCCTTTACCTTAACTGTTCATGTATTATGTTATTCACTAGTCTCATGTCATGGGGCGACTTGATTTATAACTAGTGGTGGAGCTGCTGATATAAATACACAGTTGATAACGTGCAAGCTACACCCTAAACATGACAGCCATCTTTCACAACAATGTACTGCTATATACTCATACCCTCAGTGCAACTAGCCATGATATACGCACGTTCAGCCTAGCATGCTCAAATATAACACACTTCTGTCTAAAAAAATAAAAATAAAAAAGAATGCAGCTTCCGAATGAATCTAAAATGGATGCTGTCTGGGAGGGAGGGTCTGCTGCTGATTGGCTGGAATGTGTCTGCTGACTGTGAGGTACAGGGTCAAAGTTTACTCAATGATGACGAATAGGGGGTGGACCGAACATCGCATATGTTCGCCATCCGTGGCGAATGCGAACAAGCTATGTTCACCGGCGAACTAATTCGGGACATCTCTAGTGATATGCGTATTCTGCTCGCTTTCTTATACATATGTAGATGAGGTAATGATTTCTAATGGCACACCCTCATTTGTCACGGATCCAATGGTATCATCCTTATTCATCAACTGAAACCGGTCTTCCCAGAATGGTCCTCCAATCTACGGTTTCTCTGGGACATCAAAAGAAATAACTTAAACTGTCCAATGATTCAGAACGTTTCTATAGTGTATTTCGAAATAAAGCAAATAAACAATCGGAATTCCAATTCTGAAAGAAAAAAAAAAAAAGAATTGCTACACGCATCCTCAGAACTGGCCAAACAACGTCCGCTACAGAGTGTCCTTTTTGGTCAACCGCAATTTAGCTTAGCAGAAACATCGCCATCTGAGGTGGCCTGCTGGAGGGACCCACTCTTAAGTGTGTCCTTGTCGGCGGCGGCCTATGATAATGCTGGGTTCAGTGGCGCTCACAGGCTCTAGATGACGGCTGCTGAGGAATTTAAGTGCCATTCTTTTACTTCTCTTCAACCACAATTGCAGCTTCCTGCTACAGGTGCTACGTTTGAGCCATTTTGTGGTGCACTCTTTTACCTTTTTGAGCATTTGGATATTCCCTGCCTCAATGGGCTCGTTTGCTGGGTTATGGTTGTCACATAGGCTGGGTATCTGCTAGATTCATAACACCACATTGGGGGCTTTTGCATACAGAGTATTATCAGTCATGTCCTAGGGGGGACTTTGGTCCTTAACGGGACACTATAATCACCAGAACCACTAGAGATTAATGTAGTGTTTCTGGTGTCTATAGTCTGTCCCTGCAGTCTTTGCACTGTAAATACTGCCTTTTCTGTCAAAAGGCAGTGTTTACATTGCTGCCAACTAACGCCTCTAGTGGCAGTCACTCGAACCAAAATTTTAATGATTTTTTTTTTTAAACTGAACTCTGTAGTGATGTAGTTGTTCTAGCAAGACCTACAAACCTGCGTTTGTTGCTTATTCTGCAATAAAAATCTACAAACGCAAAAATGTTTTTTTTTTTTTTGTTTAACCCCTTAAGGACACATGACATGTGTGACATGTCATGATTCCCTTTTATTCCAGAAGTTTGGTCCTTAAGGGGTTAACCAAGCTTGAAGAGTGCACATCTTATTTTACATCAAATTGGAGAGTGTTCCTCTTAACCCCCAGGTTTTAGATATTAATTTCCACCCTGTATTTCTCCAGTGACACGTAATGTACTAATGGAGTAAGAAAAAATGTACATGCATGTATAATTTCCTGTTAGTGAGTAAAACCATTTATACAATTCCCTCTCCTTCCTAAAACGGATGATTCATTTTTTTAAATTTTTTTTTCAATTCTGTTATTCCTTTTGTCTCCATATTTCCTTTTACTTAAAGCTCTGGGGACCGAGAGCAATTCCAACGCAGCTTCTTCCGCTCCACATACATGGAGCATACACATACTGGTCCCCTGGAGAATTTTATACGGAGCTCTACGAAAACCGCTACGCTACGACATTCCTGTTATTACAAGTGTGGTTTTTCTTTTCATAGAGTTCTATAAACTGCTGTCCTGGGAGCCGTGTGACCATCAAGACAGACATGTTGGTCGGAGATCTTTTTTACTGTTTAAAAAATGATCTGTCTTGTTCCTGTTTTTACCATAATACATTTCGTGGCGACACGATTTACTCATTTATTTTCTTTTTTTAAATTCTGGCTTTACCTTATATCCCCTCTTTCTAAAGTCTCAGAAATGCTCACTGAAGTAATACTTGGATTCTAACGTATAATACTTTGTATTTTTTAACACAAATGTTTGTGGCAACTCTCCTGTTGACTCCTCTCGGAGATGACATCACACAGAAGAGGTTGCCCGATATTGTGGGGAAAAAGATACTACTTTACCTTATGTCCCTTCTTCCCAAAGGCTGAGAAAGACTTGCTCCTACGATACCTAGATACTGGTATATAATGCTTTTGGTTTTCACACAGCTGTTTAATTAACCTTTACTTTTGCTCCCCCAAAGTATGATACATTGAAGAAACAGCCAGTTAGTATTTTGAAATTGAAGGAACTGTTACTGTCTGTAATCCATTCATTTTTACAACCTCTGCATTCGGACTATTTTTAAAAATGTTATTAGGACTTTATCATGGTAAAAACAAACATGACTGATCCCCTCTAGTATTACAATGTCCGCATGTGTGCTGTGAAACAGTGATATACATTTATTCATGATAAATACTGATAAGCTTGTAAGCTATAGTTAGCGGCTATCTCAGAGCAATCCAATGCTGTCTGAGCCTGTCCTGATAATGTACAGTTACTATGTCACCATACATTATATACAGACCCAAAGCTGTCTGAGCCTGTCCTGATAATGTACAGTTACTATGTCACCATACATTATATACAGACCCAAAGCTGTCTGAGCCTGTCCTGATAATGTACAGTTACTATGTCACCATACATTGAATACAGACCTAGCGCTGTCTGAGCCTGTCCTGATAACGTGCAGTCACCCAACATTGTATACAGATCCAGCACTGTCTGAGCCTGTCCTAAAAACGCAGTCACTGGGTCTACCTACATGAGATACAGATACAGTGCAGTTTTAGCATGTCCTAAAACCCAAAGTCACCGAGTCACCGTACATTATATACAGACCCAAATCTGTCTGAGCCTGTCCTGATAACGTGGTGTCACCCAACACTGTATACAGATCCAGCACGGTCTGAGCCTGTCCTGATTGCACGCAGTCACTGGGTCACCCTACATGAGATACAGATCCAGCGCAGTTCGAGCCCGTCCTAAAAATGCGTAGTCACTGGGTCACCATAGCTGTCTGAGCCTGTCCTGATAGCGCTTAGTCACTACATTATATACAGACAATGTGCTGCCTGGGCCTGTCCTGATACCGTGCAAGTACAGGGTCACCCTATGTTAGAGAAGCAGCTTTGTCTGAGATTAGATTTGTTTCTTAGTTTGGGAGTGTAAATCTACAATACATTATGCATGAACACAGATGGAGCCCAAATACTGTGACAATGCTCCATTTATTACAGAAGCTGCTCAAATCCTGTGTAAGAATAATTTTGGTAGTGTCCCCTTCATGATCTGTCCCTCTGTCTGCATCATGCTGTCCTTTTGAGTTAAACCTCAATATCCGTGCCAGAAAAGCATGTTGGCACAAAATCCAATTTCTTCCAAAACGGTTGTGCATTTTTTATTTTCTTTAAAAAAAAAAAAATACAATTATTACAGGCTGTAGTTTATGTAAAATTAGCTTTCACGTTTTTTCTTTTTTTGTTGTTGTTGTTTTTTTTTTTTTTTTTTAATGAAAGAAGGGAATTTGTAATCCATAAAAAATTGCTACTTCAGGTTTGTACAGTTACCTATACACTGTGCTGGAATAAAGTCCTCTATCATCTCCATATCCCCTGCCATAAATATAAACAAGATGGTTTATAGAAATAAATAGCACATGAAGCATAGCTGAACCCTCCACCATGACGTCATTTATTGTGAATGATGCTTGGGGAGGACCATCGGCACCTGGAGCCACTCTTAATTATTTCAGGTCTTGTCATCGTTTGTAGATTTTCCTGTGCCAATGAGTTGGTATACTAGGTAAAATAATGCAATGTCTGTTATCTCTTTGTTAGCTCTGTGACAAGCACATGGAACCCTTAATGTATCGGCTCCGAAGGAATAGGACGCTCATGATAATATCTCTTTTATAAAACAAATCTTTCCAAAGATCTCACAAAAAGCATTGCGATAAAACCAAATTTGGGCACCCATTGTGACAAAGCCAA
The DNA here is from genome assembly GCF_036172605.1 of Pelobates fuscus. NCBI lineage: Eukaryota > Metazoa > Chordata > Amphibia > Anura > Pelobatidae > Pelobates > Pelobates fuscus. The sequence goes on from NC_086328.1 coordinate 23,294,647, forward strand.
ACTTGGCCACACTCTGTTCGTGCATGTGGTTAGATCCAATCTCTGAGTTTGTATCCCGATAACTATATGCTTACTGTAAACCATGAGGCCTTCAACCAATCTCGGCCATGTGGTATTCTCATATGATAGTCAACCACAATTCTGACATTTACTAAATAAAATATATCAAGTGACTGTCATGTGTGCTGTGTTTTATTGGTTCCCAGCTTCGTAAAAAAACTTGTGGCTGAGTAGATGAGTCAAGGAGCCTTTAATGATGGACGTAGCCCAATATTTTTGTATTTTATATAGGTAATATGTTAAAAATATGCAGACAAAAAGGCAATTTGCCAGGGTCAGGCTTCCCCACGTTTTTTGTTTTCATTTGTTAAGCTCTTTCACGACAAGGAAGTGGCTTAACCAATCAGAGGTTTTTAATTCGATCCATAAATTTTAGCTAAACAGGAGCTTATAGGATATATTATTAATCACTTGGCAGTAATTCCAATTTAGCTACCTCCTTTGATGTCAGAGCAGTCCTCAGATACAATTAAATTTAACGTCTTGTTAAAAGAGCTGTTTGGGGAGACTTTTCCAACTATGCTAGTTTCTCTTATTTTGTTTTTTTGCTATATTTTAATCAGTGATGGCTAATCACTCTTTAAAATGTAAATCCCCTCGTATTTGGACAGAACATTGGTTGAAGGACATCGTGGAACTCTTTCAAATTGGACTTTGTCAGCCGGCACCTATATGATTGAAGATGTTAATAATAAAGATAATAACAATAAAAATATGTTATTGGTGTTTCTCAAAGGAAGCTTTAGAAAAAATACAATCCTATTACAAACCATTAACTCATTTATCCTCAAATAGGTTTTCTGACACTTTAATTTTTTTAATTTTCTTTTTCAAAATACAGAAAAACATTCGCAAATGCCTTAAGCAATCCATTAAGGTCAATTTTAATGATCTTCACAAGAGTGTTAAAAGCAGGTTCCAATACGGTTTAGATTACACCCCATTAACACCATTAAAAACATTTTAGAACGTGGCATTTAAAAAAAAAAAAAATTTGAGTGAATTAAAATAAATGAAATTAAAAATAAAATAGAGAATAAATAAACCTGTTTAAACAAACATGTTACATATGGTTATTGCACTGCTAGGATAATTACAATACCATTAGTTTTGATCTATTGTATCCATTAATATTAAGGAAATGTGGGTCAGATAAGGAAGTTGGTGAAGTGGCCGACTCAATGTGAAAATAAAAAAGGTGATCATTGGTAATGAAGTCGTTTTTTTTTTTTGTTTTTGTTTTTTCTCAAACTGTTCTTTAAAAAGAAATTTAGAATTAGCTAAGTTTAACTAGTCTCTGATATAATGGCTTTTTTTTTTTTTTCATATTTTATTAAACTTCCCCACATCATGAAGTAACATTTTATTCTGGTCTGCATTTTTGTTAACCACTAACCAACAATAATTGGATGTAAAACCCACGTGTTGAAAGATAGAAGTGTTTTGCTGTTTATGCCTGGTGTACGCATGTTTTTTTTATAGTATTTTATTGTGATGATGGGATAAAATGTATCTGGAGGGTAGTGGTAGAGTAAAATATTTAGAAACAAACCTTTTATTTAAAAAAAAAAAAGTTGTCAGATATTATTATAAATTTATTTTTTATTTTTTTGATGAATAGGCCTGAAGCTACGGCCAAACCTCATTCCAGATGAATTAGAATTGTGCACATTTACAGTAAACGTCCACAAATTTGGCTGTAAATAAAAACCTCAATAATTTCACACATGCAGTGAAACATAAAAAAACAATGCCGAAGAAGTGTGTATATTTAATATATTTGCGTGTACATATCAGTGTATACAATTTGTCCAAATGGAAAAAAAATGGATACTGTTGACTTATTGTCACATGTTCATCACCTTGTGGCATCTCCAGGGTTCACTACCTTCCGGGCATTGGTAGAAATGCTGATCGGCAGCAATGTGCAGGTGTCTGACTCCCGTGGCATAGTGAAAGACGCCGGTCGCTGCAGATCCATACAAATTTGTAGCCCCACGTCCACTCACAATATCAATGGGGTCAGAGGCCGGGTACAGAGAATCAGAGTTAAAGGAGACTTATTAAAACTCCTTTCTTGCCTTTCCTCATTGCCCTGTCGTGGTTTCCCTTAGTGGTTGTCCGAGAGTGTGTTCCTAAATGTTTATTTCTGGTTATTGACGTTGGCTTCGTTTTGACGTCCCTATATTCTGGTATCCTTGACTTTTGGCTTTCCCTCATTGTTGTGTCCCTGACCTCGGCAAGTATTCTGACTATTCTATGGTACGTTAAGTCCGGCCATTCTAAGGCCCGGTAAGACGTTACCTTTAGTCTTAGGTGTGATACAGTTCTGCGTGCTGGATCTACTAGTATACTGACACCTATGGAGCATGACCCCCTCTGGTCCTCCCCCTCTTCCCCCCCCCAAAAAAAAGTTACTGGAGGAATCTTATGAAAGCTTTTATGTATTGGTGAGCATGGTGAGAAAGTATCTTAGATTGTACGTTTTTGTTTGATTACATATTTACAGTTTATTAAAGCCCGGGCACAGATGCCATGCGCACGGATATCTGACAAAGGCAGAAACGCTATCTTGGTGACATTTAAACTGAGGGTATTAAAATCTATAGAAGGTGTGAGTGCCTCTCGGGCCTCCTAGATTTTGTGACCTTTTTACTCTCTTTAACACTTTTTCCTGACTGTGAACGTTAACCGCTGCGTGACGTGCTTGTCTCATCAAATGCATTTTCACAGGGCCACTTACTGTGACATGTTTGTCACCTGCTCCTCCCCTGCTGGCATTTTGGCTGTCTTGATGGGGACACCGGGAACCCGATACAGTCCTTGCTCACATTTCTAGGGGCTTACTATCTTTAATTTAAGAACTGATGTAAGTGACGTGGGACAGAAAAAACGACCCCTGCGCAGGTGGCTCATAAATGAAAGCTTTAAACAAGATTTTGCTGTAATTTTGCTTTGTCAACTTACACACACATTGTGCTGGAAAAATAATATTCCATTAACCCTTTACCCATAGTGTACTCCTGTTTTACGAATGCATTAGGCACCTGTCAGCACCAGTATACCCTCTCCATCCAAATCACTGGCCCCTGCTGGGAATGCGCATTAAGGCATCATTTACTTTGCAAATCTAGCCTCGCATGCCCTTCATCTTGCATATATGTTTCTCTATAAATACCATTTGATGGGAAGGCTCCAGAACCCTGACTGTGTGAAGTTAACCCCCTGTACATGTAAAAAGGGTAAAGCCATGCAAGTGAATTCAGAAACGCTGGAGAGTATGTGCTATAAATCACTTTTAGAAGTCTGTAAGGTTCCCACTTCTGCGAGAGCTGGGTCCTCTTCCGATAATGTTTGGAGACAGGAGTGCAAAAATCTGTCACTCCCTCCTGCTATTAGAGTTGGCATTTGCTCAATTTTTTACTAGACACATGAATCCTGGTGTGATTTGTGTTCCCTTTGGCACTACAGAAATGGTACGTATTGCAAGACAGCATCTTTTGTGATAAGATTCTATTGCATCTTTTTGTTGCATTACTTGACTTATCCTTGCTCAATTAAGGGGCAGCCATCTGGCCAAACATTGTATGAGTTATGGTTCAACAGGCCTACTCCCCTCCATCATTGTCACCTATAACATATAGAAGTTACCGTTATCCACCCATGTACAATAGTTTGTTACTTATTTGGCCTTAACCCATTTTAATAAATTTATAAAGATTTTTTTGCAACCTAATTCTGTGACTATTTTGTAAAGACAAAATGTTTGGTGTTTTGTTAATGGTTGTCTGTTTTTTTGTGTTTATCCAACAGGTCACACGGGGCGTCTGATGAAGGCCCTGCTTGCCATGAGCTTGCTCTTTCTCTGTGCTCAGCTCATTTTCCAGCTCTGTCTATATACTGTACCTGGTTTGGATGACATGTTGGGGTACAACTGTAAGTGCTTCGGGAGGGGACCCCAAGTTATTTGACATTTAATATGAATGTTAGTTTGGACTTCATAGAACATCATGTCCATTGAGAGATATCGGTCACCAAAGAAGTCCGTAAAGCAATAAAATAGATTTTCACGAAAATTAGTAGGACTCTTGCGTGTAAGAGGAGATGTGTATGCACAAAATAAAGGTTTTATGTAGTTACCTCCCAGCATTTCAAATGGACAAAGACTGGCACTTTTATTAAGTGGGGGTGTTATCAGTGCCGGGCTGTTTTGATACATTTTAGGTGACTTGCTAATAACCATTTATGCAACAAATATACAATTAAGAACAAGAACAATGTATTTTTTTTTTTTTTTTAAGACCCATTACTGGGAGTATTATTACTGTGGAGCTCTGTTATACACTCAGACACATTACTGGGAGTATTATTACTGTGGAGCTCTGTTATACACTCAGACACATCAATCATATGGAAAAGAGGGACATTAGGATAGAAGAGGGCATGTGAATTTGTGACTGTTCAAATAGGGACACTTGGGAGGTAGGAGTTACTGCTTCAACAAAGCAGCCTATTTAACTTACAGGGACACTACAATCACCAAAACAACTTTAGCTTAATAAAGCGGCTTTAGTGTACAGATCAAGCCTCCGGAAGTCTCACTGCTCAATTCACTGCCATTTAGGAGTTAAATCACTTTTGTTTCCATTTATGCAGTCCTAGCCACACCTCCCCTGACTGTGGGAAAATGGTTTTTATTTTCAATCTGATGTAAGTTACTTTAAAAGCCTTTATCTCCTGCTCTGTAAAGTGAAATTTAATTACATACAGGAGGCACCTGCAGGGTATAGCACACTATTAACAGAACAAGAGATACATTTTAAATGAAACAGAATTTGCCATAAAGGAAGTGTAAACATTAGATGACTATTTACAGGAAGTGTTTAGGAAGGCTCTGTAAGTCACATGCAGGGAGGTGTGACTAGGACTGCATAAATAAAGTGATTTCACTCCTAAATGGCAGAGAATTGAGCAGTGACACTGCAGGGACATGATCTGTACACCAAAACTGCTTCATTAAGCTAAAGTTGTTTTGGTGACTACAGGGTCTTTTAAAAGGACACTATAGTCACCAAAAGCACTAAAGCTTGATATGCTACTACCTGTCCATGCAGGCTTTTTTAATGTAAACACTGCCTTTTCTGAGAAAAGGCAATGTTTAAATTATTTCCTAGGAACACATCTAGTGGCAGTCACTTAAACTGCCACTAGAGGTGTTTCCTGGGTCAGTGCTGCACTGTGTGGGACAATACTGCTATCCCTTGGCGCTGGATTGGCAATCCACCACATCCGACATCACCCAACAGGGGGTGGGGGGCACTAATGCTCATGTGCTGTGAGCGCATTAGGCCCTCTCTATAGGAAAGTATTGCTTCAATGCAATCCTGTATGGATTTTACCGACTTTGGATGTCCTCATGCAGAGCTTGAAGCCGTTTTGACCCCGCAATGTAAATATTGCACTTTATCAGATTGCAGGGTTATTGCACGTTATCAGATTGCAGGGTTAAAGGGACAGGGACATTGCACCCAGTCCATTTCAATGAGATTAAGTGCTTTGTGTGCCTATAGGGTCGCTTTAAGAGCAATAATGATTTTTGATTGCGTATTTTTTGTTGCTTTTTAAAAATTCTTTCTTTGGGTACATTCCGGTTATTTGTCGCTCCAGGTGGATTTAGCATTTCACGCTGTCTGACAGCTTGTCATGTTTTACCTTTCGTTTGTTAACATTTTGTGTGTTTTCTATTTCCAGGCAGCAATTGGCAGATTCTGGCTCAGCATATCGGGGTCACCAGGTAAGTAATAATCAGGGCTCTCTGTATCTAGAAATGCTACATAAATAACCCCAAAACACACGAGCGATGCTCTGTGTCACAGTAATGGTGAATTATTAAACATGGCTTATGGAGGCAGTCTACAGACTACTGCACTTGGGCACCGTTACAGGAGGAAGAGGTGTCCCGTCAGTGCTTTTGGTAAATAAGAAAAGGCATATCTAAAAGTACACAGTGTTCCAATTTGTTTAAACAGAGTGCTATGATGACGACGGCTTCTATCAGAATTTATCCCCAACGGAACACTCAGATCCTTCCATATATTCTTCCAGGGCTTCGGCAAATTAAAGCCACATTTTCCCATCATTTTTGGGGCTCATTTGCGATTTTCTTACAAAAAAATTATAATAATAATAAAACAATTCTCTGTGGGACTTTTCTCAAGACTTTAATTTGTCTTGAGGAAAGTCCCATAGAGGACTGAAACGTCAACACTTTTTCTGGTGTATGATCGGACAATAAAGCTACTAAAATTTTCTACAAAGCCCTGTGAGTGCACCTTCCTTGACATTCATATTTTGGCACAAGTGATTTGCACCCAGGCAAGAACAAGATCAGGGGTGTGAGTGCTGGATCCACATGTTGCACATACACACATGCACACATTAAAAAAATAAAATAAAAAATATTGTATATATTATATTTATTTGTGTGTGTGTGTATGTATGTATGTATATAGGTGTGTGTGTATGTATGTATGTATATGATCCAATTATCTACAGAGCCCTGTGAGTGCACATTCCTTGACAAATATATACACTGTTGATGTTTGCTTCACATTGTTGCTGTCTGTTTGTCTGTCTGACTTTTCTGACTTGTCCCTAGGTTGGATTTTTATGATATTCCCAACACGGTTCGGATGTTGTCCCCAGATTTTGGCATTTTTCTGGTTTCTGCGGTTTGCCTTGGTTTGTGTAACCGCCTGGTGAAAGGGCAAACGCTGTGTGAAGAGGAACACGAATCGGCAGGACCCGTGGAACAGGTGGGGGCTGCGTATAGGCACAGCGGGTTTTACATGTGGAATAATATTTGTTTGGTTTTATCCAGCTCTCCATCCCTCCTTCCTGCTCTGGTCCCACACCGGGTTTGTCCTCTATGCCAATATCCTGCCTGCCTCTGTTATCTCACACTGTGTGGTTCCTGCAAAACCTGTTTGTGCCTGTGTAACGTTATACGTGTGATTATCCCGCAGGGTACGGGGGCGAAATCCTTTCGCGTTACTCATCATCTCTCACCATAAACTCTGTATTTAACTCCATTGTTTTATTTTTTCTCTCTCTCTTTTCCTCCTCTCACATTTGTTCTTCTGCCCTGTGCCATAAAACTCCCCAAAATTAAAGTGATCTGTCTTATCTGTTCTTTATAAAGCCTTACAGAATGTGAAAACATCCAATATAACCCCTACCTCTCCCACAGATATGTACTTTGTCCTTTTTCGCTCTGTCTATTTCTGTCTGTCTGTTTGTCTTTAAGTAGTGACCGCTCTCATTCAGTAGCGATCTGTCTCGTTCTCTCTTTTAGTAGAGGCCTATCTCTCTTGTTTTCACACTCACTCTCTCTCTCTCTTTCTCTCTCTCCGTAACATACTCTGTCTGTCGTTAACAATCTTTCTCATCCAAGTGTGTTTTCTCTCCCTCTCTCATTAGCCTGCTCTGCTGCTCTCATTAGTGCACTCTAATACGTAATTACCTCCTACAAACACCTTTCACGCACAAAACCACACACTTCAACCCCCCTGCTATGCCCACCCTGTGATTCACTTCCATTTTGTACTATAGTTTTTTTTTCTTTTCTAATAGTTTTTTTTTTTTAAAGATCCTCACTCATTCAACCATCTTTCTCTCTCCTTCTTTCTCTCTCTCTATCTGCCCTTCTCTCCCTCCATCCCCAGTGTGTGGTGTAATGTCCGGCACAGCGCCCAGCCTTATGTTCTCTGCCCAAAACGTTTATTTACATTGATGCTGGCAGCGTGGAGGGGGCAGAGCTAGCTGTGGCATTCATGTGACCCCCTCTCCCCTGCTAGCTTTAACCATTTATGTGTCCAGGGTGGTGTGCTGGTCCCCCCTGTGTAGTTGCAGAGATGTGTTGCTATATTAACCCTTTACCTTCTGAATTAGAAGAAAACACTTGTATACAGTTTAACTGATTGGCAGACAGAAAGTTTTGGGAGGCTTTCCAAGTCTGTATTTTGCAAGGCAGAGATTTATGTAAGCAAATACGAGGCAGAGGAATTCAGCTTCACAAAGCTCAGAGGAGAAGCACGTAACCGTACCTTTAATTTGGAAAACGCTCATTCCTGGATTGCCAGTTCTGATCCTGTTGCAGGTACCAACGATAAGTCAAACGATACAGAATGACCATTTTAAACCATAAAACAAATTTTGCAATAATAACAATTGTCAAGTGTAAATCAGCAAGAGTTTCCCTATATTCAGAGAAAACACCAGTCCCTCTGGGGATCTCTGCAACCGTCCATTTAAAGAGCTATATTCTTTCCATACTTCAGCATTGTCTGTTCTCCCCATCCATATCTGTGTGTGTGTGTGTGTGTGTCTATGTATGTATGTATACATGTGTGTGTGTTTAGGTATATAGCAATAGATTTCTACGTTTTTATATCCATATAATAATATATAGAATATTTAATTCCTTTATGGGATGTTTAAAAACGTGATTGCTATGACCGAAGTATTCTGTAACTGATCCCCTAATTGATTAAAATAAGCAAAAACGGAAGTCGGAGCATCTGCGAACCTACTTTGTATAGCTATAATTTTAGTTCTGTTGAAATTGTGGTGATGTAGACAGCTGTTGCCCCACACATGTAATTTTATTCGAAACACCTCCATCCAGGAATAAAGAAGACACGGGTCGCATTATAGGTCTGCTGGATTCTTCTATCCAAACAATTAAACTTGGCGTTGGCGTACTCTCATCTCTGATGCTGACGATACGCCAGAATGGAATTAGAGCCTTGACAGGCCGATGTGTTTTGTAGGACTAAAGGGTGCTGGAAATTTACTTAATGCTGGGCCCAGCCAAAAAACGAGCAGCAGCCCTCTCTCCTCAACTGTCAGGGGCCAGTGGGAGCAGGGATCTCGTATCTGTGTACTGCCATAGCTCCCATACATTATTAATATCTTCTTATTTCCATGAGTCTCTTTCGTCGTATTCCATTTATTATTGTGACCTGGTAACCTAGAGATTTCCAGTTTAATAGAGAAGGATTTTAATTTATTTTAATAAAGGCTGTGACGTTTTTATGTGGCTTCAACACCTCGATGTAAGCTTCTGTGTGAATGGACCAAGATCTTGAAGAGATGCATTGAGGGTATTGACCATGAAGCATTCAGAGTAAATGTCTCATTTCTTTGTTCCTTGTTTCATGGTGCGTTTGTCACATTAAGTTGAATTGACGTGTATGGTTTTTATCAACTACCCTGGAGAATAGTACTCAGTTGGAATTGCTTCATGGATATGGCAATTTTTAATAATGTAATAATTGTCCTGCTCTTTGCTATGATTCATTGTATTCCTGAAGGTTCTGTCAGCCCTAGGACAAATAATTTGATTGCAATAAATGGTGATGTTTCCCTCCAGAAGTCCATAATCAACCTACATTGCTGTCAATGTAAAATATTCCACTAAATTTGCTTTTGAAAGTTCATCTGAGACGAGCTAGGAATTGTGGGAAACGGAAGTTAATTTAAATTATATGCCCTGACTTTGCCATTTTAGAAGAAAACTATAACATCAAAGTGACATTATAATAATCTAAACCCTATAAAAGCACATGTACACATTCACATACAAGAATAAAAGTGTGTGTGTGTGTGTGTGTGTGTGTCTGTCTCACATTATATCCTGCTTCAGCTCCCAAATGCTGTGCTGCAGGGTCTCGTCATGACTAGTTTAGGGATACGAGTGATGTCATATCTCAGCGCCTTTCTTCTTAGAGAGTCATCAGCACAGTGTGGTACAATGGAGCAGAAATAGGAAGAAACTGGTTCTTTTATTGTTTACATTAGAGAACCCCTGAGGATGAGGGACAGTGTCCGCAATTGAGGCATGAATGGAGGGGACACAAAGACCGAGAGAGGGCGATGGACATAAACTGGAGAGAGAAAAGGGAAAGGGCAGAGAGTTGGACATTAAGGAAGCCTGGAAGGTAGAGGGAGTGAGCAATACAGGAAGTTTGGACTCCGAGACAAGGGGATAAAGAAGTTGGCAGACTTCAAGACAAGAAAAAGGAGAGCTGGGAGAGTGGGGTTTGACATGGTTTCCGAGAAAATGCCATAAAGCTGAGAAATTCAGAGGATTGAGAGCGATAAAAGGGAGATGGATAGATAATGTGGAGGGTAGATCGAGATACACCTATAAAATGACAGACCGTCCATGATAATAGAGGATAATGTGGTAAGATGGAGAGATGCAAAGGAAGATAGATATAAACTGGAAATAGGCTGATTGAGATAAAGATGAGGGGATAAGTCTGAGACGAGAGACACTGATAAAGACATACAGAGATAAAGTAACAAAATAACTGACATCAAAGAGTTCTACATTGACAAACTAGATAGAGGACTAAAAGGCAGAGTTTAGATGGCACGAAGACGATGTACGAATCTGTGTATTATTGTTATTATTATTATTATTGCCATTTATATAGCGCCAACAGATTCTGTAGCGCTTCACAATATTTTATATACCTACATATACACATTACACGTGAATGGTGGACCGCATGTTCAGCCCTCCACTTATATGCTCATCTACAATGCTGCCCTCCTAAGTAAATGATTCTGACTCCCTTGCTGCCGAGCTCATTGCGGTGGTTATAGTGCAGAGTATTTCTGTGCTCTCTCATTATTTTAAAGGACAGAATCCAGTGTTCACATCATTGCTGCCTGAACTCGGACACCGTGCATTGTTCACTTTTCACATTATCCAAGGGGATTTAGGTGCTAGAAAGCCATGTGTAATATGAAAGTGCTCAAAATGGTTTCGCAAAACATTTACTGGGGAGTTGTGCCCAAAAACTTTTCGAAACATAAATTGAGCTGTAGTGTTCCCTTTAATCGGATTTATTATGTAAAACAGATTTTGTTGAATGCGCGAGCAGACTTTTTTTTTCTGTATAGTTTGTACAATTCTGTGACATAATCTAAAAGAATGCATATAGTTGCAGGGTTGTGTTTAACATGCAGTCACAGCCTCAAGAGAAATGCTTCTGGGATCTGATGGGAGGAGAACGGAGTCAACACTTTTCAACTATTTCCAGTTACTATAGAACGGAGGTGTAGTGTTTGGGAGGATTTCAGAATGTTATGTTTTTTTACTGTAATCTTCTAAAAACCAGAGAAATGTTCTCATAGAATTGGGTAGAGAGGTCCGTACGATGGGATCTGCTCGAGACAACTGTTTTAGTAAGAATATAAATTAAAGAGAATTAGTAGGAGGCTTTGAAAAATGTTCCCAAGTAATATACACATTGTTCACTACTGGTTCTTCCAAAGGACATAGCCCCAGTCTAAGGCCCCGGGTCAGTGCTGTCTATCATCATGGTAAAGTCGTGTATCTTTCATTATAATTCTTCTGAAATATTTGAAAGAGCCGTTTATTCTGGGCAGGTAGACCGCGTGCAGGAAATACCTGTTACAGGGCAAACAATAGCCCTGTTACACCTTCCCCAGCAGCTACTGATTAATATGGATTGTCGAGCAACTTAAAGGAACAATCTAATGTTAGGAATACAAATATGTTTGCTTAACATTAGATTGTCAGAATACCGGTTTAGATTTACCCATCCCCCGAAGTTAACCAAAAATAAGTCTTACTTGCCTTTGGTACCCCAGAGGGAAGCATTGGGGGCTAGTAGGCATGCGCGACAATCATAATCTCTATTGGGAGCGTTCGTTGTCATCATGCTTGCGAAGATACTGAATGTTGGTTCTGCAGAGATTGCCGTGACAACCACTACAGGTGGCTTTAAGAGCAATGGAACACTGACCTTTATAGGCAGTGTTTGTCTTGCTGAGACCACAGGGACAGGCTTTGTACACCAGAACCACTACATTAAGCTGTACTGGTTCTGGTGCTTAGTGTGTTTTAAACCAGCTTAATAAACTGTAAGACCAGTGGCCTATAGTCATTTAACTTTTACATAATTTAAATCAATACTGCACTCATACACTTGGGATGGAACATACACCTTTTGTACTTACTTTTCACTCGAGAGAAAATATATATATTTTTTTCCTTTTTGCTGCTTTGATTTGTTTCATTTAAAAAAAAATAAATATACTTTTTTTGTGACCGTTTTTGCTTCTTTAACTTCTTAATTGAAGGGATACAGCAATTTCCTTTATATGATGACTTATACTGGCATGAAGATAATATACGTAATTAAAAAAAATATATATATTTAAACATCCAAAAATTCATAAAATACGGACTTGGCAGAATTATATCTTCAAATCTTTAGCAAGTATTTGTAAAAAAAATTTTCATACATGTTGTTTAATGTTCTGACATGCACACTTTACAGTTGCTTGCGATCACTGCTTTTACCGGTGAGAACCTCTGTTTTTAAATGCAATTAAAATGCAAGCCATAACTGGTTACATTTATAATTGAGGTCTGGTGAATGACTTTGTGGCAGTAAGTGTCGCTAATTGGCTACAATTACCATTGCGTGCCCACAGCCTGATGCACTGCATGGTTAATGATTGTCCAAAATGTAAAGGTCAGCATTTAAAAAAAAAAAAAATTTTTTATCTGTGAATACAATCTTAATTAACATCTCAACTCACGCTATCTAAACTTCTATCTTGCAGGTCCATCAAATATTACAGGTTCATTGATAAACCCAAGATAAAAACCGGTTACTATGTGTACATAAGGTTTTAATCACTAAACCAGGGTTTATGGATTATCAACTAGGGAGTTGAGAAACTGACGCCAAAATACAGCGTAGCAAAAATGGTTTGAACATTTTTCCAATTCAGTTCTTTCAGCCTAAACTAATTTAACCACATGGACACCTACCAGATAAAAAAATAAGTAAAAAAAAAAATAGGGAATTGGAGGAACAATTTAGACCTCTAAATCACTTTAGCTTGCTGAAGTGCTCTATGTGTGAAGAGTGCATCCTATTTTTATTTTTTCATTTTCTAAAAAAGTTAAATTTTTAATAGAAATAGTAATAGCTGTAAATTAACCTTGTTACACATCCCTGGCTGTCAATCAGATGACCAGTTCTGTTACTTCCTGGTTTGATTTGGCTCAGTGGAGACAAACTCAAGAGGCAGTAATTGCCCAGAGCACCTGCCTTACAAAGACTTCTCATTGAGCTGCATTGGGAAGTCTGTGATTGGACAGCCACAGAAAGTCTGGGCGGAGTTAGAAGAGGGAGGGTTTGCAAAGGCTGGAGACAAAAGATCTGCAGCATTTACAGGCTGTTATTAGATATACCTAGTGAAAAAATACATAATTCAATGCTTTCATTGGAGGTCTAACTACTAAACAGTGTTTTCAAAGGATCACTATAATGCCAGGAAAACAAACTCATTTTCCTGGCACTATAGGGTCATTAGGTCGCCCCCACCCTCAGGGCCCTCCTCCCGCTGGGCTGAAGGGGTTAGAATCCCTTCAGCCACTTACCTTTCTCCAGCGCCAGGCTCCCTCTGTGCTGGGGAACATAGAAAAGCATTACTCAATGCTTTCCTATGGACGTCCAGCGTCTTCTCACTGTGATTTTCACAGTGAGAAGCGTGGAAGCACCTCTAGCGGCTGTCAGTGAGACAGCCACTAGAGGCTGGATTAACCCTCAGTGAAACATAGCAGTTTCTCTGAAATTCCTATGTTTTCAGCTGCAGGGTTAAAACTAGAGGGACCTGGCACCAAGACCACTTCATTGAGCTGAAGTGGTCTGGGTGCCTATAATGGGCCTTTAATTTTTTTTTTTTTTTTTATTTTAGTTGGGCAGTGGACTATTTTTAATGTGTATTTTATCTATTTATATAAGCTAAGTTTTCATAAATAGAAACAGTCATGAGCTTATCCTTTTTTTTTTTTTTTAAATTCATTCATGGACTATGTATTTACATTATGGCGTTTACTACTCTTACCAACACAGCCCTCCCTAATTTGATAAACTGCTTTGTCTTCTATGTGTTCGTGCAAAGAATGGTTAGCAGACTGAAAGCACAACACATACAGCTGAGAATGTCATACGTTTTAAATTCTTGTCTCCGTAAATGTATCATTCATCCAGCTGTGCAACTGTTCTAAAGTCGAAACATTAAAGAAACAATATCCCTTAAAGCTAGGATATTGCACGTATCGATAGTGCTTGTCCAAGCTATGTCTATAAAGTGTCTAAAAAACAAACAGACAAAAAAAAAAAAAAACACTTCTCACATCACATACCACATTAGTTAGATTTTTTTTTTATCTGCCATTAGTATTTAGATGCAGCTATTAAAGATCTAAAACTATAATTTGTGCAGTAATTCAGTCGCATGACCACGGAGGTTTCAGGAAGAAGTGTGATGCTTAATATAATTATGTGATCTATGCTTTGCCAGTTTGAAACAATTGATATGTAAATCAGTGTGCATGGCAGTTCACATACAGTGATACTCTGCAGAACTGGTTATTACAGGATTCAGAGCAGGTGCATTAAAGGGACACTGTAGGCACTGTAACCGCTTCATTTAATTTAAGTTGTTATAGTTTCTGGCGTGCCCTGGAACCGTCCTTTTAATTCAGCATTAAAGCCTTTTTACAATTTAATGGTGAATGAGAGTCCCTAGCAGTCCATCCCCCTGTGCTTCTTGGACTAATGAGGAAGCGTTAGTATAAGCAACAATTGGATGCTGTGATTGGCCGAGGATGCCAGCGAACTGCTTTCAGCCTATCACAGCATTCATTGCTGGTATGAATTGGTATGGCTAGAAGGAAGTGAGTGTCTCTGTTGTAGCAATACCTCTATTTGGGGCCAGGCAGTGGGCGGCCAGGCACACTTTTTTAGTGATGAACTGATCAAAACTGGTTGAACACTGAATGGAGAGACAGTGCCAGAGGTCTCCAGGAATTATAACCAATTTCCTGAGATAAATGATGACCGTGACTATATTGTCCCTTTAAGGGAGGGACTGGTATTAAAAGCACAAGCTTGATTAAATGCTAAAATGTAGCTCTGCACTTGTATGGTGTTACAAAAAGCTAAACTACAAAATAGGCAATGATAAAAAACCAAGATGACAATTGGCAGGTTGGCATAACATAAGTTAATAAATAAAGAGCAAATTATTGCATGCATTCTGTACAAACATTGTGCTTTTTGAGGGCTTCCTGTGGAATCAGGACTAGAGAGTGCAAATGTACAGATTTTGGAGTGTGGAATGGTCACTATTTATATATTCATCTCACAGAACATTTATAATATTTGTGAATATGGCATGTAAAATAGCTAACAGAAGGCTCCATGATAGACATATTTAGATGGCATGATCAGGACCGTTTTATGTACGATGCCATTTTGGATAATTCATGTTTCTGGGTTTTATTATGCCATTTTATGCAAAAATATACCCCGTTTGCTCTGGGTGTTTTCCTCTGAGATAAAATCGGAATCATGGGAAATTCGTTTGCACTGAATGCCCTTTGCAGGAAGCACGCTTAATGTTAACGTGAATTTGTATTGGGTCATTTACTTACTTATTCCAGACTTAGACTACAGCTTTTATTAATGTGATACATTGTGTTTGGTTCCATTCCCGAGGGATAAGTGCAATTTTTGAATACGGCAACATCTCTTACACAACCTCCTGCTGATAATGTGGCAGGTGGTAAAAAAAAAAAAAAAAAAAAAGCAGCCAGAGTTAGAGAAGGGTAAGTGACCTGCCCCCGTAACCCTGTAAATGGAATTTACTGAACACAGCTGCTATGTTGCATGATAAGTGACCTGCAACATCGAGTGACAGTTGACGAATAATGTAACCTCTGTCCTGTGAGGACCTGCCGCTGTAAATAGCATTGACGAATACCGCTAACCCAATCGTATGTTGGCAAAGTTTTCAATCAAATTTGGTTGATTTGAATTGAAAAGGTCTAAAGGCAAGCTATTGACATTTGCATTGCGCTTATATCAGTGTCTTTCCCATACTTTGCAAACCATGATATTAGTGTGAAATCCCATATTTGCTTTCTTCATAAAACCGTTGTTAAAAACACATATTTTGCATCCTGGAAATGTGTTGCTCTCATTTCAAGAGTCCTAAATCAGAGGAATGCAGCTGTGTACCTTGAGAAGGCGGCTGCTGGAGTAATGCCAAACGTTCTGCTTATAATGAAAATGTAACTCTTTCAGTAGCAGAGATTTAAGCCATGCGTTGCCGTATGGAAAAAGACCAACACAGCGTAAAGACGTTTGACATAAACCTTTTAATTTATATCTTAAGGAAATTCTACTGATGACTGCCAGTGACTGAATGGGGAGATCCCATGCTTTTGTTCCTTAAAGAATAATAGTGCCAGGCTTATCTCCGTTACCGCTCACGCTACACACTCTCATAGGTCCTTCCAATGATTTCCTTTATCCCTCTAGTATTAAACAAAGAATTCTAGTACTCCTATCCAAAGCCCTCCATAACTCAATCTTGATATCTCCAATAATTAGCACAAGCATCTTATCTCAGGCCTTTCTTTCTCTGCTCGGTACATCTTCCTACCTCCAATTTTCATATAGAGAACAAGACCTGTGCCTGCCCCATTCTTAAGGGAGTCCTCTTCCTCATCCATTTACACCACCCTCAGTCTTTTTTCAAATCTTCAACATTCTTCTTTAAAATCAACGATCCAGACACATTTTCTCCCTTTGGATTTCTACTGTGTACTCCTTGCAATCATTCTTCACTTTGCGTTACGTACATTTTTATTCTTGTGTATTGTTGCCTCTCTTCCTTATCTGACCTGCCCATGTTTCGTTCACCAATTGTACAGTTTTCCAGTGTTGGCACTTTTATAAATAATAGCTGATTAAATAGTCTGATGTATCATCTCACTGTTGCCATTTTGGGTAGCTTAGTTGGTTATGGCACCAAGTGTAGTATTAGTTCAGCCCTCACTGTAGTAAGTTTTCTTTTTTCTTTTCTTTCCTGGGTTGATTCAGTCTGATATATTCCCAAGGTCCATTAAATGGTTGCCATTGAGTTGGGTAATGACATCTGTGAACCCATGGCACACGTCAAGCAAGAGAAATGTAACCTTTTAATCATTGATATTATTCCATTGGCACATGGGACCAGAACTCTGAAAGCTGCCTAACTGGCTGGAGATACCTCATGTTTAGAATATTATGTCTTGCATTGAATGTTATTATTATTATTTTTTTAATGGATTTCTCTGGTATCTACAGTTGGAAGAGGAGGGTATAGAAGCTGAACACAGAGAGAATGTTGATACAGAAGAAGAGGAGGACATCCTGGTGTCTCAGCACGATGGTGATTTGGCCTTACGGATCAAAGAGGCGGCACACAAGCTCTTGGAGGCGGTGGGAAAGACCTTAGCCATAATACTGCTGGCTCTTGCAGGTAAGTGATTAATGCATAACCCATTCTCGACCATACCCTCCATAAATGCATTCTTTGCAGTCTACAATTTCTATCTAAGTTTAGATAACATGGTTTCCCAATAAATGAACAGATGCCTCAGGTTTTAGCTTTGAGTGCTGGAAACTCTAGTTTGTGTCAAACTGCCCAAAAATGGTTAAACAGTAAAAAAACAAAGACAAAAAAAAACCCCACCCACCCCCCAAACAGACCAGGAGTACTGAATCCAAAATGTTTGCACAATACTGACTAGTGTAAGCTGAAGTGGTTAGGGTGCTTATAGGACACTTTGAACCACTGTACCCTCTTGCATCATGTATGGATGGCCAACTTCTATGCGATTTACAATGAACTTGGAGGAAGGTATTCTTCTTGTTTCCTTCCCCCTCCAGTATGTGTACGTAAGGTCATTGCCATTCTTTGGCCTTCTTAAAGTAAAATATGAAGTATTGCTATATAACGTTTTAAGTAAATTTAAATGTTACAATGTAGCTATTCACACATTGTGTTTCTTGGACACGTGGGAATGGTAATAAAGTGTGATTGTCTGAATCTATGTAATTAGCTACCATAAAATGTTTGATGGAATCCAGATTTCCTGTAAAAGCTCTATTATGGTACCTCTATTGTGGCACATTCCAAGATGCGCATCCAAGGTTCATCAATGTAACAAAATCTTTTCTGAAGATTCCAAAACAGGCAGACATCAGAAATGATGAGGTTCCATACAATCTCTTTACGTACATTCCATACATGTTTTCTTAAATTCATATTGCGTTTTATTTTCTGCACGTGTTAATCATAGGAAGGCTTCTATAATAATGTAATTCACTTCCGTTCTACTTTATTGCTCCAGGTATCACTGTTCCCTCAGCGTTCTCGGCTGCGTATTATTTGGCCTTTATTGGGCTGTGCACGTGGTGGGCCTGTCACTTTCCCATCAGCCGCCTGGGTTTTCATGCGCTGTGCGTCATGATTGGATTTTTTGCTGGTGGTCACATCATCTGCCTCTACGTTTACCAGACACAGTTTATACAGAACCTATTTCCCCCGGAACAACTATGGGCAAGGTATGTATGGCTGAAGCTTCCCTGGATCCAATGCCAAATTTACCACTGGTAAATGGTCCTGTAGGCTTCAATGTGATTGCTATTCTTATGTCAAAGTAAAATGTATCTCTGTTCAGATAACCCAGCCTCCTAGGTATAAAATAATGAAATCAATATTAAAGTGGAATTGCAGTGGGTACAAAACTAATTGGCTATATAGAGTCAGTACTATTTAATAAACCATGAATTTATGGAGAATGACAAGGGAACAGATTTAGACCAGAACAGTTCAAATAGAAAAGATCTTAAACACCGCTATTTTAGCCAAAAAACAAAGGTTCTGAACAGAGCGCTGTTTGGGCAAGTTGCTCTACTCATTCATTTTTAGTGTTGCCCTAGGCGTCAGTTTCATTTAATTTTAGTGTTGGTTGCCCCAGGGCTGATTTCTATACATATCTTGGGCTGGTCTCTGTTCTGAATTTACATTCAGAATGATTTCTGCAAGTTGAATAAACCAGATAAAATGCTACGTGCAGCCAATAGGAAATACATGTATTACAGATCCGGTTTCCTATTGGCTGAACGCCATTTTCTCAGAATGTTCTATTAAGTGTTCTTTCAAGTCCGTGGTTTGACCAGCACCAGCCGCAGATTGGTTATTTTCAGCTGGGAGTTGGCAGGCGGTACTCCTGTTTAGAGTGTCTGTACGTTGCGGTTGCTATGGTTTGCCTGTGTCAGTCTAATGAATGATAGCTGTGATTTCTCTCTGTGGATACATTATTTGTTAGAGAGGCTCCTTTGGCATAAATCCTTGTTTGACTAACGTTACAGGTATATTAGCATTTGCTTCCAAACACCTCTGTAACCATTTTGCTTTTACATACAGTTTGGGTTTGATCTTAAATGGTTACTACAACTGCTTTTTCTCTATATATTTTTTTTCATATATATAAATGTTTAGATTTAACATATTGTTTTGTTTATTATCGCCTTCTAGCTGTTATTTCAGTCTGGTATTTGTCCACCTTCTTCCTGATGTTATGGTCATGGGATCTTGCAACATGTGGGCTACTTGTTGTTGGATATCTATCACTGTGATGGTGACTGGTTCCTGTTCTGGCAGCGTGCAGTGGTCTGCTTTCAGGTCTAGAAGCCACTGGGCCTAGGTGTTATGTGATGCTTCTTTCTCTGAGATGCTCTTCCAGTACTGTTCAGTCTCTGCTATGGGTGGGTCTTGGATGGATATGTTGTGGTTACCCTGCAGCTGTACATCCACCTTGGATGGTTCTTTGGTAAACAGGGCATTTATTCTATTGGCCTCTGCTTCTCTGGTGTATCTGCTCAATATGGTTGCCTGTGTGCTTAGCCACTTCCAGGGCCGCTAGTATGGGCATACCTTTGTATTTTCTTAGTAACTAGGATCTATCCTTGATGGTTCCACCTTTGTGAAGTTGATCCAGCTTACTAGCTTCCTTATGTGTTGCCTATATCTTGGTTTCCAGTCTTCAGTCTCCATGGTGGGCATTGGTTCACTTTCAGCTTGATCTTCTAGTCAAGCATTTAGCTATGAGATGAGATTTAATTGACCCAGTTTGGATACCCTGTAAGGTTGTTTTGAATAGCTTCAGTTATGTATTCAGTTTAGAATCCATTACCATTATTTATGTACACTTTTAAACTACCATGGAGTAGAACCAGCATATGTTTATTTACCAGTGTCTTGAAATTATTTGAGAAATAAATACTCGTATTCATGAAATCAGTCATTGGCTGTTACAATTTAAATTAATCTCTAGGCAGTTGACACCACTGTGGATCTATTTTTATTGGATATCTAGGAGTAGCCCTCTCCATGCCGTGGAGGGTCTGTACACAAAGATTCTTTTAATTCTATATTTTTTCATATGTTCTACGCCACCAGCACTGATATGCCTCTATTGGCAACTTGTAGTCCTTTTCTATAAAAATTTAGACGGCAACGACTTAAACAATACACGTTAAGTGTAATCATGCTGGTGCACTGATATTGGGTCCCAGAGTGTGTATCTAATTTTTTTATGGTAGTTTTATTAGCTGTAATTTTGACAGCATCATAAAAGAGGATTTGCAGGTCCTGGTTAATATTTATTATCATTAAAACTTCAGCTATTCAGAATGTTACGATTCATTCTCCTACATAAATCTACTGAACATCCTGAGTGAACACACAAATGTCTTCCCTGCCCAGCAATAGCAGGAAGCCAACAGTCCCCTTACCCTGGGTTCAGTTTACATCCCTATGTATTAAAGGACCACTATAGTGCCAGGAAAACATACTCGTTTTCCTGGCACTATAGTGCCCTGAGGGTGCCCCCACCCTCAGGACCCCCTCCCGCCGGGCTCTGGGGAGAGGAAGGGGTTAAAATCTTACCTTTCTACAGCGCCGGGCGGGGAGCTCTTCTCCTCCTCTCCTCCTCCTCTCTTCCCATTCGGCTGAATGCGCACACGCGGCAAGAGCTGCGCGCGCATTCAGCCGGTCTCATAGGCAAGCATTATCAATGCTTTCCTATGGACGCTTGCGTTCTCTCACTGTGATTTTCACAGTGAGAATCACGCAAGCGTCTCTAGCGGCTGTCAATGAGACAGCCACTAGAGGATTTGGGGGCTGGATTAACCCATTTATAAACATAGCAGTTTCTCTGAAACTGCTATGTTTATAAAAAAAATGGGTTAACCCTAGCTGGACCTGGCACCCAGACCACTTCATTAAGCTGAAGTGGTCTGGGTGCCTAGAGTGGTCCTTTAATTATATAAATAACTTTATACTTGTACAAAAATTTAGAGGGTGAATGAGACTTTTTCAAACTTGGGAAAAACTCACCGAAACAAACATTCCAGTTGGCTATAACTTTCTACTTCACTCTTCATTTTTGTAATCTTCCATTCCACGTCCTCTTTAATTTCTCAATCCTGAATCTTTTCACTGAAGACTGTAGTCTTTTTGTTATGTTTTTGCTGAAAAGACCAGTGTCCGATTTGAAGACCAACCGCAGAACGCTGTCTGAGAATTAAAATACACAGAGCAGATAAATAGGGAAGAGGTGTAATAAATATTGCATTCGTGGTGAAGAAAGATAAAGGCAATAATAGTAGCTTTACTATAATTTGGGGAAATTTGAGGTTTCTCAAGATGTTTCTCTTCGTCTTGAAGACTAGGCTAGATAAAAACAAGAACAAAAAAAATCCATGGATATTAATTTTCTAAATTTTTTTTTTTTACCTTTAAATAAATGTTTTGCGAAATTTGAAAACCTTACTCTTTTATCAAGTTTAGACTTTGTAAAAGCGATCCTATTTTGCTATGTCCCTGGTTAGAATGAGATCCCTATGGAACACTATATGACAATGAGTGAAAAATTCTGGGTACCAAGCAGAGTCAATTTTCAGTGTAGAAGACTAAATATTGTTGGCATATATATATAAGAATACAAGTTTCAAACGTCTCAAGCTTTTTATACCCTAAAAACATCCAAATCTGCTTCCCAGCTGCCAAGTGTCCCAGTCAGATTTGAAAATATTTAAATGACTTTTCTAAACTATTTTTTTTTTTCTTCACTGATTGGCTCATTCCATTCAACCACAAAAAGGTACCTGAAGCTAGATTAATTGCGGAATTTGCAGTGCTTACCCCAAGGTACATTGTACACCAGAGCAGGTTTTTCCACTTGCGTAAAATATTGCTGATTAAAGAGACGCTGTGATAATATATATATATATATATATATATATATATATTTTTTTTTAGAGTATATAATTTCAATAAATTCATTGCATTTAATTTTTCCAAAGTGAAAATTCCTTCTTTTTATATATATATATATTTTTTACTTTTTCAAAATGGAATTACCCTGTATCATTTCCAGTAAATGGTTCTTTCAAAATAGGATATTACGTGAAAAAAAATCTTATTTTTAAGACCGTTCCCAACATAATTCCCTTGATTTATTCCACAGATTTGGGGATATACAAATTTTCATTATTTATTTAGCGCCACCAAGCCCTGTCTGCTTAAACAGTATCTAGTATCTACAGTTTGAAAAGGGAAGAGAAATAAAATAAGAAAAATACACAGACCGGGTTATTCAATAAAGGATGAGTAACTGATCAGGGACATTCCTGGACTTTGACATAATAATACAAGATTGTTAACAAATGTATAAATGTATGTACCCTATAATGAATAACCCTGTAAGTGAATGTGTTCCCTTTATACAATATTTTATTTGTCAGTAAAGCTCACAAAACCGTTTCTCGTTATAGTATTTTACAATTAATGTGTCCATAATAGACATTCCAAAAAAGTATCTTACGCTGCCTTTATGATCCCTATTATTCCAAAAGGTTTGACGGTTTAAGCATGTAGGGTTTATTTACTGAGAATTCAAAGTGAATTTCAAATTTAAGGACGAAGTAGCTGAAATGGAAAAGGGGAGTAAGAAAATGTCTCCAGTTTGACAAATTTGATCTTAAAGGGATACTCCAGAACCTAAAAGCATTTCAGCTTGCTAAAATGCCTTGTGCAGTGTGTGCTCTTTTTAATTTTACAAAAAGGAGAGAGATCAATAGAAAATAGCACTTTTGTAAATTAACCTTGTTGTGATCCCTGGTTATCAACCAGACACCCAGTTCTGTTTCTTCTTTAGTTGTTTAGCTCAGTGGAGCTAAACTCAAGAGGCAGCAATTGCTCAGAGCACCTGCCTTGCAAAAACTTCTCATTGAGCTGCAGTGGGAAGTCTATGATTGGACAGCCACAGAAAGTCTGGGCGGGGTTAGAAGGGGAGGGCTTGCAAAAGCTGCAGACAGGAGATCTGCAGCATTTGCAAACTCCTTTTTTTTTTTTTTTTTTTTAGATCCATCCACCGTGAAAAAGCACCCTCCATTTAGGAGGCTTCTCTACCAATCATAATGCTCTTGTAGCTTTCTTTGCCAGTGCCGAGTTGTTCTATAAATCCCATCAACAGCAATATTTTAGGGGCACAGCAGGGATTTTTAGAAGTTTTAGCTCATTTCTTAGCATGAACTTGTTTGGGCAGAGTGATAGCCCAAGTTCCCCAGTAATATGTTTCAGTGAAGGGGTGTACTTCTAGCTGCAGCAATTTTTGTTAAATGTCCCGGTAGATGAGGAGGTGGAATAATAGTTCTTGTAGTGTCCCTTTAAACAGCACTTTCTCAGGAAATTAGTCAGAGAAAATCTGGTTTTCCAGTAACTAGCAGGCCGTAAGTTATTATTTTTTTATGTTTTATTTTTTTGTGGTTTCATGTTTCTGTGTGGAGTTCTGGATTAGCCTCACCACTTTGTAAATGTCCCCGTGTGTTGTTGTCACACTGCTTAAGGTTAAAACATTTTTATTTTATTTTTAAATATAAGATGAGATGGATTGTAAAAATGGAAAGAGAGGGGATTTTTCTGATTTAATTAAGGAATACATATGTATGCAGATCAGAGTATGTGAGATGCATGAAGCTTTCCAGAATATTTAATAGAAATCATTTAATTTAAAATCATGTACAAAAGCGAGGATGTTAATCAGGAGAGAGGAAATCATTATGGAATGGTAATGGGCAGAGGGAGCAGTATATGTGTTATGAAACACCTAGAAGGTGAAGGGAACAAGGGATGGATTGTGATGGAGAATCCCGTGGGAAACCAAAAATGGCATCCCATTTCAAAACCAGTTCTGCGCCTTGAATAAAGACACATTGGGGGCACCTTTTTGGGTTAGGATCCAAAGTGGAGAGGTGCAGGAAGGAATGATACAAGGGGGGAATAGAAATTAGAATTTTCTTTTCATCCACTGTCCAAGAGTATTGAGTCATCCTGGCTTGGAACTCAGACCATTTTCTAAGAATTCTGTAGATGTCCAAAAATTCATCACTATTTTTAAACGTTTTAATATTTTTTTTCTTAAAACTTGTAGCAATAGAGCAGGGATTAAAATGATAGATCTATACGTACGCACGGGTCTTAATAGAATGGATCTGATTTTCATTCACGTTCAGGTAGATCTGGTCCACTGCAAGTGTTTGAGTGTGTAGCTGATTTTAAACAAAAAACCTTTCAAAAACCAGAGCAAATATTGGCAAACATAAAGAGCAAATATAATTTGCCAAGAAGAGAAGAATTAACCCTGAAAGCGTTGTAATCAGATTCATCTATTGTAGTCCTAGCGGCGGAGGTATTACAATGGTAAAGGAATATTGTAATCAAGAATCGCGTTGCCTCCCAGCAGATCGTGAGATATTTAGGAAATTGGAAGTGGATGAAGAAATTTCTTGTTCAGCTTTTGGAGTGAAGAATATTTTAAATCTGAAGGAATACCTATATTTAACTTCTTACCTACTAACTTGCACGTTTTCTTGTTTTTCCTTTTCATATTCAATTATTTTTGGTTATTTTCGTCTCACCAGTAGGCTTATTTACAAGAGCTGCTTGTTCGCTCATATGTCGCAATCGATTTCATTGCTGCGTGTTGCTCTCGTCGCAGGTTATTTGGTCTGAATGAAATCATAGTTCACTACAACTGCACAGGAAACATCGATGATCTCATTCTAAACCAGAGCTTTGATTGGCCGGTGTATGTGAACCCTGGAATCCTGCTGTTACTTTATTACGGTGTCATCTCCCTGCTGAAGATGAGAACCTGGAGAAAGAGACAGGTTAGTAGAGAAGAGATCTATAAGGCAAACTGGCCTTCCTGGCTCTGACCATGTTTGCAAAGCCGCTCACATTGGATGGTCATGTGTGGTAGCTGTATTAATGATAGGGATTATGTCTCTGGTACAGGAAGAGGTAAAGAGTGGAGGATGTGTGGCCCAGAAATCTGACCACGAACTTATGGAGTTGGCAGAAAGGCACATGTGGGACAAGGAACGGTATAATCTCAGAGAGGAGACTAGGGTGAGACCCTATCACTAGTTTCTGTTATTCCATTTAGAATATCAAGTTTTAACATAAGGGGGGGGGGAGGGGGGGGGAGGGAGGGATTTATCTATATAAATGTGTAACCTGTTCATTATTCCAGGGGGTAAATTATGTTTTTAAAACACAGACTGCACAGTGCATTATTTTCTTTAACGCATGGTTTAACTGCCGCCTGTACAGTGCGGTGTCTTGCTCTTGTGACATGAATGTTCAGGGACTGTCGTAATATTCATTCTGCTCTTTTTCCGATAATGATGTGTCCAAAGGTGAGCTGAAAAGACAGAAACTGCACAATTCGGTCTCCTCTGCTAGTGTAACGCCCACTAATCTCAGATGGACCAAGACCTGTATGTCCTAGTGCTGTCAAAGATAAAAAGAACCGTAACACAAACCCCATCACCAATACCCTAGCCCTAAAATACATAATATGACTGTATAGCAGTGAAGCGGATTTTATGGGATAATGGATTAAACCCTTAAAGGTATATAGTGCCAGGAAAACAAAGCCGTTTTCCTGGCACTGTAGGTTTAATAGGTCTCCTCCTCCCTCGCGCCCCTCTCCCCCACCCTCCCGCGGTGCTGAAGGGGTTAAAACCCCTACAGCCACTTACCTGAATCCAGCGCCGATGGGCTATGCCATGGCTCCTTCCCCGCGCATGCATTAGACCTCCCCATAGGAAAGCGTTATTCAATGCTTTCCTATGGGGAAAATCTGACGCTGGACGTCCTCATGCAGAGCGTGAGGACGTCCAGCGTCAGCTAACGGACCAAAAGCCAGTTTGGATTCCGGAAGCGCCCCCAGTGGCTGTCTGGTAGACTTAGAGCTGCAATGTCAAAACACATCACAGCACCCAGACCACTTCAAATAGCTGAAGTGGTCTGGATGATTACAGTGTCCCTTTAACCCCTTAAGGACACATGACATGTGTGACATGTCATGATTCGCTTTTATTCCAGAAGTTTGGTCCTTAAGGGGTTAAGGACACAGCTTCAGGCGTAAAAGGCCAGCTTGACGGAAAATCTCCGTCATATGTCCTTGAGGAGTTAAATCGTCTTCCACATTGAGAATATATTTATTAAAGCCAGTCCCGTTTTAAGTTAAACACACAATTTTATTTCGAACTTGATAAAACTAGGAGCTTTCTGACAGCTTTGCTGTAAACTACCGTCCATGACATAGCGTCCACTACACGATCCTGCAGCATTAATTCATTTATATGATCGTCATTGGATTAATGCTAATGATCTTGTCTAAAGTTCAGTGAGTACGTGTGTATTTTAATATTTCCATGTGAATCATTTGAGCAGGTTTAGTTATTCCATCTGGATGCTATTATTGAATAACGCATATTGCTATGGGTGCGGTATGGGGTGCACATTACCAGCCTCGTGGCAGCTCACCCACATGTTCTGCAGCTGAATAGAACGGCGGATTTTCCCATCGCACTATAATGGTTCTAGTATAAACTGTTCTGTAATAAGTGAAAATGAGGAAAGGAAAATAACTTTCAAAATTATCATCAAAAGAACCCGGTCATGTCCAAACTCGACAATGAGATCACTTTGTACAACTTTTTTTTCTTTTTTTAGTTTATTTTTTTTTATTTAATTTTTTTTTAATTTCCTTTCTTTCTCTCTCAGCCCATGTTGCCAAATACTGAAACAGGAGCAGCAACCAATCTCCAGGATTGCACTGTGCATGACCTCCAGTCTGCGCCTGCTCGGATCCCTGGTAAGACCTGTTCAGTCCTCTCCCTGTGCCGTATAGAACTTAGTCAGTACGGAAATACACACACACTGACATAACTCTGGCACTCACCCCCCCCACCCCCCCTTCCCAAATTTCTCTCCCTAACAGACACACGCCCTCACTGATGCATGTTCTGACACTTTCACTGAAACATTTACAAACACACACATTAACACTCACACACACTAACACAATAAAAAAAAAAAAATTAAAGTTTAAAGTTCAATCCACCCAGACTCCTACCTTTGGGAGTGCTGCAGTGGATTTTCCCTGTGGTCCAGTTGGACTGGCTGCAGCTTGGCGGGTGGGCAGACAGGTGAACGGTGGAGGTGCGCTTCTTAGTGATGCCGGAGTTACGTCATATTATGGCTTTGGCATCACTGCGGGTAGCGCGAGGGAGCTGAGCAGGAAGAGCTCAGGGGGGAGTGCTCCCTTGCCGCCCACCTCAAAACAGCAGCGCATGCCAGCCTTGGGGGGGGCCCTGAGGTGGCCAGCTTCTTGGCCCCACAGGAAAAGAGGCTGGCAAGGTATTTCCCAGGGCACTTGAGGGGTGGCTTTTTTTGCAGCCCCCTGCAAGTGCCGCCTTGCCCCTGCAAATGCCTTGCCAGCCTCACTGTAGGTACGATGCTGCACACACGCACTCAGGGTTTTTCAGTGTGGGGTTTATTCACTAAACTGAATTCTAGCAACTTTAAAATCTGTGACATGTCATGATTCCCTTTTATTCCAGAAGTTTGGTCCTTAAGGGGTTAAACACCAATTTTGCCAATCTGATTTTAACGTGCTACAGTTCGGAGCTCAGCAAAGTGTCAATTGTTGGGATTTATAATAGCTGACCTAAAAACAGCTGACTTTGGCTGTTTTATCCTAAATTTGAAATTCATGTTGAAGTCACGTTGGTGATTAACCCTATTGACCTCTGTTTTTACCGAGGCAAAACTGGGTCCAACAGGATTAATCAAAAACACAAATTGTCCCATAGTAGGTTGTCGAATGGTTTGTGTTTGCATCATATTACCACGTTGGTCTAACATCTGCACCAATTTCACACTGATCAATCCAGTTTACATCTATAACTCTGTCACCAAGGTCGTGCAGAGAGACCTCAATGTCACAACAGACCGTAAATTAGGATTCATGTGAACCAATCCTGCCATCGGGACTTAGGCTGAAATACAAACTTTCTGCTCGTGGAATGTGACTAGCTGTCTGTATATTAAAGTAATACTCCAAGCACCATAACCATACCAGCACACCGTAGTATTTATGGTGCCAAGAGTGCCCTCCCCCCTCCATTGCAAGTAGTCAAACTGTTATTAAGAATTGTGTGACTACTTACCTGGGATCTGCTGGTCGCTGCTTCCTGCCTCCACTACCTCAGCCAGAGCCGTATGATCTCTGTCTGAGCGAAGCCCGGCGATGCAGTGTTTGTGTTTTGTAGTATTCCTCTAAAGAAACGTCTCTATTGACCTCATGCTTGGGTTAATATTGACTACACATTGTCCATTGCCACGTCCTTGTATTTAATCTCTCTAAACATTCCATTCAGCCTTTCAGTAGGTCATTGGGAGTTTAGCAGAGCCGCTGTGGTTTAAGTGTGGTATACGTTTCAACACAAACACCCAAAAGAATGCAGAATAAAGGCTTCGACCTGGTGCCCACAACCTCTTCCTCTAATACCGTGGCTGTTGTCTCAATAATTCAATAGACACAGTGTAGCTCAAATAGTAGATCCACAAAATGTTTTAGTACCTACTGTCCATGATACTTTGCCGTTCTAAAGGCCAGCAAAGTATCATGAGAGTAGTAATTCTTCTACACCTGGAGATCTATATGCAAATACAATCTATAAAACAGTATAACACAAGAGATGGTGTAGGATGTTTAAAACACCATAAAGTGCGCAGATATATAATGCACTCACAGGATGGAGTTAAATTGCAGACAGAAAAAGGTTTCTTTAAAATTCAATGAAGGTCAACATCTCCTTTTAAACCTTAAATATAAAGGAGAGACACAAGGACATAGTGCACCAATCTGACAGATGACAAAATAATTCATTCAAGTTTCCACTCACAAGATATGAAGTAAAATGCCAGCATGTCACAAATCTCAGACCTCACAAATCTCACACCTGGAGATCTACCTTTTGGGCACCCATTTATTTGTGTATGCTGGGTTATGAAGTCATAAAATAAATGCGGGCATACGTCCCGTAGTGCTGTACATACATCTGGCATCACGGCAATAGTCGGGGCAACTTGGCATACAAGAGAAATTGAAAAACAAAATCTACTGTTTTTTGGGGAGTGGGTTTCCTTTTTGTGGGGTTGTTGTTGTTGTTGTGTTTTTTTTTTTTGTTTGTTTTTTTATGTGTGTGTTTTTGTTTGCAAAAACTGTCAGCTAAGTAAAATGTAGATATTGGCTGTGCAGGCGAACAAACATCTTAGATGTGACCGTTCCTTTCCAGTTTAGAGTAGAATGGAGCCAATACCTAGTGGAAATGTGTGACAGCCACAGTGCTACCCTCTAATACCGCAAAGGTTGAATTTAATTCAGGGCTATGAAGTCTTTGGGCACGTGTGCTGGCATACTGTCCGTAGTGCTGTATGTAGACTCAGCCTGTGCCTATCAGAACGGAGTCCGACTATGATGGGTTATGAAGTCCTCATTCAGGCTTTTTCAGTGAAGCATTAAGGGATCGGGGGAGTTTGGTTCCTCTAAATGTTCAAGATAACGATTGTCTGAGGAATGCAGCTCGGTACTTGTTTTCATAAAAACTGGTCTAGCACGATTAGCTGGTCTTACCGGAATGTCCTGTATCTGTCAAGGAAATAGCGTATGACTGGCGTGTCACCAAAAATCTAGAAAACCTTACAAAGCTGATTGAGTTGGGTATATTTGAGATTGTGTATCCAAGGCGATTGTGTGTATACTTTACACACCGACTTTTAAGGTGGCATTTTATGTGTCCTTTTTGGATCCTTTTGTAGCGTCACGCTTGCTGGAATCACTTACAGCTAAACGCTTGCAATGAATGTGTACATATTATGAATAAATAAAATGTAATTAGCCTCTTTGCAAGTTTGTCGCCTTTCTCCTGTGTTAAAGCTTTTCCCATATTTAAAAAAAGAAGCATAAACGTAATGGATATTCTCACAGTAACTATTCCCTCGACAGAAGGCACAAAATGGAAAAAATAAAAAATAAAAATGTAGGGGAGTTACCCATAAATTGTCAAAGTTATCAGAAAACTGTTTGTTAAGCACCTATGTCTAAAACCTGCTTGATGCTCTCACAAATTGGATTAAACATTAGTTACTGGGTTTGGGTTTCTTTTTGTTTGTTTTATCCAAAGAAATGTTTTATTTATTTATTTTCTGGTGTCGGTGTGTATAGACTACATTGTGTCAGGATCGAACATTTTAAGTAATCCACCAGCATCACAGGTAAATGGGGCCCCAACCAAGACTATAACTGCTACAGTGGGCTGAAGTAGTTATGGTACCAAGAGACCCCCGGTGTCATTCCACATTAAGTAGTCCAATGCCTGCACTCCTGAACCCCATTTCAGTTATAGATAGTAGGGTTCTGCATTAGATATATTAATTTCGTCTATATTTGGACAGAAAGCATGTTCTTTGATCACCAGAAGACACTCCTCAGACAATGAATTATGTCCAAAGACGCATGGAATTGATATCACAAATGCATAAGATGGAACTTCTGCTTTTGCAATATCTGAAGAGGGGATGGTAGGGATGTAGGCCCCAATGGAACCCATGTAAGTGTCAAAAGTTTTGATTCACGTATTGTGGGACGACATCAGAGGACTCCTAACACCATAATCACCATATACATGAGCCCTATAACCTATTTAGGAGTAAAGATATGCCAGGAATGTAGTAATATCCATTTATTTGTCTAGCCCTGGTCCAGATGTGATGAATGTTCATGGCATATAAATCATGGGCCAGTTTCTTATGTAAACTGGACAGGTTTTATTCTCTAGTTTGCCCCTTGCTATGCACCTATACTAATTCTTCTTGACTTCTATTTTACCCACCTCAAACAGTAAGAGAACATTGGAAATAGAAACCAATAAACTCGCTAATAAACTTTATTTAATGATTCCTACAGATGAGGCTCCTCAAAGCGCCAAGGACCAGAGCCCACTTCACGTGCTGAGCAATGTCATCTTGAACCAAAGCTATGTGTGCGCACTTATTGCCATGATGGTATGTAGCACCTTTTTACTCCTAGACCACCACACTCCTCTATTTTTTTCTCTCAACGTGATAGCTGTACAATATGACAGAAATCCCACTACACCCACCAGCATGTAACAAAGATCCAGTCAATTTGGTTTTCATATGCAATCACCATTAATAACTTTCATTAGCTATTGCACTAATAAATAAAACATAGAAAATTCCTTTATTTTTAATTTTTAATAACTTGTTTTAACCTTTTTTTTAATACCACAGGATGCTAAATTTATTTTGCTTTTACGTGTATTTTAAAGGGACACTATAGTCACCATACAACTTCAGCTTATTGAAGCAGTTTTGGTGTATAGATCATGCCCCTGCAGTCTCACTGATCAATTCCCCAATATTTAGAAGTTAAATCACTATATTTTTGCAGGCCTTGCCACACCATATTGCATGTGACTTACACAGCCTTCCTAAACACTTCCTGTAAAGTGAGATCTAATGTTTGCACTTCCTTTATTGCAAATTATGTTTAATTTAGAATTTCTTATCTCCTGCTCTGTTACTACATTGCTACACCTTGCAGTAGCTTCCCGTTTGTGATTTAAAGTTCAATTTATAGAGCAGGAGATAAAAATATCTAAAGTAAGTCAACAGCCGGTTGGAAATGAAACCAGAAGTGTGGCTAGGGCTGCATACACAGTAACAAAAGTGATGTAACTCCTAAATGGCAGAGGATTGAGCAGTGAGCCTGCAGGGGCATGACCTATACACCAAAACTGCTTCATTAATCTAAAGTTATATTGGGGACTATAGTGTCCATTTAACAGTGTTCCTTTAAAGTTTTAGCATGTAACATCACAATCCAGTTCATTGCATTGGATAATGAATATCAGAAACATCTATCTATCTATGCTCTTTGCTCCGATTGACAACTGCAAAGGGCAAAGTTTATAACCGTGATTGACAGGGAGCCAAGATGGAGGCTCTCTGTTTCAGGATTAAGATATATAGAGTGGTATGGATTTCGACATTTAATTTTTTCAACCTTGCAAACATAGATGTATTAGATATAAGAAATATGCCAACCTAATATTACAAATCCTGCAAAGTGACTGTGCCCCTTTAATATTTACCTCTGGACGGAGCATTCGTAAACTATTGTCATTAATCATTAGAACTTTATGAAAGAATTACATCGCAAACAAACTATATGACACTAAATAAATTGACTGTAATGCAATAAAAGGGACGCTGTGTTAAACAGGTATTTAGTTGGAGATCGACTAATAAACCATTTTTCACGGTACGGAGTTTAAACAAAATGATTAAATGTTATGAAGTGGATTGGCTGCT
Source organism: Pelobates fuscus (assembly GCF_036172605.1). Lineage (NCBI taxonomy): Eukaryota > Metazoa > Chordata > Amphibia > Anura > Pelobatidae > Pelobates > Pelobates fuscus. The sequence goes on from NC_086328.1 coordinate 23,327,485, forward strand.
TACAGGGTTATTCTAATCCCCATTGTGGATATAGCCTCCAGTAACGTTCTACTGATGAATGATCTATATTTTAATCCACTGTTATTTTACATTTGTGCACGTGTGGGCTTCCACTAGTATTTAAAGACCTTAGAGTTTCCTAACTATGCCATAATTGTATCCCTTTATGTACGTACTGTACCGGAGGGGACATTTGGGGAGCAACATGCCTAATTTGTGTATCCCCCTCCTTTATTTTCCTCTGCACGGCAGCTGGTAGATGTTCGAGGGCCAGTTTGTTTGTGTAAACTTGGCAGAGGCCCCAGAATAGTAGAGTCAGATAGAGAATGTCACTAGCTTTAAAAATAAATAAATAAAAATGGTTAATTTAAGGCTCTTACTGATAGCTGTCTGTCTGCAGCTAGCGAATCAGATGGCACAGTGTTATGACATCATTGTGTGTTCTAGGCAGAAATAAAGATTGTTTGTGGTTCAAATTCTCCCTATCACAGCATCACTACGGGACATGTTTTATGTAGCATAGACATGTGTTATTTGCAATCTGTGAATTATGTCACACGTAATTAAAGGGAAATAAATGTTTTTTTTGTTTGTTTTGTTTTTTTTAATGAAAATGAATATTAACTCCTTAACCCCTTAAGGACACATGACATGTGTGACATGTCATGATTCCCTTTTATTCCAGAAGGTTGGTCCTTAAGGGGTTAAAGCATTAGCCAGGTGTTTAAAAAAAATTTTTTTATTTATTTATTTTTATTAAGGAATTCTTCTGTTGTTTGTTCTTAATGACTATTACTTAAATACCTGCTTAGTTATTTTTTGTTACATACATTTTTAACAATATTTTAAGTTGCTAGGAGCAACCATCTTGCTTTTAAGGCAGACTGAAACTGATGTCATTGTATTACACATTTCTCTCAAGTTTTAAAAAGTTAAACCAGACATGTTTATCCTAAAAATAGTTTGTAAATTTCTTTCAAAACTTTTGGCGATATTAAACCTGTAGAAAATGTTAGAAACAGAACATAAATTGTTTCATCAAACCTTCCGGGTTACCAGACAAGTGGTGGGCGAAAGCTGTCTACATATCTCTGCAAAGCAAAGACGTAGAAGCTAATTTGCAGATGGACAAACATACCACAATGAATCACAATACTTCCTCTACATTACATATAGTATGGGACCTTGGGTAGACTTTGAAGGTTAGACCTTCGTCTGTATGTAACGATATCCCCCCCACAGAAATTTGTTAACTTTTTTTTTTTTTTTTTACATTTATTAATTTTTAATTTTCTTTTGTAATACACCAAAATATTTTAACTGTGTTTAGATTGGCTTTAATAGATTGTAATATTTTATTAAATGCCAATCTAAATCTGTGCCTTTGTAACACCCCTTTAAACAATGAATTGATCGCTGGTTAAATTGCGGTCAGTGGCCTAAATTTTAATGCAAGACATTTGAGATGTTCTGAACTTCTATCAGATACAATTTTCTTTAATAACTGTATTGGTGCACTAGTTGTGAGCATAGATTTTAACAGCGGTGTAAATGCTAGGTAGCCGAACATGTAAAAATTTTCATGGCCATATTTATTTAACGGTGAGATGTGATCAGTTGATAGCCATTCTAGGTGGTTCTTCACTGGATGTTAAGATTTAGATTTTGCGAGTGCTATGTCAAGCTCATAATGTCTTCATGGTCAATGGTCCATTTGTTCATGCGATTCGTTCGGGGTGCTGATCGATTGTTCTTTGTCTGTAGGTCTGGAGTATCACCTACCACAGCTGGCTGACCTTTGTGCTGCTACTCTGGGCTTGCCTGATCTGGATGGTACGAAGTCGGCGTCAGTTTGCAATGCTCTGCTCTCCATTTATCCTTCTGTATGGAGTAACGCTCTGCAGCTTGCAGTATGTCTGGAGCATGGATTTGGAGCTAGAGCTTCCCACACAACTTGGCTTCATGAGACTGTCCCAGCTGGGTCTTGCACGGGCTCCCTACCCGTGCCTCAATCTTGGAGCCATGGTAATCTACACTCCGGCACTTCAATCACAAAACACTTCAATCCTATTAGATTATTCCTTTAAAAAAAAATAAAAATACAAAAATACAAAAATGATAGATATATATATCTACATGCACACTCACACTTTTATTAAACTGCTCCCTTTTTTAGAGTGGGGAGAAAATAAAATAAAAATCAGAAGGGGAAAGGGTAGGTAGGCAGGTGAGTGGTCAAATGACATGACGTGCAGTAGGTAACCTATAGAGGTCGGTTTCATTTAACTGGGCAATGAACAGTAAGCCACCAACACGTCCCATACGTCATGGAATGTTTTTATCACTTGGTGACTTTCATTCAAGTTTGCCAACTTCCTCAAATAACCGTTGTGTTTTTCCTTCAGCTGCTCTACATGTTGACATTTTGGCTACTTCTACGTCAGTTTGTGACCGAAAAACTTCTAAAGCACAAAAAGGAGACTCCGGCTTTGGTAGAAGTGACTGTGTCAGGAGCAGGTGAGTGGCAAACAATCCTAGCAGTGAGAAGTGTCACAGAAGACGTCTGTTCAACAAGGACGTAAATTAAGCATTCCAAAAGCAGTGATAATTGAATTTATTCTACAACAGGGTTGAAATAGTAACAGCTGTCAGCTGACACTCTCTCAGCCAGTGAGCACCGTTTAATCCTGGTATGAGTTGGTATAATAATGTGGAAGTATGAACTTTTGCTTATTAGATAATCTCAAACTGGAAGGACAGTGGGCACACAACACAGCAAGATGAGTGTCAAACTGTGAATAAACTGCTTGGCAGATTACGGTAGACCTTGCCTGGTGACTCCTGGCACCATAACCACTGCATCAGACTGTAGTGGTTATAGTACCTAGAGTGTCCCTTTTAGAATAACACTAAATGTGCAGACCTGTGTTGGACGTTGATGTGGTTTACAATTCACACTGGATTCCTTGGCAATTCCTTGGGGTTAATGCTGACGTTAAATAATTCTTTTCATTTAACTATTTTAACATTTCTCACCATTTTTCTTTTTGATGTGCTGCTATTGTATCATTATTGTAAAGTTATTACATAGCCCCAGCATGCTTTAAAATCACAATTTTTAAAGTCCTGCAATGAAAATTTAAAAATAAATAAATAAAATAAAACAAAAGTTTAAAAATAAACAATGTCATGGTAAGATGATGGCAAGTGAGTGGTTGCTGTGGCGTTTTGCTAATACTGTGCCAACCTCTGCCCCTTGACGATGTGCCTCTGCCAAAACGTGAATGGTAGTTGGTAAATGCTGCAGCCTTTAATACATGACATGCGTTTGCTGGCCGTGAATAGTATTTAGGGAATATTGCGACCTCTTCCAAGATGGTGAATGAGCCTTGAAGAATTATCGGTGTTTGTATTTTATTTAAGCTATCAAAATTATCTCTGTATGTGTTTTTCTTTTTGATTTATCAGAACCCAGTAAAGAGAAGAACCTACTGAAATGTTTCGGGGAGCAGGTGATGAGCTTCTACGCTAAATACTGGATCTACTTGTGTGGTGGAATGTTCATCGTAGTCAGCTTTGCTGGGCGGCTTGTGGTGTATAAGATTGTCTACATGTTTATCTTTCTTCTTTGCCTGGTCTTCTTCCAGGTGAGTCCTTTCAACGTTCAAAAAGACAACACTCCACCTTCTTTAGTATATTCTAAAACCAGACACCATCGCAGTGGGATAGTTTGGGTTGTCTAGCATTCTAATGCACAAATTGTTCATGGGGGTGTACCAGGTCAGATCACTAGTTCATTTAGTGCAATTTCGACCACAGATTTCATATCTTCATTTGTAAGATGACCGCAAATTTTGCAGGTCTGCACAATGGACTGTTTATTTCCATCAGCTTTACTGTAATCGGACTAAAGAGTTCAAGATGTTCCACATAGATATGCTTACATAACAGGAAGTTCAAGAGTAGAAGTAACTTACTGTATTGACAATTATCCTTTTTCATGGTTCCTCTGATCTCGTACCTATTGTTTTCTTTTTCTTGCAGTTGTATTACACTCTATGGAGGAAACTGCTGAATTTTTTCTGGTGGCTGGTTGTAGCTTACACAATGCTGGTCCTAATTGCCATTTACACTTTCCAATTTGAAGACTTTCCCATGTATTGGAAGAACCTGACGTCCCTCACAGATGAGCAGTATGTGTCCTCCTGACCGTGGCATATAAAATCGAACAATTATCTTCTTGTATTCTATGCCTTGTTTCCAGCTATCAGTCACTCACACTTACGGTCAATCTCCACTACAATGCATAGTCTATAACAAATATTGCTCCACTTACACCTAGCCTTTTTCCTGCAGGTTAAGTGATATCGGACTTGAAATATTCAGCGTGTCGGAACTTTTCACCAGCATCCTAATTCCAGGATTCTTCCTCTTGGCATGTATCCTTCAACTACACTACTTCCATAAACCTTTCATGCAAATCACAGACCTTGCACGAGTCTCACCCCAAGAATGCGCACCATACCACGATAAGTGAGTAGAATTTTATAATGGCTCCTGGGATGGGCCTAATGTGATCCAAATGTGATTTTCTAAGCCCCAAAGTTTCTGATGGAATTAGGTTCTATTGTATCACAACATTGTGTGTGAAGGATCTGACATGTCAATGAATGTGTCCCATTTAAAAAGAGATCAGGCATATCTGATGTTCAGAACTCTTGGGGTTGTGTGTCAACGTTGGACGTCAAGTGTATTTAACTAGTCATGTTTGCACTGTGACTTTTCACAACTCATTACGTATGCATTTTTTTTTTTTTTTGTGTGGCTTGGATAAAGCAGAACAGATTCAGAATTGGATTAAATAGATTGAGAAGATTGTAAGTTTTTTGAGCATGGCCTTTTTGCCTCCAAAGATCTCCTTTCTATACTTGTAAAAGCTGTGGAATATGATATGATAAATGCTAATAAAAATACCAGTATATATCTGCAAAAGGTTGACTGGCATGCCCCAGTCACAGTCCCGCCACCTAAACATTCCATATGGAGTTTACATAAATGTTTTTAGCGCCGTCTCAGATGAACAATAATTTCTTAATGAAAGCTCACCAGGTATGTATGTATAGCCCTTACTGGTCCTTGACTTTTCATAGGTTTAATAGCTTTTTCTACTTCATTCATAATTTAATAAAGCATTTGTTGCAATGTGATGCATTTCTTGATCAACCTAATACGCCAGTTTTTCCTCATCATTTATAGTTTTGGAAATAATTGGAAAATACATGGTTGTGACATTTTCCATGGTTCTGTGTTGTTGTGATGTTTTTGTGTCGGGTATGAAGGTTAAGAGGATAACTTCAGTGACTGAATATTTTTTTATAGCGGAAACCCAAAGGTGGGAGAAGACTTGGCCGGTGCATGCAGTATAGAAGAAGGGCAGGAATGTGTTGAAGAAGGTTCTACAAATGAAGGTGAGATTATTATCCTGGGTTAGGTCATTGTGAGCTTAGTGGTGGTTGGGGCAGACCTAATGCATATATATTCCTGTATGTTCTTTTTGGCATTGAGATGGCAATCCTCTGTTTTTGTTTCTGCTTGGTGGTCTGATGCCAGAGTTTGATGTTTTTCTTACAGGTCCTCTCAGTAAGTGGGATCTGGTCACCCAACGACTCACAGTCCTCTTCTACAAATTCTCTGAGCTTCTTCACCAGGTCCAAGTTTTCCTCTGGAGACTCCTGGAACTTCATATCTTGAAATTGGTGGCTGTGTATAGCGTGTGGGTGGCATTGCAGGAGGTGAGTGGACATCCCCTAATCTCTACAGCAAGGGTACCCAAAAGGTAGATCCCAAGATGTTGTAGAACAACCACTCCCATGATGATTTAGAATGATAAAGCATCATGGAAGCTGTAGTTTTCAAAAATATAAAAATCTTGCGATCTTTTGGGCACCCCTGTTCTACAGTAATGCATTTTATTAGGTGATTGGAAAACGAGGCTGCAGCTAAGAAACCTAGACTGGTGCCGCGTTCTAAAGCTGAGAGTGAGAATCATACAAGGTTATTCACTGATGTCATAATTCAAAGTGAATTAAAAATTTAGGGTCAACGTGTTCCAAGTCCGCTATGCATTCAGTGCAGGTCCTCTGGCCTTAAATTTAAAATTATTTTTGAATTCTCTTTAGTAAATAACCTGATAGAATATGTACTGGATATCCCCTGACTTCTCTGCTGGACCACAAAATAAAGTTGGTCTCAGAAGGGGAGCTAAATTTGGGCCCCGAAGCATCTCCACAATCTTAATTGACCACTACATCTTGTGATGGTTCTGTTCCAATATGATGGACTTTACCTGACCTGCAGTAGGACAGCGGGCTCACTGGAAGCTCTTTAAATATGAAATTTACTGGAAATAGTCCAACTTTAAACCCTTTTGGATGCAAAGCCCATTTGGGGGAGTGTAACTGAAGATAGAATAGCAATATGAAAATTTACAAAACCGGTGAATCCTGGGGTCAGAAATGGTATAAATTCCAGACCATGGAGGGAATGTCTGTGCTAGCTCTGAGCTGGCATGTTTGAAAATCACTGGTTGAGCTGATTGACTAAAAACATCTTACTCCTCCTCTCAATCCATATGTTGTTTTAAGTTTATGTTACTATTTTTTTAAACTTTTCTGAGCAGTCTCCGGAACATACAAGAAATACGTTCCTGGAACCATATGCAAACACTTTAAAGACTATGCAACATGCTCTCCTGTGCCGCAATAGTAGCAAAGCTAATACTTTCCAGGCACACGTGGCTTTGATTTATCGGATCTAATGTCTTCTGCAAGCCGAACAGTGTAGGGAAGAGGGCATAAGTGTTGTACAAAGTCTGCAAAGCCGAAAGGAGAGTTAAATATGGCTGTACTCTGGGGCATGCTGCGTAAATGTTTTAAGATTCATTCCCTGAGTTTAGAAAAGGACAACTTTCATATTATTTAATATTTCTTTAACTCACAAAGCACTACTTACCTCCACCATTGCTCCAGTGAGCGTTTTTCTCCTCTGTAGAGGGCCTATAAATGACGGCTTTCTCCCTCATCCCACACTGTGTAGTAGATCTTGAATTGAATGTGTAATGTCTGTATATTGTAGCAGAGAAAGAATTATTCGAACACTATATTCGGGGCTTGCGGTATAGATGTCTAGATACTTGATGTTTGCCTCGCATCTTTACCGAAAGTTTGTTAAAATGAACTAGAATTACGGTAATTTGATAGATTTTTTGATATTAACCTTCTACAATCTAAGTGTTTAACAAATGAAAAAATAAATCCTCTTCGTTTGAAAATCGAAAGCTGGGAAATCAATGCAGCCAAGAAAAATCTTAATTGGCTCAGGGCTCTTCCCACTGATATAATTGGGGCACTTACTGGAGAATGGGGCTCTTTGTATCCAAATAAGAACTGTATTCTATTTATAAATAGAAATTCTTTAAAATCCCTTTATTTTATTTTTTTCTGGTTTCCTTTTCTTTATTTTATAATTTGCGTTCAGGGTATTGCATGTCACTGTATTGTAGCAGTAAGAGTATCCCATCTTTATGGTGTTATAGTAACTATAAGGGCACCCCATCTTTATGTATTGTTATAACCGAAGAGCACACCATATTTTACTGGTGTATAATTGTAATGATACCCCATCATCTGATATTGTTAGAATTCTAATTGCGCCCCCCTCTTTTGGTATTGTGTAACTGTAGTTGTGCCTTATCTACTGGTATTGTTCGAAATTTAAGAGCATCCCATCATGGGGCAAAGTCTTACGGTCCCTTTTGCTTTTTGCCAGGTCTCTGTGATGAATTTCCTCTTCGTAGTACTCTGGGCCTTTGCCATGCCATTTTCTCGTTTCCAGCACATGACTTCTTGTCTCTGCACCATCTGGAGTTCCATAATCATTGTATGCAAGATGCTGTACCAACTGTCAATCGTTAATCCACTGGAGTACTCCAGCAACTGCACACTGGTAAACACGGGTCCATCTATTACTCCAAACATATTGATAAGAGGGGCTCTGGCTAGATTACTATCGTTTAAAAAAGTAACCACTACTTCCACCATGCTGTACTGTACATTGAGGTTAACGACTCTTCCAAACTACTGTAACCCACACTTGATCTTGAAATGCAACATAATAAAATTATAAACTCAAAGATATCTAGGCTTTTCCCTGAAATAACCTTTATCGAAATCTCTTACCTACTTATTCTTTTTCTCTACTGGCAGCCTTTACCAAATGGCACCAATCTTCTAGAGGAGGAGATTTTGAATTCCACGCTTTACCGAGCCCCAGTTGATCCTGCTAACTGGTTTGGAATACGCAAAGGCTACCCCAACTTGGGTTACATCCAGGTAAATGCATCTGTGCACGCTGGTTACAAGTTATATATACATGTACAACCACAAGAAGTGTATTATGGAAAAATAATGCCATCAAAGGTTTCTGAAAATGTGATACACCAAAATATTAAATATCAAGTGTTTTTATAATCGTCCAATAATGCACCATTACAGATGTCTTGTATTACCATTATGTGTATTTTGTATGTATATTTGTTTTTTATTTGGTTTTTTTAAGAGTGCTCCATATTTCCAGTTTTGGAAGTTAGGATTTAAATTGTACTTGTACCAGCACAGTCAAAGTTTTATTTGTATGATTAAAAATATAAATATCAAAATTACACTTGGTGTTTATCTGTATATGTATTTGTGTGTGTGTGTGTATTGAATAGCTTCTTGTCTTCTTCCAGAACCACCTTCAGATTCTTTTGCTGCTGGTTTTTGAAGCTATCGTGTATCGGCACCAGACGTTTTACCGTAAACGTTACCAGCTGGAAGTGCCACACATACAGGCAGTATTTCCAGATGTGCGCAGAGAGCATCTGGATGAAGGACTATTTAATTGCATCAAATATTTTATCAACTATTTCTTCTACAAGTTTGGGTTGGAGGTGAGTACATGCGAATAATAGTGCACACATGTGCAGATTGGCCTCCACTTCCAGGTGCACTTGTGCCATCATCATGTTACCTCTACCAATTAAATCTCTCCCTCCTGATGCCCTTAGATCTGCTTCCTGATGACGGTGAACGTGATAGGCCAGAGAATGAATTTTATGGTTATATTCCACGGCTGTTGGCTGATTGTAATACTGACTCGGAGGCAGAGAGTTAACATCGCCAAACTGTGGCCAAAGTATTGCATGTTCCTCGTCTTTTTCTTGCTTTGGCAGTATCTGCTGTGTCTGGGTATGCCGCCGGTATTGTGCATAGGTAGGATACTTTGTATTCATGTTACCCAGTATCTTAATCCTCCAACCAGCATAATAAGAAAGGATATGTGGCTTACTTATGTATTTGTTTATTTTTTTTGTCTCTGAAAGAATATCCGTGGAGATGGGATAAGTTTGTTCCAGTCAACTCTGCTTTGATAAAGTGGATGTACCTACCCGATTTCTACTCTCCTCCTAAAGCAATTAACCTCATCAGTAAGTGCTAATTTAGTTCTGCGAGCCTCACAGGGCGTCCATAATCGTGTTGTGCAGCCCATTCACCTCCTACATTCTCTCTACCTTGTAGGTGATTTTGTTCTGCTACTCTGTGTATCCCAGCAGTGGAAGGTATTTGTTAACGAGAAGAAAGAAGAGTGGTATACGATGGCGGGGGAGAATGTGGAAGTAATTCAACCTCCCAAGGATAAACCAAATCCTGTACCCAACTTCATCAACTGTCGGTGGGTCATCACCTGAATGTATTTAATATACAGAGAAAATTCAGAGATCTTACTTTAGAAATGTCGGTCAACCAATACCTAAGATGACCTCTACCCACAGTCAACCACTTTTGCAGAAGCTCATGTGCTTTTTTTTTTTTTTATTGCATTTTTTTAATAATCACTCTGTAGAATCCTTGATTTATTAACTCTAATTATAACTTATGTCTTTACACTGTTAACCACACTCCCCACCAAAACCACATAGACAACATGCTACCTACAATTTTTATTAATTATGGTAGGCTTTTTCACCAACGTTTAGATTGCCATGACAAGTGTCCTCTATGTGTTCACCAAAGATCTATTCTGACTCTCTTGCCCCTACAGGTCTTATCTGGATATGTTGAAGGTGGTAGTCTTCCGATACCTTTTCTGGTTCGTCTTAGTTGTGGTATTTATCACCGGTGCCACTCGGATCAGTGTTTTTGGCCTTGGATATCTCATGTCCTGCTTCTACCTCCTCCTCTTTGGCACAGCTCTCCTACAGAAGCCAGTGAAAGCACGGCTGGTTTTATGGGATTGCCTGATTCTCTATAACATCACAGTTATACTGGCCAAGAACATGTTGTCGGTGAGATTTGTTTCTCGGACTTTCTGGGTTCTCCTTATAAGATTTAGTAGAAAAACGTTAATAAGATTTTCCTATTGTAAAACTGAATAAAAAATATGTGTAAAAGTAACACATGAGAATAGGCACACATTTTATTTCTGGGTTAGAAAACCAGGAATGTGAGGAAGTGACGAGATAAAGAATGTTCCTAGTTTAAGCTATTTTGGTCTACATTTCGCAATTCTCAAACCTTTCCAGTTTGGAGAATAGACCTATTTCTTTTAGACTTATACCTATAAATATATAAAATATGTTTATCAGTGAACATGTATGATGGTATTCTGCTAATTGAGATTAAACTCTCATTTGTGTAAAAATGTCTATTTAACCCCTTAAGGACCAAACTTCTGGAATAAAAGGGAATCATGACATGTCACACATGTCATGTGTCCTTAAGGGGTTAAGCAATTTACTGAATAAAAATAAAATATATAGTAATAACAATTTCCTGATAGGATTATTTCTCCACAAATGTCAAAAGGGGGAATTCGTAAACTGACAGTGCATTGTTTGGGTAAATAAAGAAAGCCTAAATAATTTCAGAATTTGATCAAACCTGTTTCTGCTCTGTGCATCAATAGGTCTTTGTATGATGGTATCCGAATTGAGCCCATGAGTAAATGAACAAGTGGTCCATTAATTAGTTTTATTTCCCGTTTGGTGCATGCACCATTAAAAGGCCTGTCAGGATAACTGTGTATTGATTGTGAAGGCTGTTATTAATAATGAATGGATATGGTTGGTTTAAGATATTGATGTGTGTAATGAATTCTCTCTCTGATATCTTGCATTCCTCTTGGACAGTCAATCAACCAGATTTGCTATCTCAAATTTGATGCTGGGTTTGTGCTGTGAGAGATGTGTTGTCAGGAATGATGATATACACGTGACTTGATCGTTTGAACAGAAATTCTCCCAGAAGTCAAATAAGCTGTGTAGTGCATCAGCAGCAACATACTTTACTACCAGGAAGCGGACCTCATGGTCCTCTGAGCTAGTTGACCACCTGATGAGGCCCTAAGAAAGCCGATATGTTTGGCTGGGGTTGCAGTATCTCTCATGTAGGGAACTTGCTGGCATTTTGGATCTGGACTGATCTTATGGGTGGAATCATCTGATATGTAAATGGTGAAGGTCCTTTCTGTAATGGGCACAAGTCAGCAAAAAGTTTGAGGCCTGAGCGGGGACTATCCGAAGGGCAAGCTATTGAGGTTTCTCTGAGATGCTGCCATTCCCACAGTTGTCATATTCTCTGATTTTGCTGCAATTTTTGTATAAAGTTGTTTTACTTTGCTGTATCTGAGTAAAACAAATAGCCCAACATTGTGCAGTTTACTTCGGAACAGTGAGTGGTAATGTCATGTTTTGTTCCTTTGATTAGATGTTTTTTTTAATTGCTGCTGTGCTGTATTGTTCTCAGTACTGTAATTAAAGTTTATCTAAGCAGGCCCCATTATTCTTTATTATTAATTATTATTTTTATTTTTCTTACTCTCTTCCAGCTCCTATCCTGTGTGTTTGTCCAACAAATGCAGACTAACTTCTGCTGGGTCATCCAACTCTTTAGCCTGGTCTGCACTGTCAAAGGTTACTACAACCGTAAGTATGAGAGTTTTCAGCTGCAATGATAAAAAAAACGATACACTCAGAGGACTATATCAATGCCAGCTTTGTCCATCCTGGACCGTAGTGCTTGGCTAAGAGTATGAGTTAGACCAGTATAATATGGAGGTGTTTATTCTGTATTATACATGTGGTCAAGGAAGAGACAGTCTCCTAGATCTTGAGAGAGCCCTGTTTTTTCCAAACGGCTTCAGTATGGTGTGAGGGAATGGTGCATAGAGAGTTGAACTGTGCATTATTTTCACCCCTTATCTCATTAGAAATGCAGAATGTTGCAAGAAGAGGTTTTTCTGTTTATTGATCTTAACCAAACTCATTGATAGTGCTGTTTAAAAAAAAAAATAATAATAAATAATGTTTTTTAAATGTGTAAAAAGAAATGTAGCCTGCAATTCCATGATGGAGAAGTCTTCATGCCAGTTAACTGATGGTAGATGGTCTTCCTCGTTTGCTCCTTGAAATAAAACTCTTCACTTTCTTTGCAGCCCGGGACATGGATAAGGACCGTGACTGTTCTCTACCTGTGGAGGAGGCTGGTATTATCTGGGACAGCATCTGTTTCTTCTTTCTTCTCCTTCAACGAAGAGTTTTCCTTAGTTCCTACTTCCTGCATGTCATGTATGACCTTCGTGCATCTTCGCTGCAGGCTTCCAGGTCTGGTCCTCTCCACCAACACATAATCTTACATCAGGGGTCTGTCAGATTTCCATAAGAAAGCCTACTACTAATTTACTGGTGTAAATTTGTGTCTTGATGGTTCCAGGTTTTACAAACATGAACCAAGAAGATTTATTTTCTTAACAATAGGCAGATGCCATCCATTACTTTTACTGTTCATTTGTAATGATCTTACAGCAAAAAGCCCTATGGTTAAAATGTTATTACTTTATGATATAACTCTGTGGATGGATTTATGCCATGTTTACTAAAAATCTTGATTTTAAGGAACAGGAAAGTGGTCTCTCAATAGCATTCTACATAAATTACCGTTATGGTGGCAACAGTAACCTTGTTTGGAGATGTGCTACATTTCAAGTTTTCAACCAAGCACAGAGTAGTGCCTTGAGATAAGTAGCATTATCCTTTTTTTTTTCCTAAAAAGAGTGATGCTGAAAACATATACAAAAAAATTGGGATAAGTGCTGAGAAAGGGTGTTGCTGATTTAAAGCACCTGGCAATGGTTGTAGTCCAAGAGTGGTGGAATGTTGATGAGTTTCGATTGTATACATCTCTAGAAATTCAATTTTTAGTGCCAACTAGTGAGTTAAGTTAGGAGTCAGCCACAAATAGTAGAACTTCTTCTGATTCCATCTCTTTGACCATTGTGCTTTTTTTGCAGAGGTTTTGAGCTGTTCATGGCCAGCATTAGGAAGAACATGCATTTCCACCAGGAGTCCGAGAGAAGATCTCTTAGTCAACTGAAGAAGCAGTAAGCATACATTTACTCTTTTGCTGCATAAATGAATGCATATGCAAAGACAGAATATTCAAGGATATAATCTTTCAATGTAGGGTAATAACTGCTTGATTCAAGGATAAATCTGACTGCCATTCTGGGGTCAAGAAGGATTTTTTTTGTCCTAGCTTGTTGCAAAATTGTGCTTCAAACTGGGTTTTTTTTTTTTTTTTGCCTTTTGGATCAACAGCAAAAAACAAATGTGAGGAAGGCTGAACTTGATGGACGCAAGTCTCTTTTCAGCTATCTAACTATGTAACTATGTAACTATATAGCAGGTCTCAAAATGTCCATTTGCCACTACCCATTAGCTAGTGAAAATGTATCCCTGGCAAGAAGAAATTCACCTCAAGTGATTATGGCTTAAAGCCTGGCTGGTGATTTAGGAATTGAAATGTTAAAAAGCAGAATAAAGTATTGATTTGTGCCCCCCCAAAATTACAGGCAGTTGCATATTAACAAGTATATGCAGCACACGCCACCAGACAGTAAAAAATATGGGGACTTAAAGCATGTGCACCAATTTGCCCATGAAACATACCCCCTAAAACTTCCTCTGTCTCTTACTCATATATGCATGTGGGAGGGTGATTGACTGAGCTTTTTGGTTAGTAAAACTTGCTTTAAAGTCAGACAGGGTTTCGATACAGTTTTAGAGTTCTACTCCCTTCTAGGACCACTCTGCCAAAATTTTGGGGAAAAAAACAAGGTGTGGAGGCAGGAAACTGACTATAGTGACCTTTAAAATATTAATTTTTTGACCTGCAGAATGGAGAGGATTCGAGCCAAACAGGAAAAATACCACCAAGAGAGGAGGCAGAGTGAGGCCGACCAAGAGAAAATTGGTAATATTCTACATTTAACCCTAAATCATTGTAGGAAATTGTTTGTATTTCATGCCATGATACTTTTGTTGCAAACAAGGGTTTGTTTATTTTTTGTAATAATTTGTTAAATTGCAAGGGATTTAGTTTTCCATCAATTTTCGTGGGATTTTATCCTGATGTTTACCCTGATTGGGTTTTTTCAGGAGAGGCTGGAAGTCAGAAAGGACCATCCAGACGAAAGATTCACTGGAGCCGGCCATGGTTAGACCATGCTTCAGGTACCTGCAAATAATAAAGCAGACGTTTTGACCTGTAGCCGCCCAGATGTAGTTTCATCATGTGTTTTAGATTTCTACATGCGACATTGGCTGGATAACCACTTGGAGTGGTGTAAGGGTTGTCCAATATCTCTGTTTTTAAGAACCCATCCTACTTCCACCACTCACTATTTTAAGTTTCATAACATTAAATATCAGCTCCACGTTGCATGTGGTTGATCATCTTAGTTGCATGTGGTGACCATCCATTTCTTCCATCTCTTTAACCTCACCACCCTTTTTCATTTAGTAGTCGTCCCTTCAATCTAGCTGATCTAACTGGAGAACTTTAATGAGTTCATCACGAAAATTTTAACAAAGTGTGTTATGCATCAAAATATACAATATAAATATCACTTTTCAGATTTTTTCTTTAAATATATTGTTTCTCTTCTTCTACCTTTTCCTTTCCACTTTCAACATGTGACCTTCTATCCTTCCTTCTAGTTCTGCACTCGGGAGATTATTTCCTGTTTGAGTCAGACAGTGAGGAAGATGAAGAGTTGTCTCAGGAGGAACAGAGACCACCAAAGCAGAGTGCCTTCCAGGTGAAGTCTAGATAACATGGTTAATTCTCTTTTGACTCTTCAAGGGAAAACTTTACTCAAATATTTTATTAAAGCACCCCTCAATGACAATCTACTTTTGGCCCATGTCCAGTCTTTTTGGTACACTCTATGGTAGTTTTGATAAATACCATACGGTCCTTGGCTCAATCGCTTTTTGTGATTGACACTATAGCTTATTGAATGGTGTTCTTGGCTGTTTTTGGTTCATCGATGGACCTGGCCATCAAAGTGTTTTGAAAGCTTGTCCATTGGCCACATGTTCCACTGTCCTTTGGGTCATGGACAAAACTTTCACATCACCGAAAGCCACTCCATTTAATTTTGAACTCTTGCCATGGCATACATATAAACCCCTTAATTGTTCTGTCTATGCAGCTGGCATACCAGGCCTGGGTCACTAGCGCCAAGTCTGCTCTGAAGGAAAGAAGGAACCTGCAGAAAGCAGAACATGGAGCACAGAAGCCTGGAGGAGAAGACAAAGTAGCAGGTGAGTCCCATTTCCCAGTTCAGGTGACCAAGACCTACATCCAGCATATATTGTGAATGTTAAATGTTCAATTTTTTTTAACTCTGTTCATTCTAGCCAAGTTTAAGAGAGCTGATACAATGACTGCATACCTTCCACAGCTTGCAGTCCACAGTTTGGAACTAGGTGTAATAAAGCGTTGTTCTTGATCATGCAAATTAGAAAGCCATGGTTATGTGCATATTTTTTTTTTTTTAATTCTTTATTTTTGGTGCGTTTTCAGTTTAACACAAACACGTCCGGCCACAACAGCCAGGACTGGCACTGTATCAGCAATGCAGGGTAATAATGTTAGATATTGGTTAGAAGACAAGGCATCATAATAAACATTTTGCACATTTTTTTTTATTTGTGAGGTGTTGGCTCCCGGTGGGATGGAGGGGATGATATGTGTGGTTTCCTCAGTGTAGGAGTTGTTTTCCTCTCTCTGGTCCGGGTTGGGTAGAATACTATGTTTTTAAGAGTTCGTGGAGGCTAAGTGTTAGTATACTGGGTATTCATGAGTGGGTTGAAGTTTGTACATGAGGGTACTAGTAGGTTATGTTGTAGTAGTGTGTTAGATCATGAGTGCGCTGATAAGGGAAGCGTGTGGGTAACCAAGGTGTGAGTGGTGTTAACCTGAGGTTTGTTTTGGTTACCCTAGTGGGTAAAGACCCCTAACCAAGGGGGCAACGGGGGGGAGGGCGGTTGTACACCTCTTGTGGGTGTATCTCGTGTGTGTATGCGAGACGGGTCTGAGACTGCCTCTCTCCGGGTCTGTTAGTATGTAGAACGGGTAATAGTAGATTGTTTAGTATATATGAGGGGTAAGAGTAAGGTAACCATTGAGATGGGAGAAATCTGAACAGAGGTTAGTATAACGCATAGTATAAACCAAGAACATTGGGGATGTGTCAAAGTTCGTTCCTCAGTGTGAGGTAGCTGCGCCCTCTTCTTGTTCAGTCAGGTAGTTGGTGCGGCTCTCGGTACGAATGGGATCGTTGACTCGGGGTCCAAGGTGTGTTTGACTTTGGGAGCAGAAGTTGTGGTTGCCATTTCTGTAAGGCCCATCTTGTGGAGTATTGCAGGAGCTTCCGTTTCAGTTGTGAGCTTGTGGGTTGTCCCATTGTGTGTGATTAGTAGGGATCTTGGCGTGCCCCATCTGTACGTTATCCCTGCGGAACGCAGGCGGCTGGTGAGAGGCTGCAGTGATTTACGCCATTGAAGTGTAGTTTTAGTGAGCTCTTGGTAGAAGGTTAGGTGTGTATCTTTTCCCCTCACTGCTGCCATAATCTGGCCCTTATCTTGTGGTGTACAGCATCGGAGGATGACATCGCCAGTGATTGGGGCTGCCGGTTTTAGTGATGGTGGGCAGTCTGTACAGTCCATTTAGAGTGAATTCGGCAGTGCCTATGTTCTTGTGCAGTCATTTGAAGTGCAGTGTTTTCAGTTCAGCTACTTCATTGTGAAGTTTCTCAATGTCCCCTTCAGTGTGTGTTGTCCTGTCAATAAGCTGCTGCATATTAGATTTTAGGGAGGCCATGTCTGCAGTTAGGAGCTTCTGTATTTCCAGCAGTGTATTCTGCATGTTGTGAATATCCTGCTTAGTGGCAGGGGCTGTGCCTCCAGGGATATCCCCAGTCATGGAGTTTGGATCCCCTTGTGTTGCTGAGATTGTGTTCTGTGTCTGGTTTGGCAAGTCAGGGGACGTGTGGATGTCAGGGCCGCCGGCGGCCGCCATTTTGGATGGTACCTGTCGCTGCAGGAAAGTGCCGATATCCCGCTGGTCCGTTGCTGAAGCGGATTGGGGTCTCTGGGAGCGGCGCCCCATTGCTGGGGAGGGGCTGTGGAGAGTTGAAGGGGGGTAAGTGGGGAGATCCACTGCTTTGAGCGCGCCCGCTCCGCCGAAGAGTTCCTCGAGGTCGGCGAGCGTCGGTGCGTAGTAGGCCCTGGCTCTCCTTTTCAGCTTGGTCTGCCTCGGGGTGTATTGAAAAGGCATCTGTCGATGCCGCGGGATGCCCTAGACGCGTACCTGCTATGTTCAGGGTTGGATGGGGTCTTTTTATAGATGATATTCGTCGGATTTTGAGTGCCGGGAAGGAGCTCCCAGAAATGGCGTCTAGCCCGTCTCGCTGCCAGGCTCCGCCCCCTCATGTGCATATTTATTGAATGTTGATTTTATTTTATTTATTTATTTTTATTTCAACCTGCGCAGTTCTCTAATTATCTGATTGTCATCATTTAATATTTCAAAATTATATCATACTTACATACTTTACATATAAAAATATTTTTTTAATAATTAAATCTTTTGTTTATGCCATAACTTTTTTTTTTTTTTTTTTTAAAGATGATCTCCAAAAATATTAAAACAAAGCCTGTGTTTAAATGTAACCTTACATCTCTTATATCTACTTGTTGGTTATTTTGGGTTAGTTGGGTTACTGTTCATAAAAAAACAAAAGGCAAAAGAAACCCTAATACAACATGATGGCGAACTGAAATTAATCACATTTTGCTATTTGGAAGTTTTTGGTTTTTTTTGTTTTTTTTTTAACCTAAAATAAGCTCTACAGTTCCATAATTGGATTTGTCTGTTTTTCTAGCATTTCAGTGACTTGACTTAAGGATGTACTACGAGAGAGGAGTTTTTAACAAATGCTAATGGGCCCACGGATATCTTCCTTGGACATCAATGTGTTTCCTATTTAATAAGCTGAGATTCTTTTTTTTTTTTTGTAATTTCAGAATCTGATACTGATCATCAGGGGATCACAACGGAGATAGCAGAGGATGAGGCAGCCATAGGGGAGAGTCGAGGTGAGCAGCAAGTCTGTTAGTAGGTGGTAAGGAGCATAGACCTAGATAATGACCGTAAAAACCAGTCCCATTCTAACTTAATGGTAAAATTTTACATGAATCGCATCAGATGTTCATTTCAATCTGCTTGTATCCGGTGCAGTTCTTTGAAGCATTGCAAAGGTGGAAATCCGTTTTTTATAATCTACTCCATCCAATACTTGCCATGAAGGGCTAATAATGTTGGAGCTAATGATGTTGGGCTGGAAGGATGGAATGTGTTTGATATCATTCTCATGTTCATCAAACCACTCTTGTTTCAAACATCATCATTGTGAGTCAGTGAGAATTCTAAAATATGAGTCATTAAAAATACCTATTACGTTAGCCCAATAGAAGATGATACCTTATCAGCGTACGCAACATTTTTTGTTTGGAAGAACAAAAGAGGGGAGAGGGTGAGGGAGAGGAATCAACCAAGTTTGTTCATTTCCTATTTCCCTTATCTCCTTTCTGTCCCTTCTCTCATTTTCCCCTTGTATTTTAGTGGGTTGATATGCCTTTGCCATGGGGGGTTGGCCCAGCTATTTTTTTTAGTAAGGTACCAGTCTGTAAATTCAAAGGTAGATTTAATTTTGGATTGGGTACATCTATCCAGAGAGCCAACATAAGGTTGCCCATTTAGAAAAAAAAAAATGTATTCATTAAAGTACATACAGAGCCATTGTGCTGGTTCCAGGCAGGAGTTTAGCTTCTTCGTGTGTTAATTATCCGATCCACTCAATGTGGGTTTTTGAGTAGCAATAAGGACTGCTGTTTGCAGTGCTGAGGAATATAACAATGCCCACCTGCTGTCCTGGGTGATCGGAATGTAGGTGACTGTGGCATGGATGCTTGTAGCACTCGACTGTGTACTTGGGAGAGCAAAATTAAGTGAGGTTTGGGGCCTCTGCTGAAGTCCGCAATGAGTGGTTAAGATGGAATCCGCCCACTCTGTGTAGCCCAAGCCTGGGACCTCCATTACAGCAAATTACAAATGTGGCTGTTGCGGTGACCGTATGCAGCCATCGCTCCAAGCTTGTCCCAGTAGTAGTGGTGAAGGGCTCAGGTAGCTGTTTAAGAGCAGTTTCAGAACCCACCAAACCACTCTTGAATATAGCATAGTTTTTATATATATTATCATCCTATTATGGCAACATCAGGAAGGGGGTACTCCAAGTCCCGTAAAATGACATTTTATTATATTGCTATGGAGTTTAATTGTTACTCCCACAAGGTGACTGTCCACTATATTGAACAGCTGAAAACACGGATGAGGTGAAGTCATCTCTAACTTTCTCCTTCATGTTGATGATCTGTGAAGGTCTCTTCCACCATGGGCCGCTGGTAATACTCGATATTAACCTTTTGGTGTTTCAGTGCAACAAGAAAACAGCACTCACACCAGCAGGGTTAATTACTAAAGTGAGAATTCAAAGTGAATTTAATAGTAAAAATTACCGAACTGGAAAGGTTCTCTAAAGCGGCTATGCTTCCAATTAATTTACTTTGGCCTTAAATGTGAAATTCCCTTGGAGTTCTCATGTTAGTTAATACCCATATTGGTTTAACGTTGTATCGCCATCTATGTGACTTCTTTAACTGGTTAACAACCTGATGTGTCCTTTCTCCAGCAGGAGGCAGTAATGTTGTACAGCGCATACTGGATGTTTTGAGGTTCCTCTGGGTTCTTCTGCTTGCCATGTTAGATGGACTCGTAGACTGGTTGGGCTCTCTTACAAAGCATTATGTGGACATGTCTACAGTATTGTGGGTGGAGAGATATATTTTGACACAGAAGCTTTCTAAGGTAAGATTTTTATTTATATATATTATATATATATATATGAGAACGCAATGGTATTTCATTGTTTGGAACATGACTTTGTATTATATGGTTCTCTGGTGTGTCCTTACTTTGCCTTCTAATCCCACCAAGGGAGAAGAGGTGACTCGCAGGGTTCTAGATTCACTCTCTGAGACTGGACAAGAAAGGAAGGATCCTGGCTCCTCCTTGTTACTAACAGTACCTACAATGGACCAGGCAGTGGATTTACAAAACAGTATGGCCTCCAGGCAAGTGCTTTACATAGGGTTTAGGGAAGGCAGACATTTTCGAAAACCTTTCATAGCTGTGAAAAGAAGAAAAAAAACTTGATTAACCAGTTTCCTCCCACAGTGGCTGTGAAGAAGGGGAGGTGCTTAGTGTCACGGCGGACGTCACCGATGTTACCCCTTCTCTTACAACCGGATACAGCACTACTGACAACAGCCTGGATCAGGTGTCTGGAGCTGGATGCTGGGAGGAAGCAGCATCTGTAAAAGGTTCCCAAGAAATCCAGCCAATGAAACGCTTCCGTACTGCTAGCGAACTCCTTGTTATCAGGTACGCGGGACTGCACACCTGATTTTGGATTATTAGCTCTACGATTGTAGGCTGTTATTCCTTTCTGGTATAGACTTTTAGGTATATATTAAGTATTCTGTAAAGATGAAACATTCTAAACATTTCACTATATTGTGCTTTCTGCACCCACAGGCCGCTCAGTTTCGAGGAGTTATCAGAGTCCCAGCATTTCTTTAAGTCTCAAAACCGTCTCCTGAGGCTTCTCCTTGCTCTCTATCATTTTGTGGCTGCTCACTCAGAGTTACTGTGTTATTTTATCATTATCCTTAACAACATGGTGAGCGCTTCATTCATCTCGCTCTTCCTCCCCATCCTCGTCTTCTTGTGGGCTATGCTGTCTGTTCACAGGCCCAGCAAGCGCTTCTGGATGACCGCCATTGTGTTTACAGAGGTAAGCCTCCAATCGTGCAGGATTAGGCTAAAATGTGGGCAGAGTAAATTATTAAACTTATTCTAAATGTTGTTTTTTTTTGTTTATATATATATATATATATATATATATATATATATATATATATATATAAAACAAACAATTTTCCTTTTAAATTTTTATATTTAGAATCATCCCTCCTTGGAGCCACATATACACATAGTGATATCTAGTCACAAACACCGCTAGCTAAAATAACACATTAAACATATTCTATCTTGATCACATAAAACTGAGCTCCTTAAAATTGTGCTCCGTATAGCTCTACAATGGTCCTCAAAATTTCGCTGACTCTACCGTTGTTCACCCCAAATTGTGTGTGATTGAATCTGTTCCTCCAAACTATAAACTCTTAAATGGATAGATAACCTATTTAGTTCATGCATTGACTGCAGAATGGGTCCACACCTTAGGGTTAGTAGTTATAATCCCAGCATTGTCAGCTCAACTTTTTATCATAGTCCTTATGAGTCCCGCTGTGTTGGGTTGGCTAATCTGTTTACTGACATACTTTAAAATAAAAGATTGTTTGTTTGCTTTTTTTCCTGTTAAAGTTCTTTCACTATTACTAGTAGTAATATATGTTTCCAATTCTCCTGTTCCTTCAGATCATGGTGGTGATAAAGTACCTTTTCCAGTTTGGTTTCTTCCCATGGAATAGTTACACGGTGCTGGTGCGCAACGAGGCAAAACCTTTCTTCCCACCGCGTATCCTGGGGCTTGAGAAGAGTGATTCATATGTGAAATATGACCTGATTCAGTTATTGACTCTATTCTTTCATCGCTCTCTACTCATGGTAAGAAAGTCTAACTTTCAAAGTATTGCCATCTCAACTTTTTTTTTTAGTGGTTGCTAACTGGTTGAATTTTTTTTGTCGGAGGAGGAGGGGAGGCATGAAGGGTTGTTGTTGTTGCTATATCATAAAAGCAGAAGGGGTTTTTACAAAGAGCTGGCTATCTGCCTGCGCTGTAGGTATCTGCTAGAACATTGACCCGTGCGCAGGTGTCTGCTAGAACATTGACCCGAGCGCAGGTGTCTGCTAGAACATTGTCCCGAGCGCAGGTGTCTGCTAGAACATTGTCCCGAGCGCAGGTGTCTGCTAGAACATTGACCCGAGCGCAGGTGTCTGCTAGAACATTGACCCGAGCGCAGGTGTCTGCTAGAACATTGACCCGAGCGCAGGTGTCTGCTAGAACATTGACCCGAGCGCAGGTGTCTGCTAGAACATTGACCCGAGCGCAGGTGTCTGCTAGAACATTGACCCGAGCGCAGGTGTCTGCTAGAACATTGACCCGAGCGCAGGTGTCTGCTAGAACATTGACCCGAGCGCAGGTGTCTGCTAGAACATTGACCCGAGCGCAGGTGTCTGCTAGAACATTGACCCGAGGGCAGGTGTCTGCTAGAACATTGACCCGAGCGCAGGTGTCTGCTAGAACATTGACCCGAGCGCAGGTGTCTGCTAGAACATTGACCCGAGCGCAGGTGTCTGCTAGAACATTGACCCGAGCGCAGGTGTCTGCTAGAACATTGACCCGAGCGCAGGTGTCTGCTAGAACATTGACCCGAGCGCAGGTGTCTGCTAGAACATTGACCCGAGCGCAGGTGTCTGCTAGAACATTGACCCGAGCGCAGGTGTCTGCTAGAACATTGACCCGAGCGCAGGTGTCTGCTAGAACATTGACCCGAGCGCAGGTGTCTGCTAGAACATTGACCCGAGCGCAGGTGTCTGCTAGAACATTGACCCGAGCGCAGGTGTCTGCTAGAACATTGACCCGAGCGCAGGTGTCTGCTAGAACATTGACCCGTGCGCAGGTGTCTGCTAGAACATTGACCCGTGCGCAGGTGTCTGCTAGAACATTGACCCGTGCGCAGGTGTCTGCTAGAACATTGACCCGAGCGCAGGTGTCTGCTAGAACATTGACCCGAGCGCAGGTGTCTGCTAGAACATTGACCCGAGCGCAGGTGTCTGCTAGAACATTGACCCGAGCGCAGGTGTCTGCTAGAACATTGTCCCGAGCGCAGGTGTCTGCTAGAACATTGTCCCGAGCGCAGGTGTCTGCTAGAACATTGACCCGTGCGCAGGTGTCTGCTAGAACATTGACCCGTGCGCAGGTGTCTGCTAGAACATTGACCCGAGCGCAGGTGTCTGCTAGAACATTGTCCCGAGCGCAGGTGTCTGCTAGAACATTGTCCCGAGCGCAGGTGTCTGCTAGAACATTGTCCCGAGCGCAGGTGTCTGCTAGAACATTGTCCCGAGCGCAGGTGTCTGCTAGAACATTGTCCCGAGCGCAGGTGTCTGCTAGAACATTGACCCGAGCGCAGGTGTCTGCTAGAACATTGACCCATACGCAAGTATCAGTTAGAACATTGACCAGATTGCAAGTATCCGCTAGAACTTTGACCATGGCATCTACCTGGTGGTGGTGGTCCATTTGTTCTGCATTAATACCCTACCTTTCCCATTTAAATAATATAAATTTTCCACTGCAGTCTTTGTAACTGTTGTTCGTGCAAATGCTACAGATAAAGTGATAAGTCCACTGTGTGTTCACAGAGCTATGGTCTGTGGGACCGGAAGGACATGAATCCTGTAGAGAAGCCCAAGAGTACAGATAAGGAAAGTGAGACAGAGATCGAAATATCTAAGGATCCGGAGCCTTCGGGAAGCAGGAGCTCAACCCTGCGCCGGCGCAAGAGACTTAATTCTGAAAGCAGTGAGACAGAGAGAGGTAAGGATCTGCAATCAGCTGTGTGAGCCTCAATCATGCATCAGTCACAATTAAAATTATAGAAGGAAAGTAGACCAGGCTAATAGATGATCCCAAATCCAAAAACGAAAGTAGAATAGAGTCGCTTACTCTACTCTCAGAACGGTGGCACTTGGCAGGAAGCTCCAATCCCATGTACAATTCCCCAGCATGAAACACAAGGGGAGCCACACAAAATTATATATTAAAGGAACACTATAGGATCAGGAACACAAACATGTATTCCTGACCCTTTAGTGTCAAAACCACCATTTAGGTGGCTTGTCCACTCCCCCCCCTTTGGCCCCCAGTGAAATGGTTAAAACTTCCCCACACGGAAAGCATTGGATTGGTTGAGATCACCAAGGAGGCGAAGTGGGGGCGGGGCCGAACGCCACCAGGCAAATCAGCATCTCCTCATAGAGATACATTGAATCAATGCATCTCTATGAGGAAAGTTCAGTATCTCCATGCAGAGTGTGGAGATGCTGAACGGCAGTACTGCACACTATGCAGCACTGCCCCAGGAAGCACCTCTGGAAGCCATCTGAGTGGCCGCCACTGGAGGGGTCCCTAGGCTTTACTGTAAACACTGCATTTTCTTTGAAAAAACTGTTTACAGCAAAAAGCCTGCAGGGACTGACTATAGACACCAGAACAAATAGCATGAAACCCAAGAGGGTCCCTGTTAAAACTTCCCTTTTTTCTTAGTTATAAACTAACAAAGCAGCAATTCAAAGAGGTGACATAATACCAGTAGATGAATGAAGCTTAACATTCTTCAAAATCGAGGTTGCTTACCTTTTGGCAGCCCTGTGTATGCCTTGACATATTCACAGGTTTTTCAATCCATATGTTGTATTGCTGCCTTTTTTCTTTTCAGATTCCGGGAAGGAGAAACCTCGAGAGCCAGACAAGAAGAAGAAGAAACCAGCAGCTGTCCGAATGAAGATGATGGGAGCTAAGATGCAAAGTGCCTTCATCGGCATGTAAGTCCTGGGATGGCATTAAAAGGATGATGTACTGGGTACAAGAACACCTGTAATTGTCCCCATTTCTTGGACAGATTCTTCTTGTCTTTTTTACACCCACCTTACTGTAATCATTGCTTATTCACGCAATAAATTGATAAAAAAATAATCTATTTAGTCATTATCCTCCATTTATTTGTCTCTGGTTGCATGTATTGTCTGGGTAACTTTATTATTTTTTTGCAGGGTGCAAGGAGTGTACCAGCCTGTGAAGGGATTTTTCCATGACATCCTGCACACGCCGTACCGTGCTGCCACTGATGTGTACGCTTTAATGTTCCTGGCTGATGTGGTTGATTTTGTGATCATAGTATTTGGTTTCTGGGCCTTTGGTGTAAGTCCTCTTCTCATTCTTCTTCATACTGTTTGTGTTAAATCCACTTTCTACATAAAAATATTTCTTAAAATGTATTATAAACAGCTGTCTTTCCCATGTAGAAATACTCTGCAGCCGCCGACATTACATCATCGCTCTCTGATGACCAAGTTCCGGAAGCGTTTCTGGTGATGCTCCTTATCCAGTTCTCTACGATGGTGATAGACCGTGCTCTCTACCTACGCAAGACTGTGCTTGGAAAGCTCATCTTCCAGGTCATCCTGGTGATCGGCATCCACGTGTGGATGTTCTTCATTCTGCCCGCGGTGACCGAAAGGTACATGACTCACCTCAATGTAGAGATAAATTGTCAAAGACCGTAGATTTTCCCAAGCCTCCATACTGTCTTCTATATGTACAAATTAGATTCTGAGAACATTGAACATGAACTTGAATATATGATGTATGGATGTGGTTTAATGGTCAGTGGTTACCCATGGCTGCGCACACATGTGCTTGACTTGTTATCCCTCTTTCACTTACAGGATGTTCAGTCAGAACCCTGTGGCCCAGCTGTGGTATTTTGTAAAATGCATCTACTTTGCCCTGTCTGCTTACCAGATCCGATGTGGCTACCCAACACGTATTCTGGGCAACTTCCTGACCAAGAAATATAACCATGTTAACCTTTTCCTGTTCCAGGGGTGAGTAAAGGAATAGGATAGAGAAATACAGCCTCTAATAGCGTATTCCTATGAGCATTGTATGGATGTGGTTTTTGGTTTTGCTTGTCTGTGGGGCCTTTATGGTGTTTCGATGTGCGCTACTCCATAGAGATGTGTGTGCAACAAATCTAAATATGGTGAGTTACTTGGCTTGCTCACTACTGAGATAAGCATTGTCCTTTGAGTGCCTGAAGGGTGAGCAATGTGTCCTTTTACTTCACTCAGAGTAGAATGTACTATTAACACATTTTTGTCCCTATTCTTCAGTTTCCGTTTGGTACCTTTCCTGGTGGAACTCCGAGCGGTGATGGACTGGGTGTGGACAGATACCACCTTGTCTCTATCCAACTGGATGTGTGTGGAGGACATTTACGCCAACATCTTCATCATCAAATGCAGCCGTGAGACAGAAAAGGTAAGTCTCAGCTGCCCTCAACCTTTCTCTGACTTTAACATTTAAAGGTGTAATAAAGTCTGTGTTTACTGTCTGGGAATGATGAACACATCCCACAAACTGCTGAAAGCTACCAGTTTTCTTTTTTTTTTTAAACATTTAGACAGAAGCATCTGCTGTAAGCAATATCCTTACCAACTAAGGCAGGCAGAAAGCAAGAACTGAGTTTTGGACCTCACAGGCATTCTATCTACATACATCGTTGACTGTATCATTTCATCAAGGACAGATGGAAGTTTTATAAAGAAAATAAAAAGAGGATGGCTTCAAAATAGATCTCTAGGCTTAATTTTATTAGGAGAAGGGGCTATTGAAAATAGCTGAGATGACATGGCTTATTTTTTCTCACATTTGGCTATTTTGCTTATGATTTGCATTTCCCTTGCCAAATTATCCACAGTTCCCCATTGTTTTCAATTTAGCACCAATGTAATTTAATGATGAGTTTACTGGTTACTGGCCCCTGTTAAAGTGCCGCCTGGAGCCGTGGCCCCACGGCTGCCAATTGACTGGAAGGCCCTGATCGTGGGAATACAACTTGCAGGTTTAGATCATGGGAGATGATGCCGGAACAGCTTGAGATTGTCCCGTTGGCTTCTCCTGCACCACGGAGTGAGTGTAAAGTCTTATTTAGACTCTTAACACTTCCGAAATCCCAAATGTGCTACGGCAACCTTTTAAATGAAATCTGGCTAATCTATTCTTCCCACTCTCTCTACCACTCACAGTATTAACAGCTGTAAGACACCAACATATGATGTCGATGGTTTACTGCCCATCAGTCATTTGACTTGGCATAAAAATATATACAGTTTACGCACATAAGTATGATATGCTAATTCATTGTTTATCAAACCCAAAGCTAAGATGCCTTAAACCTAGGACAGAAAGCTTTTACTTCCAAACAAAGAATAATAGCGATCAGCACAATAACATCGCTGTTCCGCCAATGATTTAGTCATAGCTCACATGTTAAGACTTTATCATATTTTCATACACACGACTCACATGTCTGAACATAGTTAAATTGTTGCGTCTAGGCTCAAACAGAATGCACATTGTCTGGCAGACTTTTCTCATGGATCAGATTGTGTCTGTCACATTGATTTGAAAAACCAAAAAACAAACAAAACAAAAAAATAAGCAGAATCAAATGTATGTGTAAATTTGTGAGGTTTTATAAATAAATGAATACATGAAAACCTATTTACCTTTGCAAGCAATAATAATGATGAAAGAAACAAAAATTATCGTTTTAATATTCTACTAAAAAAATAGTTTCTAGAAAAACATTAATTATTTTAATGCATGAGTCATGCTAATTAAAACCACTCCTGAAGCTGTGCCCTTGGGATTACGGGGTGATTACCATCTTGTAAGAGTCGGTCGGATTAATAAAGCCTTTTTAGTTTATGAAATGAGATGTCCCCTAAATCGGACGAGTTTAATATTTCTTCCGTGAGTCATGTTCTCTTCTTTGGCTGACTGTGTGAAACATTTTCATTTGTTCCAGAAATACCCCCAACCGAAAGGGCAGAAGAAAAAGAAGATGGTTAAATATGGAATGGGTGGTCTGATCATAGTCTTTCTTATCTGCATCATCTGGTTCCCGTTACTGTTTATGTCCTTAGTGCGTTCTGTGGTAGGAGTGGTCAATCATCCAATTGATGTGACGGTCACCTTTAAACTTGGGGGGTATGAGGTAAGAACAAGAAGGGTGACGGAAAGATAATTGGAACGTGGGTGGGACAACCCATGCATCACGTACAGTATTTAGTAATACAATGTCTGATATATTTCCATCCTCAGCCCCTGTTCACCATGAGTGCCCAGCAGCAGTCCATTCAACCATTTACCCAGCAGGAATACGAGACTCTGACATATCGTTTCGAGAGACAGCCAGTGAGTATATCTTGTCCCTTATTGGAGGTTTGAATCAATACATCACAAGAAAAGGAATTTAAATCTCAGGTTTTGGATGTGAACATTTAAAATGTTAAATACATATAATGACAAGAGAAAAGATAAATCTTATGGTGAATAATTCTCAAACCATCTTCAAGAACATTTAAGATCCATGCTTGAGAAGTTCTTCACCATGAGGATCTTGATATAATCCTGTCTGCGGAGTAATTCTCTTGGTGATATTGTTACCGTATCAATGTGCAGTCACAGAGGTCTTCTATGTTCTGTTCCCATACAGATAGCCATGCAGTTCATCTCCCTCTACAGCTTTGACGACATTGTGACTGCTCGAATTGAGGGGAGCTCAGGGTCTGTTTGGGGAATCAGTCCTCCGAGCCGCGAACAAATGAGACGGGAGCTGCAAAATGGATCGTCTGATATTACACTACGGTTTACCTGGGACTTTCAAAGGTAAGAAATGGGAGACATTTCTCAGCATTTACCTTTTACTCCTTTGTGCCAAGAAGTAAATGGGACATTCCAGACCCCTAAAGCACTTCAGCTTGCTTCATTTTACAAATAGTGCAGATTTCAATAGATTTGCCTTTTTTTTTTTTTTAAGAACCTTGTTACACCCCCATAGCTGTCAATCCAGCAACCGATCCTGTTGCTTCTTGGTTTGGTTAGGTCAGTTGAGCTAAACTTAAGAGGCAGCAATTACCCGGAATACCTGCCTTGCAAAAACTTGTTGTTGAGCTGCATTGGGATTTCTGTGATTGGACAGACACAGAAAGTCTGGGCGGGGTTAGAAGGGGAGGGCTTGCAAAGGCAGCAGACAGGAGAACTTAAAGGGACACTCCAGGCACCCAGACCACTTCTGCCCACTAGAGGGCACTTCCAGGTTTATAACACACATTTTGTGTGCTGTAGCATCGCTGGATGTCCTCACGCTATGTGAGGACCTCCAGCGTCGCTGAAATCCCCATAGGAAAGCATTTGTTTTCAATGCTTTCCTATGGGGAGGTCTAATGCGCGTGCGTTTTAACCCCTTCAGCAACTTGGGATGGGGGGTGGGAGGGAGAGGGGACCTGCAGTGCCAG
Organism: Pelobates fuscus; assembly: GCF_036172605.1. Classification (NCBI taxonomy): domain Eukaryota; kingdom Metazoa; phylum Chordata; class Amphibia; order Anura; family Pelobatidae; genus Pelobates; species Pelobates fuscus. Next base: position 23,357,160 of record NC_086328.1, read on the forward strand.
GAAAACAGTTTGTTTTCCTGGCACTGGAGAGTCCCTTTAAGCTTTTGCAAGCTTGTTTTAGATATACCCACAATTAAAACATGCGTGTTTTCATGCGTGGTATATCTATGAAACGGGTATATGCGTGGTATATCTATGAAATAAATTTTTGTTATTTGTTTTTACACTTTAAACCAAGTGTAAAAAGTTACATCTATTCTAGACATTGTACATCAATCCATCTATATTCAGCTCCATGTATCGCCTTTACATATCCATCCACTGACCTCCATGTAAAACATATCCTGTTCTCTCTGTTCCAGGGACCTGGCGAAGGGGGGCACTGTTGAGCACACATTTGAAAAACATACCAAAGACCTAGAGCCTGGGAGTCCTGTGCGGAAGGAATTGGCAGACCTTCTACAGGGGGTACGGGACACCCCAGTGTAAGTGCCAATGTATATGATTAGACCATTGTTTAGAAACCAAATCTGTGGAATCTGAATAGTTTTACACCTGCAGCTTATGAACTCTACCTACTGCCTGGAAGCACTTTCAAGACCTACTTGGTTGCCTGTAGTCTAGGTACATGTTCTGCAGACACATGGTTATCTAGCCAAACCAAATCTAGACGGGACTGTCCTCTGCCTTTAAATCTGCTCTCCAGCAATTTCAGGCAAAGCTACTGTGTGGAGGGGTCCACCCTGAGTTAGACCATGAGAATGCTGGAGAGGATGCATGGATCCCCTAAGGACCCTTTGAAGTAAGAGTGTATGCTTTGGTTTCTAGGACACAATACTTCCTACTGACAAGCAGATCATGTACATTTCTGAATGTAGAATTAATCTGCTGTATGAGGGAAAGCTGTTATGTGAATTAAATGAATTCCGTATTAAAGGGACAATCTAGGCACTATAACCACTTCATCTAATTGAAGTGCTTATTTTTTCAGGAGTTCCCTGGTGCTGACTTCTGGTTCAGTTTCAAACGGTTTACGAACAGTTTAACACTGAAAGAGGGTCCTCAGTCCTGTCTCCACTGGAGGTATGGCTAGGGCATAATGACACTCAAACATGCAAAATTATACCAACGACTGGCAGCTGTCAGCCCATTTCTGCACGGGCTAACATCGAAGCATTAGCCCAAACAACAAAGATGGGATGGTCTGCAGGCAGAGACCCTTATTAAATGTACATGGTTTTAAGCTGAACTGAGAGTTGAATCCAGGCACCATAACCACTTCAATTTAATATGAAGTAGTTATGGTGTCTATTGTGTCCATTCATCAATCAAGCTATTTCATGGCAAAAAGTAGGAGAATGAATGTCAACATAGGAGCCTAACACATACTGTATAGGTCTTAAAGTTATCTGTGTCTAAGGATGTTCACTTGCTTTAATAATACTAATGACCAGGTTTGTACCATGGCTTTGAAAATGTGTATTATGGTGTTTTTTTATTTGTTCTGGTATGCTTTTGAATAGGTTTTAAAGCCTAACCACATAATGGGCATACCAGGGAGATTTTCATATTAAATTATCGATCCAATAGGGGAGGGGAGGGGAGGTATCCATTTAATTTTTTTTTTAATGGCTAAATGACTAACGTCCATAAATCTCTTGTGATGTTTAGAATAGTCTTAATCTTGATTCTGGTCTCTAGACGATATGTACTTTCCAGATAATTCCAAATGATCTTTTGACTTTCTTTTGTTTAAAAATGTGGATGGTCTTTATGTGCACGCAGTCAGCTTGGGATCGGATTAATGATTAATAATGCCCAGCTTGAACTGGAATAGTTAGTAGCATGTTAAATGACATGTGAAATCTTATTTTGGGTAATGATTCAAATTGATTGACCTTTAAAATCCTCCCTCCCCTCTGTTATGAACGGTGAGGCGTATAATTGGAAAGTGCACAGAATTAAATTTCCAAAAGACTTCCGTAATCTATTTAAAGGGAAACCGTCATGTTTTATTATTGAAAAGAACGTATTATGTCCTATGTATACTTCTAATTAACTACCTCTTCTCAGTACATTTCCTAGCCTTGAGATCTGAGCAGGGATTTACCGAAGGGCAAGCTACGGAGTTCCTTTAAGCTTTTGCCAATTCTCAGAGTTCTCATATTATGTTTTTACATTTCCTAGCCTACCCTTACCTTCAGGATGATCATATTTAGGTCCTCTTTGTTCTGAAGCACTGCTTACCTGACCGCAAACCGCAAGCATGAGCTTATTCATCTCAAATCAAAGTTTGCACATGCTAATACTTGGTTACTTGCCTGATCTGCAGTTTGGTAAGCCAGAGGATTTAAAGATAGTGATCTGCAAGGAGCAAAAATTAACCCGGAAATGGCCTCGTATGTTTGCTTTACAAAACAAAGCATAACAAAAATACTGACAGCACAAGAAGGAAAAAACAGAAGACACAGAGATTGACACAACTGCTCGCCTTGTTGAGAAAACAAGAACAACAACATAAGACTACTCCAAACCCACAAATCTTAGAACGACTGGAAGGCACCAGAAGATCCATAACGGAACTGCTTCTGGACGACGCAGCTAAAGCCATCACCTGGTCCAGAAGGACGTTCTACGAAAAGTCAAACAAGATGGACACTCTGTTGGCCAGGACCATACGCCCACGACAGGGTAGAACACACATCACCACAATCAAACACAGGGACGGAACCATATAAAACACCCCGACGGAAATAGCGCAGGTATTCACAGACTACTACAAGAGACTCTATAATCACACTACGAGGGACCCAACTGCACAGGCAGTGGCGAGGGAGAACATGCACACATTCCTGCGAAGCCTAGACATGCCTAAACTCCCGACGGCAGCAACAGCAACAGCAACAATGAACGAAACAATCACCGGGGAGGAAATAGACAGAGCGATAACGCAACTGAAAGGCAATAAAGCTCCAGGGCCAGACGGATTCGACGGGGCCTACTACAAAACGTATAGAGAAGAACTTACACCTCGCCTAGAAAGACTCTTCAATAATTTTATGGAGGGAGGCAACCCTGAGAGCGAGATGTCATTGGCCAACATCATACTCCTTCCGAAACCGGGCAGGGATCCCCTGTTACCGGAGAACTACAGGCCCATCTCGCTGATCAACCATGACATAAAAATATTAGCGAAAGTCCTGGCAGATCGCCTTAACCCGCACTTGAAAACATTGATACACCCGGACCAAGTGGGCTTTATACCAGAGCGACAACTGTTTGAAAACACCAGACGGAACATTGACCTCATATGGCGTCAGCAAACAGTTGGCTCTCCCACGGCAATCATAGCAATAGACGCCGAAAAGGCCTTCGACAGGGTCGAATGGCCCTATCTGTTCCACCTCCTCGAACACCAGGGATTCCCAGAAAAATATGTAGCCACGATTAAGGCAATGTATAATCAAGTATATGCGCAAGTTAAAATTACGGGAGCGAGGTCCACACCCTTTCAATTGAGCAATGGGACCCGGCAGGGATGCCCCCTATCGCCATTATTGTTCGTACTGACCCTGGAGCCGCTATTGCAAGCTCTACGCCAGCACCAACGGATACACGGCGTCACAATTGGAGGACAGGAGTTCTTAGTGTCGGCCTATGCCGACGACGTCCTGTTAACGATTACAGAACCAAAAGATTCCATGGCGGCTCTGCAAGAAGTACTAGCACGATTCGGTGAATTCTCCGGTCACAGGGCTAATCTAGAAAAATCAAGTGCACTAATAATGGGCCTGTCCGCGGCGGACACGGCAGAGCTGGGGGCAACATATAACATCCCAATAGCTACAGATCACATAAAATACCTAGGGATTCAACTCCCAAAGGACCCGGCCAAACTATACCACCTAAACTACACCCCACTGCTACGAACCCTAATTCATGATATGGACAAGTGGATAGATAAACCTCTCTTGGATCGGGCGTATACACGCTGTAAAGATGAATGTGCTGCCCCGTATCCTATTCCTCTTTCAGGCGCTCCCAGTTAAACTACTAAAATCAGATCTAGCACCCTTACAAAAGGCGACCGGAGACTTTATATGGCAGAATAGGCGGCACAGGATATCCCGAAACATATTATACAGACACAAACAGAGAGGAGGATTAGGGCTCCCACACTTCTACTTCTATTATCTAGCTGCGCAATTAGCACAGGTAGCCATGTGGCACACACCTTTGGAGGTGAGGAGATGGGTGGATTTGGAGTCCCTTCTCACCGGCCCCGATCTACCACAATATCACATATGGGTACCCAGAGGAGACAGGCCGATACTGAGAACCTCCTGTCCGGCTATCCTAAACTCCTTGAGATTATGGGACGCGTCTGCGTCCAAATACAAGCTAGCGACATCCCCTTCCCCACTTACCCCACTTCTAAGAAACAGAGCTTTCCCCCCGGGAATGGCAGCCAGGGAATTTGCGAACATGGAAAAGGTGGGATTACAGAGAATATGCCACATGTTTGGTGGCAACGGCATAGTTACGTTCGAACAAATAAAACAAGGGACACATCTCACCCCTAGGGACTTTTTTCGGTATATGCAAATCACAGATTTTGTGCGCAGCCCCCACATACAGAGAGCAGGGACAGCCACACTAACGTTCTATGAGAAAATGTGCTTAAAAGAAACCACACCAACCGGCCTCATTACGATACTGTACGCACACATTTGCGCAGAAACAGAAGAATGGGGTACATTAACATACACAGAGACATGGGAAAAGGAATTGGGAGAGGTCCTGGAGGGAGTAGAGTGGAAGGAAATATGGGAAGCAAACACCGCGGTGTCCATATGTGTATCCCTCCAGGAGCAATCCTATAAAACCATGTTTCGGTGGTATGCCACCCCGGTGAAACTTTTTCACATGCGCCAAACACCGACAGACGAATGCTGGAGAGGATGTGGCCACAGAGGCACATATTTCCACATGTGGTGGGAATGCCCACGGGTACAAACATACTGGTCAAAAATATTTGACCTGCTACAACAGATACTCCACAGGGCACCAGAGCTTAACCCTTGGACATATTTATTGAATAGAGCGTTGGATAATTGGACGGCCAGGGAACAAAAATTAATACACAAGGTAACACTAGCAGCGCGTAGAACCCTGGCACAGGCGTGGCTCAAGGTGGAATTGCCTCCCATTCGGAAGGTAATCTCCAACCTGAAAGACGTATACTTAATGGATAAATTGACGGCCACAGTGAGAGGATCCATGTCCAGATTTGAAAAACTCTGGGAACCATGGACTAGTAGCGAACTCTCCCGAGACATAGGTTAATCGAGGAAGACACCCGGTCATTGGACGCCCTTCACGCAACTAGGGAACGGCACATCCCCCTCCCCCCACCCCACCTCCACCCCTCTTTCCAGATCTCAACTCTTCTTACTCATCTCAGATCTCACCTCTTCTCTCTTCTTTCTCTTCTTCTTCTTCACATACTCTCTATTATCTGAGGGGACTGTTGGCCCCCAATCCTAGAATACCACGGACGTAATGACTTCTGGCCAGACCAGGACAGCTACAGTAGGATTGGAGACACAACCCCCAACCAAATTGAGTAATTAATCATTTAACAACAGCCTCGTTGGCACAGATAGTTTGTTTAGAGATATATTCTGCTGGTTCGTTACTTCAATTGTATGAAAAATATAAAATGTGTAATGTCTTTGTTACAATGCGGGCACGACAACAGCGGCCCAAAGGTACACTTGTAATGCACCAGGAAGGATTTCAAACTTTATATCAACTATACAATGTACAATGCATATTTGTCTGCAAATGTTGTAATGAGACTATCACGCAAAAATAAAGTTTAAAAAAAAAAAAAAAAATACTGACAGGTTTACGTTAATATAAATGTCATTTAGATTAAATAAAGGGACAGGTTTGCAGTAGCCATTATATTATAGTGCAACTCCTTTAAATATTAACTAACACATTGCGTTTTACTGTTACCAAAGCATATAAACTACAGACAGACCGCCGGCTAAATACATTTTATAGATCAGTCCAGGTCTGTTTCCAAACTCTTTAAAAGTTGAATTTGTAGTTTCTCTACATCACATTACTACTAAATCTGCCCAGAGTACAGCAGGTAGACTGACATGGAGGCTACTAAGAGTTAGACAAGCTTGCCTTTGTTCTCCATACTATTTGGATTCTTGATAAACGAGGCAGTTCAGCTTGAAATTTTATAGCACAAAAAGGTCAAAATGATGCAAAATAAATAAATAATTCGTGCCCCCTGTTACGGACCGTTTCAGCATAAAAGGGAATAAATCGGTTTAGGCGATAATCCCCTTTTCCAAACAGGCACAGCTACTGCAGAACATCAAAACTCACGAACTGGATATAGATGAATAAGGTAGCACTCCAGCTGGAACCTCACGAATAGCTGCTAGCAGATGAATAGGAAAAGCAGACATCAGCTTACACTCCTAGCAGTCAAATCTCCAACAGCATACAGTGAATCCCCCCAAGAACGAGACAAGGCTCCGTGTTGAAGGTCAAGCAGTGGTCTGTTTATTCAGGGTTACCTGCCCCTGTATTTATGCAGGTCTCCCACCTGGTGGACACTCCCCTAGGGGACCAGATGGAAGACTGAAACAGCAGACAGACATGTATCATTTTCGTACACACAGCCACAATACTTTCCCACAATGCATCCTGGTTTCCTCCTCCCTGCCCTGGAGATAATTAATGAAGTAATTCAATTATCTCCTAAGACAAAGGCCAGACTCCATTATGCACATGGTGACACAGAAACAGACTATCACTTTAAAATACATACAGACACGTAACATCCCCAGATAGCTCAGGTCTGGGCGCACATTATTAGGTGAATGGCACCCAGACCACACAAATACATTTTAATTGCCATGGAGCCAAAGTCTTTAATTATACGAACAGGCTCCATGGCATTGCTATCTGGGTTACTACAGTTCACATAAAATACCGAATTCCCTGCATTCACCAAATCCATACGAATTAGAACCAGGGGCTGGAGGTTCAGCGGTGCCTGCACGTAAAAGTGTCCGATTTTGGTGCATGAAAGCCGGGCAGAAAAGTGTTGGCTGCCCGGGGAGCTCCAGAACAGCGCCACCTAGCGGCCGCTAAGTGTAACAGCGGCCACACAGTTAACAGGCAATTAACCGCAGCTTCAGGGAGGTAAATTGGCAGCACACTCCAGCTTCTGGGTGGCCAATTAAAAACGCCGGCCGGCTTCCCACGGCTCTGGGGAGGTTGGTGAACGGCTGTTTGTTCGGTAGATGAAATCCCACCAAGGCAGCCTACCGGATGAAATCTACCGAACTGCTGTGCAGAAAGGGAGAAATAAATCCTTCTGCACAGTAAAATTAACCCTTTAGCTGCCGGTCCATAATCCAAAGGCAGCAGGTGGGCAACCAGGCTCCTCCAATACAATGTGGCGAGATTGGTTTCGTCACACCCCCTCTCCTCAAAACAAATATAAGTGTAGACACATTAAAAAGGATAAAGGTGTGGTACAAACCCCCTTCTGAAATTCTGAATCACAATGAAATACCAGAGTATTGTACAAATTATTGCAATAATCGTGTAATACAGAAAACTTAAAATAACTGAATAGGTATGATGGAACCACTCACATCATGCAGAGTATTTAGCCGGTTCTGTAAAAAGTGTCTAAGGTGCCCACAAAGTACAGGCAATCATCTGGACATCTATATAGAATTAATACTGGGACAAAGAGCGCACTACGTCAAGGATTAAAATGGTGATCTTTTAATTGCGTGTTTACAAAAGAAACTCTTTTAGTCGTGGTATTATTCTTCAACAGATTACATTTTTTTGTTTATACTCCTGTTGGGCACCATGTGAATGGCATAACTACCCATTTTGTAATTCTGGGTTTCCTTTACACCAGCCTGATGAGCAGATTAACCCCTTAAGGACCAAACTTCTGGAATAAAAGGGAATCATGACGTGTCAGGCACGTCATGTGTCCTTAAGGGGTTAAAGGAAGTTTAAATTAATAGAAAAGATTGCTAGCTCTTGCATCTTGTTTAAAGCGGCTCGCATTTTGGGCTGTGCTGGGGAGTTATGGTACTTTGTTGTGTGCTTAATTCTCTGAGATTAGTAGGATTTGGATGTGGTTTGTGACTCTATCAATATTCTTACAGCACTGTGCAGCACTTGTTTCCAAAATACATCCGTGCCCCCAACGGGCCAGAAGCCAATCCAGTCAAACAGCTGCAGCCAGGTACGTTAAATTGAATGCCCCTCTTTGTGCACGTTGATACTTGTTCTCTATGTTCTTTATTTTGTTGAAAGGGAAACTCTAAGCATGAAAAGTTTCTCTTTACAAATTAATATAAAGGGGTAGTAAGTTACCAGGAGCTCTCTTTATTCGTAAACGTATTTATAATATTAGTGTTTCTATAACCAATATTTCATTAAAGGGACACAAGTCACCAAAACAACTTTAGCATAAAACTGTTTTTGTGTATAGATCATGCCCCTGTAGTTTCACTGTTCAATTCTCTGCCTTTTAGGAGTTAATTCACTTATTTCTGTTTATGCAGCCCTAGTCACACCCCCCCCCCCCCCCCCTGGCTGTGACTTACACAGCCTGCAAGAAAACAAAATGGTTTCATTCTCAATCCGATATAACTTACTTTAAAAGCTTTTATCTCTTGCTCTGTAAATTGAACTTCAATTAAATACAAGAGGCTCCAATGGGGTCTAGAACACTACTAACAGAGGAGGAGATAAGAAAATCTAAATGAAACACAATTTGCAATAAAGGAAGTGTAAACATTAGATGACTGTTCACTGGACTGTTTAGAAAGGCTGTGTAAGTCACATTCAGGGAAGTGTGACTAGGGCTGCATAAACAAAGGGATTTAAAGGGACACTATAGTAACCAAAACAACTTTAGCTTAATGAAGCAGTTTTGGTGTATAGATAATGTCTCTGAAGTTTCACTGCCATTTTGTAGTTAAATCACGTTTGTTTGTACAGCCCTAGCCCCACCTCCCCTGGTTGTGACTCACACAGCATGCATGCAAAAAATGTTTCACTTTCAATGTTTTTATCTCCTGCTGTCTAACTTGAATTAACACACAGGAGGCTCCTGCAGTGTGTAGCAAGATATTAACAGTGCAGGGGGTACAACATTTTATATTAAACAGAGTGTCCAATAAAGGAATTATACGCATTAGATGACTCTTTACAGGAAGTGTTTAGCAAGTCACATGCAGGGAGGTGTGACTAGGGTGCATAAACAAACAAACTCCTAAAAGTCAGAATTGAGCAGTGAGACTGCAGGGACATGATCTACACACCAAAACTGCTTCATTAAACTAGAGTTGTTTTGGTGACTATAGTGTTCCTTTAACTCCTGAATGGAAGAGAATTGAGCAGTGGTAATGCAGAGGCATGATCTATTCACAAACTACTTAATTGAGCTCAAGATGTTTTGGTGACTATAGTCCCCTTTTAGGAGTGATTCACCATTTCAAAATGTGGTTATATTAGAACAGTAAAATAGGTTATTTATGAAGTTCAGCATTTGCCAAGAAAATTGAGCAACTCAAACGATAAAATGAGTCGTTCAGTAACAACTAAATGCACCCAGAGTTAATGCTCTCACCTGGATCAGGATAGAATTCTGAATAACACTTCTACAGCTAGCTGGGAAATATTGAAACCATAAATAAATGCAGTTAACCAAATGGTGGGTATTAGAAATGACCACATCTTCAGGTCCCTCTTGTTTTATTGTGTAAAGCCCCTGCCCCACAGAAGATTCTGCTATGATAACAGCTTAATGTGGTTAAGGGCTCTATGTACTAAGCAATGCAGTTTACACATCCAAAATTCTAATTTAGAGGGAAAATATCTAGTTCAGCTTAGACAGTTTTCCATATCTATTTAAGTGGAACTTTGCTACTAAAAAGCTCACAGTTGTCTAGTGAAAAAACCTCTTCAAATAAAAAAAGTCCATAAAAACACATGTAATCCGATTGAAAGTAATTTCCAGTTTGGGACTGGAGCTACGACATGTCTAATGTGGTTCTTTGTCTGGTAGATGAGGAGGAGGATTACCTGGACGTAGAAGTTCAGTTGAACAGAAAGCGAATCGGCGAAGGAAATGGCACAAGCAGTTTCGTGGAGTGGTGGGTGATCAAGCTGGCGGACTGCGAGGGTGAAGACTGTAATATACTGCCCATGGTGATTTTCAATGACAAGGTCAGCCCTCCAAGCCTGGGCTTTCTAGCAGGATACGGGTGAGTTCCAAACAGTCTGCTATAAGTCATAAATGTCATCTTCTATATGTTGAAACTCAGTCTTTAAAAATACAGCTAACCGCATTCTAAACACCGTAAATTAACATTCAAAGGTTCTATATTCATTTAATTATGATGGAGTGTTTTAAAGTATATTTGTGTATTTAAGTTAAAGAGGTTGGTTACCTCTAATCCAGTTGCAAGAGGGTCCACTCCACCTCTGAGAGATCTTCATAACTGATCTCCCAGCCAATCTTTCTCTAAGAGCATATATGCAGTTGTTGCCACACTGCTCCAGCAATGCTTCTTATTGGAAAGCCTGTGGAGAAGATCACAAGAGGGCAACCTAGATTCTCTATGAATGTTTTAAATTCAAGAGAAATTGGTACTATTAACCTCTAAAGCACCTCGGCATGCTGCTAAACCGGTTTGGAGTGTTCCTTTGAATATGTTAAGGGATCTCAACATAAAATGAGTCACATTTGTACATTTCAGAAACTTCCATATAGCGTTCACTAGTTTCGCACGTCAAAGGAAAAGTTGAGTCATTTTGTTGAAGTTCTAGTTTAGTAACCCTGCTTCTTGTCTCACACAGGATTATGGGCCTGTACGTCTCCATTGTGCTGGTGATTGGGAAGTTTGTACGTGGCTTCTTCAGCGAGATCTCTCACTCTATTATGTTCGAGGAGTTGCCGTGCGTAGATCGGATTCTCAAGCTGTGCCAAGATATCTATGTGGTGAGAGAACGCGGAGAGTTGGCCTTAGAAGAAGAACTCTATGCCAAACTCATCTTCTTGTACCGATCGCCAGAAACCATGATCAAATGGACTATAGAGAAAGACTAGTGAAAACTATTTTATGGACAATGTACGGGAATGGTTTTAAATGCTGGAAGTACCTGAAGTAATGGTCCTGAAAGAGGAGCAAGTTCCGGACCGTATTTTTAATACTACAATTTATAAACTGCAGAAAGAAGGCAAGACACTACTGATCCACAGTTAAGAGAAGGATTTACGATGCCGCTGTTTTTTTCTATCGCAGCTCCTCGTGGTGAGAGTAACCTTTTAAATCTGTGTTGCTGGTCTTCATAAAAGCACTACCACAGCTGATCGAAAGGAACCTTTTGTCTTGAATACTGCTAGGCACCATCACTAGATATTTATATGCTGCTCAGTGTTGGAAGGTCCAGCTTCTGGCCAAATATGTTTATAACCATTACGGACGTTTGAATAGTGCCGACCTTATTCTCCTGGACTGTGTAAGGAGGTTCTAGAAAGACTTGTTCTGGACAAGCTAATATTTATATTACTGTTACATCAGTAACTTTACACACTGTCAGACAGGCAGTGTGGAGGAATTACTGTGTGCGGGCAGCAGCCTGGATCTAAGAGCAATAATTCTCTTCCTAATCTGTGTTTTCTGATTACTGTACCAAAGACTAGAGTTTCCACTGTGCACTACTGCAGAGCAGGACTTGAGTTTCTGACATCTCATTCACCTATTTTCTGAACAAAAGAAATGAGATTATCACAATTTTTGTTTTTACTATTAAAAATGGCTTCAGTGAAAAAGTGGAATTCTGCATTTAATACAAAAGATGTATTTCCGAGTTAGCTAGTATACAGTATTCACTGAAATAAGAATTCAAAGTGAATTACAACTTTAAGGCCAAGGTTGGAGAATATTTTCACCTTAACCACTTAAGGACACATGACATGTGTGACATGTCATGATTCCCTTTAACCCCTTAAGGACCGAACTTCTGGAATAAAACTGAAATTTGAGTTGAATTCTCACATTAGTAAATAGCCCTGGTAGTATTGGAACATGCTGTAACACCAACAATGCTTTGCAGTTCTACACTAGCCTGGGCACCCGTGTGCTAGCATATGAAAAGTGTTAACTAAATTTAGCATCCATAAAATTAAAAACAATGTGCACATACAGATTAAAAAAACAAACTTTATTTTGTGGTTCCTGATTCACTAAAAGTGTTTACAAGTATTTAGTTACAAATAAAACATAAAATTCGGAGACATTGATAATATCCAAGGTAGTAGTGTCCTCTGTGTGATAATTCTAAAGAGGATTGTAACTGGTTTTTACCCTGGGAAATAATGTTAAGACTTGCTAGAGGAGATTATGGTAGTGTAAGCTACCATTTAATGCCTCTGCAAAGGCACTAACCTGGCATATGATGCAAATGAGCTCAAACTTCCATTGGTTCCCATGCCTACAAAGACACGTGGTAGCATGTGCTCAATTAATGAGGCAGTGCTCTCTACATTGTTATTACCATTTTTGATGTAGTAAAATGTGATGGTTCTTCACCACAGAAAACACAAGACCACTGCTCTTCCAGCCTCATGCTAGAACGTGATCTGTTATTGAAAAGTCTTGCTGCTCTCTGGTCCTTGATGCTGTGGATGGAGATCGTGTCAACTGAGTTCATGCATCATCAGAGCCATCATCAAGCAGGAACTCCTGTATTTCCTTCCTCATCTCACACCTAATGAAAAATGGAGAAGTTGGTCTGGATCAAACAAATGCATTCCACTTTAGTAAGAAATATTGCAAGTACCAAAGAGACTGTATCCAATCCCAAACCTTTTAGCATAACCATTCTTGTCGTCTTGTTTTATTTAACATTTTAAGATCAGTCGCTTAATCAGCGCCCACAGACAAAAATAAGTCATGATGGAAACACTGGATTAAACAATGTTAAGGACTAGTTCTGGCAAAAGGATTTGGAAATGGGTGGGAGGAAGTGCCTTTCTATTGCCTGGAATAATTAGCTACAGCACCCATAAACCTCTGGCAGGCAATTGGCAATACAGGCATCAGCATCATTTATGGGCTTTATACTATGTTAACTGATGGACATCAATACCCAAACTAGTCCTTAATGTTCTCCTACCAGACCAGGATTTGGGGATTACCCAGTTATGTCTAAGGTGTCTTTAGAAGAAGATGGGGGGAAAAAAAAACAAAAAAAAAAAACACCTTAGACATAACTGGTTAATACCTAAAGTCCATACTGGGAACCACTAACCTGCACCTTTGTGATGGGGCCAAAACTAGGTTTATCTTTCAGGGATAGGCAACCTTCAGGACCCCAGATGTTGGGGACTTCATCTCCCTTGATGCTTTGCCAGCATTGTGACTGTAAGAGCATTATGGGAGATGTAGTCCAAAACATCTGGAGTGCTGAAGGTTGCCTACCCCCGTCTTAGGTAATAGAGTATGAAGCTTTACATTTATTTTTATTTTATTTTGTGGAGCACACCTAAAACACGCCAAACCAGAAAAAAAAAAAAAAAAGCTCCATGTTTTTTAGACAATGACATTACAACTGCCCACCAAAAAAGTTAATGTGTCAACTTATACATTTAATAAATATGAATTCAGAATGGAAATTCTCCATCAAGTTTAAATACTAGCTGCAGTCCTATTTCAACTTGCTGGTGCACAAATATATTCATATAGTGGACCAACAGCTGTTAAATAAATCTTGCCCAGCCATTTTGGTTGCTCAAAGGATCATGGGAGTTGGAGGTACATTTGGATAACGCTAAAGAAGACCAGAGCCACTATTTGATTGCTTACACTATGCATGTGATAAAACTGCCCCCTCCAATAAACCATGATTAAGACACTATACACACATGCCCTCTTATAAGAGAAACAGAAACCAGCATTTTTCAGGAATTAAAATCCTCACATGGGTTTATTCACTATCAGCAAAATGAAACCAGACTGCAGTATTTAGGCTAAAATGTTCAAGCTGTGAACATAGAGTGAAGTTTTTCCCCCCAATCATCACTTTAGGCTAAAGCTTGCAATTCAGTTTTGAATTCACTACACTATTCTGTTTAATGGAGAGAGAGAACCAAACTCTAATGTAAAAGGCTTTTGTATACACATTTATATAAAAGAGTTACTCCAAGCACCATAACCACTAGAGCCTACTGTATGGTGCTAGGAGTACCCTGGCACCGTTCCCCCTGTAATGGGGAAAACTGTTTACTCTCTTACCCCACTGAGCGCTCTGTCTCCTTGGCTGCTTGTGTGCAAATAATATGCACAGAATTGACATTAGCCAGTCTGGAATGCTTATTGACAACCTCATTAAAACTGCTTCAACTGCTAAAAAGGTATGGATATCCTTAGAAGTGCAAAGACAGCCATTTTTAGTTCTATGGCTCTGTACTGACTGGGTAGGTTACTTACCTGCGAGTCCTGTGTTCAGCCTCATGGTGGATATACTGGGGTAAGTGATCCACAGATTCCTGCAGAGAAAAAAACAACACCACAATTTTAACTGCTGCTCTCAATATTTGCTCAAGTAGTAATTGAGAGGTGGGACAGTCCAGACACCACTTCCTACTGAGAGTTAATAATTTAATGAACTCCTATTAGTATGCCAATAGTATGTACTTGGACCCATTCTCTTTAATATTTTTATTAGTGATATTGCAGAAGGTCTTGATGGTAAGGTGTGTCTTTTTGCGGATGATACTAAGATATGTAACAGGGTTGATGTTCCAGGAGGGATAAGCCAAATGGCAAATTATTTAGGTAAACTAGAAAAATGGTCAGTTGGAGTTGTGGCAACTGACATTTAATGTGGATAAGTGTAAGATAATGCATCTTGGACGTAAAAACCCAAGGGCAGAGTACAGAATATTTGATGGAGTCCTAACCTCAACATCTGAGGAAAGGGATTTAGGGGTGATTATTTCTGATGACTTAAAGGTAGGCAGACAATGTAACAGAGCAGCAGGAAATGCTAGCAGAATGCTTGGTTGTATTGGGAGAGGTATTAGCAGTAGAAAGAGGGAAGTGCTCATGCCATTGTACAGAACACTGGTGAGACCTCACTTGGAGTATTGTACGCAGTACTGGAGACCATATCTTCAGAAGGATATTGATACTTTGGAGAAAGTTCAGAGAAGGGCTACTAAACTGGAAATACAGGATATACAGGATAAAACTTACCAGGAAAGGTTAAAGGAACTTAACATGTATAGCTTGGAGGAAAGACGAGACAGGGGGGATATGATAGAAACATTTAAATACATAAAGGGAATCAACACAGTAAAGGAGGAGACTATATTTAAAAGAAGTAAAAGTACCACAACAAGAGGGCATAGTCTTAAATTAGAGGGACAA
Source organism: Pelobates fuscus (assembly GCF_036172605.1). Taxonomy (NCBI): domain Eukaryota; kingdom Metazoa; phylum Chordata; class Amphibia; order Anura; family Pelobatidae; genus Pelobates; species Pelobates fuscus. The sequence goes on from NC_086328.1 coordinate 23,372,609, forward strand.
AGGTTTAAAAATAATATCAGGAAGTATTACTTTACTGAGAGGGTAGTGGATGCATGGAATAGCCTTCCAGCTGAAGTGGTAGAGGTTAACACAGTAAAGGAGTTTAAGCATGCGTGGGATAGGCATAAGGCTATCCTAACTATAAGATAAGGCCAGAGACTAATGAAAGTATTTAGAAAATTGGGCAGACTAGATGGGCCGACTGGTTCTTATCTGCCGTCACATTCTATGTTTCTCTCCTGAATTCTAGTCCATGTATTGGGCAGACAGTGTAATCTGAATGGAACTAAGAACATGTAAATGGTGAGTGAGAGAGATGGCAGACACACTTTATGTTTTTTACTGTAGTGATTTTATTGCCCCCGAGTATAGGGAATAAAGGATGGGGAGGAAAAAGAAAACAGATAGAAACATAGAATGTGACGGCAGATAAGAACCATTCGGCCCATCTAGTCTGCCCAGTTTTCTAAATACTTTCATTAGTCCCTGGCCTTATCTTATAGTTAGGATAGCCTTATGCCTATCCCACACATGCTTAAACTCCTTTACTGTGTTAACCTCTACCACTTCAGCTGGAAGGCTATTCCATGCATCCACTACCCTCTCAGTAAAGTAATACTTCCTGATATTATTTTTAAACCTTTGTCCCTCTAATTTAAGACTATGTCCTCTGGTTGTGGTAGTTTTTCTTCGTTTAAATATAGTCTCCTCCTTTACTGTGTTGATTCCCTTTATGTATTTAAATGTTTCTATCATATCCCCCCTGTCTCGTCTTTCCTCCAAGCTATACATGTTAAGATCCTTTAACCTTTCCTGGTAAGTTTTATCCTGCAATCCATGAACCAGTTTAGTAGCCCTTCTTTGAACTCTCTCTAAGGTATCAATATCCTTCTGAAGATAGGGTCTCCAGTACTGTGTACAATACTCCAAGTGAGGTCTCGCCAGTGTTCTGTACAATGGCATGAGCACTTCCCTCTTTCTACTGCTAATACCTCTCCCTATACAACCCAGATTGCAGCACCAGCTTGTTGGCATCCACATGGTGGATGGATGGGCATTTATACAATTACAATAAAATGGGATTTTGGAATTACCAAAACAGTCTGCACTCTAGTTCTATATAACACCCTACATCGCAAGAGAAAATCCAGAGCAAAATCAGAACTACTGGAATAAAAAAAATGGTTTTCAATGCTTGTTGTTGAATATTGTAGTTTACCATTATCGTGTGTGTGTGCGTGCAATATGAATTGTATCCAATTTCTCTACATATAGTCTTTGCTAGATTAAAAAAATTAAATTTAATTAGTGGGAATCTTTAACAATATCAGGGATGTGGAATTAAAATACATACATAAATCTACTTGTTCTGACAAAATAATTTCAATTAAAAAGATTGGGGCCACGGCCAAAAGCCCTGGGCATTGACAGTGCTAGTTGCTGATGATAATCATGCAGATATCATCAAACTACAGACATGGCGTCCCAGTACTCCTGCCAGGCACCAAGTAATCACCATGACAGCCCAAAGGCTTCCCTCTGACAGGGCGAAAAGAATAAAAACTGCCTGTCCTGGGCATCGGGCAGTATAAATTCCACATCTCTGAATACGAAGATAATTCAGTGTTTATCCCTTCAAATAATGAGATTCAACTTACCAGGTCCTTCATTGTCACTTGACAGCTATAGCACAGGATATGGACTATTCCTGCAGCCCTGTGAAATATAAATAATAAGTTATCGTGGCTTTATTTCTGACCTTACTAAAATGAAGAAAGGAAAAAGAAAATAAAAAGCATCCGCTATTGCTTGTAATAGTTTATAAACTGGGCCAGGAAATGCATCAGGGGCACCATCAGCTGAAACCGTGTGTCCGTTACAATGTTACTGGTACTGAATAAAATGGAAAATATTTATTTCTAACTGAACAGACTTGTGATGGCTCAGAATTTAATGCAGACCGACAAACATTCTAAGATCTATGTCCTCCATTCCATTCAATTCCTAACTATTTAACTTCTCATCGCTCCAAGGTATGATAAAATAGTACCGTATATACTCGAGTATAAGCCGACCCGAATATAAGCCGAGGCCCCTAATTTTAGCCCAAAAAACTGGGAAAACTTATTGACTCGAGTATAAGACTAGGGTGGGAAATGCAGCAGCTACTGGTACATTTCTAAATAAAATTAGATCCTAAAAATATTATATTAACTGAATATTTATTTACAGTGTGTGTATATAATGAATGCAGTGTGTATATGAATGCAGTGTGTGTATAATGAATGGAGTGCAGTGTGTGCGTATGAGTGCAGTGTGTGTATAATGAATGGAGTGCAGTGTGTGTGTATGAGTGCAGTGTGTGTGTATGAGTGCAGTGTGTGTGTGTATGAATGCAGTGTGTATATAATGAATGCAGTGCAGTGTGTGTATGAGTGCAGTGTGTATGCAGTGTGTATAATGAATGGAGTGCAGTGTGTGTGTATGAGTGCAGTGTGTGTATAATGAATGGAGTGCAGTGTGTGTATGAGTGCAGTGTGTGTGTATGAGTGCAGTGGGTGTGTGTGAGTGCAGTGTGTGTGTGTGAGTGCAGTGTGTGTGTGTGAGTGCAGTGTGTGTGTATGAATGCAGTGTGTATATAATGAATGCAGTGCAGTGTGTGTATGAGTGCAGTGTGTGTGTGTATGAGTGCAGTGTGTATGCAGTGTGTGTATAATGAATGCAGTGCAGTGTGTGTATATGAGTGCAGTGTGTATGTATGAGTGCAGTGTGTATGTATGAATGAATGCAGTGTGTTTAGAATGAATGCAGTGCAGTGTGTGTATGAATGCAGTGTGTGTATGAATGCAGTGTGTGTATGTGTGAGTGCAGCGTGTGTGTGCGCAGAGCATTGGTGGGGGGTGGGCATTTTATTAATTAATTATTATTTTAATATTTTTTTTAATGTTATTTTTTTAGGTAACTATTTTTTTTTCTTTTATTATTAATTGTATTTTTTTTATGTTATTATTTTAATATTTTTTTTATTATTAATATTTTTATTTTTCCGTCCCCCCTCCCTGCTTGTTAGCTGGCCAGGGAGGGGGGCTCTCACTCCTTGGTGGTCCAGTGGATGGGCTGTAGGAAGGGGCTGTCAGGAAGCTGTAACTTACCTTCACCGCAGCTCCTGTCAGCTCCCTTCTCTCTTCTCCGGTTCGTGCAGCTCCCAGGTCAGCTCCCTATGCAACTCTCGCGGAGCGTTGCCACGGTAACCCGTGGCAACGCTCTGACCCCGCGGCTCTCGCGAGAGTTGCAGAGGAAGCTGACCTGGGAGCTGCACGCACTGGAGAAGAGAGAAGGGAGCTGACAGGAGCTGCTGTGAAGGTAAGTTACAGCTTCCTGACAGCCCCCGGTCCATGTCTGTATTATGGCAATGAAAATTGCCATAATACAGACAACTGACTCGAGTATAAGACGAGTGAGTGTTTTTCAGCACAAAAAATGTGCTGAAAAACTCGTCTTATACTCGAGTATATACGGTAATCTTTCATTAAGGTTATAGTAACATCTAAAGCCCCAGGTCAAACATGTAAACACAAAAATGTGTCACTCCAGTTTAAGTCGTAATCTAGAGTTTTGGGAACTAGCTCTGTTGCTGCACACAATTGTGGCTTCTGTTACATGCTCACCTTAGGGTAAGTTTGTTATCTGTCTTCTCGCAGCACTGTCCTTGCTTACAGCTTAGTTTCCCAGAGTCCTTTGCAGGAACAGCACAATTCTGTTTCATCCTCTGAGAAAGGTTTTGCGATACTTTGGTAGCTTGATATGCCGAAGCTCTGTCTATAATAAGAGGAAGATTGCTACAATTAATTAAGGGAAGAATACTTTGGGAAGGAGCGCACCCCCCCCAACACAGACACACAAAAACCACTACCTGGCACAAAAAAAGATCAAACTGTGATTAATTTACATAACTACTTATAACCGTTACCTTGGAAAATGTCTGAGAAATCCTGTCACCTTGCTTATGTTCACATCCACAAAGACATTCTGGGAAAACCCGTAAAATACACACGCGAAGAGCAGACTCTCTTCAGCATTATATTATTGTTTTATTATGTACTCTTATCACAACTTTCTTTACTATTTAATATTATAATAAAACAGTAAAAAAATAAACTGCTAAAAACACAAACAGAGAAAACCTCAAACATCATACATGTATATATCCTTAATACTCATATGAAATATGTGAATGCCTTACCAGAATGTGTGTCTAATGGGCACAGACATAAAAGGCATTGTTCCTGTAGAACGTCATCTTTCCTGCTTTCTGCGGTGCATGTATTCAATTTTTCACTGGTCCTAAAATAAAAATATATATATTTTTTTTGGTTAATCAGTTTTTATTATCAAGAAAGTGAAACGCATTTTGGGCACACAGGCCCAGATCAGCATTAGAATGTAAGGTTAAAATACATGAACAGTATATCGTCGCATAGATGATACAGTGATATACAATATTGTTTACATTTCAAATGTCAGCTTACATAAGGTAACAGTGTACAAAGACGTATTCGTTTCATTTAAGTAGTTGCATTATGTAGATGTATTGCGGTCCCGTGTGGCCGAGCATGTCCAGGGAGAGTCAGGGCATTTCGGGCATAGCAGAGTTTGTAGATACCTGAAAATCGTGAGTGTACATGCGGTACCCTTATACAATATGTGTCATTAAAGGTGAGAGTGTGGAGTAGTGTGTAGAGATGTATGGTGATTCAACATAGTCCTATGCATGGACCGTGGTATGGTGTCAGTGTGGCGTAAGACTAATGGTGGAGGGAGGAAGAGAGCAGTGGGTCTCAAAGTTTGTAATAGCCTGAACATGGTGTAGGTAGTATCCTTTCTTAGTTCCGGATCCCCGGTAACATTATCTACAGCAATGTTGCGATCGGATAAACTGAACATGACCTCCCTACCGAGGGACACCTTTTGGAGTGGATAAGTCGGGTCAGCACCCGTCTCTTGTGTGTGGTTCCACCTCTAGTTCGAGTATTCTATGTAATGTCCAGGCTATTTCCCTGATTAGGTGTAATGCTGCCAGGGACCAGTGTTTCTGGAACAGTGAATAAGAAATGCAGTTAGGTGCGTTACGCTAATCACTTGGGGCGGGGATAGTGTGGGTTGTGGTGTGCCCCGGGAGGGGGGCAAAGAGGTATTGTGTGTGTGCGTGGGGGGGCATGGGATCCCCGTGCCACCGTACACGTCCGTAGTCAAAATAAAAATATTAAATAAAATGATTTAGCAGGATTAAAGGACAGACTACCCAAGTGTTAAATGTGTCGGATCTCAGAGCTAATCTGTACGGGATTTCGAAAACACGCATGAGAGAGGAACACGAACACGAACACGAACGGATAGGCCTGCCAGTAGCCATGAGACTTCCATTGCTGGGGAATCCCTGTGGCAGACTGCAAACCTATTCACAGATGTAACACTAGCCAGCTCAGCACTCTCGTCCTGGACTGTCTAATGATCCTGCTGGCGTGGTTTACTCCTCCAGCAAAAATGTGCTCTCTCTGTATGTGCAGCGTTTGCAGACTCAAAGTACCATAACCACTTAAAAAAAACACTGAAGTGGTAATGGTGTTTGGTGTAACCCTTTAATGTCGCTCTTGGTATATAAAGCATTTCTTACCTGTACACTGTGCTCACTGTGGATGGGAAATCTGCCTGTAGTTTGGTGATAAAGGTCTCAGTCAGCCGCTGAATGCTGCTATTCTCAGGGGCCTGTCAGGTCATACACAGCAGGAACGAGAGGCCATCGGTAAATAGAGACGAAGTGGAAACAAGACAGTCATTAAGTGCAGGCAGTGGGGAACGACAAACCATCAGTAAGCACATACAGAGCATAACGAGAAACAGTCTGTAAGTACAGACAAAGCGAGAATGAGAAACCGTCAGTAAGTACAGACAGAGCAGGAGCAAGAAACAGCTAGTACAGACAGAGCAGGAGCAAGAAACAGCTAGTACAGACAGAGTAGGGACAGGAAACCGTAAATACAGACAGAACAGGAATGAGAAACAGTCAGTAAGTACAGACAGAGCAGAAAGAGACAGTCAGTAAGTACAGGCAGAGTAGGAACGAGATACAGTCAATAACTAAAGACAGAGCAGGAACAAAAACAAAAGATAAACTACCAAAGAGAATGAAGAAGCCTGCGTTTTACCTTCGTGTCCAGCGTTTTTATAAAGATGGATGAGACATTAAACAACCGGTTATAAAATGAAATTTCTTTCATGGAATATTCTCTCATGGGACGAATAAACAAAACATCTCCATAGCGGCTGTCTGAGAACCCCTTGGGGAAAGAAGAGAGAACGGAATGGATTATATGGTTCTCAATTCCAAGCTCGGAATCAATACTGGGTCCCCATGCTATTTTAAGTGGGTGCATATTGGTTGGAATATGACCATGTTCATCCAAAGCCAGGCCAATTGCCTTCATAAATTGTATATTGTGGCATCACAGACTTTGTCAGTGCAGTGGAGACCCCTTTAACAATAGGAAGACTTTAACAAAGGTGATTTTAACTTGTATAATTATACTACAGGGTTACTCCAGCTGACGTCAGACAGAGGATTGAGATTGGTGCTAATTATTAGAAAAATGCTGACTATAAGCTCTAATAAATCGGCCGAGTCAATAATCGGTAGATTCCTAATATACATTTACACACACTTTACCCTTATGCAGTTGATCCCGAAAGAAGGTGGAAAACCTGTGTCACATAATGGGAACATTTTGCATCTTTACTCTGACAGTGGTTCTAATTGGATTAACATGCATATGAGATTTAATATAAATACAAATTAAAACCAATGTGGCTTAGAAGAGAAGTAAAACAAGAGATTAAAAATAAGAAAAGGGCATTTAAATCGGACAAATCAGAGGCATCCTATATAAGATATAAGGAAGCCAATAATGCTTGCAAAAAGGCAATTAAAGTGGCTAAACTAGAAAATGAGAAATTGATAGCCAAAGAATGCAAACCCAGCCCAAATTTTTTTTCAAGTACATCAATTCTAAAAAAAAAAAAAAATATATGAAAGTGTAGGTACACTGGAAACAGAGTTGGGTTTGTTAGCTAATGAAAACCAGGAAAAAGCAGAAATTTTAAATAACTCTTTTTCTTCAGTATATATTAATGAGGATCCTATGGCAAGAGATATGCAAATGATTGCTGCAAAAAACTTGCAGATAACTTGTGATTGGATAACTCAAGACAAGGTGTTCAGCTATTAAAGAAAATTCATGTAAATAAAGCTCCGGGGCCCGACGGTATTCACCCGCGAGTACTTAAGGAGCTAAGTGGGGAAATAAGTGAACCTCTGTATTTAATTTTTCAAGATTCTTTTGTTTCAGGTATTGTACCGGAGGATTGGAGGAAGGCAGATGTTGTTTCTACATTTAAAAAAGGTTCAAAATCCTTGCCTGGAATTTATAGACCTGTGAGCTTAACTTCTGTAACTGGGAAAATATTTGAAGGGCTATTAAGGGATAATATTCAGAAATTCATTGGGAAGAACATTGTTATTAGCAATAATCAGCATGGCTTTATGAAACATAGGTCATGTCAAACTAACCTAATTGCATTCTACGAAGAAGTAGAAGTATAGATCAGGGTATTGCAGTGGATGTGATCTACTTGGATTTTGCCAAGGCATTTGATACGGTTCCTCACAATAGGTTAGTCTTCAAACTAAAAGAAATTGGTCTAGATTAATATTCTTGTCCTTGGGTAGAACATTGGCTTAACGATAGAGTACAACGAGTTGTCATTAATGGTAAATTTTCAGACTGGAAAAAAGTGGTAAGTGGTGTCCCTCAGGGTTCTGTTTTGGGACCGCTTCTATTTAACATATTTATAAATGATCTTGAAATAGGCATTGGAAGCCATGTATCAGTGTTTGCAGATGACACAAAGCTTTGTAAAGTAATAAAATGTGAGCAGGATATCGCTTTGCTGCAGAGGGATTTGGATAGATTGGGGGACTGGCACTAAACGGCAGATGAAATTTAGCGTAGAGAAATGCAAAGTTATGCACTTCGGAGTTAAGAATGCACAAGCAATTTACACCCTAAATGGTAGTGAACTAGGGATAACCACACACGAGAAGGATTTGGGAATTGTTATAGACAACAAATTAGGTAGCAATATGCAATGTCAATCTGCAGTTGCTAAGGCCAGTCAGGTTAGTCATGTATAAATAGGGGCATAAATTCTCGGGATGAAAATATAATTTTGCCTCTTTATAAATCGCTGGTAAGACCACACCTTGAATATGCTGTGCAATTTTGGGCACCTGTTCTAAAGAAAGATATCATGGCACTAGAAAAAGTGCTACAAAATTGATAAAAGGAATGGAGCATTTTAGTTATGAAGAAAGGTTAAAAAAAATGAAATCTGTTTACTTTGGAAAAACGGCGCCTGAGAGGGGATATGATAACATTATACAAATATATTCGGGGCCAGCACAAACCTTTATCTGGAAATCTATTTATAAACAGGGCTGTACATAGGACACAAGGTCACACATTTAGGCTTGAAGAAAGGAGATTTCATCTAAGGCAAAGAAAAGGTTTTTTTACAGTAAGAGCAATAAGGATATGGAATTCATTGCCGGAAGAGGTGGTTTTGTCAGAGTCTATACCAGGGGTAGGCAACCTTTTAGCAGCACTGTGCCGATATAGGATTGTGATGTCCCGTAGCGTGTCGGTCCTATTTTTTTTAAATTTAGGTGTGTATGTTGTCGTATTCTGCTTTTGTTATTTATACTGCAGTTGCTTTGTATCGTTGTATTTGTGCATATATGAGCTATTATATTGTATATGTTCAGGAGTAGTTTGTGGTATCGTGTATGATACATATGAATGTGGGCTGTGTATGGGGACTGCTTGTGAAATTGTGTGTGGATGGATAAGTCACATTGTGTGTTTGGCAGTGTGTGTATGTGTGGGGGTTGTTTGGGGTATTGCATGTGAGAGGCTGCATGTGGGGTTGTGTGCATGTATGTGGATTGTTAGCGGGTTACATTTGTGCGGATTGTGTGTATGTTTGTGTGTGGGCTGTTCGTATTATTTGTATGATTATTGTTGTAGGGTTATTGTGCATTTCTGTGTATATCTAGCAGTTTGGGTGGCTTCCCTGGGTTCCAGTGGGGGCCAGGCTGGCCAGGTACAGGTCAAGGACAGGAGCTGCAACAGCTCTACTACAGTGTGGATTCCCATTTACAAGTGCTGGGAGGAAGTGATGTGAGATAGTTATCTGAGATCACTTCCTCTACATGCTTCAATGCATAAATTGAGGATTGTTCTTCACCACCTTTTCGTATTAGCAGATATCTGAAGTTTCACTGGGACTCCTGATAGGCCAGACCCGGTTTGGCTCTAGCAGCCTTGAGTGCCGTGCAAAGACACCTTGAGTGCCGTGCATGGCACTAGTGCCGTAGGTTGCCTACCCCTGGTCTATACAGATGTTTAAATTGCAATTGGATAAATACTTGCAAAAACATAACATACAGGGATATAATTTCTGATTAGTGGGGTAATAGCTGCTTGATCCAAGGAGACATCTGACTGCTATTTTGGGGTCAAGAAGGAATTTTTTTCCTAGTTTGTTGCAAAATTGGAAGCGCTTCAGACTAGGTATTTTTGCCTTCTTTTGGATCAACAGCAAAAAAAAAATGTGAAGAAGGCTGAACTTGATGGACGCAACTATGTAATATCTCTATATAATAAAATAAAAGCATAATGAGTTTTTTTAACATCTCAACTCGACACGACATAATCTGATAACTCAACTTACTTGGGAATTTCACATTCCTTTTTATTCTTAATGTAAATAACCCTTTCCTATGCTGTATGTGAAATCTCTATTCTTCAATGGATAACCTCCATAAAGGTTGTATCAAGTTAGCAAAGACAAGTAAAGAGGAAATCTTAATTAAGTCCATACCGTATCCATCGGCAAAAACGCACCCCTCCCAAGAGAGATGTTGCTGAGAAGATTGACAGCAAGACGCGTGCAGCTCTCGCCACTCATTATCTTGGAGTAACCACAGCTTCGTGCCGTATGTAGTAACAAATGATTCCTGTGGAAGGGGTAGATATCATGAGGCTAGGCATTGGTAATCGCAGAGCAGGCTCATATATAACAGCCTATGAAAAGAGAGAAGACTACATAAGAGCCCTTTCCCACTAACCAACTGACGAGGACTCCTAAAAATCTTACTGCCGCCATCTTTTGGATTTCTGTATAGAGGCACGGAGTATCTCTCCCCTAGCTCTTAAATATGGTTAACTGGTTCCTAACCATCTGTCAATCATGAGGGTTAGAATCAAAACTCATAACTGGACCTTCAAAAGTGGCATTTGTTTTGAAATATGGCTGCTCCTTCAATATCTGCATATTCAATATGGTTACATTGATGTCTGATGAATGAACCCATATTATTTTAAACGTTTAAAAAAAAAAAAAAAAAAAAAAAAAACTTTAAATGTCTGAAGTCCAAACAACTGCCCCAAATTAGACAATCTCAAAGAATTAAGGGGCAGGTCTGCAGATTTCAGCTTCATAAGCCTCCAAGTATTGAATTAAAATGATAAAAATCGAGCTGCCACAAGGGTTGTTTCAATAAATAAATAAAAATGTATAAAAAAAAATATAAATAAACAAAGTGGGGATCCCCAGGACCCACTGTTTGTTAAAACCGGGTTAGAATTGCCTGCCTTTTCTTCTCTCAGCTCATGTAAAGGAGTGAAGGATTAATAACATGAATAGGGATGTAAAGCAAACAGACTACTTTCTTCACTGCACTGGACACGGACTGTGATGTTTTACCGGGTCTGTTCTGATAACGAGCATTGGGTGACTATGTGGCCTGGACCGTGGAAATGATAGGATGGGCTGTAGGAAATGTGAGGCTGGCAAAGAGGCTCTGCACAGCAACCATGTGTCAAATAATAATAAGGTGTAAGGAAAAGATGTGGCAATTTATACATTAATAAGAGCAATTCATTATTGATAATTGCAAAGCATGTGTCAATTTACAGATAATTCAATGTTTGCTCGTAAAACACAGACATATGTCAGTAAAATAAATTAACATTCGAGGTTCAAGCTTATTTTGTCTTGCGATATATTGTGTAGATAATGCATTAAATAATGAAATATATATATATATATATATTTTTTTTTTTTTTACTTTTTACTTTGCCAATTAAGATTTGCAGTTTTTGCAGGGTGTTTTAATCAAACTAGGAGTGGTTCAGCCAAACCTGGTTCTCTAATATTTTTCTATGGTAGCATATATGTGGATATTTCTACAGTATTAAGTGGCCAGCTGAACTACAACCGCCATAATGTGTCTCGGAATAATACAGCTACATGGAACGATGGGATTTTGCTCCAGGAAGGGAGATGCGGCCTTTTTATGGTGAGAAAACCCAGCATAAACTATAACCTAACCTACACATTGCTTGTTACTTTTAACTAAAAGAAAGCGCAAAGGGTGCGAGAGAAACATATCCTGCAGATTGCTAAAGATTACAAAAAACGCTCTGTAACCAAAATAGGTCACACACTCACACTTGGCATAATGACAGGGCAGCCTTACCGCAGGGTGTGGAGCAGCTCCTGTTTTGCTGTTAGCGTTTTGACGGAGGTGAAGAGCTGGACCAGTTGCTCTGTGAACTCTGCAGGGGAACTGCCATTTGATGATGTAGGATCTGCAGTACTGAGCTGTGCCAGCTCATCCACGATGCGTTGCTGTGAATCCTCCTGTTCCATATAATGACCCACTGCTTGCTTGTAGTTCTGCTTTTGTGGAGTGGATTCAGAGAGATTCCTCTGCAATACAGAATGCGGCAACAAGAAAACCTGCAGCCAGGAAACAAAGGAGAGAAATACAATTTACGAAATAAAGCTTGGATGTTCAAATACAGGGCTAAAACCCATGTGACTTTCTTTATTTGCCTATTACCAGTGCAATAAGCCCAGCATTTAATAGAAGGCATGTGGGGACAGTTGCAGAGACAGAAACAAAATTCAGTTTTCAAACAGCCAATCAAGTTACAGCTGGAATGCAAGCTATGGCCAGTGATTGGAAGAATGCACAGATGACAGTCCCAGTGTGATTTATATAGCACACTTCCTAACGGAACCTTTTACAAAGAAACTCATTATCACTACACTCTAACGCTCTGGAAAAAAAAATAAGTCACAGACTACGCAGACTCCAGAAGCCTTTTACCGATTTAATGCTGGCAGGAGGCGAAAAGAACTAGCTACAAATGTTCAGAAAGCAAAACACCAGAAATCCTGTGTCACCATCTTTTATAAACGTGTCTGATAAACACGTTAAACTGTTATGAACACAAAGGCAAGTGTGAAATGACACCCAGTGTAAGCAGTCGAGGGCCAGTTACACGGACACTTTGGTGATTAATCACTCACTGACATGCCAAGCATGTCTTTAATGTATAGGATGACACAGAGAGGGACTTGAATAGCAGGGTTAAGTAAACATGGCTTTTACTCCGTCAGTCATTATGTCCCACTCTAATTGAAGATTATGCTAGCGTCAGTGTACTTATAATCTTAATTTTAATAATGACAGGAGGCGAGTATTTTGCATTTCTCTCTTTACTAAACTCCACAGCAGTAAAGAAAGTGAAACATTTAACCAATGAAAAATGCAATAGGGAGTAGGAAGTTCCCAACAATTAGGCTCCTCCCCCTCTTTCAGAAGCGACATCGTAATAGTAAGATAAAGTTCAATACATAACAAAATACAACTGGTGAACGTTCATAGTGGGATGATGAAGACTGTAATCGGCACCAACGGGTGAACATCTGATCTTCATGGGGTAAGAAGAAGTCCGGGTATTTTACTGAAGAAACTCCAGGATGGCACAGAATTAGACTGAAATGAGAGTGTGAAATGGGTTAGAATGGGATCTTCAAACTGTTTGTTACAGTGACCTTTAGCCTTTTACGATATTTTATGATAAGGTTATAACCAATCTTTATTAAACAAATAGGAGTACATACAGATATATATTAGCCCCTGTCTAAATGTGTTAGCAGATGAACAAACTCCGCTACAACAGATGTAGTGATATAAGTGAGAAAAGAGACATGTGGTATCAGAATTCAAATGTTCCCATCTTCCCTAGGGTGGGAAAGGGTGGGAAAATACTCGCCTCCTGTCATTATTAAAATTAAGATTATAAGTACACTGACGCTAGCATAATCTTCAATTTTATCACATGACAGGAGGCTTCCTATTTTGCATTTTTAACGCTGTAATAGTGATAAGGCCGCGTCGGAGTTCGGGCGGAAATAGAAAGTGCGAAAAGTGGATTCTCTAGACCAGTCCGCGGAACGTAAGATATCTGCTAGAGAGGCACCCGCTGTGAAAGCTGAGGAAGCCGCCGCTCCACGTACAGAATGAGCACCGAAGGAAGCGTCTATGCCTGCTAAAGAAAGAATCCACCGAACCCATCTGGCTAGGGTAGTAGTAGTGATGGGGACGTGTGGTCGAACGTATGACACGAGGAGTTGCCCCGAGGGTGGAGTCCGTATCGGAAGCGTAACCTCCACGTATCGCCGTAGTGTGGCCACGACACAGAGTTGTGGATCGGAATTGAAGAAAGGGTAAAAAACCGTCGCAGAGTCAGACTTCGTGCGACGCGATATCTGGAATGTGACTCCCTCCGGGGAGACCGAGAACGCGTCTATGTCGAACGCTCGGACGTCCGATACCCTGCGGAATGAAACTAGACAAAGTAGAACTGTTAGTTTCGCAGAGAGTTGCCGGAGGGAGAGATTGTCGTTGGTCGGCCATTCCCTCAGGAAGCGGAGGACTACCTCGACATCCCAGAGTCGTGAATATTTTGGTTCCGGGGGTCGTCGTAGTCGAATGCCTCTTAAAAGTCTGCATATCAGTGGGTCTTTTCCCACTGGGATTCCCAGTGTGGGAACATGGGCCGCTGAAATGGCTGAGCGGACTACGTTAATAGACCTATATGATCGTCCTGAGGAGAATAGGTGTGTTAGAAAGATTAGGATGGTAGGAATAGAGGCTGTAAATGGATCGATATTCCGTTCCAAGCACCAATTGGACCAGGAATTCCACGCGTGTAGATAGGATCTTCTAGTTCCTGGAGCCCATGAGTCCCATAGGAGGTCCTTAGCAGCCTGCGGTAGTTCGCCGACTTGCCAGGCACCCCGGAAAGAGTCCAAGCCACTAGGGTGAGTCGGTTGGCCAGGACGAGCGGATGAGGGCTCCCTTTCGGATCTGTGAGAGTATATTGGTGTGAGGGTAGTAGGAGAGGGTCCTTGTAAGATAGGGCTAGGAGGTCCGGGAACCAAGGTTGTCCTGTCCATAGAGGTGTGATGAGTAGCAGGGATACCCGCTGCTGTCTCAGGTAGTGAATGGTCCGTGCTATCATGGCGAAGGGGGGAAAGGCATATGCTCCCGTGATCGGCCATGGTTGTAGGAATGCATCCGTTGCTTTGCTCTCCGGGTCTGGGAGCCAACTGAAGTATGTTTGAGTTTATCTGTTGTTGCGAGACGCAAACAGATCTAGGTGAAATGGACCCCGGTGTGCCGCTAGACTCTGGAAGATCTGTGGATCCAGTTTCCAGTCGCTGGCATCCCTCCAGTGGCGTGAAAACCAGTCTGCTGTGAGGTTCGTTTCCCCCGGAAGGTATTCCGCTTTGAGGGAGATGTTGCGGGGTAGGCAGAAATCGAAGATCTCCTTCGTTATTTCCGAGAGGATCCGGGATCGGGCTCCGCCCAGGCGGTTGATGTAGCGGACTGCCGAGATGTTGTCCATCCTTAGAAGGATGCAGCAGTCCGTCTTTTCTTTTGCTAAGCTGCGGATGGCAAATGATCCTGCCAGGAGTTCTAGGCAGTTTATGTGTAGGTTGAGGTCCTGGGAGGTCCAGGTCCCGCCTGTTGATGTGCCTGCGCTTGTGGCGCCCCATCCCCAGAGGCTGGCGTCCGATTCCAGGACTAAGTCGGGCGTGCTCCCGAAGATGGCCCAACCGTTCCATGCTTCCATGCTGTCCAGCCACCATCTGAGCTCGTCCCTGACCTCCTCCGTGACCGGGATTGGTTGGTCGTAGGATGGGTTGTGTCTGAGGAAGGATGCTTTGAGGCGTTGCATTGCCCTGTAGTGGAGTGGTCCCGGAAAGATCGCCTGTATGGAGGCTGAGAGTAGTCCCACTATTCGAGCGAGGGTGCGGAGTGGAATGGTGTGGGCGCGGATGGTCTTGCGCAGTTCTTTGCGAATGGTCGAGATCTTTGAGGCAGGTAGCCGTAGGGTGCTCGTGGTGGAGTCTATCTCGAATCCTAGAAATTGTACCGTTTGGGATGGTGACATGGCTGACTTGCGAAAGTTCACAACGAAACCCAGGGATGATAGTAGGTTTGTGGTATAGTTCGTGTGTTGCGTCAGTCTGGACTTGTCGGAACAGAACAGTAGGAGGTCGTCCAGGTATATAATGCAACGAATTCCTTGTGCGCGAAGATGAGCGACTACCGGCTTCAGTAATTTGGTGAAGCACCATGGAGCCGAGCTGAGGCCGAATGTGAGGCATGTGAATTGCCAGGGGCGATCTTGCCAGTGGAATCGTAGGAATTCTCGACAGGAAAGATGGACGGGTACTGAGAGGTATGCGTCTTTTAGGTCCAGCCTCGTGAACCAATCTTTGTCCTGTAGTAGGTCTCTCAGGAGATGTATGCCTTCCATCTTGAAGTGTCTGTACGTGACGTACTCGTTGAGTCTTTTCAAGTTTATGACGGGTCGAAACTCCCCTGATTTCTTCTTTACTAGGAATATGTTGCTGAAAAAAACGTGAGGTCCGGAGGCCGGTTCTATTGCGCCTTTCGATCGAAGTTCCACTAACTCATTGTGTATGAGTTTGGTATCTTCTGTCGAGCATTTGATCGGGTGCGGTGTGACTGTTTGTCGTGGGTGCGACGTGAAATCGATGATGTACCCTTGAACCGTTTGTAGGATCCACGCGTCTGTGGAGATGGTCTGCCATTCCTGAAAGAACAAAGATATGCGACCTGCTGGACGGAGAGTAAGGTAATGAGTTAGGTGATTGCTTACCTGTGGAGAAACGTGCTCTGCCTCGTGTACGTGGTCCACGGCCTCTATCCGCTCCTCGGGTATATGAGGATTGTTGTCTGTATCCCACCACCGGGTAGAAAGAGTGAGGTCTTGAGTTACGGGGGCCTGAAGGCCAGAATCGGCTGGCAGCACGGCCCCTTTGGCGGCCAGCCCGTCCAAAAACACCCCTGTTGGGGGTTTGTCTAAATACTCTCCTCATGGAGGACTGAGCCTTGTTCAGGGAGGTAAAGATATTTACGTGTTTGTTCAAGTCCTTGAGGAAAGGATCGCCAAACAGTTTGCCCTGTGCCAGAGGACCTAACTCCTTGGTGCCCAATTCCACCAACTTTCCGTCGATACGGAGTAGTGCTGCCTTGCGCCGCTCGGAGGAGAGGGCTGTATTCATGTTACCCACAAAGCAAAAACATCTTTGTGCCCACTCCCGAACATCATGAGCCCATTCGCGAACCATGGTCGCGTCAAACTGGTCTGCCTTTGTGAGGGCATCGTCCGCCAGGTACATGATCCTGGAAAGCGGTCCTACTGCGTCTAGCAGTTTGTCCTGGACTGCTCTGAAGCCCTTCTCCACGCCTTTGCATGGGTCCCGGCCACCTCGGGACATGAAGGTGGTCATCACCTGGTCAAATTCTGGTGTCTCTGCCACGTGGTCGGGTAGAGAAGGTCTTGGACATTCGGACCGAAGTCGGTTGCGGACCGTCTTGTCCATGGATTTCCTCAGCCAAAGGTGCATGAACTTTGCAAGATGATCTGGGGGTGTCCAGTCCCCTGAACGAGGATGTCTTAGGTTCCTCGGATCAAACAGCTTCTGACCTGATTGGTCAAAAATGGCGTCTTCGTCTTCCTGCGGGTTATCCATGGTGTCCTGAAGTTGGGAGTCTCCCAGTAACTTGTGTGTTACGAGTTTATGTTGGGATTCGGACTCGGAGCCCCATGGGTCCTCGTAGGAGTCTGATCCCTCCGCCTGCCATTCATCTATAATTGCCAAGGATTTTTTGTTTGCATCCTCCTCATCCGAGGAGTAATCAGGTGGCGGGGGCGGGGTAGTGTCCTTTAAGGGCTTAAGCTTTTTTGCAGGGGTCTTACCCTTGGCCGGGTTCTGTCGGCCCTTTTCCCCCTTCCAGTGGCGTTTGCCGGTGGAGGGTTCTTGGCTCGTATGTGGTTCCGAATCCTCGGAATCCGAATCGTGTCGGGGTCGGTGGGTTTTTGATGGTTTCCTCTTCTCGGCATTAGAGGCCATCATTAAGGAGAGAGCTTTCTCCATGGAGGCTGCTACCGCCTCATTAATCATTGTTTGGAGGTCTGCTGTATTTTGAGCAGCTTCCATATTGAGGTTAATAAATTTTCTGGCACAGGGAATATTAGAAAAATTTAATTAGAAAAATTTAATTAGAAAAATTAATTAGAGGTCAGTTCAGCTGTATATTTTTTATATATGAATAACACTGTGTCGGCCCCAACAGGGTACCGTAGTGTGTAATATATATATATGTACTCCAAGTATAGAGTAAAAACCCCAGCAGGGTGTGTGGTGGTGATGGTACTGTGGACTCCAGCAGAGTCTGATTATAAGGTGTGATTAAGATCCCAGCAGGATCTAAGCTGCCTAGTCAGGCAAAGGGTAATCGTACCAAAACAGTAATAGCAAAATACAGTAATAATATTGAGAATATAAATGACACCACACTATTGGGCTTTAGTATTTCTGGGCCTCACCCAGGATCACAGAGGTGGCCACAAGGCGACCTCCACAAGCAGCACAAAATAGGGCAGCACCCTTGTGGCGAAACCAACCTCGCCACTGGGCCCTGGAGAAGCCTGTTTGCTAGCCTCCTACCTACTGACTATGGCCCCTGGGTTATTTGGGGCATATTGTACTTTATATGGCGGCTACTGGCCCTTTAAGCACAGCGAATGGTATTTTATTGTACTGCTGCTGGCCCTTTAAGAACTGTCTGGGGACATATTGAGACTTTGGGTAACAATACCCTTTAAGACTATGGCCCCTGAAAACGTATGGACTTTTATTTGGTGTGTATGGCCCTTTAAGAACCGGCTGGGGACATCTTGTAACTTTGGTGAACAATGTCCCTTTAAGACTATGTCCCCAGACCTGTAAAATAACTGGTTCCTGGCTTTCCCCCACTTGGTTCAGTAAATAGGGCTTACTGAACCAAGTACCACACAGGCGGACCACCCAGAAGTTAAAGTGTGCAGGCAATTTACCTCCCAGGCTGTGAGGTTACTGCAGGTTAATTGCCGAGCGCTGGGTGGCCGCCATTCGGCAGCCGAACACGTGGCGGCGGCCATTTTGGTCATTCGAATGCGGTCAGCGGTGTATGTTAAAGATTCTGTGGAACTAAAATCGGCTACACATTCTGCCGAACACCGCTGACCCTTACCTTCTCCCATACGGAACTTGCAGCTCCAGAGACTAAGTCCCGTTCGAAATGGGACTTAGTCATTTTTTCGCATGAAATTGACCGACCGCACAGCCCAAATCTATGGAACTGTTTTGGGCAGGAAATTGTGCTTGCGGTCGGTCATAAAGGACTTCCAGCTAACTTTTGATCCACTGGAGGGATTTGGCTGATTTTTGGAAGTGTTTATGTTTGATGTATGCTGAGTCTGAATATGCAACTGAAATTGGATGTATGGTTTTAAAGTTACAGTGTGTATGTGAAAACTGTATTTTTATTGTATGTAATAATTGGTTTAACTGTTTATCTGAGGGGAGGGAATGTGTGGGTTGCACCAGATGTGTGATTGGTGATTTTATGCCTCCCCCTGGGTGTGGCCTGTAAGTGTACAAGTGTAATAAAAGCCAGGCTGGATGAGCCAGTCCAGAGTTCCTGTTTTACCCTCAAAGTGATGTGTCGTCTCATTATTGGGGGAAGGATTTAATGTATGCTGTTCCAGTTGACTGCTAGGAGTACAAGCCTATTCATATGGTTCCTATTCAATGGTCTACAGCATTCATACGCTTGGGAGAATTTAAAGGTTTCTCGGATTCGGTGATTGTGGTGTCTGCCAGAGTGCTTGGAGTCCTCAGGAAGCGCTAGGAGCATCCATTAACGGAGGTACTCAGTCGGGGTGCCAGGTGATCCGTTACAACCCTTAACAGGCACAGGGTTATGATCCCTTAAGTGCCTAGATACAGCAATTTATTTTTAGCAAAAAAGACTGACCTCTAGAGGTTAACCGGACTGTCTCTGGTCGCAGACTCGCCGAACTGAGTGGATACTCAAAATGGCGGCCGTAATCTCGCGAGGCGCGAGATTGCAAATGGCCGCCGCGAGAATGCCGGTGGGGGTGGGAGCCGCGCAATGACAGAGCCGACTAAGCGGCTGAAAGACTGGGATAGGGGATAAGGTGACCGACGGAGGAGGAAAAAGCGTCGTGCGGTCGAGTCCTCCCGCGGGCGGGAAGGAGGCTATGCGGCAGAGTCCTCCCGCGGGCGGGAAGGAGGCTATGCGGCCGGTTCTTCCCGCGGGCGGGAAGAAAAGGGGGCTGGGCGGGAGCCGAGCAGAGAATGAGATTACCTCATGAAGAAGTAAAATAAAGGCAAACGAGCAGGGTGGTTGCCAAGGGGAAGTCCCCCCAAACTACAAAATATAGAAATACAAATAATAGTCTTACAGGGTAAAATAACACCATGAACAGTGGGGAAAAGAATAAAAAATAAACTCTTAGTAACAATTTTTTACCAGAATAAGCAAATAAATGTATGAACGTTTTTCAAACAGTAGAGGTGACTACAAGCTTAAAATAATAATCCCCAACAAATAATAGTAATATGCATTAAAATCAATGAATTCAATATATATATATATAGACATATAAAAGGGGAGCTAAAAGCTCTGACCTGTCTGCGATGGAGCAGTAAAGAAAGAGGGGGAGGAGCCTAATTGTTGGGAACTTCCTACTCCCTATTGCATTTTTCATTGGTTAAATGTTTCACTTTCTTTACTGCTGTGGAGTTTAGTAAAGAGAGAAATGCAAAATAGGAAGCCTCCTGTCATGTGATAAAATTACAGTTATACCTCCAGATGCCTTACCAGCTACTACATGGAGATAAGAAAACTGGGTCAGTGTCATTCCATTTAGTGCTGTGTTCAAGGACTAGTTACACCAACTGATGTCTCTGTTTATTATTTGACCTGTCTTTGCCTTCTCAAGACTGTTGTTTCTCTATTACAATAGAACCGAAGTTCATCCAGCTAAGAAAAGAGTCCTAAAGCTCTCCCATGTAACTTTTACCAGCATACCTTATCAAAGTCAATTGGAATGGCTCAAACATGGAGCACAGGTCAAGTTAATGGCTTTCTGTTTGAAAATATCCGCACAATGCTAACCATTCCTTTTTTTTTGTTTTATGCATTAATGCTAGAATTTCCTCATTGTAAATACTGCTTAGAATACACACATTACATGGATTTAAATATCGTTAATGGGATCCAAAGTGACTATACCACCCCACCACCTGCGTGTTCAGGACAACGGCACCTTTAAAAGATCTAAATGCATAAGATGCAGCTTTCATTCACAATATCCTGCTATTTATTTATCAATATAGAATGTAAGCTTGATTGAGCAGGGTCCTCTGCAACCTATTGTTCCCGTAAGTTTATTTGTAATTGTCCTATTTATATAGAGGGAGGGGGGGGGAGGAGGGGGAGGGAGGGGGGGAAATCTTTCTTCACTCCAAAGAGGCAATTATTTCATGGGATCAACACTTTAAACAGTAACTTTAGCATCCATTCTCAATTCGCTACACTCTGATAGGTGTAACTGGCACAGAGAAAAGTCAATATCAGAGACACACATGCCCAGATACAATAGTGATAGTTGCCTTTGGTCTACAGTAGGGATAGCCTGAAGGTAGAACCCAGCAAAAAAATAAAAAATACAATAAAAAAATAAAGCATTGTGAGAGGTGTAGTTGAATAGCAGTTGTAAGTGTACTGTTTGGACACCCCAGCACTACAGTAAGCACAATCACACCAAATTGACATTTATTTTCTGCATTTGGAGTCTGTGAAAAGTTTGCCCCCTAGTGACAACATTTTAAAATTCTGCCTGTTTTTTTCACAATTGATTGCAATTTCATCCAATGCACTATTTTAGCATGCATTTGATATTAAGTGTGTTTTAATACAAATGTCAACAGCGTGATGTAGGGGACCCTATTCCTAACATATTCCCATGGAAGCAGAGCTTACGTTGTAGCAAGGGTTTATGGATTGGATACTATAGAAATCCCTCAATAGTGACCTTCAATCTGTGTAACCACATTATACATGGATCCTTCAGTCTATCTACTCTGTTAATATATAAAAATAAAGAACCCAATTAATTCAAGAAAGTGAATTGTCTGGAATTTAAATGGATTTCCAACATTAAATTGTTTTTGAATTACCGGTACCCAAAATTAACCGCAAGAGTCTTGGTGTAATGACGCAAAAACAAACTGTCATCCCAAAGAGGAATCGATTTTACACTAATTTAGAATGGTCAGATCAGTATAAATCATTTAAGCAAATAAGACATGTTGGTCTTTCCCACCTAATAGCGGTATAAATCGTATACTAAAAGACAAATCATTTGTAAACGTAATGAGAACATTTTATTCTTGGACAAAGGATTTTAGTTTACATCTGTAAATATGCCCATTTATGAACTCTCCAGGTAACCAAAAAGTAAGTGCTTGCCAAGAGACAGATAGAGAGATATTTTATATTATATTTTTCTTGCCATCCAAGATATCTGGTGTCTGGTGTCACAACTACTTAAAGTGGCTCCACCACCTCAAACTTTTATTTCTCCTATTGTTTCCTCCTCTTTTCTTCATTCCTGATCTATTTCTCTTTAAAAACACAAGACAAAGTAGGGACTATTTCATCTTGTGTGTTTGGCTATCTTGACAAAGGGTGAAGCTTAAGGCAAGATTCATCCTTTTTTGTCCGCTTGACAAAAGAAGGGAAGTTTGCCTTAAAGGACCACTCTAGGCACCCAGACCACTTCAGCTTAATGAAGTGGTCTGGGTGCCAGGTCCAGCTAGGGTTAACCCATTTTTTTTATAAACATAGCAGTTTCAGAGAAACTGCTATGTTTATTAATGGGTTAAGCCTTCCCCCAAATCCTCTATTGGCTGTCTCATTGTCAGCCGCTAGAGGCGCTTGCGTGATTCTCACTGTGAAAATCACAGTGAGAGCACGCAAGCGTCCATAGGAAAGCATTGATAATGCTTTCCTATGCGACCGGCTGAATGCGCGCGCAGCTCTTGCCGCGCGTGCGCATTCAGCCGACGGGGTGGAACGGAGGAGGATCGGAAGCAGAGATCTCCCCGCCCAGCGCTGGAAAAAGGTAAGTTTTACCCCTTTTCCCCTTTCCAGAGCCGGGCGGGAGGGGGACCCGGAAGGTGGGGGCACCCACAGGGCACTATAGTGCCAGGAAAACGAGTATGTTTTCCTGGCACTAGAGTGGTCCTTTAATGTACAACCTATTGTCACAATAGTCAGGCGTAGGAAAAATACACAACATAAAGTAGGAGTAAACCGACGCTGTACAGAGCTAGTCAGCTCCTTCCCAGCAAACTGTGCAGACACAGATGCAGTACGATACGGACAGGTTTACAGGTTAAGCACAGATTAAATACAGATTTACATTTATTCTTTGTGCAGACTTGTCACTTGAATAACAACAACAAATATGATGGGAGAGACACCAACACAACATAAACACATATGGCAATGTTCTTTTAGCATTACTGCCTCTTTACAATAGAGATCTCTGAAAATAATAACACATTGATAATAAACAGTCCTTACCTCTTCCAGCCTCACTATGTGAAATGGAAATCCGGTGTCTTCAAGAACATGCCGCACGTTGGAGACGGTTTCCTCTCGTTCCACCCAGCTCTGACCAGACACTGCTCCTTCTGCATTTACCAGAGAACACCAAAGTGGTTACTGCCCAATCATTAGTGAGAAGCCCCACATGCAATGCTCGTTAAGGGTGGAAAGGTAAAATTACCATCAATGAAGACGATCCCAGGGACAAAACGTAATTTTTTAGGAGCATCTCGACCCAAGCCCTGCAACAGAAAGTTACATAATGTCCATTATAGTGTTCGAAAAAAAATAAAAATAAATCACAGATCCTAACAGAGGCTAATTGAGAGCTTTTCAGGGACAATAGTCATCAAATCAGTAACCAGTGATCTAGAATTTAGGAATGAAGAACTTGGCACTATACCTCTTGCACCTGTTGGATCACTGCACTTGAAGACGGACCTCCTGAATATGCCAAGAGAACCTGAGAGATACAGAGCGGAAGACCAATGGTTTATAAAAAAACAAAAAAAAACAGAGTTTAACATTTACTCACGGAAATTCTAGCCTTCCAGTGGGTCTGATAGAAAGTGTCCAGGAATTCATTTTTTCTTCATTGGGACTCTATCAGTTCTAACAGTGAGGATTTATTAGAGAAACCCATCAAGGTATACTCTATGATTGTTATGGATATAATCATGGTATTAGCTGATGAGATGTATGTATTCATTTTATGTAAATGTTTAATAGAAGCAATTGTGTGTGGGGGGGCTATTTACAACTATTCACACATGATTTTGGGAGCCTGGAACTCTTTTCCAGGATGTCTAATGTCAATTCTGTGCATATTTTACGTCTGTCATCAGTGCACTCTGCACGCTGGCGACAGACATTCTCTACTTTTCCCTTGCAGGTAGAACCTATGAAGAAAATCTTGAGACTCCACTCCCTCCTTCACTGCATCCCTCCATCTTCCCTATCCGCACCCCAATTTATTTTTTTCCAACCCTTCCTCCCCACTCCATCTCCCTTCACTGGCTCAGAGTGTGTGCATGTGCTTGGAGCCAGTTAAATGGTTCAATCAAAGGCTACTCTACAAGAAGTCTTTGACTGAACCTCTGCCTGAATTCTGTGACGTCCCATGGAGCTCTCAGAACTCTGCCTGGTGATGGCTTAAGGAAAGTGACGACTTAAAAACCTTTTTAATCTTAAATGTTTGAATGTTTAGCCTCTCAAGTATAGCCTTAACCATAACTCACATTAGCTACTGAAGACGCTCTGGTTATAGAGAGGGGAATGAGAAATGGGCAAGCTTTCTTTGATACCTGAGCTTTCCCATTATAGTTCATTCACCTTCTAGAGCCAAAAAGGTGCAGCATTTATGATACACGAGATCGACCTTCCTTTTTTATTTCTCTCTTTTCTTTTAAGCATGCCTTTCACTAAGAACGGCCTCAGCGTAAGCGGAGAACTAACTGTAACTACACTCTAACAAATATAATCCAAGCTCTGCATTATCCCTGGTTTAATGCGTAGAATAGGTCAGGGGTTATACTGGAATGTATTTTGACATGCTAGCTTACTTTACGTCCATGCTAAAACAAGCAATATAACGAGGTTAAAACGTTTAGCATTTCTGTTCTGTTTTCTTTAATTACAACCTATTTTTATCCAAGCCTCTCTTGAAAATTAACGGTATAAGTACACAATAAGTTAGACTACACTTGTGACACTCTAGGTTACCCAAATATAGTTGTCTAGATATACCAGCGAAGTTACCTTTCAACCAAGTAACAGAATTACCTGTCGGTACCTACAAGGTACGCTGAAACAGACAAGTTATTTAGCAATCTGTTTATTGTAGTTCATTCATTACTGCCTAACTTATCACTATGCTCTTTAAAAAAAAAAAAAAAAAAAAAAAAATGTTGTGCCATTTCTCTCTGCCACTGTTTCACTCATATATGTTTCAATATAAATGCACGCTGTTGTGGCGTATGTAAATCGTATGTACTCACCTGCACACCAAAAATAAAGAATTAAAAAAAAAAAAAAAAAAAACCTTTTTAATAGTCTTTTTTTGGGGGTGGGAGGGACTAAAGAATAATGACCAATAGGGCATTTTCAAAGAAAACAAAAAGGGTTGGTGTAACCGTTTCGTTCACAAAATTCGGAGTTTTGTAAATAACCCTGAAAGAGTATAAAGTTTCCTTATACACTGTGTGTTCCTTTGAAAACACCATTTTCTCTCAAATAACATAGAACGTGCTACTTGCTGCAACTGTGTAACAAAGTTTTAACTTTGTGCCTGTTTTATGCTCCGTTTATTGCAGATTCATTCATGTCACAATATTAGCATGCATTTGATATTAAGTGTGTTTTATTTTTTATATTTTTGTATAAGTTCTAATCTAGCAGAAGAACCACTCAGCACCACTTGGTCACTACTCATCATTTCCCAGGGCCAATTATGGTGGATCTGGCACTGCTACTTATTTATTATTTTTAAGGCTGTGCTGTATTCACCACAACCTCTAAAGTAACCCCATGCCCTCTGCCTCTCATCCAGCTCTGTACCTTCTCTCCTGGATATACTACTCTGTTCTTGCCCAGCGTAGCCCGGAACTTGTGCACAAAGTATTCCTTGAAGCAGGATCTAAAATGAAATGAGCAGAGGATACATTGTATATGCAAAATATTGGAACACACCAAAAAAATGTATACGTATAGATTTACATTGCATAGTTTTAAAGCGTCATTGTCATGGCTGCATCTAATTATTCTTATTTATTTTTTTTTTTTTGAGTTTTGCTTTGCATAAATTCCACATTTTTTATTTTACTATATATATATATATATATATATATATAAAACACTGAGGTGCTGTGTAATACACTAGAGTTTTCTTTTTTTTTTTTTAATTCTTTATTTTTGTAGTGCTTAGATTGACAGACATGCTTATATCGCCACGACAGCAGATACAAGTCGATGGCATAACAAAGAATAAACAGTTTCATGGCGAACATTGACAGCACAATTTTTTAAAAGGAGACAGGCTAGATATAAATGTCTACAACATTAGTTTCAGTCAGGCTGATAGTTACGAAAAAGGTAGGATAGACATTTCAGTTAACGTCAGGAGCTTATAAGGTTTAACAGCTTTAAAACAAAATTTCACTATAGAGGCAGTCTAAGTTATGCTAATAAAACACGATAACAAAACCCGTTAATAAAACCTGTCACTGATTAGGTTTATAGGCAAACAAGATATGTATAGGCATATAAGAAGGTTTCTGTCTAACCTGCGTGTTGGTTAGGAAGCGTACATATGTAATTTGTGTCAAGCAGGAGCATGTCTTATATGCGCTATACTATAGACCATACTACTCCTGTTCTGCGCTTTCTAATAAAGGTGATGCCTGTGAATTTAGTTCCCTGCTTGCAAAAGAATTATTTGGAGTGTGGCGTGTGATTGCTGCAATGGGTATTAGGGTACAATATAGGTCATTGTGATCAGTGTCGCTTGTGAGGATGGTTATACCGCTAAGCATAACGCTACCGAAGTGCTCGGTGTATGTGTAGACCGTACAAGGCGGGTGTTCTAGTGTAGCATGAGATCTCATAACAATATATAGAACTTAACACGTAAGACATCCTCTTATTTATTTTTTTTTAACTACCCTCCTTCACTACATTTTATTATCCCCTTAGTCATCCCCAAAAGCCTCTAGGTCCTGCATTCCAACTTTTTTTTACCTTTATATTTTCTTGCCTTGATCTACAGTGAGGGAAAAAAGTATTTGATCCCCTGCTGATTTTGAACGTTTGCCCACTGGCAAAGAAATGATCAGTCTATAATTTTAATGGTAGGTGTATTTTAACAGTGAGAGACAGAATAACAACAACAACAACAAAAATCCAGAAAAACACATAACAAAAAAAGTTATAAACTGATTTGCATGTCAATGAGTGAAATAAGTATTTGATCCCTTCGACTTAGTACTTGGTGGCAAAACCCTTGTTGGCAAATCACAAAGGTCAGACGTTTCTTGGTAGTTGGCCACCAGGTTTGCACACATCTCAGGAGAGATTTTGTCCCACTCCTCTTTGCAGATCCTCTCCAAGTCATTAAGGTTTGGTCATACCCTAAGTTCCATCCACAGATTTTCTATGGGATTAAGGTCTGGAGACTGGCTAGGCCACTCCAGGACCTTAATGTGCTTCTTCTTGAGCCAATGTTTTGTTGCCTTCACTGTGTGTTTTGGGTTATTGTCATGCTGGAATACCCATCCACAACCCATTTTCAATGCCCTGACTGAGTGGAGGAGTTTATCACCAAGATTTGACGGTACATGGACCGGTCCATCGTCCCTCTAAAACGGTGCTGTTGTCCTGTCCCCTTAACAGAAAAACACACCCAAAGCATAATGTTTCCACCTCCATGTTTGATGGTGGGGATGATGTTCTTGGGGTCATAGGCAGTGCTCCTCCTCCAAACAAGGCGAGTTGAGTTAATGACAAAGAGCTTGATTTTGGTCTCATCTGACCACAACACTTTCACCCAGTTCTCCTCTGAATCATTCAGATGTTCATTGGCAAACTTCAGACGGGCCTGTACATGTGCTTTCTTGAGCAGGGGGACCTTGTGGGCGCTGCAGGATTTCAGTCCTTCACGGCGTAGTGTGTTACCAATTGTTTTCTTAATGACTATGAGATCATTAACAAGATTCTCCCGTGTAGTTCTGGGCTGATTCCTCACCGTTCTCATGATCAATGAAACTCCACAAGGTGAGATCTTGCATGGAGCACCAGACCAAGGGAGACTGACAGCTATTTTGCGTTTCATTCATTTGCGAATAATCGCACCAACTAGAAGTAGATGTGGGCCCTGCGGGACACATCATCTGCCCACACTAGATAGCACTGTGAAATTCCCATGCATGTCCAATTGCAGACTTGGGCAATTGCTTTTGTCTGAAATTAGGATGGGAAATTCGGCTATTGGTTCATGAATAGAAATTACAAAGAGCGACCAAAGATAGAATTGCAATTCAGTCTTTGTTCGTTTGCTAATTACAAGGAGGGAGCTACTGGCTCACGGCTCCCTTCTTGTA
Organism: Pelobates fuscus; assembly: GCF_036172605.1. Classification (NCBI taxonomy): domain Eukaryota; kingdom Metazoa; phylum Chordata; class Amphibia; order Anura; family Pelobatidae; genus Pelobates; species Pelobates fuscus. The sequence continues at coordinate 23,400,740 of NC_086328.1, forward strand.
AAATAGAACAATAGAAGCGTCAGGGAGCTGTGCTCCCCGCTACTTCCTAAACCCCCTCCCCATGCTTCCCCCAATATACGGGGGTCAATATGACCCCCATATTAGCATTAGGGAGGTTAAAATCTCCCTTCGGCCTCTACTCGCGGTGCCGTCATGTATACTAAACAGTGAGCCAGTGGCTGCTCACTATTGTTAAATAAATAAATAAACCCTCCCCCATCCAATAAAGTGAAACCTGTTCCCAAACCCCCTAGTAACCTCCCTCCGGTGAATAGGGGTCCCCTTCATGGGATGGCTGGAGGTTTTTTTTGTTTTTGTTTTTTTCTTACACAGCAGAAGGGAGATTTTAAACTCCTGTATATACAAATACTAAGCAATTTTTACTTGGTATTAGTAAAGTTGGCTGAAAGACCAATTTTGATCTTTCCGCTTATTAGGAGATAGCTCCCTAATCCTTGTTGGTATTAGGGGGTTATCTACTAAACTGCTGCAAGATGCAGCGAAGCCACGGATCGGAATTTTACTCTCTGAAAATATTGCCTGAATTTTGTCCTAACACAAATTAACAAACTGTACTCATTCTGTTAGGACAAAATGCGATCATTTCACCGGCGTCCTAGTCTAAATGATAGAACGTTCGGGAATGGGGAATAGAGATCATGCGATAACATAGAGGAAATGTGCCACTCTTTGACCACAGTAAATGAAGCGGATTTAAGCTCCTCGTGTCAGAAAATGTCAGGTATAGTAAATATACATGGGGTAAAGTAGTCCCTACTTTATCTCATGTTTTAAAGAAAGCTAGATCAGAAAGGAAGAAAAAAATAAAACAGATTCTGAGAGAGGAAGTCGAGAGGAAACTATAGGAGAAAGGTAACTTCAGCATGACAGTGGCGCTTTAATCTATGGTAAGGTACTTTTACTTTATTTGTATTTTTTATTATTTTAATAACGATAAGACTAAAACTCATCCAACATACTGACCACTGTAATGCATACTGGAAAACTGTGCATTATTACAGGAAATAACTGCACAGATGCAATCACCATCCTTGCACTATAGGAAAAACCAAAGTAAAGAAAATGTTACTTGCGCTTTCTCCTTAATCCCTATGTATATTTAGACAAATGGAGGTCATTTAGTTGCTCCAATGGCCATTGGAGGTAAGGCCCGCCTGCCAACGTCAAGGCAGACCCCCCTAAGCGGGTCCTAACACTGACCCTTCAGCCTGCTTCCTTGAGCTTCTGGCAAAAATATCTCTAATGAGACAGAAAGGGGTATTTTTTTATATACACCCCTATACTATACTGAAAACATAACCTCCCCATTAGTGTGTGCCTTCATGCCATCCCACAGCCCCAGGTCATAATCTCTTGCTTCATGGCCATCACATGAAATGTTCTGCCATTCAGTATGTAGAATTCAAATGCTGCAGGATTCACAACTGATTTCCTTCCTGCTGCATTTGAAATCTAGTACAAGGCAACGCATTTGGTATACTGCCCATCAATGTGCAAGTTATATTTGGTTATTATGTATTTAGTTCAGAACCTTTGTTATGATACCATATCTTCTGCTAAACTACGATAGTATCAGCAAAAAAATGCAGAAGCCACAAGTTACCCAAAAACTGCAAAACTACACACTTTTATCCATGCAGGACGCCACAAATAACAGTAAAGATCTTACTTGCAAAAGGCATCTCCTACTCGAATGATCAGAACAGCAGAACCTTCCTTGCACTTCATGCATTTTTGACCCAGCCTGAACAACAGAAGCACAGCAATGACAATAGGCAATATCAGTGGCTTATTTTACGTTTTTTTAATAGGAAGAGAACAAGTAACCTACATCAATCTATAATTTTCGCTTACACATGTGTGTATGTATACTTAATAAAAAAACAGCACTCCAGGGACTTTGTAGCCAAATACTGCAACTTGTTTATTGTCAATGTTTCTGTTAGACAATGGTAACCTTTCTTTGTACTGAAGAAGGTTGGCATTGTCTAACTGAAACGTTGAGAATAAACAAGTTGCAGTATTTGGCTACAAAGTACCTGTAGTCGTCTTAATGCTTAACGTTGCACCAGGCAGAAAAACAGTGAAGTCCTCGAGTGCAAGATTTGAGTGGTTTTATATATATATCACACATTTTAAAACGATAATACATTTCGATAAGGGTTTTCATGATTTAAAATATCTAAAACACTTATAACAATGTTTAGAATGGGTTAGAAAGACCTGTGGTAAAGAATGGAATGTAAGTAAACGATAAGGACAACAATAAGCAAACTGTGCATTGTGGTGAAGTGATGGTGAAACAATTTTAATCTATTTAAACACACAATGGGAATCCCTGGCTAGTGGTGCAAGCGCTGCTTTACACCCTCAGAAGACCGAAGTGTCTTTAACCCCTTAAGGACACATGACATGTCTGACATGCCACTAGAGGCTGGATTAACCCTAAAGTTTCTCTGAAACTGCTATGTTTACAGCAGAAAGGGTTAATCCTAGGTGGACCTAGCACCCAGACCACTTCAATAAGCTGAAGTGGTCTGGGTGCCTATAGTGGTCCTTTAAGGGTTGTGGTTGATCAGTTTGCTATAGTTGTAGTGTGTGGACAGAGTGGAGGGTAACATTGAGTGCCAGGATGTTGTTTGTCAGCTGCCGTCTATATTTTGGGTCCTTCTGCTAGGACCAAGTTCATCTGCCAAGCCCTAAACTAGAATAATAGGACCTGCGTTTAAACTCTTAATAATACTGAGAGAAATACAAAGGGCTGCTTTAGGTGCACTGAGACATGGGCAGTTTATTTCTCTCAGAATCCTTGTCTCTCCTCACCTCTTCTCCCTTTCCCGCAGATCCCCGCTGTAATCGTCTTCTACTTCACACATGGCTGCAAATCACCCACAATCAACGTGCCTGACAGCCCCAGACAGCTGCTTCCGGCGCACACTAACTACGTCATGTACACAGACCAGGCACACACTTGTGACGTCAAATGATGACGTGAATTCTAGGTTACTATTGCTGTATTCACAATAACTGAAATGTGTGAAAACGAATGTCCTAAGCAATGGCTTCCAAATCAGTAAGAAGGCATTTCACAATGAAAATACATTAGCAGTCCAGTGCTAATTACAGGGTGTACTTCTGCTATCTGCCCTGCACTAGAATAGAATACCCCACATTATCTGCCCTGCACTAGAATAGAATACCCCACATTATCTGCCCTGGACTAGAATAGAATACCCCACATTATCTGCCCTGCACTAGAATAGAATACCCCACATTATCTCCCCTGTGCTAGAATACCCCACACTATTCTACCATCTGCCCTGCACTAGTATAGAATACCCCACACTATCTGCCCTGTGCTAAAATAGAATACCCCACACTATCTGCCCTGCACTAGAATAGAATACCCCAACCATCTGCCCTGCACTAGTATAGAATACCCCTACCATCTGCCCTGCACCAGTATAGAATACCCCACACTATCTGCCCTGCACTAGAATAGAATACTCCTACCATCTGCCCTGCACCAGTATAGAATACCCCACACTATCTGCCCTGCACTAGTATAGAATACCCCACACTATCTGCCCTGCACTAGAATAGAATACCCCACACTATCTGCCCTGTGCTAAAATACCCCTACCATTTGCCCTGCACCAGTATAGAATACCCCTACCATCTGCCCTGCACTAGAATAGAATACCCCACACTATCTGCCCTGTGCTAGAATACCCCTACCATCTGCCCTGCACCAGTATAGAATTCCCCTACCATCTGCCCTGTGCTAAAATACCCCTACCATCTGCCCTGCACTAGTATAGAATACCCCACACTATCTGCCCTGCCCTGCCCTGCACTAGTATAGAATACCCCTACCATCTGCCCTGCACTAAAATAGAATACCCCACACTATCTGCTCTGCACTAGAATAGAATACCCCACACTATCTGCCCTGTGCTAAAATACCCCTACCATTTGCCCTGCACCAGTATAAAATACTCCTACCATCTGCCCTGTGCTAAAATACCCCTACCATCTGCCCTGCACTAGAATAGAATACCCCACACTATCTGCCCTGTGCTAAAATACCCCTACCATCTGCCCTGCACCAGTATAGAATACCCCTACCATCTGCCCTGTGCTAGAATACCCCTACCATCTGCCCTGCACTAGTATAGAATACCCCACACTATCTGCCCTGCCCTGCACTAGTATAGAATACCCCTACCATCTGCCCTGCACTAAAATAGAATAACCCACACTATCTGCCCTGCACTAGAATAGAATACCCCACACTATCTGCCCTGTGCTAAAATACCCCTACCATTTGCCCTGCACCAGTATAGAATACCCCACACTATCTGCCCTGCACTAGTATAGAATACCCCACACTATCTGCCCTGCACTAGAATAGAATACCCCTACCATCTGCCCTGCACTAGTATAGAATATCCCACACTGCCTGCCCTGCCCTGCACTAGTATAGAATACCCCCACACTATCTGCCCTGCACTAGTATAGAATACCCCCACACTATCTGCCCTGCGCTAGAATAGAATACCCCACACTATCTGCTCTGCACTAGTAAATAATACCCCACACTGCCTGCCCTGCACTAGTATAGAATACCCCACACTATCTGCCCTGCACTAGAATAGAATATCCCACACTATCTGCTCTGCACTAGTAAATAATACCCGTACCATCTGCCCTGCACTAGAATACCCCACACTGCCTGCCCTGCACTAGTATAGAATACCCCCACACTATCTGCCCTGCACTAGAATAGAATACCCCACACTATCTGCCCTGCACTAGAATAGAATACCCCTACCATCTGCCCTGCACTAGAATAGAATACCCCACACCGTCTGCCCTGCACTAGAATAGAATACCCCACACTATCTGCCCTGCACTAGTATAGAATACCCAAAACCATCTGCCCTGCACTAGTATAGAATACCCAAAACCATCTGCCCTGCACTAGTATAGAATACCCCACACTATCTGCCCTGCCCTGCACTAGTATAGAATACCCCACACTATCTGCCCTACACTAGTATAGAATACCCCTACCATCTGCTCTGCACTAGTATAGAATACCCCACACTATCTGCCCTGCACTAGTATAGAATACCCCACACCATCTGCCCTGCAATAGTATAGAATACCCCACACTGCCTGCCCTGCACTAGTATAGAATACCCCATAATATACATATCCCTATTATCTGCCTGCACTAGCATAAAATACAATTACCATTCAGTTCCAGCTCAATGGTAGCACAGTATATACCTATTCTATCTGCCGAGCAATAAAATACTCCTTCACTGCTTCATGGCAGAGTACCATAGCCACTTCATCTATTGTAGGAGAAAATACTGCCTCCCGACAGCACTGTACCATTAGCATCTATTCTACCTACTCTTGTCACATTGGCAGCACAGAATCCCTGCCAACTTCCTCCCTAGAATAAATATACAGGGTTATTCAGCAAAGTTAGAATTCAACGTGAAATTCAAATTTAAGGTGAAACTAGCCGAGCTGGAAGCATTTTCTCACTCACATATGCTTCTGTTCGGCTTCTCTGGCCTTAAAATTCATTTTGAATTCTCACTTTAATGAAAAACCCTTAGAGTCCTCATACTCTTTTCTTTACTGTTAAATTAATGCTACCGCTTTTCCTGTTCTAGGAGAAACTCCCACCCTGCCAGCACCGTACTAGAGCTCTTGTCTAAATCTAGAATTAATACACTCATGCTCTCTTTCCCGATTTGAAGGATTATACGCTACCACTTCTTCTGCTCTAGAATACATTTAAAAAAAAAAAATCCTGATCTCATCCTATCAGCATGGTACCACAATCAATCATCATTGTCTAGAACAGCGGTTCCTAAACTGTGTGCTGCGGCACCCCAGACATGCACACAGGGGTGCCGCAGAATGTTTCCCCGATGCTATGATTATAGCACCAGGGAAACATTACTGCTGAACAGGGACCTGGTCGAGTGCCACGGTCCTTTAAGACTGTGACCGGGCCCCTGTTATGTCGGCCGGCTCACCACCTCTACATCAACGTTTCGACCCTTGAGAAAGACCCTGAAGGGTTGAAACGTTGATGTAGAAGTGGTGATTTTTTTAAAATACATTTTAAAATCCAAAAGAGTTCTCCTGTTCTCATTTTTGTTTATACTTGTATGCATCTGTGTATGTATGTATGTGCATACATCCAAGCAGTCAAACACCAGCACAACATACAAGCACACTCCTGCATCTAACACAAATATTACACACAAACACACCCCTGCATTACATACAAAATATAATATTCTATAATAATAATATACAAACAAATACTTCACACAAATGTACATCCACATTTAAAAGTGAACATTACATTCAGACACACCCCTGCAATCAAACACAAACATCACATTAAAACACAATAAATGTATACAAGCACCCCTTCAAACACCAACACTGTACATTACACTATAGCGTATAACGCCAGCAAATGTGGCAATGCTGTACAGATATACAACCTAGACATTTTGACTTGGGGTGCCTTGGAAAAATGCTAAAATATTAAATTTGGGAACAACTGGTCTAGAATAAGATAATACTACTGTAGTCCTCAGGGGTATCATCGTATCATTACCACCTGTTCTGCTTTTAAACATAGTACACAGCTTACCTTATGATAGGACCCCGCACAGGTCTCAAACAATAATCTCTAATTGAGTCAAACATACCCATATTTTCTAACCTACATTACAATAACATTTATATGTAATACTAGCGCTATTACCAACCTCTAAAGGAACATTTCAGGAACCATAACAACTTCATCGGACACGTCAATAAGGAAATCTCACACTTGGCGCTGCTGACGCACTCAGCCTATCACTAGCTTCCCATTCGTAAAACTTTGTGAGAAGGTATGGACAATTTTGTGAATAGAAAGCTTGTGACACTATCACCTGATCAGTGGTGCACCTTCCAAGGCTTCCTGATTGGCAGTGGTGCTGCCCCTTCCAAGGCTTGAAGCCTTGGACGTCGCTGGAAGCTAGCAGGCAGAGTGGATGGGTGCCATCTTCATAACTTTGGGTAAAACAGTTTGTAAAGGGTTTAATCATTTAAATTAAAATTGCGCCCAGGACCTCCTGGCACAATAACAACTTCATTGAGAGGTTGCTGTGGTGCCTGGAGTGTTCCTTTAAGTATCATTGTACAGGCAGACCAGAAAACATGTTCTTCAGTGGAAATAATATTCCTGTGAAAGTGTAAGTCAGTATTTCATTTAAAAACAGCGGCAACACTACTTGAATAATACAACACAAACTGTTCTTACTGGAAGCAGAACATTACTACAATAAAGAACATTAACTGCCCCACAGACCAACAGACCATTACCCCCAACATCATCTCAGGAAAAGGGAATTCCCATCATCGGATGCCTGAGTCATGTAGTTCCAAGAGCCAAAAGCCGTTTTTTGTGGGTTTTTTTGCCTTTAGCCCTGCTGCAGACTAGCAACAGATCTTCTAAAGGGAAGCCTGTGGGTTTAGTGCAGGGGCTGGAAGCATGAGGTCTGCACCTAGGGCACATGCAGACCACAGAAATCGCTTGCAGTCTCAGACCTCACTGAGTCAGTTGTGGGCTGAGAATACCAACGGCTGCACTGTGACTCACTCACCAGGGCCACGTGTGGTCTGCACCCCACTCAACCAGCTGGGAGCTTAACCCATGTTGGACCATCAGAGAAACGAGCACTAAAACATACATGTGGGTATGCCATCTGGTTCATATTTGCCAGTATGACACGCAGCCTTGCAAGATCGCAAACTAGGGCAACCCATGAGACAAGAACTGTTGCCAAAGCATTTTTACCCAGTAAGCAGTCAAACCATTTGAGAACAGTTTGGCAACTTACCTGTGGTCCAGTGGGTGATAGTCGCCCATTCTGGAACAAGAAGGTTGTACAAGGAGCTTCTGTTAGCTCAACTAAGCCAAGTCGTGCCGTGCAATGCCAGATCATTGGCAGAGAGCAACAATTGAGCGCTCTCATTCAGTGAGTGTCTCCTTGCACCACATGGCTTAGCTAAGCGCAGGGAGCGTCTGGGTAGTGAGGAGGCGGCAGAATGGCCTTATGTAATTTGTCAAACCGTTCTCTAGCGGTATGATTATTTACCCTGGGACGGTGCCCTGACACCACAAACACTGCAACAGGCTGTAGTAGTTGTGGTGCATGGGGTGTTTTACTTTGTTTTTTTCCTTTTAAATCTAAATGGCAAAATGTAGGCGTACAAATGATGTGATAGAGCTATAGTCACAAGCTATGGGATAAAACCTTCTTTTCCTACTTATGTCACAATAATTGTGTAATGTTCCCAATAATTTGGAGTTTATTCACTAAACACCGAATTGTGGTGAATTGAAATCTAAATACCAGCCTTTAAGCTAAAATAGTTGATTTGAAGACATTCCATCCCCACTCATCTATAGCCACGTTTCGGCGTCGGTTTACTAACAATAACTCTGCCCTGCCCTTACTCAAAATGGCGGCAGCTGCTTCATTAGACATTTTAATTTTCACTCTTAAATCACGTTTTTTATGCTACAGTAAGAAAGAACAAAAAAACAGGCCAGCCTCGCTGGCCCTATCCACCCGTCCACCATAAATGAGTGCAGGCAGCGAGCGTAAAAAAAAAACAAAAAAAACCCAGCAAGGTCTCCATGGCGACTGCCCGTCGCGCTGGTGACGTCACGCCCCTGGTCGCGGCGGCGATGACGCGCTATGTTTATGTCCTGCAGCCGTTGAGGTGACGGTGCTGCCGCGGCCATGGCCATGTTTCGCAGCCTGGTGTCGTCCTCTCAGCACCGGCAGCATCACCCGCACCAGCCCCCGGCCGCCCCGGCCTCCGCCGACAGCCTGGAGGCCCAGTACGGCTGCCCCATCTGCCTGGAGGTCTACTACAAGCCCGTGGCCATTGGCAGCTGCGGACACACGTGAGTCACCGGGGGAGAGGGGGCCGAAACGTGAGCCACCGTGGCAGAGGGGGCCGAAGCGTTAGTCACCGGGGGCGAGGGGGGGCGAAACATGAGTCACCGGGGGAGGGGGGGCCGAAACGTGAGCCACCGGGGGCGAGGGGGGCCGAAACGTGAGCCACCGGGGGCGAGGGGGGCCGAAACGTGAGCCACCGGGGGCGAGGGGGGCCGAAACGTGAGCCACCGGAGCGAGGGGGGGCCTAAACGTGAGCCACAGGTATAGGGATACTCATAAATGGGGGGCCTCACAGCTGCTGATCCCTTCCTCTCCCATGGGTAACCACAACCACTTCAGCTGCTGGAGGACATCGATTCCCCGGGTGCTGGGCGTGCTGAGAGTCGCAGTCCATACCTACTTGAGTGGCCAATCTACAGATACTGACCAGGGGTAGGCAACCTCCAGCTGTTGTGGACTACACCTCCCTTGATGCTTTTCCAGTATTAAGACTGGACATGCATCCCATTGTACAGCGCTACAGAATTTGATGGTGCTATATAATTAATAATAATTATGGAAAATGTAGTCTACAACATCTGAAGTGCCCAAGGTTGCCTACCCCTGCTCTAGACTAGAAGCTCGTTTAACCCCTTAAGGACACATGACGTGTGACATGTCATGATTCCCTTTTATTCCAGAAGTTTGGTCCTAAAGGGGTTAAGCAAGGTCCTAATCAACCTATTGTAACATTTTTGTAAATATCTAATTTTCTTATGAAATGTAACCCTTTTTTATAATATTGTAAAACAATGCGGAAAACTTTGGCGCTATATAAATGCCAAAAATAATAATAATAATCTGTGTTTATTTAGGACTCTAGACAGAACCCTACATTCACTGTCATTGGCTATCCACCCTACAGCTCCCTAATATTTGAGATCTTTTTCCAACTTGGGTCTGTTCATATAATGCAATTGTTGTAGCCTCAGACTGGCCGGTTTTGCTATTTTATGTTGAGTTTAGAACAGGCAGATCACATTCATCATGTGCCTGGCGACTGTCCACAGTAAATAGTTGACTTTAGCCATTTCCAAGGTAACTGAGACAACTGCCACTTAAAAGAGTCTAATTATCACTATCAATGCAATGATAATTAGCATTTAGTGCTTTATCTGGCATATTATATCTATGTACTTTTCAACCAAGTTTACTTATTAAACAAGCTTCAGCACTAGGATGCTGGTCAGCGGCTAGTGCCTTCATCCTTTGCTGCATCTCTACATGCATAACTCCTATTTTCCCAGTTCTCTAGTAATGATGTATTTAGCACCAACTGAACATTTCTCCACAAACTATTTGTCCATTAGTGTTCCCCAAATAATTTGTAGTGGGTGTCCAGATGAAATTTGAGAAATCACTAGTTTATTTGTTATGAGACAAAAATGGGTACATCCATTGAGGTCTGTATTTTGCAGCCTAAAAAGTGAAACGTCAAAATGTTTTAATAGCTACTTGTCATATAGGATTTGCTTAGCCTTGTTACTGGGGGGGGGAAACAAATCTCCACCTCTTATTCATCCAATGTACATCTTAACTTTATTGTTTATTTCCCATTCGTTGGAAACTGTAGTTAACCCCTTAAGGACAGAGCTTCAGAAGCTTGTCTTTCACTTAATGACAACGGCATTTTTTGCTATTTGCGTTCAACTGCAATTTTCTTTTTACTAATTCATTGCACCGACACATATTATATACCGTTTTTTAAAGGACAGAAAGGGCTTTAAGTTGATGTAACACATATATATATAAATGCTTATTTATTATTAAAAAAATACAGAAATATGCAAAAAAATGAATTTTTGTGTGTTTTTTTACAGTTTTTTGCAATAATAATGTGTACATAATTAGTGCAGGTTAAGGAAAGTAATTAAAAATAAATTCATTTAGTTGTTCTGAATTACAGAATATATAATGTGTCTGGGATTTTAAGTTTTTTTTGGTAGTTACAGGTCACAAAGCACAAGGAGTAAAATACACTTTTTATGTGGAGCGATTTTAGAATTTGGTATGTTTGTCTTGTAAGCTTAATAGCCATAAAAGAAAACAAAATTGCCACACAAAAGTATATATTTATATAAAGTAGACACCACAGGCTATTTACCTAAGGTTGTTTTGACACTTTCTACGTAGCCATTTTACCGCCAACCTCTGCTAAATATTGGAGTAAAATTGTGTTTTTTGGGGGTTTTCGCACACAAACTTATAACAAAGAACTTCTCATGTGTATTTTGTAAAGTTGGTGTGTGCTATTCCTGTACAAAGTTTTATTATGTGTTCAGTTACTTCTGCTGAGTACAACGGTACCCCCATTGTATGTCTTTGGCACTATTTCGTGAAGCTACAGTGCCATATAGGAGACCTGTCCTTTTCAGTATTCACAATAGAATTTTGAGAGACGGATTTAATGAGCCATTATTGGGGTATTATAACAGTTTGACTGTGCATATTGTGCCTTAACATGCCCCCATTTTTTTACCATTACATGCCAAAGTATGTGGTAAAAAATAATTTTGTGCATTTTTTACATACGGATTGCATTTTTGCTGGGCATTTTGTATATTTCATATGTGCCACTAAGTTCAAACCCCCCAAATTATGCTCAGCTAAGTCTTCTGAGTAAAAGGACACCCCCATTGTATGTCTATGGCACTATTTCGTGAAGCTACAGTGCCATACAGGAGGCCTGTCCTATTCAGTATTCACAGTAGAATTTTGAGAGACGGATTTAATGAGCCTATGCTTCCATTTGGGGTATTATAACAGTTTGACTGTTCAAAAAAAACCCACAAAGGCCTACCATTTGTAAAAGTAGACACTCCAGGGTATCTCATAAGGTGCATATTGTGCCTTAACATGCCCCCATTTTTTCACCAATAGATGCCAAAGTATGTGGTAAAAAATAATTTTGTGCGTTTTTTACATATGGATTCCATTTGTGCTGGGCATTTTGTATATTTCACATGTGCCACTAAGTTCAAACCCCCCAAATTATGTTCAGCTAAGTCTTCTGAGTAAAATGACACCCCCATTGTATGTCTTTGGCACTAGTTCGTGAAGCTACAGTGCCATATAGGAGACCTGTCCTTTTCAGTACTCATAGTAGAATTTTGAGAGACGGATTTAATGAGCCTATGCTTCCATTTGGGGTATTATAACAGTTTGACTGTTCAAAAAAAAACCACAAAGGCCTACCATTTGTAAAAGTAGACACTCCAGGGTATCTCATAAGGTGCATATTGTGCCTTAACATGCCCCCATTTTTTCACCAATAGATGCCAAAGTATGTGGTATAAAATTATTTTGTGCGTTTTTTACATATGGACTGCATTTGTGCTGGGCATTTTGTATATTTCACATGTGCCACTAAGTTCATACCCCCCAAATTATGTTCAGCTAAGTCTTCTGAGTAAAATGACACCCCTATTGTATGTCTTTGGGACTATTTTGTGAAGCTACAGTGCTATATAGGAGACCAAGCCATATCAGTTTTTACCGAACTTTGAATTTTGACGCTGGGCCTATGTGCAATTTCCAAGCATCTTAGCAGGTTTTAAATTCAAACTACCCCACAAAGGCCTACCATTTCTTAACCCCTTAAGGACACATGACATGTCTGACACGTCATAATCCCCTTTTATTCCAGAAGTTTGGTCCTTAAGGGGTTAAAGTAGACACCCCAGGGTATTTCAAAAGGTATATTCTAAACCTTAGTGTAGGATAATTTTTTTTGTTAGTTTGTACCAAGTCTCGTTGCAATTAGCATTTTTGTCTGCCTTTTTGACACACACTTGGAGATGTTACTGTATATTCTGCTATCCTTATGTGTGCTATGGCAGTATAACACCCAATATGTTGCTCAGCTATGTCATCTTAGTGCAACGATACCCACATGTGTACCTTTTTCATGGTTATGTGGATGTTGAAGGGGCACATTGGAGACCATGTCATATGAGTTTTTACCAAACTTAGAATTTTGACGCTGGGCCTATGTGCAATTTCCAAGCATCTTAGCAGGTATTAAATTCAAACTACCCCACAAAGGCCTACCATTTCTTAAAGTAGACACCCCAGGGTATTTCAAAAGGTATATTCTAAACCTTAGTGTAGGATCATTTTTTTGTTAGTTTGTACCAAGTCTAGTTGCAATTAGCATTTTTTCTGCCTTTTTGACACACACTTGGAGATGTTACTGTATATTTTGCTATCCTTATGTGTGCTACGGCAGTATAACACCTAATTGTTGCTCAGCTATGTCATCTTAGTGCAATGATACCCCCATATACAGAATAGTTGGGGTAAACTTATCCGGGGGTAGTACACAGTCATCTGCGTCCCGGGCAAAGCTGTCATGGATTCCGAAACCAAAACACAGACAGACCACAAAGAGAGAGAACACAGAGAGAGAAACTTGTAATACCGGTCCTTAAAATGGCCGGGCTATACAAGCAGAGAATTGTCAAGGTACAAGCCGAGGTCAAAGGAGTAAAGAGAAACGGAACAACGATAGGACAAGCCGAGGTCAAGGATCAGAGAAGACAGGATAAACGGTAGACAAAGCCAAGATTCGGTAACCAATCAGACAGATGACTAAAAATCACACCCCAAAACTGGTCTACTTATTCGGCCTGGGTGTGAAAATTTTTAAAACAATGGCCAATACATAGGCCGGGCTGAGAGGGGCAATCAGGGCAGTAATAGCTGGTCTCAACTCTTACGCCCCTCTTGTAACACACCCTGCACCTTTTCTGGGGGTTTTGTTTTTTAGGGGTTGGTGGAATCTTAAAGCAGAAGTGACCTGCCTCCATTCTTCTGCTAGGCTCCACTGATGGTCTCCTTGTGTGGCATTCTAGCAGCTTAGAAATTATCTCAAACTGGAAAGAAAGAAAAGTGCTTTTCAGCCCAGCATTTGCCTTTTTAAAAATAACAAAGGCATTGTGGATTGCATCTGCAAAAGGTATATGCCCACTTTTTTATACCATGCCCTGGTCTTTCTCATGATCAAATATGGCTGCATCAGTTGATCGGACAGGTCAACGCCCCCCATATGCCGATTATATTGCCGTATGCAGACTGGCACCCGTTTATATTCATCTCTGCCACGAACTGCGACCCTCCGAGTGTTTTCACCATGGATGGTGGTTAAGATGAAAACATCCTTTTTATCCCTGTACTTGAGTGCCAGCAGTTCATTCTGGCAGAGAGCTGCTGTTTCCCCCCTTTTCATTTTTTTGTTCGCTAGAGCCTTTGGGAAACCTGTGCGACTCTTCCGAATAGTGCCACAGGCCACGGTCTCGAAGCAATACAACATTTGTAACAGTGGGATGCTATTATAAAAGTTATCGATGTATAGATGATAACCTTTATTAAGTAGTGGCATTATTAAGTCCCAGACAATTTTTCCACTTGTCCCTACTGTATCTGGGAAACCTGGGGGATCAAGGTGGCTATCCCTTCCTTCGTATACACGGAAGGTGTATACGTAGCCACTGCCACTTTCACATAGTTTAGATCTTTTGGATGGGATATATTGTCTAAACCCCAGTCTTCCCTTAAACTTCATTAGGGACTCGTCAATGGAAATGTTTTTATTGGGGGTATATATAGCTGCAAATTTACTGTTAAAGTGGGCAATTAAAGGGCGTAGTTTGTAAAGAAGATCATACTGCGGATCACCTTTTGGGGGGCACTTGTTCTCACTAAAGTGCATAAATCTTAGTATGTCTTCATATCTTTCCCTTGTCATTGTCTCGGCAAAAATAGGAGTATTGCAAATAGGATGTTTAGCCCAATACATCCTAATTGTGGGCTTTTTAATTAGCCCCATTAACATGGTCAGTGCCCAGAATTGTTTAAATTCTGGCACACTGGTTGGGTACCATCTCTCTTTCCTAGAGATAAGAGAGTCTGGATTGCGTGCCAGATATTGCTCCGCATAGAGATTAGTCTGGGTGACTATCTCCCCAAAAATCTCATCCCCCAAGAACAGCTGCATAACATCCAGCGCACTATAGGCAGACAGGTCCGCCTGTATGCCAGGATTGCCTGTAAACACTGGGATGTCTGGGGAAAAATTATTAGGGGGTACCCAGTCATCTGCGCCATGGTCAGCATTAGGGGAATCGTCGATTTCTCCTGATGGTCCTGCAGTATCTGGCACATAGTCCATGTCCCCTGCATCCCCTGCGTCACTCCCTGCTTCACTCTCTGAGGCAGTGTCAGTCGCCTCTGAGTCTGCCGCTAACAGGGCATAAGCCTCCTCCGCGCTATACTTTCTAAACATTGTTAATACAGCTAACACAACCAGGGCCGGACTGGGAAAAAAATTAGGCCCGGGCATTTTTCAATCAGAGCGGCCCCCTAAGAAGGGGGCGGGGCCAGAGAGGGTGTGTTTTGTCATCACTAATGACAAGCACACCCCCTCTCAAAGTGAGCAAGTTGGTTCAATGCGCAGAGCCGCGCTGAAGAGCTCTGGCATTAGAAAAAGGCTTGCGCTGTGTTTGCTTTTAAATTGTCTCTGGTGTCTCCACAAGTGGGATACCAGAGGACAATTGGGCCAGGAAAGTGTATGGTGCATGTGTTTGGAGCCTGCTTGTGAAATTGCGTGTGTGTAGAGTGTGGTGTGGTATTGTGTAAATAGGTCAATTTCATTTGTGTTTGTGGTGTAATATGTGTGGCTAGGGGCTGTAGATAGTGTGTGTATAGGGGGCATAGTGTTATAGGGGATGTAGCGAGTGTGTGCATACAGGCTGTAGTGTGTGTGTGTGTGTGTGTGTATAGGTGACGTAGTGTGTGTAAGGGTTGTAGAGAGGATGTGTAGGAGATCTAGTGTGTAAAGGACCCAGAGTGTGTATAGGAGATTGTGTGTGTGTGTGTGTGTGTGTGTGTGTGTGTATATATAGAGGATTAAGAGTGCATATAGGGTAAGGGATCTAGCGTGTATCTGGAGCGTAATGTGTGTGCTGGTGCAGTGTGAGGGGTGCTGTAGTGTGTGTGTTTGTGTGTGTGTGCATATATATATATATATATTTGGACGTATTGTGTGTGTGTATTTAAGAGGGGTGCTGTGTGTGAGGGTGTTTTTATCTGCCGTCACATTCTAGGTTTCTAATTTTCTTTGTCTGTTAACTCACTGAGGGTTATTTTATATATGTGTATGTGTGTGAGCGAGGGTGCTGTCTGTCTGAGGGTGCTGTCTGTCTGAGGGTGCTGTCTGTCTGAGGGTGCTGTCTGTCTGAGGGTGCTGTCTGTCTGAGGGTGCTGTCTGTCTGAGGGTGCTGTCTGTCTGAGGGTGCTGTCTGTCTGAGGGTGCTGTCTGTCTGAGGGTGCTGTCTGTCTGAGGGTGCTGTCTGTCTGAGGGTGCTGTCTGTCTGAGGGTGCTGTCTGTCTGAGGGTGCTGTCTGTGAGTGAGGGTCCTGTCTGTGAGTGAGGGTCCTGTGTGTGTCTGAAGGTGATGTGTGCTGAGTGTCTGAGGGTGCTGAGTGTCTGAGGGTGCTGAGTGTCTGAGGGTGCTGAGTGTCTGAGGGTGCTGAGTGTCTGAGGGTGCTGAGTGTCTGAGGGTGCTGAGTGTCTGAGGGTGCTGAGTGTCTGAGGGTGCTGAGTGTCTGAGGGTGCTGAGTGTCTGAGGGTGCTGAGTGTCTGAGGGTGCTGAGTGTCTGAGGGTGCTGAGTGTCTGAGGGTGCTGAGTGTCTGAGGGTGCTGAGTGTCTGAGGGTGCTGAGTGTCTGAGGGTGCTGAGTGTGCTGAGTGTCTGAGGGTGCTGAGTGTCTGAGGGTGCTGAGTGTCTGAGTGTGCTGAGTGTCTGAGGGTGCTGAGTGTCTGAGGGTGCTGAGTGTCTGAGGGTGCTGAGTGTCTGAGGGTGCTGAGTGTCTGAGGGTGCTGAGTGTCTGAGGGTGCTGAGTGTCTGAGGGTGCTGAGTGTCTGAGGGTGCTGAGTGTCTGAGGGTGCTGAGTGTCTGAGGGTGCTGAGTGTCTGAGGGTGCTGAGTGTCTGAGGGTGCTGAGTGTCTGAGGGTGCTGAGTGTCTGAGGGTGCTGAGTGTCTGAGGGTGCTGAGTGTCTGAGGGTGCTGAGTGTCTGAGGGTGCTGAGTGTCTGAGGGTGCTGAGTGTCTGAGGGTGCTGAGTGTCTGAGGGTGCTGAGTGTCTGAGGGTGCTGAGTGTCTGAGGGTGCTGAGTGTCTGAGGGTGCTGAGTGTCTGAGGGTGCTGAGTGTCTGAGGGTGCTGAGTGTCTGAGGGTGCTGAGTGTCTGAGGGTGCTGAGTGTCTGAGGGTGCTGAGTGTCTGAGGGTGCTGAGTGTCTGAGGGTGCTGAGTGTCTGAGGGTGCTGAGTGTCTGAGGGTGCTGAGTGTCTGAGGGTGCTGAGTGTCTGAGGGTGCTGAGTGTCTGAGGGTGCTGAGTGTCTGAGGGTGCTGAGTGTCTGAGGGTGCTGAGTGTCTGAGGGTGCTGAGTGTCTGAGGGTGCTGAGTGTCTGAGGGTGCTGAGTGTCTGAGGGTGCTGAGTGTCTGAGGGTGCTGAGTGTCTGAGGGTGCTGAGTGTGTCTGAGGGTGCTGAGTGTCTGAGGGTGCTGAGTGTCTGAGGGTGCTGAGTGTCTGAGGGTGCTGAGTGTCTGAGGGTGCTGAGTGTCTGAGGGTGCTGAGTGTGTCTGAGGGTGCTGAGTGTGTCTGAGGGTGCTGAGTGTCTGAGGGTGCTGAGTGTGTCTGAGGGTGCTGAGTGTGTCTGCGTGCGCTGAGTGTGTCTGCGTGCGCTGTGTGTGTCTGCGTGCGCTGTGTGTGTCTGCGTGGGCTGTGTGTGTCTGCGTGGGCTGTGTGTGTCTGCGTGGGCTGTGTGTGTCTGGGGGGGCTGTGTGTGTCTGGGGGGGCTGTGTGTGTGTCTGGGGGGGGCTGTGTGTGTGTCTGGGGGGGGCTGTGTGTGTGTCTGGGGGGGGCTGTGTGTGTGTCTGGGGGGGGCTGTGTGTGTGTCTGGGGGGGGCTGTGTGTGTGTCTGGGGGGGGCTGTGTGTGTGTCTGGGGGGGCTGTGTGTGTGTCTGGGGGGGGCTGTGTGTGTGTCTGGGGGGGGCTGTGTGTGTGTCTGGGGGGGGCTGTGTGTGTGTCTGGGGGGGGCTGTGTGTGTGTCTGGGGGGGGCTGTGTGTGTGTCTGGGGGGGGCTGTGTGTGTGTCTGGGGGGGGCTGTGTGTGTGTCTGGGGGGGGCTGTGTGTGTCTGGGGGGGCTGTGTGTGTCTGGGGGTGCTGTGTGTGTCTGGGGGTGCTGTGTGTGTGTCTGGGGGTGCTGTGTGTGTGTCTGGGGGTGCTGTGTGTGTGTCTGGGGGTGCTGTGTGTGTGTCTGGGGGTGCTGTGTGTGTGTCTGGGGGTGCTGTGTGTGTGTCTGGGGGTGCTGTGTGTGTCTGGGGGGGGCTGTGTGTGTCTGGGGGGGCTGTGTGTGTCTGGGGGGGGCTGTGTGTGTCTGGGGGTGCTGTATGTGTTTGGGTGCTGTGTGTGTCTGGGGGGGGCTGTGTGTGTCTGGGGGGGGCTGTGTGTGTGAGGGGGCTGTTGGTGTGATTTTTTTTAATTTAAATATTTTATTTTAAATATATTAATTTTTTTTTTATTTAAATATATTATTAATAATTAAAAAAAAAAAAAAAGTTATATCCCCCCCCTCCCTTCTTACCTTTAGCATGGGAGGGGGGAGCCGTTCTGCCTGGGGGGGGGGATCCTTTCTGCAGCTTCCAGGGTGCGCTGTGTGTCTGGGGGTGCGCTGTGTGTCTGGGGGTGCTGTGTGTGTCTGGGGGTGCTGTGTGTGTCTGGGGGTGCTGTGTGTGTCTGGGGGTGCTGTGTGTGTCTGGGGGTGCTGTGTGTGTCTGGGGGTGCTGTGTGTGTCTGGGGGTGCTGTGTGTGTCTGGGGGTGCTGTGTGTGTCTGGGGGTGCTGTGTGTGTCTGGGGGTGCTGTATGTGTCTGGGGGTGCTGTATGTGTCTGGGGGTGCTGTATGTGTTTGGGTGCTGTGTGTGTTTGGGTGCTGTGTGTGTCTGGGGGTGCTGTATGTGTTTGGGTGCTGTGTGTGTCTGGGGGGGGGGGCTGTGTGTGTGAGGGGGCTGTTGGTGTGATTTTTTTAAATTTAAATATATTAATAATTAATTATTTTTTTTTATTTAAATATATTATCAATAATTAAAAGAAAAAAAAAAGTTATATCCCCCCCTCCCTTCTTACCTTTAGCATGGGAGGGGGGAGCCGTTCTGCCTGGGGGGGGATCCTTTCTGCAGCTTCCTTCCCTGGTGGTCCAGTGGTGAGAGTGAACTCTAACCTGCCGGCTAGAGTTCACTCTCGCGAGATCTGAGCGTTGCCGCGGTAACCGCGGCAACGCTCAGACCTCGCGAGAGGACCCGGCGGAGCTGCTGGATTGAGCTCCGCCGGTCCTCTCTGCTGCCTCCCTCACACCCCACAGCCGGCGGCCGCCTGTCAGTGTCTCTGGGCCGGTGAGGGAGATCTTTGATCTCCCCACCGGCCCATGGAGGCTCAGAGCAGGGCCGGCGCTCGGGTAGCGCGCTGGCCCTGCTGGGGCTGGCAGGGGAGATCCTGTGATCTCCCCTGCCGGCCTCGGCCCCACGGCCATCGCGGCCCACCGGGCATTTGCCCGGTGTGCCCGATGGCCAGTCCGGGCCTGAACACAACTAACAAAACTCTAACAAAAAAATTTTTTTTTTTTTTTTTTTTTTATTCCCTAATTCCCTAATTCCCACTAAATTCCACCCACCAAAATAACTAAATCACAAATTAATAAAATCAAATAATAAAATTTAACCCCTTAGGGTTACAAAAAAACTAAAAATTAACCCTTGAAAGTAAAAAAAAAAATAGATCACAGTAGAGTACTGTGACCTGTATATTGATCACTGCTAGCAGTGATCAAGCAGCAGGGAAAGGGTTAATTTTTTTTTAACTCCAGAAAAGTGAATTTTATACTTAAGTATAACTTTGCAATAATTTAGGGACACAATGTAGCACCGATCCGTCTCTCTCCACTTCACAAACCCACACGAGGTGGAGGGAGGCGGATCAGATATCCCAGCAGCATTGTGACCGCTGTGACTGGCTGTCACAGCGATCACATGGGCTGGGATATCCGGATTTGCTGCTGCTGGTCTGCCCCTGACTCGGAGGGACCCAGCAACAGCATTAACCCCGCGATCGCCGGCACTGCGCGATCGCGGCGTTAATTTTAACGCGTGACGGACGAGGTCCGTCACTCGTCATTAACGCATTCCTCTGAGTGACGGACCTCGTCCGTCACTCGTCGTTAAGGGGTTAAAATATAGTGATCTACCAGTACAATGAGTTTCCAATATTCTATAGTAGGTGAGATATGCTTAGAATATTACTGAGATTTACTCAAAATATGTTCTCTCCAAATGCTTCATGGACTATATTTTAGATAAGCAGTTTCAGTTAATGTATGGAGAGCACAAGATATACCTCAAACTATATTATTAATGTGCACAATTAGCAAGAACATTTCCCACAAAATCATTACCTCTAAAATCATTGTTTACAAAGTGCCCATACTGAGCATGTGTGAAATGTAATACTCTCCAGAATTCCCAACATCCAGATTGGATGTCCAGAACAAACTTCAAGCTCATATGAATATATTCAACAACAAAATACAGACTCCAAACTATTAATATGTATCCCTGCCACTAAATGACACAACACATCAGCAGTACATATTTGATCTAATCTGAAAACACAGAACACTGTGGTATACTGAAATCTCTACTGCTTTTACCAAATGATTCTACAGTTAATTGTTAAATCACCAAATCGCCGCCTTCTCTCTGTTTTATAGTTGTCCAGTGTTGCAACAAATCCCCATAACCTGCATAACTTAATCTCGATTTATTTATTTATGTTTAGCTTTATTCGGCACAATTGGAGACATACAGGTTTATCGATGAAACTGCAAGATTTAGGGCAAACTATTTATAATGATAATACAACTGAAGCAGGATGGATTAGGGATTGATCATTTGCAATTTAGTGAGGTGTTGGAATTTAAACATTGATCGTGTTGGAATAGCCAGAACTCCATAAATAGAACCCAGAAATCACATGATTTATTATTTATATAGCAAAAGCAAATTCCGTAGCACAACAGGTATTGTAATCTACATCAGAAACGAGATTGTAATGGAAGAGATTGTAACAGAAAAGGAATTGGGGGCTCAACTGAAACATGCATTTTGCAGGAATGGTGCTGCTGTAGTGGCCAAAATTCATACATAATACAGATAAAGTTACAAAATCGATAGACAGATACAGTTTAAAATCGCCTATCTCAGCAAACAAATATGGGTATTCAGTTCCACCATGTGGCCATGTTGCGTTAATCCTACTACTACTTAACTGTACGGGGGAGACACATTAACCCTTTAAGGACACAACTTCTAGAATAAAAGGGAATCATGACGTCATCTGTCCTTAAGGGGTTAAATACTGCAAGTGCTAAATAAGCTAAGGGGTATTTAATTAATCTATTAATATATATATATATATATTTGGATTAGTCAAGAAGAGAAGATGCCAAAATACCAGCGTATTGCAGTATGCAATGATACCTTTTTTATTGGACTAACATAATATTTCAAAGACAAGCATTTGAGAGTTCCCTCTCTTCCTCAGATAAAATACCAGATCTGTTTCAGACCTATCTCTCTATATCTGTCTATCTAGATCTCAAATTTCATTGGATAAAAGCAATTAAGAACAGTGTCAAAACTTAAGAATTAAAGTGTAGTATAGTAGTGACATTTCTGTCACAAAGCAATTACAAAAGGAAGTGTAGAAATAATAAGAAAAAAAAAAAAAACAGGGAAAGTGAAGAAAGACGGGGGGGGGAGGAGAGAAGTAGTAACAGGGGGAGGGAGGCGGTGGGTCATGTGTCTCTTTAACATCCATCTTACTTCACTAAACAGCCTACTCTGTCCAACAAATGTGGAGTGCTCCATATATGGAAAAATGTGCCTGGGGCATCATTGCATCTCCAACATCCACCATCCTGAGAGGGATCAAACCTATGTAGGGCATGTGGAGTTTTATACCAAAGAGATAGCTTATAGGCTGTTTCCTGCATTATGCTGGCCACATTGGTGTACTAAATTACAAATCTTGTCCCATTGGGGAGATAAAAACATGGTGTTCAGAGCCATCTCCCAGTGGCCAGATAGTAGGGGTAGGAGATTTGCGTTGGCACTGTAGGGTGGCGTACAGAAAAGAGATCCTCAAAGCTTATTAAGTCCCACACAAGGTAGTGACCTTGTGTTAAATATTTTAGTGCTGGGGGGCTGGGCTTGGACGCCAAGCGGGACAGTTGCAGCTTGCTTGAGCTCCGGAGAAAAACCTATACAATAAGCTATTTAGGGGATGCAATTACTCTGCAACTTGAATCCCAGACATAGGCACACATGCCTGGCACCTCCTGTGCAATTCTGGTGCTGGCTCCAAGGCTTTTTTCGCTGAGGCTTATTTCTGCCTGGTGTGGCTTCGATGGGAGACGCGGACGATCTCTCCGTCTGGTGCTGCCCAGACCTACTTGCTGACTGCCAGAGCACTGTACTCTTTCCCCCCTCCTCCTCTGGGCTTGTGGGGGTAATCCTGGTCCCCGACAAGCAAATACCCACCTCCACAGCGCATCTTGGCGAAGCTTGTGAAAAAAGCTCCCACGCAGTCCAAAATGGCCGCCGGCAATGCAGCTACAGAGCATGGTGAGCCGGCAACTGCCTGAAACTGGGAAGCTGATTTCCTGAAGGCAATCGATTTAATATATGCAAGCGGTTTTGGATGGGCTTGGAGGCTCTGGTGGCCTACATCACCCGCTCCTAGGGCACAATCACCAGTCAGAGCTCCGGCTCGGCACCACCTCCCAGGTGGAGAACCAAGAGGGTTCGTGTCCGCAGTCCACATTCCCGGGTGAAGCACTGCCGCCCAATATCCCGAGACTTTCTCCCCATAGCGGCATGACAACGGACACTTACAAGAGAGGCACTGGCTCCCTGGCAGAGAACCAAGAGGTGTACCTGCCCGCAGTCCACGTACCCGGATGAAGCACTGCTGCCCAATATCCCGAGACTTTCTCCCCATAGCGGCACGACAACGGACACTTACAAGAGAGGCACTGGCTCACTGCTTGACCCAGGGAAGAGGTGGTGAGAAGGGATGAAGTACTAAACGGCCCGCTCGGACTGGCAGCAACATTTCTCTCCACTACTTGCCAGAGGCACGGGGTATCGGGGCTACCATGCCAGGGATCGCTCACCTGCCCTATATTTGCCATTCACGCACTCTACCTGTCCTGAGTCGATGTGGCCAAGAAGAACCCAACTTGAAAACATACCACCTGCATTACTGGACTTTGTCCTGATCCTGGCCTCAAAGGACTTACACTCCCAGTTCCAGTGGCTTTGCAGACTAGGCATCGGTTGATCCCAGACAACAAGGGGATTTTGTTTATTATCTTTCATGTGTCCTGGGGATGGCTCCTGTAGTCTCACTTTCTACTGTAGTTTAGTCGTGTATAGGACCAACAGTTACTGCTGTATGACAATATGACAAGCCTGTTTAACTACAGATATCTAATCTAACACCTTTTCATGCAACCATACTGAAAATGATTAGTCTGCTATATAAATGGTCATACCCTCCTATTAGACTAACGAAGCATGTTTTTTTTGATTGCTTTTACTTTTATAAAAAAGTGCAATGTCTACTCTATCACGCCTTTGGGCCTATGTTGTTTCTAGCTATACATTTGTTACTGAGCTTGGCAAAACTGACCAGCGTGTTTTTACTTTAGCAAAAATTGAGACGGTTATTACTAGGAGTTTGCTCTCTTAAGCTGTGTATATCATAAGTAATGTCAATCCCCCTAACTCCTTCTTCTCTTTATTCTGTACCCTCTAAACCTCAAGTCTCAATAAAATAAAAATTGACATAGTTTAGTGCTAGTTTTGTGTTACCATTAGTCTTACAATACTGTCTTTTCCTGCTTGTTTTATGTGTTGTGTGTTTTTATTTTTTTTATTTTTTTTTATGGGACTGGTACATGGTAAAGATGTACAGCTACTCTGCCTTTTTGTTTTCTGAAGTGAAAATACTCCAATGAAGGAAAAGGTGCAATTTTCTTTTTATTTATTTTTTTATTTTATTTTTATAGCTGGACTGATATTGTATATTGCTTGCTGTCAGTTCACGACTAATGCTATTTGTACCTCAATACCCCCGCCACTCCCCCATTTAAAGCACAAAAGTGATATACTGACTGACTTTCTTGCAGGTTTTGTGGGGAGTGCTTGCAGCCTTGTCTCCAGGTTCCATCCCCTCTATGTCCGCTCTGCCGCATGCCATTCGACCCAAAGAAAGTGGACAAAGCCTCCAATGTAGACAAACAACTTTCTTCATATAAGGCTCCCTGCAGAGGCTGCAGTAAGAAGGTGAGTCTTGTCATTGTATTATATTAATAAGAGGACACTTGATCCATAGAAGTAAAGTGTGTCCTGTAATCTTGTTGCTGTCATTGTTGTATAGAATGCTGACATGCCCACACAAGTAAGGCAGGTCCTATAACCATGCAGCCTTATTTGGTGGAGGGCATATCTTTGTACTGCAATTACTCAGTGTTGTATCCAGTGGGGGACCAGTTTAATTTACCAGATCACATATGGCATAAGACTGAGAACCCACCGATTAATGGAACCTTTTCCTGGGCAGATCTCACTGCTGTTTGCTTGCCTGTGCAAGTGCAGCAGCTGCAGGATATTTAGAGGCGAGTGTATATTGGGTAGTGGATCTAGCTTTATGACCCAAGTAAAGAAGAGTGCTTCTAGTCTATAGTTAAAACTTGTTAATTCGACCCTAGGAAGGGCTATTGATCCTGCAAACCATATTGGTTCCTCCTGTTTGGGTTCATATCGCTACGTGCGTAAATTGACATAGATTGATCTGGTAATCTAACTGCATTCAAAATGGCTCTGTCTCCTATTGTTTCCTCTTCCAGAATCTGTTCTTCTTTTCCTAATTTCTGATCTATTTCTCTTTTTAAAAGATAATACTCAGTAGGGACTACTTTATCTTTTGTATTTTTCCTACGCCTGACCATTGTGACAAAAGGGTGGTGCTTAATGCAAGCTCCACGTCCTTTGTTAGCTTGACAGAATTTATAAAGGAAGTGGAGCCTGCCTTAAGCTCCAACCTTTTGTCACAATTGTCAAGTGTAGGAAAAATACATAAGACCAGGTAGTTCCTACATTTGTCTTATGTTTTGAAGAGAAAGAGATCAGAAAAGAAGAACAGGTTCTGAAAGTGGGAACAATAGGAGAAAGGTAAGTTTGAGGTGACTGAGACACTTAAGTAAAATATATGTAGATCTTGGATCCAAGTAAGGAATTTTGTTTGCCTTTTGGTTGTGGTTTGAAGGTAGAGGTTTCCAAAGTGCTGAACAAAGGGACCTTACATTTGATTCCTCCAGTTTTCACCATGTGAACCAATGGTGTTCCTGCTGATTGCTCCACAGTGGGAAAAAATGAAAACCAGTGGAATGTTCCTGCGGATTGCTAGAGTTAGCTCTATAGTAGAAGTCTATTTTACATGTATAAGCCATCACGCCTTTTAAAGCAATCCAAACAGACTTACCCATTATTATGTGGTTACACTCTGTGAAACTGATTACTAGTTGTTTTGGTCACAAAAGCCAGGAATGCGTTATTAATGTTTGCGCCATCTTTGCTGTCATTTTAGGTGACGCTTGCAAAGATGAGATCTCATATTTCATCATGCACCAAGGTTCAAGAACAGATGGCTAACTGTCCAAAATTTGTTCCTGTTGTCCCAACATCACAGCCCATTCCTAGGTATTGATTATTATTGCTGGATTGCCTTGTGTAAATATAATATTGTTGTTTATATATTTTTTTTTTCTCGAAGCTAATAACCTCTTTCTAAATTTAAATTATTCAGACATCTATTAAAAAGTGTAAGCTGTTTTCTCATATCACAATAATTTGTACTACGTAAGTTTACAGTCAATGTAGCACTTATTTGCTGAGGCAACTGTCACCGCAAATATTTTAATCTAATTACATCAAGTATTGAAAGGAATTTATTTTTATATTTTTTTTAAGTTAAGTTAAGTTTATGAAAGAAAAAAAAAGAAAAAAAATAACGGACCCTTATCCCTGCCTTTAGTATATGGCCAGATTCTTCTTTAAATACGGTATCTGAAAGAGTAAAAAGAACTTCATCCATGCCTTTTAGTATACAACAGGCTTCTTTAGCCACAAAAATGCACCTTTGGTCGGACAGTGTTTGAAAACAGACAATTAGTCTCTATGGTCTACCCAGCTTCACTCTGTCAGGATTACAGTATGATTCAGCACGTAGAAGTGTGTAATACAGGAGACTAATAGGTAACGTATACCAGGCCTTAGAATGGCCGGACTAACGTACCAAAGAATAGTCAGGAATAGCCGAGGTCGGGGGACACAGAAAGGGACACAACGATAAAGGAAAGCCAGAGGTCAGGGATACCAGAAAACAGGGAAGTCAGAATCAATGCCACAGTGGAATAACCAGAATAAGGAACGCGCTCTCAGACAACCACTAGGGAAACCACGACAGGGCAATGCGGGAAGGTATTTTTAGGTTTAAATACCTGCTTTACTATTCTGATTGGCTGGAATCGCTCTTTGACCCCACAATGTGCGCAACGTCACGTGCACGCCGACGTTGTCAATTACGTGAGCGGATGTGGGGGTATATTTTGCCGTGGATCCGCAGCAGCCGGCATCCATTAACATGCCGCAAGTGTCAGTCATGCAGACGCACGGCCACTGGGTGCAGAGACTGCAAGGTGAGACAGAATATGTTACACACTCTTTGTGTAGGAGCAGGGAAGACCATAAGAGACTGTCTGTTTTTAGACACGGTCCGACTCAAGGTGCATGCATATAGCTGAAGGATCATATTCTAAAGGTATGTGTTTTTGTTTTGTTTTTTTAAGTATACTTTAAAAATAAATTTATTTCCTTTCAATACTTGATGATAGGATTATTATATCAAATATTTCGAGGTGGCAGTTGTCCTTTAAGTCTCGGTCAATAAATTGAGCAGTAGTGTTTTTTCTGATAAGAGAGATCCTTTAATAGTTATAAAATAATCCAGAGAACTGAATTGTAAGTTCTTTCATATATTGCATAATAACTTCTGAATATGCCAGTATTGTGTGCACCTTTCCATTTTATTTATTATACAGAATCTTCAATAAACTACTGTTGTCTTTCTCAGCAATATCCCAAACCGTTCTACATTTGTATGTCCATACTGTGGAGCTCGAAATCTGGACCAGCAGGAGCTAGTTAAACATTGCATGGAAAACCACAGGAGTGATCCTAACAAAGTGGTAAGAGCTGCTATACAGTAGGGCACATCCTGCTTATTGAAGGTATTAACCCCTTAAGGACACAACTTCTGGAATAAAAGGGAATCATGACGGAATATTTTCATCATGTGCCCTTAAGGGGTTTAACAGGCTTGGGTGTTTAAACCAAGCCTAGATCCTTCTCCAGTTGGCTTTCAGCCTTATGTTCCTCTACTAGTTATTCAGGTAACGTTTTGTTTATAACGAGGTATTATATCTCACATTAAAATAGTTAAAAGGGGGGTAAGTTCCTAAAATGTGTATTTTGCACACAGGCCGAATTCTGTTCTCCTATGACGAAGATGCAGAGGTGTAGCTAGTTTTTATGGCACTCAGGATAGAAATATTTTGCCTGTAGAACTGTATTTTATTTTTTATTTTTTTTGTCTCCCCCCTACACCCTCCAAACCCATCTTTAGTTACATGCACATACTTATATTCATATACATACACAATTTTATTTTTTTCTGTGCACGCCATGCCCTGCCCCCACTTGGTACACTTCTGTGTATTTGACATGCAGACACTGCCTTTGCTTGAATTTGAAAATGTGCTGGAGGTGTCGAGGTACAGTGCAGTATATCTGGTGGGACTGCACATTATATATTGGCACATGGTTAGGAATACACTCTCTCCGCTATATTTGGGACACTGCCTTTGCTTGAATTTGAAAATGTGCTCCTTCACGTGACTCTCTTGCCAATGTCGAAATACAAAAAAAAAAAAAAATCAACTCTACGACATTTACTAAATACTGCAATATTACTATTGCCTGCTCTCTGGAAATGTCCTGAATCCCTTACAAATGAACAGTGGTTTAACAGAGTTGAAGGGATACAGGAAGCTGAGACCTTATTGGTATCCCTGTCGGAGTATAGCATAAAACACTCTTAACACTGGTTTTCCTGGATTGATTACATACTCCAGCGATATACATTGAAATGGGGATGGGGTGGGATTTGGGGTCTTCTTTTACTTTTTAATTTCTCTCTTTATCTATAAACCGATTTTTCTTTTCACTCACTACTCATCTGTTTAACTTCCTCACATCCGAGTCCGGGACCAATATGGGATTTGGGGACACATGGGATCTAAAACTGGCTCATGTGAACAGAGACCCCAATTAAAAGCCTAACTATGATTATGTAGTGAAATTGATATTCTCTCTTCTGTAAACACTGACACAATTTAAATAAAGATTGTCACAAAACCCCACCAGATTAGAACAATTCAGTTTAGGAGGCCTGCTTTGTTTCCTAGGTGTGCCCCATATGTTCAGCCATGCCATGGGGAGATCCCAGTTACAAGAGTGCCAATTTCCTGCAGCACCTGCTACATCGGCATAAATTCTCTTACGACACATTTGTGGTATGTACTTCTGTATTGTCTGCACTACAGCAGTCTTTCTCTCTGGTATTATATCAACTGGTTTTTGTTTTCACGTTTCTTTTAGCTAGCTGGAATACTTTTAAAGAAAGACTTGACACATTTCCATTTGCTGGTTTTTATGGAGTATTCACCTTTTAGTACATGGAACGGTTGTAAGGTTTTGTCACATTACAAATCTAAATGTGGTAAGGGCTGCAGCCATTTTGAATGAAAACCACATGTTTATGGCCTTTGTGTCAATCTGTGTACTCCTGCCATGATTCTCTTTGTTGCTACCATTTGTGAACAATATGACATTTTAGGCCAAAATAGGCAAATTAGGAAAAGAAAATTCTACTTTTGGTCTTAACTTTTAATTTGGTGGTTTATTCCCAGCTTAGTGAATAGGCAGTAAAGTGTGAATTATGTTTACTGGAATGACAGTCTGTGCCATGTGTCTCTTGCAGGATTACAGCATTGATGAGGAAGCGGCACTTCAAGCAGCCCTTGCTCTGTCCCTGTCTGAGAACTGAAGACCCCATTTAGACGTCAGATCCCCTCTCTCGGTGCTGCCAACCACGGCCGAGGCTTGTACATTCCTTCCAAATTTATCCAATCACATTTCCTTTCTCCCCATGCCTTTTTTATGTTAGTATTATTTTATATTAAGGTGGAATCTTTTTTGAATTTCAGAGGGGAAACGTGGAAGGTGAGGGGACGGTGGTTAATTTTAAGGCCAAAAAGGGTTCACAGTGCAATTTTAAAAAGCTGGATGCTACCGGGAGACCTTTTCAATATGTTTATGGGTGCCAGTGCTGTGGTACCCACCCGTGGTTGCTTACAGAGGCATTACTTTGGCAACATAAATGGTATAGTCTGGCCACAAACCTACATTTCGCAAAGGCTGCTCTTTTGCTTCTGGAGAGGCTGATGTCTTCAACAGACTTGCCATTAGTTAACCCTTTATATGTCAGTAGCAATTGGCATCTTAAGTGAGTTGCTCATCCTTACATGCAAGGGTTCACAAAGTCTGTTTAACAGTAATAATTTGTAAAAGGGATCGCTGTATATTGTGATAGGTCTCCTGAGGTTTCTATTTTGGGTAGATGTGTCTGATTCTCTGAAGCTTCCACCTTTTAAGCAGTGATGGTACCACTGAAGCCAAATTGGGTAGCACTTGAGTTCCTTCGGAGGAAACCACAAAGCGGGCAAACAATTATTTTTATTTTTTTTTCTTAAATTTGGTTTGACCAAGTAGAAGTGGGGTAATCCCCGCAATCGCACCTTAAAGTTTCCAGTAGCTTTGTGGGCATGGACCAGCAATGTAGGTTTCAGCTGTGCCAACAGAGCTGCCAGGAAAAGATCTTAGCTGGGCGGCAGTGGTACTCTTGCTGTGTACACCTTGTCTCTGAGGGTTCACGTTTGTGCTGATTGCCCCGGGCTTCTCATAGGTGACATCACACTCTTGTGGACTAGAACACTGCAGGAGGTCGTCCCCTTAACCAGTAGTTGCCTAAATTTTAATAGCACAGTCTTGTTTAAATTTTTTAACTTATGGGAGTTTGGATCCCATTGGCCAGCAATGTCTCCCTCTAGCATCCTGTCAGTTGTAGTTTTCATGTTCATTGTATTTATTTTATAAACTTTTTTAATACAGTATTATGACATTCCGAATTGTAATGAGACTAGCAAACTGGATACCCCCCCCCAAAAAAACTTGCTGTTTTAACATATAGGGGTGGTGTTTGGCTAGTCCCACTATTCCCCCACAAATCTTTCACCAACCATTTGGGGTGATTCCAATCTTAAACACAAACCACGTCATGTCACGGACCAGTTTGCAAAACATTCATGGGGCTGGGACCATCTTTTTCTTTACAACAATCGGCATGTATGCAAAGTATTGCAACCCAATAATGTAACCCCTGCAGTGCCCTAGGCCTTGACCACATGACTCGGAGGTCAATGGGTGACTAGTTTTGTACTGGCTTTTCTGATAAGTTTTTGGCATTTTTACTGCATTAGTGTGAAGCTTTGATATTTTATAGTGTAAAAAGTATGTAATATAAACTAAAGAAAAGAAGAAATGTTTTTCTTCATACTGCAATGTTGTGTGTTTGATTCGTAATAATAGTATTTTTATGGAACATAGGATCTCTATATTTTTTTTTTTTTTTTTAAACAAGTCATTTTGCAGCATTACGGTACGTGGGTGCAAAATATGTTATGGCTCAAGGAAAATATATATTTTTTTTTTTAAATTTTCATTATTCTAGTTTTTGGATTGTCTCCTTAGACTAATACAACCAAAAAAAATGTTTTTTGGGGGGGAAAAAGATGCAAAAGTCTTCTAAATTAATTTTGTACTTTTAGAATGCTCATTTTAATATAAGATAATTTGGCTGAGGTGCCAAGTTTTTATTCTGAATCCACCTCCAACTTGTATATACAAGCAGTTTTTTGTTTTTTTACAGATAGAACAAGATGGCCATAAAACAGTGATTGCCAAACT
This sequence comes from Pelobates fuscus, assembly GCF_036172605.1. NCBI lineage: Eukaryota > Metazoa > Chordata > Amphibia > Anura > Pelobatidae > Pelobates > Pelobates fuscus. Next base: position 23,432,121 of record NC_086328.1, read on the forward strand.
TCTTTCCCATGATGCTTTGCAAGCCAGAGGCTAGCAAAGTACCATGGGAGACATAGTTCCTGCAAAGCAGCCAGAGAGCTACATATTGGCTGCCACCTGCTGTAAAGTGATGGAGAAGAGTCTGTCTGAGCTGCAAAATGTTGTGTATTATTTTTGCAATCACGCTATACATGAGAGATTTGTTTACTTTTAACAGGGAATCGACTGGTGATTTAACTTTGGGGTTTATTTACTGCACTGTGAGTTGACAGCCAAACTGCAAAATTTAGTTCAGAATGGGGAAAACCAAATCTTCAATTTAGTTTAGCCTCTGCCTCGGCTCTTATGTAACATTTTTCAGTTCACACAGTCACTGTTTAGTCAATAAGCCCTAGGTGTGTTCAAACTGTGCTTTCATTATTCCCAGTGCCCTGCAATAAAGGGTTTTTCCACCCTAAGATCTTACAAATGAAAGTAAAACCTGGAGGATTGCCCTGTATCAGATTAACCAAGTTGAATTTAGGAGAATGTGTAATACGCTCCACGCATAGTTCCAAAATGTTTACAGACACAGCAGGAAATACGTACCAAAGACCCAAATCTAGATAGACTGCAAATCTTTCTCCTCAACACATTCCCATTGCCTGTGTGCATCTTGGCTGTCCAGTTGATGAGTTTAACTTTTCAAAGGGAAAAATCTGCTTAAGGTTATGTATATTGTTTCTGTGCCCTTTTGATGGCTCCTGATGTGTCAATGCCAATACTCAGTTTCAAGTAGTTTCCCTGTGAAAAGCCCAAATTGCATGAAAGCGATTGAAGGTGTACTTGGGGTTTTCCAGCTGCTTCTAGCCTGTCTTATTTTTGCTACCCAGAAGAGGGCAGCAGCCATAGCTTGCATTCAGGCCATTAAACCCAAGTTGGAGATTGGGTGGCACAAATGTATTTAATTCCGGTTTAATACTGAAAGGAATGTGTCAACTACTGCAAACACTCCACTAGAAAAAGATGTCATGCTGCGTGAGGGACCTGCAGCACATTGCAGCGTGGTCGATATGACCAAACTGGCAGTCTTATTAATGCTTCATAATACAGTGTTGTGGCACATTCAAATATTCGGCCGTGAAAGGAGGTAAAGGTATTTTAATTACACTTTTAAAGGAATCTAGAACGGTATGTTTGTTTTTTTTAATACAGTCTGTAATGTTACAAATTATTTTATTCTATTACCACATATAGTACCTGACCCTTCTTCTTTTCACTTTGTCAACTAAGGCCCTTTTTTCCTGTCCTTGACCTGCACTTTTCTTAAGTCTTATGTTGACAATAGATTCCCTGTGATGTGTAATTAATATCATTTTTATTCCAGTCTCTAATCTTGGTGACTCTGGGCACCATAACCACTGCAGCATTAGGTTGTGAAGCAAGGAGTCTGTGGGCACCCCTCCTCCAATTGTACTAAATGAAGTGGATTGACAAAATCTGCAGCCCTCTTAAGCTGCTCGGCCACTATAGAAAATCATTTTTGTATTAGTCTGTCAAACTTTAGACAGTAATAATAATCTGAAATCACTGGAGATAAGTTAGCCTTGCATTCACAGCATATCATTGCCTAAGCGTGGCTTAAAGTTTCCATAATACTTTCTTCATTATTAACTGGCTATTACACAATCCACTATATTTGTATACCAATCCTGCATTTGCATGCCACAGTTGGTCTTCTTCCTCATTATAGGGCAAATTAATACATGTTTAAGCCATTGGGCTTGTTTGGCTACTGTCCCAGAATGGCTTTGCACCCAATACTCTTATTTAACACATTTTGAGTTTAGGGAAAGGGGGTAATATTTCTGTCCATATTTCGATGTTTGTTAGGTATTTTACCCCAAACCACAATCTCTCTACCAAATTTCCACTTGAAAACCTGCTTTGAAAGGACATTCAAGTTTGGCCCAATCTCCAGTTTGCATACCCAAAGTTTCTTCATATGAGTTCAAATGATTCCATGCGCACCATCACAAGATAAATGGTTGTATTTGGCTGTGCATGAAGAAAAAAAAAATAATCTTACCTCAGATGAACAATGCAAATAAGTATTTTGTTTCTGTCTTCTCGTTATCAGTCTGTCCTTGTTAATATTATTTTATTTCCTATTCTGTGATGAAGCGTGGCACAACAAAACCAATTGTCCTCTTTGATTTTTGTGGTACTTTCTTTTAAGAGTAATGCTAAAATCAAGGCTAAATGCGTTAAATGGGAACATTTGTGAAACAAGGCACCTTTCACTGCCTTAACCAGGCTAGATGACGGTTATAGAGCAACAACAGATGGATAGCCTCAACAACAGATGGATATAGCCTCTATATCCTGTGGTCCTAGTTAGGCCTGAGAGCAGCCATTTTGTCACTAGCTGCAAGATGACCCAAGTTCAGTTTTAGGGTGTATATTTAAGAATGGTGGAAATCTATATACAGCTGCTGATAATACCAACAGCAGATCTACTGCTATTCAAATGCTGCTTCTTACAGAAGTCCCAGTAGTTGGTTTATCTGCATTTTATGTAACAGTGCAAGAGCTCCCTATACCTATTGGCCTGTAGTGATAGTCAAAAATTAAATGAGCCATTTGCAATGACTAATAGAATGCAGCTAGCTAATTTTAATATGACAAAGGGCACAGGAATTTTACATAAATATTTCTTCTTAGTGGCATTTTTGACCAAGTTAGCCAATTCCTTGCTGAAATCAAATGAATCTTAACTTCTTATGAACCACGGACATCTCAGGATATAAATGGATATACATAGACTGTTCTTTTTAGGGATTACTGAATAATACAACTTGCTTGGCTATGTTTTGGCACTTTTTGTAAATGGTGATGTCTGCTTTGAGTAAATCCAAGTCTGAAGGCTTTACTTGCTAAACGGTAAATCGAAAAACTAGATGGCAGAACATGCTGATCTGCAAAAATTAACCATCTCAGCTGTAGACACAGCTGGATATTTTAGACCAAATTTTGCAAACCTGTTTTCAGTTCAGATTTGAAGGAATATGCCTTAAAGTGTTGAAATATGGTGACTTAATATGTCCACTGTCATGATTTGCGGCTATAAGTAGATATACCCCCCCCCCCCCCCCCCCTGTTATTTCTAAGTCATGTAAACTGTAGGAGGTACACGGGATGACAGCGGGACATGTCATGTTCTTTTAGACCCTTTTCCTTTCTTCCAGGCTTGTTTTACACAAAGTGAAGGATGTAAGGGGCGCACATGGTCTGTGGAAATTGTCTGTCTGTGAAGTTATTACACCGTGTCTCTGTTACCTGTGTTATTTTGCATTCTATGCTGAATACTAGAAGTTTTGACAATAAATACTGTTTTTTGGAAGTAAAAACAAAATTTATTATGTATTTGTAGCAAAATCATTTTTCTCAGTAAAATCCTGTTTCATTCCAAGAAAAAGGCGTCAAACTGTCTTTTTTTTTTTTAAATCCTCTTTACACAAACCTTTAACCCCTTAAGGACACGTGACATGTCATGATTCCCTTTTATTCCAGAAGTTTGGTCCTTAAGGGGTTAAAGGGACACTAAGCACACACTTCCTTCTCACCATACCGATTTCATACCTGCAATGGCCACTGGAATAGGCTAAAATCAACTAGCTGACACCATCTGCCAATCACAGCTACCAATTGCTGCTCAGGCGAATACTTCCTCTTGAACCTGAGTAGCACAGGGGATGGGGCTGCTCGGGACTATTGGAAAGCATTAAAATACTGAATGAAAGGATGGTGTCTCGGGCCTCTAGACACTACAGCCACTTCAATGAGGTGATGCACTTAAAATGCCCATAGTGTCCCTTTTCATTACACAAAAGGTAACTCAATGTGTTGCACACACACAGGTTTATTAACTAAAGTGAGAATTCACGTTGACTCTTGGCATGATGGGTATGTATGAAATAAGACCTGGCGACACCAGCACAACTTAAACGATCAGTAATGCTGGTCCTAGGGTAAGGGAGACATGGGTTGGGGGGGGGGGGTTGATTTGGTGACCGAGCCATTTTTAAATTCACTTTGAATCCTCACTTTAGTTAATAACCCTGAAAGTCTCTTATAGTTAAAATGTGCTTCAAATTAAGCTGTCCCTATTGGGAAAATATGACACTCCATATAACATCTGACTGTGTGGATATGATGGCTGCCTTGGAATTACAGAAGAAGAATCAATGTGTATTGACAACCTATAGACTGGACTTTGTCCTCAGTACTTCCATATGAGAAACATGTGACTGGACAATGCTAGCACTAACAAGGAAGGAAGTGGTGGATCTTTATAAGTTGCATTGGCCCGTTCTGTAGCTAATAAAAAGTACCGTATGTTTTTAGGGCTTAGTGCAGATTTCAGTAAATACACACACTCTCTCTCTCTCTCTCTCTCTCTCTCTCTTCCTCCTCCCTCCCCCCTCCCCCCCCCCCCCCCCCCCCCCCCAGAATAGCCATATTGGAAGAATTCTCCTTGCCATCTATGTTTTCCGTTCAGTGGTTTTGGTCTAAAATGTTAAATTCCTGCCAATTCCCATGTTAGTGAATAACCCTGCCAGGCTGATAATTCTGAGACACACAGTGATGTGTTTGAATTCCTGTCCCTGGACCCTCTTATCTTTCAGCATTAGGTGTGGCCTGAAGAGGTAAGTAAACTTAGGCTGCTATCTTCAAGTGTTGCTTGCTACACAGAGAAAGCAAGTGGCTGGTCATTGTAGCCTTGGAAGCTGACTTATTAAATACTTGAGAATATCAAAGCAGAGTCTGAAATATTTTCAGCACTTGTCAGATTACGTTTGCAATCCCACCCCACCCTTCACCAAGGCCAGTAACTCAAACTTTGCATTCTCTTCAATCCTTTGTCCTTGGCCGTGATATCTTATGTACTGTTTTCATTCTAGTTGATAACTACTACTTTAGATCCCGGTTGGCCAAAATATAGACCTCTGCATGTCCCATGATGCTTTGCCAGTTCTGCAGCAGCTAAAGGGAGCTTCTGTGGGTGTGTGGTCCCCCCACCACCACCTTTTACTGGTTTAATGTAGGAAGTATTCACTAAACACAGTATTACATGACTTGAGCCAAACTAGCTCATTGGAAAAAACGGAACTCTGTTTTAATTAGAATAGAAAGAAGAGGTATAATAAGTGGCGCTAAGTGATTGCTGCTGAAAACACACTAGTGGGAACAATCACACAAATCCCACCAAAACAGAAATACACAAAACAGAGTAGTATGCAGCGCATATATAGAGTACCCAAAGATAAGTATATCACTTAATACATAGGTGGGTAAATATGCAAATAAGTAAAAACAAAATTAATACCCCAACACTGGAGATATCAGTTGATCTTTTTCCTATGTATTATAAAACAAAGAGAAAAAAAAATCTCATAGCATAATACTATAGTGCAAAGTACAAGATATCATTTTCTGTATGGTCCAACTCACATATTTATGAGCCTGTTATATAGGGAACTGTTTTAATTAGCTGGGAAAAAAATTAGCATTTTGTATTTTAATTCAGGACAATTTGGTGTTTAGTGAGCACATTACCTGTTTTCCAACCAGTAAAGTTCTGCCTGGCACAAGTCATTCGGGTTCCCTGGCATCTGCTATCAACAGCCTAGACATTTATCACCTGTATCAACTCGACAGTACCAAGGCCGCAATTCAATGACTGATGCCGTCAGATTGCCTTGGATAATGTGCACATCCAAGTTCAGGTTGTGAAACTCGACTCAAGCAATTAATTACCTAAGTCTACTTTCCCCGTAACCCATCTATGTACCTCCAGAGCCATGTAGAATGAGCAACCATTATTTTATCATTGGCTTAAAGACGAGTAATAAAAACCCCCAAACCTTTAGGTTGCAGTATTCATTATATATATAAAAAACTTTTCAAAGCTGAAAAGGCTCTCAACCTTAAGTTTAAAAGGAAAGGGTTTTATTCCCTCTTCTAGAGTCTCTTCTTAATTATGTTACAGTGAGCTCATATCTGTGCTTTTCCTCCAAGCAGTACATGTCAGGCTGATGATTTAGGTTAAAATAGCAACGCTGTGGCTGTAGCGAGTTTAATATTTAGTTATAGTTCAGCGATTTTAGTCTAATTTGTTACCATTCCGTTTTCAATTTGCTAGAATTCTGGGTATAGCAAATAAACCCTATAGAGTTTCCCACATCCACAGGATCAACACAGACAATGGACAGGATATAAGGTTGCAAAAGTATTTCACTGTTTCTACGTCAACTCTGCAACTGACAGTGGAGCAGAAACTTCTGTTTCAAGATATGTGAGTGATGAGAAGTTTGATTCCCTCCCTGATCATGGCAGAGAAGTTTCAGGATACTCGCATCTTAATAAAGCCCGTAAACCGGACAGCCCACTACTGCGATAACTGAAGATCTTAGGTGACATTCTGCTTCTAAAGTTAACTACTAGTATCGTTTCCACTACAGATGGTGAGTTGTACTGTGACACCCTTTCAGCATATATCCTGAGAGATGGTAAGGACTTGGGCCGATTCTCACCACAGGCCCATCACCTTAATAAATGGTTCTGTTACTAACTGGTTGCTCAGTGTAACTTAACTCAGAAGGCAGCAATTCCCCAGAGCACCCCTGCCCTTCATTTATTCCCCAAAGCCTTTTTAGAAGCTGTCAGGCATAACTCGGGGAACAGCAATAGGGTTCACAAGGTGTGCCAATAAAACACTGTTTTTCATTGAGCAGCCACATATGACATTCCTAATGCTATAGTGCACTGTTAAGTGTTTTGATCCCAGACCCCACCTGTAAGGAGTTAAAAAAGCAGTTAAAGGGACACTATATTCACCAGAACGACTACAGCTTAATGTAGTTGTTCTAGTGTCTAAAGCCTCTGCCTGCGGGTATTTTAATGTACACACTGCCTTTTCAGACCAAATCTGATCTGCATGGAGGCGCTCCCCATAGAGATGCATTGATTCAGTGCATCTCTATGAGAAGATGCTAATTGGCGCAGTGTGGCGTTTTCCGCGTGTGTGCATTAGCCTCCCAATGCATTCCTATGTGAAAGCATTGGACTGGCTGATTCTGATGATCTCAGCCAAGGGGGTGAAGCCAGCACTGGCAGACCTGCGCAGCAATAGAAAAAAGGTAAGTTTTTAAGGGGTGACTGGCCACCTTACATGAAGATTTTAGGGTCAGGAATACACATTTGTAGTCATGACCCTATGGTGTTCCTTTAACTTACCTTTTCTTCCTTTTTCTTCCACACTGAATTGCTCTGTCCACGGCTGGCCCCGCCTGCTTGACAGAGATCATCGAGCTCGATGTTCTCAGTCAAACTAACACTTTCCCATAGGGAAGCATTAAGAAGCTAGTGCACATCAGGGCTGGCACAACCATGAGTCGGTACAGGTGGCAGCCTTAGGGCACACTTAGCCCGGGAGGCACAGGGTTCGGGTAACCAGTAGGAGGGAAGTGCACAGCACTCCCCCTCCCACCAGGCACTTCATATTGCGTGGCCAAGCAGACCGTGGGGGAGGATCTTCTGTATCCCCTACCCCGTCTAAAAGGAAGCTTTTTACTGCGCTCACTGAGCTTCCTGTCAGACTGTGTAGAGGATACAAAAGAACCTTCACTGCAGTCTGCTCAGCCACACTAGATGGAGGTAAGCAGACACTGGAGGGGTGGAGAGACCACAAAGATGTGGGGACACACACACACACACACTAAAAGACACGCAAAATGTGCTGGGGGGAAGAGAGGGACAGAGATACACACAATGGCGTTAGGGAAGGGGAACATGAGAGACAGAAATGCAGTGGGACTGGGGAAGAAGAGAAAGAGCCACACCAAAGGGTCTGAGGGATAAAGAGAGAAACAGGCGATGGGGGTGGGGGGCATGAGACACAAAGAGGAACTGGGGAAGTGGAGAAAGACACACCAAGGGTCTGGGGGAGAAACAGACAATTGGAAGGGGGGAGACACAGAGGCTTGGGAAGAGAAGAAAGACGCACAAAATGGGCTGTGGCAGGGAGAAATGCATGTGGAGGGGTTGGGGAAGAAGAAAAAGAGACACAAATATGCTGGGGAAGGAGAAAAAGAGACACACAAAAGGGTTGGGTAGCGAGAAAAAGACACACAAAATGGCTGGGGAAAGGAAGAGAGACACACACAAATTGACTGGGGGAGAGAGGCACAAATGGGTGAGAAAGAGAAACACAAAGGGGCTGGGTGAGTAAGAGGCATACAGGGGCTGGGAGGGGGGTAGTAAGAAACATACAAAGGGGCTAGGGGGAGTAAGAAACATACAAAAAGCTTGGGGGGGGGGATAGAGAGACACACAAGGGGTGTGTAAGACATACAAAGGGTTAAATGGGGTTAACGAAGGGTGTAAGACATCCAAAAGGGGATAAACACAAAAGGGGGTGAGAAATTAAATAGGGGGTTAAAAGACACCCTTTTGTTGGAGAGGGGGGGTGGAGCAAAATGCAAAAAATCCTTGCACTGGCCACCAGAGGCATGTAAACCCTGCAATTTAAATATTTCAGTTCTACAGGGACATGGCACCAACACTACTTTGTTGAGATGAGGTGGTCTGAGTGCCTATAGTGTCCCTTTAACTTCACCACCATTAACGGGCCTGTGAAAGACTGTAATGTAAAGTAAACTTGTCACACAAAAAAAATGTATCAAGGGGTTTATTCACTAAATGTCAGGTTGTAGTGAGTTTGGAAACATGCAGCGTTATTCACTCAAGTGAGAAATCAAAGTGAATTTCAAATTTAAGGTCAAATAGTCAAACTGGAAAAATCCTCCCAGTCAGCTATGCTTTCAGTTCAGCTAGTCTGGCCTTACATCTGAAATTCTCGTTAGTAAATAAACCTGCAAACTTCTCTCGAGTCACAGCTGGCCTACTTTGTAACTTTTGCAATTCGTTTTTTCAGTTTGCAACAATTCACGGTTTAGTGAATAATCCCCATAGTGTAATATATTTGTAATAAACCTCCTTGAAAATATTTAAAGAAGAACACAAACATGATGAGAGGGCTTCGGGCCCTGAGTGGCTTACATTATGGGTATTGGATTACACTGCGTGCACCTGTTGCATTGTATTAGTGATTAAACCACTCGTGCGTAAAGAGTAAATTCCGTAAATGTGTGAATATGGAACATCAGAGAGAACAGCTTCTCCCTGCCCATCCTGCGCAGTGTAATATTTTATTAGATTTTTTCACTAAACAGTGAACTGGAGACAATGACTAAATGCAGGCCATCTAGATAAACTATTTCTAAATCAACTGTTTCGACATACATTTTACAATTTAGTTTTTGATCTCAGTACAGTTTGTGACTTACTGAATAAATCTTTTACCAGCTTATTTACTAAGCTGACAGTTGTTGGAAATCATGGAATTTCACATTCTAGCTTCAAATAGCTATCTGAAAAAGAAAACAAGAAATCTCTAACTCCGTCTAGCTGTTTAGGCTTGAAATTTGCAATTCCCAGTTAAATACTCCAAAATTCACAATTTAGTAGATAAATATATTTGTGTTTTCTGTGTGTTCATGCCTTAAAACCTAGATCGTGACAAATGTTGGGGGGGGGGTTGAGCTACATTAGTACATGCTTTTTCAGTCGATGTGTGATGGCCTGGCCAAGAGCCGTTTAAACAAACGTCATATGATTCTCGTATAGCTTTTGGCTAAGGGGCCTAGGAGCTGTGGTTCAACAACAGTTGAAGACGATTGGCTACAGAAGATCGTAATTTTTAAACAGGTTCTTCATAACTAAAGGTACCCTAAAGGTAGATCCCCAGAGGTTGTAAAACTACAGCTTCCATGATGGTTTGTCATTCAAAATGCATGCAAGGCATCATGGGAGTTGTAGTTCTACAACATCTGGGGACCTGCCTTTTGGGCACCCCAGATCTAGAGTCTGCGTTTTATTTTCATAAATAAAAATAGTAATCATTTTCACGGACTCACCTGTGCAATGTTAGGGATACTCTCAAATCCTGACCTTCAGGCAGACCCACAGCTATTCTAGAACTACTACTCCCATGAGGCTTTGTTAGTCTTTAGGCAGGCATTGAAGTACGGTGGTGGTAGTTTTCAAACACCTGTCTACCTGTTGGTTAGCCCTGCATTAAACAAAATTCAAGCTGATACACTCACACACTTATTTACTAAAGTAAGAATTCAAAGTAAATTCCTAGTGAATTTCCAATTTAAGGCCAAAGTAGCCGAACATAAAATATAGCTGAAAGAGTATTTTTACAAATCGTCTATTTTGGCCTTCGATTTTAGATTCACTTTGGATTCCTACTTTAGTGCATAACACTGTCAGATTATGAACAAATAGTTGTCTAGCTTGATATATTTTGGAATTACATTTTGCAGGGATTTGTTTCAAATTGTTGTTTAGTGAATAAGCCCCGCACTTACCTGGACATTGAACGCAGACAGGCCGACCCTATACAAGGACTGCTCTGTCCACCTGACCGTATTTACATTGAAAGGGAACTGCGCATTCTGGTATCAAAAAATAAACAAAGCATTGTGTTCTTAAATTCTCTTCAATGGCACTTGCTGGGACAGTCAATAGGGCAACAATGATCCAGAGATACCCATTGAAGAGCAAACTCGAAATCCTGATTGCTGGGTTAACCCCATAAGGACCAAACTCCACACTTTGGGGACAGCACAATATGTCCCCTGAAGAACTTATATGTCAGCGTGGAGTGCCCTGTTTATTTAGCGTTGGCATCGCCGGGCAATCTTTAATGGAATGGGCTATCCAACTTTGGAATAGAATCTTTAAAGAACAGATTGTTATGGCAGCATAGGCTGTGATGGGCCCTTGAGGGGTTAAGGTATGAGATTGTATGGGCTTTGCTATGCTGGGCATGTTTATTTTACAGTAGGACAGTTAGGAGTCTAGGAGATTACAGCAACCTGGTTTGAAAGAGCAGACCCCACACTGTGCCAATATATCGTCTCCTACATATGCACCTGCTGCAACTGGGAAACTTAATGGAAAAACCCTCCTCTTAACACTCCTACTGCACTTGTCTCAATGCCTGGTTGGCTACGACTTAGACCACATGGTAATTAGCCCAGAAACTTTCTACTCAGACGGTCGCTGTCCCTGGCTGGTGACAGTAAGAGTTGCAAAGTGGCAAAGAATGCCCAGGTCTTTCCTAGTGAAGAAGCCTTGCAGCCATCGGATCCCAAACTACGGACAACTACTCGATTCAGACACAGGTAAGGAGGAACACCTGGCACAGGTGCCCACTACTATATCTGCACATAACGGGGAGGTCAACCAGATGGTTCTTTAGAAGGTTCTTTGATATCTGGGTATTAGGAGATAGACAATACATAATTCATACAAAACATAGATCAAAACATGCTCCATTATCAGGACTGGCTAGTTTTGTATCCAATATTAGACATCTGACTGTACATTAAAAGGACAGTGCTGGGTCAATGGGTATGTAACTGTTACTGTATTAGATGTACAATGTAGAACATCTGACTACTTTATTAGACAGCGCTGGGTCTGTATCTAATGTATGGTGACTTCACGTTATCAGGACAGGTTCAGGCAGCACTGGGTCTATATGTAATGTATGGTGACCCAGTGACTGTGTGCTATCAGGACAGTCTCAGACAGCACTGGATGTGTATCTAATGTTTGGTGACCCCGGTGACTGCACATTATCAGGACAGGCACAGACAGCGCTGGGTCTATATGTAATGTATGGTGTCCTAGTGACTACACGTTATGAGGACAGGCTCAGACAGTGCTGGCTCTGTATGTATTGTATGGCATCTGCATGTTATCAGGACAGGCTCGGACAGCATTGGGTCTGTATAATGTATTGTGACCCAGTGACTGTGCGCTATCAGGACAGTTTTAGACAGTGCTGGGTCTGTATGTAATGTATGGTGACCCGGTGACTGCACATTATCTGGACAGGCTCAAATAGCCCTGGGTTTGTATATAAGGAATATTAACCAAGTGATTTTGCGTTATCAGGATAGGCTCAGACAGAGCTGGGTCTGTATGTAAATATAGGGTGACCCGGTGACTGCACTTTATCAGGATAGGCTCAGACTGCGCTAGTTCTGTATAATGTATTGTGACCAAGTGGTTCCACATTATCAGGAAAGGCTCAGACTGCGCTAGTTCTGTATAATGTATTGTGACCCAATGGTTACACATTATCAGGACAGGCACAAACAGTGCTGGATCTATATATAATGTATTGTGACCCAGTGGCTCCACATTATCAGGATAGGCTCAGACAGAGCTGGGTCTGTGAATAATGTATGGGGACCCGGTGACTGAACGTTATCAGGACAGGCTCAGACAGTGCTGGGTCTGTGTATAATGTAGGCTGACCCGGTGATTGCACGTTATCAGGACAGGTTCAGATAGCGCTAGGTCTGTATATAATGTATTGTGACCCTGTAACGGTGCCTTATCAGGACAGGCTTTGACAGTGCTGGGTCTGTATAGAATTTATTGTGACCTGGTAACTGGATTTCATCAGGAAAAGCACAGACAGCGCTAGATCTGTATGTAATGTAGGCTGACCCGGTGATTGCACATTATCAGGACAGGCTCAGACAGCCTTGCGTTTGTATATAATGTACGGTAACCCAGTGATTTGCATTATCAGGACAGGCTCAGACAGCATTTAATGTATATACAATGTTTGGTGACCTAGTGACTGCACTTGATCAGGACAGGTTTAGACAGCACTGGGTGTATTGTGACCTAGTGACTGCACTTTATTAGGACAGGCTCAGACAGCGCTGGGTCTGTATATAATGTAAGGTGACCCGGTGATTGCACGTTATCAGGACAGGTTCAAACAGCAGTGAATCTGTATATAATGTAGGGTGACCCTGTAACTGTGTGTTATCAGGACTGGCTCAGACTGCACTGGGTCTGTATATAATGTAGGGTGATCCTGTAACTGTGCATTATCACAACAGGTTCAGACAGCGCTTGTTCTGTATATAATGTAGGGTTATCCTGTAACTGTGCATTATCAGGACAGGCTCAGACAGTGCTTGGTCTATATATAAGGTAGGGTGATCCTGTAACTGTGTGTTATCAGGACTGGTTCAGACTGCACTGGTTCTGTATATAATGTAGGGTGATCCTGTAACTGTGCATTATCAGGACAGGCTCAGACAGTGCTTGGTCTGTATATAATGTAGGGTGACCCTGTAACTGTGCATTATCAGGACAGGCTCAGACAGAGCTTGGTCTGTATATAATGTAGGGTGATCCTGTAACTGTGCATTGTCAGCACAGGCTCAGACAGCGCTTGTTCTGTATATAATGTAGGGGGTGACACAGTGATTTCACGTTATCAGGACAGTCTCAGACAGCGCTTGGTCTGTTTATAATGTAGGGGGTGACCCTGTAACTGTGCATTATCAGGACAGGCTCAGACTGCTCTGGGTCTATATATAATGTAGGGTGCGTTATGAGGACAGGCTCAAACAGCGCTTGTTCTGAGGGTGACATAGTAATTGCACGTTATCAGGACCACAGACAGCTAATTATACATACTTTAATGACAAAAGCAAAGTGAAAATCATTAAAGGAACACTATAGTCACCTAAATTACTTTAGCTAAATAAAGCAGTTTTAGTGTATAGATCATTCCCCTGCAATTTCACTGCTCAGTTCAATGTCATTTAGGAGTTAAATCACTTTGTTTATGTTTATGCAGCCCTAGCCACACCTCCCCTGGCTATGATTGACAGAGCCTGCATGAAAAAAAAATGGTTTCACTTTCAAACAGATGTAATCTACCTTAAAGGACCACTCTAGTGCCAGGAAAACATACTCGTTTTCCTGGCACTAGAGTACCCTGAGGGTGCCCCCACCCTCAGGGACCCCCTCCCGCCGGGCTCTGGAGAGAGGAAGGGGTTAAACTTACCTCTTTTTCCAGCGCCGGGCGGGGAGCTTTCCTCCTCCTCTCCAACTTGATCGCGACGTCTATGTTCTATACACCGAAACTGCTTCATTAAGCTAAAGTTGTTCAGGTGACTATAGTGTCCCTTTAATATACTCAGCAGGAAGGGTAATCCATGAGTTGAGGAGCCTTTTGCAATAAAAAAAATTAAATTGAAAAACCCCAAAAGCAACATTTCCACTTTAACTCTTTTGATGTTCAGACATCAACACCTGACAGACTTAGAAACTGTAATTCTCCAAATGCTGCAGGGGCATGGTTAGATTGCTATATAGCGGCCTGGTAAGATTGCCTGGGGACCCTAAAACCACATGGGAACTGGTTACAACAATAACAGTTCCATATATAAATGGTTTCAAATAATCACCAGGTGGTCAAACAGTAGCTTCCTGGCTGGTTAGGAAAGGAGTGGGCTAATGGTACCCAAATGTTTAATTATCCTTTACCATCCTATACACTGGCAAAGCATCACATACTTGGCAACATTGTTTAGGTGAGCAAAGAGGGGCACTTTTATTTTAGGGACGTGAGTGGGGGAGTGGCCAGGGGCGGGGCTGTTCAGAGAAATTTTAGGTGACTTACAATTTAGATATATAAATTAAAACAAGAACGATGTATCTTATTCATACAGACTCATTTCTTTTTTTTAATTCTTTATTTTTCTTGTGCATAGATTGACAACAAGCGTGTAGAGCCACAACAGCATCTACAAGCAATTCCATAACATTGTACAGTGTGGCATTTTAGACGGCACATTTTTTATATTATATGAAGATAGCAAGCTCTTAAACAACGTTTTTTTAATAGAACATGCTAAGCTAGACATGCATAAAACAGATCTAGTTATGAGATGCATATAATTGATTAACTGCACGTTTTTAACTATAATTATCGCTTAGCAAGCATAAAGTATAATCGGCTATAAGTCGTCAGCGCGTGCGAATTATTATGCACAGAAACCAGTACAGGGTTAAAACATGCATTAGTGTCTATGCTAGGCAAGATTTGGATTTATAGCGTTAGTTAGGTGCCTTACAAGGAGAGGATTGGGCAGCACAGCCTGCACATTCACTGGTCCTACAAAACTACAAAGGGTTTATCTACTGAATAGTGGGTTGAGTTAAAACAACTAAATTTCAAATTTAGGGCACAACAGTGGAAGTGCAAAGATCTCTAAACATGGTTTCCTAGCTATTTGGTGCTTAAATTGAATGTTAAGACTGCACATGCTAGTTATACACGGGTACTATACATCTCTTAAGGAAAAGAGGCCATTAGACATTTTAGTAACTGGGCGCTGGGGGTAAGTGGGATCAGATGGAAATGGAGACTTATGAGTTTAGGCATGAAAATCACATGTAGTAGCTAGAGAGCAGTGCTGTTTGCGAGAGGGGACAACAGGCTAATGCTCTGGCATGTCTAGTGACCCCCAGTGCCTCTCACACTCAGCCTATGCCCATAGCTGTCGTGCACAGTCCAGACCCATTTGCAGGATAGTGTGTTTCTTCCCGTATGCCTCTTCGGCTCACCGCGTCAGTGTGGACCGTCTCACAGTATCTGCAGGCCGTCCTCTCCGTTTGTGTGCATATGTGTGTGGGCCCGTTTGATGGGTATGGACAGCAGCTTGGTTTACAGTCCAGGTGGGCCCCTGGCCCAGCGGAGCAGCGGGAGGCTGGTGTAGCTGAATGCTGTGATGGAGTACCCGGAGAGGTGAGTTTCCATTTCGCCCCCGACCCATTGCAGGGGGTCGCTTCCATGAATGCATGTGCCTTGTGTGGTTTTCAGCCCACCGGTCTGTTTTGTAGCCGCGAGCGGGAACTTAGTTTAGTTCCCCTTTCTCCCGTGCCATGTGGGGCAGTTGTGTCGGCGGCCATCTTAGAGGGTGAGCCGGTTCGCTCCGGTGTTGCAACTCCGGATCAGCCAAGTAGCCGTCTCCCCTGTGGGGACCGGGATATCCCCCCGGTCCAAAGGGGGGGGTGAACGGAGCCGTGCAGGCCTCAGGTCAGTCGCTTGGTAGTAGTGGCCGGGACGGAAAGCGAGGCAGCGGCCGTCCGCCCCACTCCCCTCCCAGGTAGGCCTCAGTCCCCAGTCCCCGAGCATCTCACCAGGACCCAGAGTCACCCGGTATCAGGAGCTCCAGCTGCACTGGGACACTTCAGGGTCTCGTTCCACGGGTTTCCAGGGTGTTACCAGCTTTAAAAGGCCGGTTTCTAGCCAGAAATAGCCATTTTCCTCGGGAGCCGTGGTGACTTGCAGCCTGCTGGCATGGCCGCCCGGCCCCGCCCCCATACAGACTCATTTCTAAACTCATTTATTGTAGTTTAAAGAGACATTACAGGGAGTATTATTGCTGTGGGGCTCTGTTATACACAGGGCCGGTGCAAGGATTTTTGGGTACATAGGCGAAGATGCATTTTTCCGCCCCCCCTCTAAAATGAACATCTTCACCTATGTGCCTCCTAACCAGCCCCTCCCTCTTCCCCGTCCCTTAGTGTTCCTCTCCTCTCCCCTCCCCTCTCCTTTCCCTGTCCCTTGGTTTTTCTCTCCCCTCCCCTCTGCGCTCCGCTCCGCCACGCTACACTCAGTGGTGTATACACACTAACAGCCACACACACTCAATGACAAACACACAGACGTCACTGACAGACACAGACTCACTGATCTGACACACACTCATTCATTGACAGACACACACTCAATCACAAACATACTCTCACTGATTTGACAGACACTCACAAACACACACTCATACACTGACAGACACACACATTCATACAATCATTCACACACACATACACACAGAAACACTCACAGACAAACACATACTCACACATACACAGACACACTCACAAACACATACAGACACACACTCACAGACAAACACATACAAAGACAAACATACACATACAAAGTCAAACACATACACACACACTGACAAACACATACACACACACTGACAAACACATACACACTCACAGACAAACACATACACACTCACAGACAAACACATACACACTCACAGACAAACACATACACACTCACAGACAAACACACACTCACACATACACTTTCAGACACACACTCACAAACACATACACAGACACACACACAGACAAACACACACTCACACATACACTTTCAGACACACACACTCACACATACACTTTCAGACACACACAATTAAATATTAATATCCACCCAGCCTCCCTACCTGGAGAGCTGGTGTGGATGTGTCCCTGGGGTCCAGTGGGGCTTCCGTGCGGCGGGCGGCAGCGTTCTAACGAGAGGCGGTGAGGGAGCTCTAACCTGTCTGCTCTGCTCCCTCGCGGGCTGTCTGCTGATGCCGGGAGCCGGAATATGATGTCATATTCCGGCTCCCGCAGAATCAGCACACGGCGCGCGAGGGAGCAGAGCAGACAGGTTAGAGCTCCCTCGCCGCCTCTCGTTAGAACGCTGCCGCCCGCCGGGGATCCAGAAGGTGACTTGGCAGGAGGGAGCGCTTCCCTCCTGCCGGTCACCGAAATCTTGCGCCCCCAGTGCCGGTGCGCCCTAAGGCGGCCGCCTGTGCCGCCTTATGGACGCGCCGGCCCTGGTTATACACTCAGACACATTACTGGGAGTATTATTGCTGTGGAGCTCTGTTATACACTCAGGCACATTACTGGGAGTATTATTGCTGTGGAGCTCTGTTATACACTCAGATACATTACTGGGAGTATTATTGCTGTGGAGCCATGTTATACACTCAGACACATTACTGGGAGTATTATTGCCATGGAGCTCTGTTATACACTCAGACACATTACTGAGAGTATTATTGCTGTGGAGCGCTGTTATACACTCAGACACATTACTGGGAGTATTATTCTGTGGAGCTCTGTTATACACTCAGACACATTACTGGGAGTATTATTGCCATGGAACTCTGTTATACACTCAGACACATTACTGGGAGTATTATTGCTGTGGTGCTCTGTTATACACTCAGACACATTACTGGGAGTATTATTGCTGTGGAGCTCTGCTATACACTCAGACACATTACTGGGAGTAGTATTACTGTGGAGCTCTGTTATACACTCAGACACATTACTGGGAGTATTATTGCTGTGGAGCTCTGTTATACACTCAGACACATTACTGGGAGTATTATTGCTGTGGAGCTCTGTTATACACTCAGACACATTACTGGGAGTATTATTGCCGTGGAGCTCTGTTATACACTCAGACACATTACTGGGAGTAGTATTACTGTGGAGCTCTGTTATACACTCAGACACATTACTGGGAGTATTATTGCCGTGGAGCTCTGTTATACACTCAGACACCCTAACAATAAGGAGCACCTATAAAAGAGGGACAGAGGGATTTGGGTCCCGCCTCCATAGGGACACTATGGCAGTTATAGTTCTTTAACATCTGGCGATCTTACTTTTGCCCAGGCCTGGTTTAAGTTCTGGAACACCCCACCCCCACCTTTCCCCAGAACTGTCAATTATGCAGCCAGGACGCTCAGTTCTGGCTACTGGCTACTTGATATCAAATATTTCCAAGTTGCTGACGCACTCCGCTTGCCACTGCTATCCAAATATACTAAATTAAAGGAACACTATGGCGTTAGCAATACAAACTTGTATTCCTAACGTTATAGTGCTGCTGTCCCAAGTTCTATACAGCCCCCATCCCCCTGTGTGCCATGAAAATAAAAGTTTTACTAACCTTTTTCCAGTGCCGAGGCTCTGTGCGTGCACCCAAGCTTCCCCACAGGACAGTATTGTATCCAATGCTTTAGTATGAGCCTCTGCATCACGTGACCATGTTTTACTAAGTCAGTGTTGCGGAAGCACCTCTAGTGGCAGTCAGGGAGACTGCCACTAGAGGTGGATTTATTCCTACAATGCAAACATTGCAGATTCTAAAAAGAACAAGGCCACGGCACCCAGACCATATAATTGAGATGAATTGGTCTGGGTGAGTTTAGTGTCCCTTTAATACTGTTAATGCAGAAGTCTAAATTCTGCAATGGCAATTTGGCAGACGAGGCAGCGGATCTGGGGGCCACATGTTTTTTTTCAAACTGCTCGGGAAAAAACCTTGACACCTATAGCCTACTAGTTATGGAGCTTAGACCGCCCCTTTAATATTTGAACAGTCTCATATCCACCATAAGTCCCTATCTATATATAAGGTCCTGCAGAACATCTCCAAATGGTGGCTTTGTGTCTCTACACTGACATGGATCACACATCTGACAATTAAAGGGAAAATTGGGTAAAGATTACTGGTACCCATCATTTTGTAATGCGTTATATAGATGATACATGAAAAAAAAAATCAAAACATAAAGCTTCTGCACGTGTACAGCAAATGTTAGTAGCATACAGACCCCTCGCTCGTCAGGAAAAATCCCGCCCCCCCCCCCCCCCACTCTCATTTTGGTGTATGGGGCCTGAGCACATCTAATGTTTTCTTGGATAAGTAGTTTATCCCCCAACAGCAGTTCCACTCATCACATAGGATGAGTGAAACAGCTCAACATACCATACCTTATCCATCAGTTTATTGAAGGTCTGATTCATAATTTAAACTTGGATAAAATGATCACAGGTAGCCCAGAAGATCAGCTGCCTGATTGACAGCTTTGGTGGGCTGGCTTACAGTTGCAGCAATTCTTACAAATTGTTTTCCGGTATAACCCATTCCCACTTAAAGTAGCGCAGTGAACTGTCTGCCCTATCATCCCATAATAAGCAAAATTGTTGTGGTGCTAAGGATGACCTTTTAATGACTTTCTACTCTTAAAGATCTCCACATCTATGAAGTTATTTCGTATAAGAATGACAGCATGCCAAGCTCAGTAGTATAATGAAGGCCAGTATAAACACCAGAAAGCAGAATGTGAGTACCGACGTAGGTGATTAGATTAGATGCCAAGACTAGCACATCAAAAATACATTTTCAGTCTGAAGAAGTCTTAATCATGCTTGATTATCAGGTTGTGTGATACATTAGACAGCTTGGTTAATGTGCCAACTCCGTAGAACCTGTTAACACATCATGGCTGCAAATACTATTGAAAGTAGTATTATTCCTCCTGCAAACCATTTACATGCACAGAATGTTCAGAATATTAATGTATCGCTTTATATGTACATTGTTTCAAACTTCACATATGGAAGTACATAGAGGCATTTTGCAGTTTGTACATTTTTAGTAAAAACACATTCCAGCTGTTAGCCCAGTGGCTCCCAATCCCCATCTTTAAAGCACACCAAGGGTCCAGGATTCAGGTATTCACGAGTTTTGGTTATACTGATAAAACCTAAACTGTTATACCATGAGGAGTGGATTGGGAGCGATCAGAGCTAACCAGGTGTTTTCATCTCTTGCTGGCTGATATAACATTGTGAGTTTTCTGTTTAGGGTCAGTGGTCTCGTTGCTGAAGAATGGAGGGTCCATTCCACATAAATCAGAAGTCACAGAACAGCCAGATGCACCTCTTGAGATTTCAGTGGAGTCGCCAGGCACAGAACATAATGAGACATCTGGTAAAACCTCCCTGGAGATCATAGAAGAGGATGCTATACCAATCTTAGCAAATGGATTACCGCTGAAAGACAGTATGAACAACTTAAATATGCACATCAGGAGGCTACCCGATACAGTCTATGCCCTGCCCGGTGTTAAAAGCATGTTGCATCTTTCTTCTCAGTGTGACACTTCCTACGAGCTGCATTCTGTAGGGTGTCCAGACTTTCAGAAATCATATGGGGTATTACCCCTCCAGAAATCAAGGCACTGCCATGGTCCACCACGACGAGTCTTCAGTTGCCAGCAGTGTGCCAAAGTCTACACTAGCTTGGGTGCCCTAAAGATGCACATCCGCACCCATACCCTGCCCTGTTCCTGCGGGATCTGTGGCAAAGCTTTTTCCAGGCCATGGCTACTACAGGGACACATCAGAACACATACAGGTAAGACGGATATCACAGTGGTAGTCAACATATAACTTTCCAGTTATTTTAGACCAGAGATAGGCAACCATTAGCACTCCAGATGTTGTGGACTACTTCTCTCAGAATGCTCTTACAACCAAAATGCTGCCAAAGCATCAGAGGAGATGTAGTCCAAAACATCTGGAGTGCAGAAGGTTGCCTACACTTCCCCTGTTCTAGGCCTAATGTCCTATGATCCTTTGCCGTTCTTTGGATGGTGACATATGTACCGAGCATCAATGGTGGCACAGTCCCCCCTCCTCCCTCTCCCCCCCACATGCCACCATGCCCTCCCTTAGCCGGTCAGCGACTTCCCTCCTGCTCACAGTGCCAGAGGAGCATCTGGCCTGCTAGAGAAGAGCAGGGCTGGAACTGGAAGACAGGCGGCTCATCTTAAGGTAGGAGAAAAGGAGCTTGCAGGACCTTCCTGTGTAGTGTGTAAAACTGGAGAGGGAGGGCAGTGTATTAAATTGGGTAGGGAGTGGGCAGTTTATTCATTTTAGGGAGGGGGCACTGTATATATTTGTGGGAAGGAAGGGGGCTAGTGTATTAAATTGGGGAGGGGGTGGGACAGTGTTTTAAATTGGGTGGAGGGAGTGGGGCAGTGTTTTAAATTGGGGGGAGGACAGTGTATTCATTTTAGGGGGAGGGAAGAGGGCAGTGTATTAGAATGGTGGGAGTTAGGGCAGTGTATTACAGTGGTGGGAGGTAGGGCAATGTGTTAACTTGCAGAGAGGGCAGTGTATTAAATTGGGGAGGGAGGGGGACAGTGTATTACATTGGGGAGGGAGTGGGACAGTGTTTTAAATTGGGGAGGGAGGGGGACAGTGTATTGAATTGGGGGATGGCAATGTATTAAAATAGAGTGGTGGGCGGAGGGGCAGTGCATTTAATTAGACTGGAGGGGGAAGGGGCAGTGTATTAGATTAAGGGGCAGTGTATTAGATTGGGTGGAGGGGCAGTGTATTAGAGTTGAGGGAGGGGGCAGTGTATTTGATTTGAGAGCAATGTATGGGATTGTGGGCAGTGTCTTAGAATGGGGGAAGGGGGCAGTGTATTAGATTAAGGGGCAGTGTATTAGATTGGGTGGAGTGGCAGGGTATAAGAGTGGAGGGAGGGAGGCAATGTATTGGATTTGTGAGCAGTGTTTTAGAGTGGAGGGAGGGGGCCGTGTATTGGATTTGGGGGCAGTATTAGAATAGGAGGAGGGGGCAGTGTATTAGATTGGATGGAGGGGCAGAGTATAATTCAATTCATGTATTGAATTTAGGGGCAATGTAGTATTGGATTTTTGAGCAGTGTATTTAGAGTGGAGGGAGGGGGGCAGTGTATTGGATTTGTGGACCGTGTATTAAATTGGGGTGGAAGGGGGACAGTGTCTTGAATTTGGGGGAGGGCAGTGTATTCAATTAGATTGGGGAGGAGGGACAGTGTATTAGATTAAGGGGCAGTGTATTAGATTGGGTGGAGGCAGGGGGTCAGTGTATTCGATTAAGGGGCAGTGTATTAGATTGGGTGGAGTGAGGAGGGCAGTGTATTGGATTTAATGGCAGTGTATTGGATTTGATGGCAGTGTATTGAATTTGGGGGCAATGTATTAGAATGGGTGGAGGGGGCAGTGTTTTAGATTGGGTCTGCATGGAGGCGTTAAAACGTTCCCAACGGAGATGCGGATTGGCCGAGCAGTTTTTTTCTACACATACACAATAGCCTCCCAATGCTTTTCTATGGGAAAGCATTGGATTGGCTGAGATCGTCACGTTTGATGATCTCAGCCAAAGTGAAGAACACACTCATAGGACTTCAAAATCAACAAGATGACGTCATTTGGTTTTTACAGCTGTGCAACAGCATACATTCACCATTTTAGACCCATTACCAAACATTTCTTAATATGTCAAGGTAGTTGGACTGAAACGTTGGTTATATGCAAATTCACGTCTCCTTAAAATAAATTCGCTCTTTGTTTACTTTAAAGCCCTACGAGCGTGAGGACGTCCAGTGTCAGTTGGGCAACTTTTTTTCTTCTGTACTTTTTGGTTTTTTTGCGGCTCACATCAACTTAAACCTTGTTGATTGTGTTGGCCTTTGAGTTTGACATGCTTGCCTTAAAGCATTTATTCACACAGTTTTCCCATAGCACTGTACATACCTTAGTAGCATCCTGACATGCGCCTAACTAGCAAAGCACTATTCCTGCTGTAATACATTCAGGTAGGATCATTAGGAAGCTCTAGTTACAATTCCATATTTAGATGATCAAAATAGTCTTTTATATTGGAACAGGATCGCACGAATTAAAGGATTTACGGATCCCTTAATATATTTGTCCCTCCTCCTCATTTTCGCTGATTTGGAAATAACTTTTTGTTTCTATTTAACAGGCATTCCAAGTGGGAGGTAACCCCATTCTCTTATTTGATTATGTCTAATACATTAAAAAACAATGCCAAAAAAAGAAATAAATACAAAATAAATAATGATCAGCTAATATGTGTAGGGAAAAGGGACAGTGTACCTCCTTAAAATATAACCTATACAAAGAACATAAGCTGTTACAGGGCTTGGAGTGTAACTATAAACGGGAAACAGGGGGAATGTGAACTACAAAAATACTGAAAATGCCGATTTGAAAAGGATGCCTTTCCCCTATACATTAACACATGATATTGATAGGAGCTGCAGTGTAACGCATCATAAGTCAACTCTTTGATACACCAGTCACGTGTGAACCTATGGTGAACCTGCTGATTTCCATGTGGTCATGTGACAGGTGAAGCACTTTAATAGTACCAGGTGGAACCAAGAGTCTTCTCGCATGTACAAGACTTCTCCACTCTAAAGCTGCTGTTTATTTGACAAAATTAAAGGGACACTATATTCACCAGAACAACTACAGCTTATTGTATTTGTTCTGGTGAGTATAATCATTCCATTCAGGCTTTTTCCAGACAAAAAGAAGTGTTTGCATTAAGGCCTACGGACACCTCCAGTGGCCACTTCTCAGATGGCTCTTAGAGGTGCTTCCTGGGGCAGTGCTGCACAGTGTGACTTGCGTTCAGTGTCTCCACGCTCTGCATGGAGACACTAAACTTTCCTCATAGAGATGCATTGATTCAATGCATCTCTATGAGGAGATGCTGATTGGCCAGGGCAGCTTGACCCTGCCCCGCCTCCTTGTCGATTTTAGCCAATCCAATGTTCCTTGAAGGAAAGCATTGGATTGGCTGAGATCATCAATTCTGAGGCGGATCGGGGCGGGGCCAGCAACTGCAGACCCATGGAGAGTTGAAAATAAGGTACGTTTTAAACCTTTCTAAGGGGGCAAGACACCTAAATGATGGTTTTAACACTATAGTGTCTGGACTACATGTTTGTGTTCCTGACCCTATAGTGTTCCTTTAAATATTAATCAATTTTGTGAAAAAAGTACACTAATTTACATACACAGTATGAAATAGTGAGAGTGTGTAGCGCTTAGTTTAGTGAACTTACTCCACAGGAGATCCCTCAGAGTATGAAGGGTTGATAATCTATTTAAACAAAAATAGAGAAAAATATAGTGCACACTGTGTAAAACGTAGTATCAATACACCACACAATAAAGGACACACTCACGTGGTTTAGAGCCTATTAGGATTGGCTCTGATCACTTGCGCCTTGTGTCCTTTTAGGTGACACACACCTTACTCTCCAAACGAAATTTTTCCTCAAAAGGGAGAGATAAAGACAGGGGAAAATCGCCCTAGTATTGAAATCTTTAACGTATTCTGGTAGCAAATTTAAAGGCACATAGGTGAAGATTGCTTCTCACCTGGAAGAGAGCCTGTGACCTGGCTCAAAGTAGATCAGCATATGAGTCCTTTTAGGGATGACTCTTATCCTCTTTGATAGGATGGAAAATGCACCAAATATGTATTCTAATAAAAAACTATTTATTTCACAAATTATAAAATCAACTGATACATACAATATGAGGTGAATCCGAAACGCGTTTCGCCGGTTCCGTCCGGCTTTCTCAATCGGTATTTTCCATCCTGCTTACTTCCTGGTTATAAACCCCGCCTTCCGTCCTGATTGGATGCCGAAAATTTGATGTCATCCAATCACGGGCGTCGCTGCGAGGGAGGGCAGAGTATTTCCAGCTGTATTAATTTATCCCTTAATGCGGACGTCATCACGCACGCACGTATAATCGTGCGGACGGCGTCACTTCCGGGAATGTGAAAGGGTTGTATTTCTCCTGTTGATCTATGAGATTCAATCATTTTCTTCTATACGTGTCACTTCCGGTCTCGTAGGTTCTCTCCTTTAGTCAGTTTATAGCAGTTCAAACGTCCATTTTAAGTGATGGCAAAAGTCCTGGAAGACCGGAAAGGTCATCCATAGCATTATAAATATCCTTCAATCCTAGAAATATGCTCATAGTGAGCATAGGTGACAGACAATAAAGTGCATTAATGGATTATAAATATACCAAGGTGATACCACACATCTATACATAGAGGGGGACATATTACAAGCTAAAAGATTAAAAATTCAAAAATTCAAAAATGCATAAAGGGGGTATATTAAAAGATTAATAATATGATACATATGTGTTAATGATGTTTTAAGCCACTAAGTCTTAAAAATAGAAATATAAAATATATATAGAAAAATATCAAATATGTGCAGAATAGCAATTTTCATATAAATAATTTATATATAAAAATTGTAAGAGGATTACTATTTGGTAACGGCAGACGTCAATTCCTTGTACACAATAATCTCTCATACAAAAGGCTGTGAAGCAACTAAGCACTTTCTGGAAGTCTCCAAGAAATTCCCACAGAAACAGATAGATTTTATCATAGAGGGGATCAACTGGATTTTAACGAACAACTATTTTTGGTACGATGATTTATTCTTTTTACAAATTTGCGGTACGGCGATGGGCACGAGGTTCGCGCCCAGCTATGCAAACCTGTTTATGGCGTATTGGGAGGAAACATTTATCTATGGTGACCATAGATGGGATGCGAACCTCGTGACCTATCGCCGCTACATCGATGATATATTTTTTATCTGGGAGGGAGACGAGACATCACTCACGTCTTTTTTAAATCACTTGAACAATAACGAGTGGGGTATAAAACTTACAAGCAATTTTAATAAGAATTCTGTGGAATTTTTAGACCTGAATATTTATGTTGAACAGAATATACTCAAGACCTGCACCCACTTTAAAAAGGTAGATGTGAACAGTTATATAGGGGAGAATAGCTGCCATTTCCCCCCTTGGCTGTTAAACGCCCCCAAAGCGCAGCTACTGAGAATGAAGAGAAACTGCACTGATTCACATAAATTTCAGGAACAGTCGGAAAAAATAATGGAAGACTTCAGGGAAAAGGGCTATAAAGAAGAACTCTTAAGACAAGCCCTTAACGAAGTAGAAATTGTAGATAGAACAAAATTGATAGAGTACAAAAGAAAAAAAGAAAATATGGAACCTCAGAATGTAAAGTTCATTTGTGATTTTAATCATAACAATAGACGTCTAAAGAAAATCATCCAAAAATACTGGCCACTCCTAAAAAATGACCCTATATTAAACTCAATACTCCCAGATACACCGGAGATTGTCTATAGGGGAGTACCGAATCTCAGAAGGACACTGATTAAAAATCACATACCATCTAGGAAATTAAGAAACCAGTTTTTTAAAGAAAAAACTGGATTCTATGGATGTGGTATGTGTGGGGCCTGCAAGGGCTCCAACAACAATAGGAGGACATTACGTGAATTTTGTCACCCACAAGATAAAAACAAAAGTTATAAGATAAAACAAATAATCACGTGCCATACAACCAGAGTAATCTATATGATCACATGTCCTTGTGGATTAGCCTATGTAGGTAGAACTAATAGAACTCTGAACACTAGGATTCAGGAACACATCAGAAACATCAAGAAAGGTTTCCTGAATCATAGTGTATCCCTGCATTTTAAGAATCAACATAACAGTAACCCCCAATTAATGGAGTTTATGGGAATTCAAAAAATAGTAGGTAATTGGAGAGGGGGCGATCTCAATAAACAAATTGGACAAACAGAGATGAAATGGATTTTTAACTTGAACACTATGCAACCATATGGTCTTAATGATGACTTCGAACTATGCCACTTTTTATAATTTGTACAATTTTTATATATAAATTATTTATATGAAAATTGCTATTCTGCACATATTTGATATTTTTCTATATATATTTTATATTTCTATTTTTAAGACTTAGTGGCTTAAAACATCATTAACACATATGTATCATATTATTAATCTTTTAATATACCCCCTTTATGCATTTTTGAATTTTTGAATTTTTAATCTTTTAGCTTGTAATATGTCCCCCTCTATGTATAGATGTGTGGTATCACCTTGGTATATTTATAATCCATTAATGCACTTTATTGTCTGTCACCTATGCTCACTATGAGCATATTTCTAGGATTGAAGGATATTTATAATGCTATGGATGACCTTTCCGGTCTTCCAGGACTTTTGCCATCACTTAAAATGGACGTTTGAACTGCTATAAACTGACTAAAGGAGAGAACCTACGAGACCGGAAGTGACACGTATAGAAGAAAATGATTGAATCTCATAGATCAACAGGAGAAATACAACCCTTTCACATTCCCGGAAGTGACGCCGTCCGCACGATTATACGTGCGTGCGTGATGACGTCCGCATTAAGGGATAAATTAATACAGCTGGAAATACTCTGCCCTCCCTCGCAGCGACGCCCGTGATTGGATGACATCAAATTTTCGGCATCCAATCAGGACGGAAGGCGGGGTTTATAACCAGGAAGTAAGCAGGATGGAAAATACCGATTGAGAAAGCCGGACGGAACCGGCGAAACGCGTTTCGGATTCACCTCATATTGTATGTATCAGTTGATTTTATAATTTGTGAAATAAATAGTTTTTTATTAGAATACATATTTGGTGCATTTTCCATCCTATCAAAGAGGATAAGAGTCATCCCTAAAAGGACTCATATGCTGATCTACTTTGAGCCAGGTCACAGGCTCTCTTCCAGGTGAGAAGCAATCTTCACCTATGTGCCTTTAAATTTGCTACCAGAATACGTTAAAGATTTCAATACTAGGGCGATTTTCCCCTGTCTTTATCTCTCCCTTTTGAGGAAAAATTTCGTTTGGAGAGTAAGGTGTGTGTCACCTAAAAGGACACAAGGCGCAAGTGATCAGAGCCAATCCTAATAGGCTCTAAACCACGTGAGTGTGTCCTTTATTGTGTGGTGTATTGATACTACGTTTTACACAGTGTGCACTATATTTTTCTCTATTTTTGTTTAAATAGATTATCAACCCTTCATACTCTGAGGGATCTCCTGTGGAGTAAGTTCACTAAACTAAGCGCTACACACTCTCACTATTTCATACTGTGTATGTAAATTAGTGTACTTTTTTCACATTGAATTACGACAGGATTGGAGAGTTCCTGTTTTTTGTGTGGGAGCAGCTGTCACTTTAGAGCACTTGATGTAATTTATACAAAGCGCCTGTAAACACAGAACACTTTTGTTATACTATTAATCAATTTTGATCTACAAACACTGTATACAACATTCAATTGTCGGAAGATGTAGCTTTTCAGATGGTAGTCTTCATTATGAGGTTAGTAAAAACACAAATAATTTTATTTGATGTCATATTCAGACTTTTTTTATGGTATGTTGACAGGTGAGAAGCCGTTCTCCTGTTTCCACTGCGGACGTGGATTTGCCGACCGTTCCAACCTCCGGGCTCACCTGCAGACACACTCCGAAGTCAAGAGGTATATCTGTCCAGGCTGTGGCAAGTCCTTCTCTCGAATTTCTCTTCTCTCTAAGCACCGTGATGGCTGTTGTTGTCCTTTGTCTTGATATCTGGTCTGGGCACTGCTTTATCAGAAATCTCAAGAACAAATTTATTTTATTTTTTTGTAGTGAGGCAGAGCAAAGTTTACCAAGTGCCTCTACCATAGGATGTCAAATATCACATGAAGACATTTGGGATCATGGAGCAAACTAGTGAACAGAGGGCTGTGCAAGCTAAGGCAAAGGACCAAGCTCTGCCACTACATGGCTTAAAAGCTATTCCTCTGCCTGTGTGCCCAAGAAAGTTATCCACCACAATTTAAAGACTTATTACAGATGTTCTCTTGATAAATGTCCAGTGTGTTACAGATGTTTTTCTTGATAAATGTCCAATGTGGTCCACATGTTCTCTCCATAAATTTCCTGTGTGGTCCACATGTTCTCTCCATAAATGTCCAGCTTGGTGCCCTCTACATCCATCTAGGCCTGAAGACTAACCATGGACTAAAATGTAGTCAAAACCAACAAGCAACTAATGGTTTGGACCAGAGTCTTCAAAGATAATCTCGACTGCCTATGCCAGAAGAGGCTTGGCAGTCGACGTGATGACACAGAAATGAGCAAAGTGTCACATGGCTTCTCTGATTGCCCAGTATTGTAATGAACCATGCTGCGAGAAGAGGTTCCATCTGCCAGCATATTTGCAAGGGAGCAGCTAATTCCAGGCACGTAGGACATATTTAACATGTACGTTTTCTGAAGAAACTGGCACTGGGGATGTATATCAATGGTTAAAATCCACAAACTGGACAATGAATCAAGAACGAGACAAAGTCCAAAGCCACATTTCAGTATTCATAGTAATTTATATTAAAAATAAAACTTGCCTCCCCCCCCATATTAAAACAATTCAACACTTTAGGGGATGGAAACTTGTAATTATCCAAATATTACAAAACATCAACTCCCACCGACTGACATGGGATTCTAGTTCCACAGATGCTAGAACGAGCCATAGCCCTCACTTCACTATATGGCTTAGAACTGATTGCACTGTACCCTAAAACAATTACTTGTTTAAATGTGAATGCAAAAGATAATCTGTATAAAAAGGGTTTTCATTTAAAATAAATATTTTTATAGCTCTGGCCTAGACTGTTTCACTTTGATTTTGTCCCTAAGCACAACACTTTTCCCAGAATTCTATCTTGTATGTATGTATGTATGTATGTATGTATGTATGTATGTATGTATGTATGTATGTATGTATCTAATCTGTACATATATTTGATCTATACATCGTGCAAAAAGTGCATGCATTAAAGAACAGTATACAAAGCAGGACACTGCTGATTTATGCAATATACTTTTTAAGGGAACAGCACAAAAAAATAGGATTAAATCTTACAAAGCTACTTAATAAAATCACTCATGGAACCAAATAACTATGGGGAATAAGTCACAACATATCGCCATACCGTGTTAAGCCCACCACTGCACTAAAGTACATCAAATCTTTTTTGTGTATGCATTGTTCCTTTAACCCCTTAAGGACACATGACGTGTCTGACATGTCATGATTCCCTTTTATTCCAGAAGTTTGGTCCTTAAGGGGTTAATCTGTGTTTTGC
Source organism: Pelobates fuscus (assembly GCF_036172605.1). NCBI lineage: Eukaryota > Metazoa > Chordata > Amphibia > Anura > Pelobatidae > Pelobates > Pelobates fuscus. The sequence goes on from NC_086328.1 coordinate 23,462,626, forward strand.
TTATATTTTGTTTTTTTACAGCAGTACTTTTAATTTTTCTGTGATTTTTCTGTGGGTGTATGTGTATTGTTCCCTTCAATGCAGACACAACTAAGAAATGATAGAAATCATAATTATATATGGAATAACAAAAAATATGAATCAATGTGTCAATACACTAGCCAGCACATGGCCAAGAAATTAACGGTAAAAAAAAACGAACTAAATAAAAATTGTTTTGTATGATGTCACGAGTCTGATGTCATTTGGCTAAATGATCACAAAAAACAAACTTCAATACAGTGTTAATGAAATGAGCGGAGAGGTATGCATGTGTTCACGGAGCATTGTCAATGTGCTTGTTAGCAGAAAGCATCGATCAAGAAATTAGCTGCAAGTAACACGATTTTGTGGTTTTATTTTTCTTGCATGATATCACTCGAGCATCATTTACCAAGTCTTTACACGTTGGCGAATCATCCTCTAAATACCCATTAACAGATCTCAAGAGTGCATTCCTGTTTGTTACAACCTGTTTAACGTGGATTAGGCAAGGTAAACACACACAGCGCCAGGTCGTACTCCCAAATATACAAATAGTTATTGGTGCCTTGTGTATCAACTCACAACTTTATCTTCTCTCTGGAACGCTGTAAAAATTATACAGCTAAATCTAAGATCACTCAAGCTATAAAATGAAGGACAAGCATTAACTAGAACCTGATACTGAAAGTAGATTGGAAAAAGGCAGATAGAGCTGTTGCGGTGGAGATAGGTTTCTATGTGATATGCTTTGAAAACGTATACTCTGCGATCCTTGGCCATCTGTTACAAGCACGACAGTGTTGTGGTCCAGACTAATGCACTGACAATACAAATATTTGCATGCAGGGGTAACCGCAGAACATTTTCTGGAGCGAGGGAGGCCATTATTTGTTTGGGCACTGTCACTTTTCTGAGGGTTGCGTATTTTCTCCCTCTTGCCTTATGTTGTGGACACCCATGGCTCTACAGACCTGATGGAATGCAGGTTGGAATCACAAGTGTCTTTTAGGGTCCACCACAGGTCGATAGCGATCAGGACTCATTGTTCAGTAACATCTATTTTCAGATCCGATGTCTAAAAGTGGCTTTGCACCTGTCTCCACGGGGAAAATATTCTGATGATCTAAAATAAGACCAGATGCTTTCCCCTCTTGGAAAATGCTGGAGTAATATTTGCACAGAGGCAGGTGGAGAGGTTGATGCGGGTTGAGTGAATGAGATCTTCATGGCTTTCCCATACTCTACCTCCTGTGAGACATTTCACACCCCTCTTCTATCTTCTTACTGCACACAAGCAGCTTGTGGTTGATGTTCCCCACGTTTTGTTCTTTAAATACACATGGACTATTTTTCAGACTGCCACACCTTGGAGCAGCAATATGACAAAGAGCTAAGCTGTAGTTTGTGGAATCTGAAAATGAGTTACCCTACCAAAGGTCTCCCCCGTTTCCCATGGTATGGGCATGTCCGTATAACTGATGCACCTGCTATAAAAACACAAATAAGCGAAATTCAAGGGAATTTCAAATGTCAGGCATAAAGAGCAGAACTGCAAAAGTAACAAAACAAAAAAACAAAAACAAAAAAAAAGGATTAAAAAGGTTTTGGAGTGCTAAAACTGATTTAGGTATATTTCAGAATATCCAGTTGTGCTCTACCTGAACATCTCAAGGCAAACCTTTGTTTAAAAATAAAAAAACAAACCGTGTCGGGTAGATTAGTTCTGATCGCACAGTGTCCTTCAAACAAAAACAGCTGGAACATCAAGATGTTGCAATTAGCAATGGAAAGTCCATTCCAGTAGAAGATGACTTGTTGGCTTGCAGGCTGCTATGGCAACCAAACAACAACATTACTTGCTAGGGTGAGGCGGAGGAAGTTCCAATGGGTATAGATGGGGCAAAATTGGACACAATGAAAACAGGAGCAGGCCCAAACAAGCCACATCGGTCATGGGCCAAGGGTTCATTGGATCTTCCCAACCATCCCTGTCGGCTGGCTTGTTACAGGAGAGCAGCAAATGCGATTTTCTGCATCAGCTTGCATCAGAAACGAACGATCAAAGGTAATGCAGGAAGCAACACGGCCCTCTACAGTCCCCTACATCGTAGCCAACAAGCGCCTGCATGGGGAGACAAGGAAGACAGTAAAAGTAATAGCCATGGGAGCAAGCTGACCAGGCCGGAATGGGCTCTTCTTGGTCCATTCTAGTCCTGAACAGGATTCACAGTTAGATAGATGAATAATGGGCATAGAGAAAGAAGCAAGACAGATTAAATACGCACGTGTTGGGGTTTATTCACTTAATCATGAACAGATCAGAAATAATAAGGAATTTACACATTTTAATTAAAAACAACCAAATTGCAAATATAGTTATGGTGGAAAACTTTTTCCAGTTTGCCTACCGTGGCTTAGATTTTGCAATTCACTTACAGATTCCAACAATTTACTGTTTAGTGAATAAATCCCAGTCAGCTGAAAGAGGAAGGGATGTAGTTGGCAACTGAAGGCAAAAAGGCACCGCAAAGTATTCCGAAATGAAGGTTTGTAGCGTGGAATGGCGAATATTCTTATTTGGAATCCTGACGTGCTTATACAGATACTTTCTAATCTGTAGATTATTTTGAAAAGTATGTGTGTATATCAGCTAAGAGCTTCGACAATAAACGCTGAATGGATTTAAGATGAATGGGCAAACAACGGCTAGCAATGCATTAGAATGCAATATTTGCGGTCTGCATGGAGATCCTCCATTCACATTGTTTGATCAGTGCTCACAGAGCAGTTAATCTGTTTACTTTGATGGTGTCCTTGTCATGTTTCTGTTTATTGTGTGATCCCCTTAAGCTGCTGTGACATGTTAGGTGCTGTCACAGCAATGCTGGAGTCTATAAATATCCTAGCGCCAGCTCAGAGAAGGGGATTTCTCCGGGGTGCCATGACAGAGAGGGCTCTTTAAATAGCCTCAGTGTTACTATGTATATCTGCGAGTGGCACTCCCCCCACACCCCTTGGCATCCACTTTGGATCTTTTCCTGGCGCAGTGTAAGCCTCGAGACTTTCCTACGGTCCCTCGCCAAGGCCGGACATGCCTATTTCAGATGCCACAACTACCACCTGTGAATATCAAGGATTTGGGATGGGTTAACCTTCTCCATACCAATGTAGCAGAGATATGGAATATCATCTGACCGCAATATGCTTAAATCATCTTCTCCCTGCTATATGCGTTGCTAGAGTCAGTTTGTATTTCTACAATACACAAAGGTGAATTGCACATTACAGGGAAAAATGTAATTGGGGTTCTTCTGGTTTTTAATGTCTCCAGCACTTCCAAATGTAATTTTTTGCCCCAATACAAGCTTCAGCGTATTATAAAGAACTCTGTAAATATGTATTGCATTTTCTTCCCCTATGGCTGGAATACACACACACACACACTCACTCTCTCTCTCTCTCGTTTGTTTGTTGTGCAGCATAACGGCATGTGTTCAGGGCTGATAGAGATTGATGGGAGTCACACTTCTGGGCACAGCTGTGATTGATGTCTGCTGTCATTCAATCGGTCCTTCTCCATTGATATGCATACCTCCTAACATTTCAAATAAACAAAGGGGGAAACGTTAAAAGGACCACTCCACACCCATAACGCACTTCAGCTTGGGTGAGGAGTATCCCATAATAATGACAGTTTATAAAACTTTATAAATAATTAATGAAACACCCCTTGTTTGTCAATCAAACAGCCGGGAGAAGGGGATCCCTGAGCAAATGGAAGTGGCATGTGCCCTCTGCTTGACACAATGTATCTTATTTACACAGACTGATTTAAACACATTTATTGTAGTTTAAAGATACATTATAGGGAGTGTTATTGCTGTGGAGCTCTGCTATACACTCAGACACACCAACAGTATGGAGCTCCTAGAAAAGAGGGACAGAGGACTTTGGGTCCTAAATAGGGACTGAACCTGACATAAAGAGGGACACTTAACAGGTACGGATACGCCATGTGCTAAGGAGAGAGAGTAAGACAACATTTCTCTCCCTAACTTCTAACCCAACATATGATTAATAGAAGATAGTAGATTTAATGTCTGCACCTCTGAAATAAACCTTGTGTCAGAGTGTGGGCAATCCAGGGCAAATACATCCTGTTACTGCAACAGGACAGACAGACCCTGCAATGAACACTCTAACAGTCACATAAGTGATAAGTGACAAAGGAATCCACCCTTTGAACTCTGCTTTCAGAACTTCCCATAAAAATACCAATTTTAAGTATATTATCCAATAAATGCCATTTGTGAAATTTAGGAATATCTTGATGGTAGTGTCTGTACGATAAAATGACCTCAAGTATAAGACGTGTTCGGCATCATCATGCTGTGTGTGATGACACTGACCATCAAGACCTTTAACTTGCAGCCACTACAGGTGTATTCTGTGTTACATGTCAACATGGAGTTTTCTTAGAAACGGTAATGTTTAACTTTGTCAGCGATTAATATCAGCATCCATGCACCAAAGCAGCGTCATATACTATAATTATTATTATTATATTTACAGGGTAATTCACCAAACTAAAGTGAGAATTCAAAGTGAATTCAAGGCCGGATAAGTTGAGCTGAAAGTTTAACTAACTTAGAGAATTTTTCCAGATTGGCTATTTTCACCTTAAATTTGAAATTCAATTTTAATTCACTTTGAATAACCCCGTTAATGTTAAAGGTCCAGTTTGTACGTTATCCTTCTCGGACCTCGGTGCGTTGGCTCATAATGTGCAGTTTTTTTTTTTTTTTTTAGTGTTTTAAGCATTTTATTTCTCAGAGTTAATTGTCAGCAAAATTCGTGGATGTGGATGCGATGAATAAATAGAGGCAGCATGCAGAGAGATAATGTCACAGGGTGAATGTCCCCCGTGCTGTAGAAAGGGATCGTGCCATGACACATTTATTCCTGGCCGTGGTATGAATACGTGTGTTTACACTCCCTGGAGCTCTCACATGTGTAGAATAGTTTCCGTGTGAAGTGGTCTAAACAGGAGATGGTCAGGAGTCTCAATACTATCAATACACACACATATACCTCGAATATAAATATACGGATAAATTGCAGTTTAAGCAGTATATGTGTATCCATCTGCTTATACTCCATAATATATAATTAAAGACAGCTTACAACATATCTACTCAAATATATCTATGCACTGCTCCTTTTGTCATACACAAATGCTAGCATATTTTACATATACGTCTGTATGCCACGTCTAAGAAATATACACCTATATCCTCCTACATAGACATGGACACCGCGGCACAGACATATATACCTATACAGTGCTCTACTGATGTATACACTGATACACAGCCACAACATTAAAACCACTGACAGGTGAGGAGAATAATATTGATTATATCGTTACAATGGCATGTGTCAAGGGGCGGGATATATTAGGCAGCAAGTAAACAGTCAGTTATTGCATTTCATGTGTTGGAAGCCGGACAAAAGTGCAAGTGAAACAATTTGAGTTACTTTGATAAGGGCTAGGTAGTAGTGGCTAGATGGCTGGGTCAGAGCATCTCCAAAACGGCAAGCCTTGTGGGGTGTTCCTGGTATGCAGTGGTTATTACCAACCAAAAATGGTACAAGGAAGCACAACTGGTGAAGCAGCGTCAGGTTCATGGACGCCCAAGGCTCAGTGATGCAAGTGGGGAGTGAAGACTAGTCCGTCTGGTCCGATCACACAGAAGACCTACTGTAGCTCAAATTGATGAAAAACGTAATGCTTACCTCTTTGTCACACAAGAGGGACTTTCTCGCCTTCAAAAAGCAGACATTGACCCAGCCACATGGTCAGACCATAGCTCGGTGAGGGTCGAACTGGCATCCCCCCTGTTCCGGCCTTCTATGTGGACCTGGCGTCTCAATGAGACACTCCTGATGGACCTAGACACCAAGGCACAAATAACCCAGGAGCTGGAGCAGTACTTCCAGGAAAACGGCACTCCGGAAATATCCCCAATAACCATATGGGAAGCTCACAAGAGTGTCATCCGCGGCCCCCTTATATGCATCGCTACGCAAAAGAGGAAAGCAGCAATACAGGAAATGACCGAACTATGCCACTCTATAGCACTACTAGAACGCCAACACAAGAGATCCCAACTAAACGCACTCTATGGCGAACTAATGGAACAAAGACGGACTCTTAAAGAACTTATTACAAAACGACACCTCAGAACGATGCAACGCTCGAAGGACTTTTACTACGTTCAAGCGAATAAAGGGGGTAAGTACCTGGCAAGACTTCTGAAGGGATCTACGCCCCACATTTTACCAAGCCTTATACAACCTACACCCCCCAGAAGAGGAGGGGGAACAAAACGCGCTCCGACACTCGCAAATTCAAAGATATTTAAATGGCACAATCACAAACACGATCACTCAGGACGCGGCTTTGACCCTAGACTCGCCAATCACCGTGGAAGAACTAGCGGCAGCACTTAAATCGTCCAAGACGGGCAAGGCCTCTGGCCCGGATGGTTTTTCTGTCGGGTACTACAAAAAATTCTCGGGTACACTACTGCCATGGCTGACTAAGGCAATTAATGCGGTGGGAGACGGGGGGACCTTGGGAACGGAATCACTGACGGCGACCATAACGGTCTTACTGAAACCAGGGAAGGACCCACTGTCGTGCGGCAGCTACCGACCAATCTCCTTACTAAACGTAGACACTAAACTGTTTACCAAAGTGTTGGCGACCAGGTTGAAACATCTTCTCCCGGACCTGATACACGCAGACCAAACGGGCTTCATCCCCGGAAGAGAAGCCAGAGACAGCACCCTCCGACTCTTCTCAATCCAGCACCACGCAAGACGGATGAACACCCACCTGATGTTACTCTCAACAGACGCAGAAAAAGCGTTTGACCGCGTCAACTGGACCTATATGATGGCAACACTGAGACAGATGGGCTGCAGACAGAAACTCCTCGCATGGATATCCGCATTATATAACAAACCACGCGCAACAATTAGGGTCAACGGGGCCACGACGACTGACTGTAACGAGTATATACCCCTACACGCAGGATCCAGCCTAACAGAAGACAGTACAGAGGAGAGATACGTCTACCGGACCTTAGAGTGGCCGGACTCGACGTAATAGGATAAGACAGAGTCAGGAACGATCCGAGGTCAAGGGCACAAAGAGACAGCGTAAACGAAAACTAGCCGGGGACTGGTACACAGGAATCAGCAAGCCGGCAAACAGTACAGAATAGGATAAAGCGAAAACGAAGTCAGAATACAAAGCCAAGGTCAAATACGGAGAAACACAACTGAACACAACAAGCACTAAAGGGAACTGTAGCAGAAACCACGATAGGGCAAGGAACTAAGGGAAAAGGGTAAGTATAAGTAGCCTTCAAACTAATGTGATTGGCTCCTGTCACTTCCACTCCCCCAACAGGTAAGTGTATGGGGTGATTGGCATGACAGGAGCCAATGGGAGCCTTTTTGCAATTTAGGCTCCCACTGTCTCTTTAAGAGCGCGCCCGAGATTCGCGGCGCGCTCTTAGCTGCAGGCGGGACACGTGACCGCTTCTCGCGGTCACTGCCCGCCTTCCTGTCTGAACAGTCGGACGAGCCGCGCGCGGCTCGTGCAGCCGCAGGACCGCGCGCGGCTTGAAGAGAGGACCGCGTCCGGCCCCCGGATAAGGTAAGTACCGCTACACTGACTTCATGATCAATAACGGCACCCGACAGGGATGCCCGCTCTCGCCTCTGCTGTTCGCAATGTCCCTGGAACCACTCCTGCAAGCGATCCGGCTGAACCCGGATATTCGGGGATACGAATGGAAGGGGACGGACCATAAAGTAGCCGCATACGCGGATGACTTACTTTTCTTCCTACGCAACCCTAGAATTACTATACCATGCCTCCTCTCAGAACTCGATAAATATGGTAAGATATCCGGATTCAAGCTTAATCTTTCTAAATGTGACGCCTTGAACATCACACTAACCGCAGCGGAATAATCATCCCTGACCTCGCAATTCGCATTTCACTGGTGCCGTGACAAGATGAAGTATCTTGGCATCTGGATACCCACGGATCCGGCTGACATATATCAATACAATCCCCAGCCACTACTTAAGAAAGTTCTGGCTGAGCTGACTAAATGGTCATACCCGCACGTCACTTGGCACGGGCGGATAGCGGTGTTAAAAATGAATATACTCCCGAGAATCTTATACCTCATGCAGACCATACCCATCGCACTACCAACGATATTCTTCTCATCTTGAAGTCGGCGATCATCAAATATGTCTGGCGAGGCGAACGATCCAGACTTCGATATGACATCCTATGCCGACCCAGACAACACGGGGGCTTAGCACTACCGGATTTCAAAAAGTACTACCAAGCTACGGTACTACAGCGCATCTTGGACTGGCACTCGGAACCACCACGGAAACAATGGGCAGAGCTCGATAGAGGCCTTATTGGCCCTACGTTGGAGGCGAAGATTTGGGGCGGAGACGGGAGTAGCGTGTCACAATACCGAAGGGAGGGGACGATCTGACAGACGATACAAAGCTGGAAGTCACTGAGGGATCAGAACCATATATCACCCGCGCCAAGTCCAATGATCCCCCTCACGCATAACAAAGCCATAGGAGGCAGGATTCCCGCTAGAGCTTGGCCCACTGCTGGCACCGGAACGTTCACCCCCATGCACAAGGTCCTGAGTAATGGTGGATTGCATACTCTGGACTCGCTACTGGAAGGCGAACCCAGAACCCCCCTCGTCGTCATGAGATACTTGTAATTGAAACATTACTACGACTCAATACCCCACAAAGACCGCATACACAGAGACCTTACCTGGTTCAAAGAACTTTGTGACCGATGCAACCCCCTAGAACATGCAATCTCAATACTCTATCAACACCTCATAACAGCTGGCACAAATACTGCCAACACGTTTAAACGACAATGGGAGGAACAACTGGGGACGACTTTCACAACCCCACAATGGGATAAAGCACTGATCTGTCAACAGAAGAGCTCTATGAGCTCATATTACCAAGAAGTGAATTATAAGTTGCTCTCTTTTTGGTACAGAACACCGGCACTGTTACACCGGATCTTCCCATCAGTTCCACCCACATGCTGGAGATGCCAAGCAGACAGGGGCACCCTGGTACACATATGGTGGTCGTGCAGGAACATAACCACATTTTGGAACATGATCAAGGACGTGGTGACGACTATCCTGGGAGACATCCCGGACTGGAGCGCTGAACTGGCCTTACTCCACGTTTCGTCACAACCAATCCCACTATACAAAAAAATCGATACTCCGTCACCTCCTAAATGCGGCCAAAGCAACCATACCGGTATACTGGAAAACAACGACGGCACCAACTAAGAGAGAATGGATCCGCAGGGTGGAGGATATTCAAGAGGCCGAAGCAACATACGCGTCTCTGACAGACCGGGGAACCAGACATGCGGAGATATGGCTACCGTGGTTCTTATACATATCCCAATACCGACGGGATAGGGATGCCGCTAGGGCTGTCGAGGGGATGTCGGCGGGGACAGGATCCGCATAGCACAGATCGAACTGTACGCATTTTTACCTCACCGTCCCATACTATCCCGTCCTTTCTTGTTGCACTTTGTTGGCCGATGACCGGAGTGCCGGGGCGGGGGGGAACAGGGGGAGGTCCGGGGAGACCAACTACAAAATACATGGCACGCTGAGACCATACTGAATGCAACACAAATACGGACACCACGACTTGACATAGGCACTCTACCTCCTGTGAGTAGCTACACATATCATGAATCACTCTGACTACAGGGAGCACACTCGTAGAACTGACGCGTGATACCCACAACATTTCATGACTCCCAATCCACCAACCTTCAACACATATACCATCCTCCATATGAACATCACAACGCTCGCAGTAAGACGTAGGGGAGAAACACATCACAACTTACTCTTGACCCACAGACCTAGGAGACAGAGGCCAAGTAGTTCGGTCTTAAGACAGACACCTCCAGATACTACAATCACGTACGCCCGACCGCCCGCACGTATGTCCTCAAGGGTGAACCGAACCCTAAACACAACGCCTCACTGTGACTTTCGGGTCTAACGAGATTAATTGGAAACGTACCTCCTCACATACCAGGCTTGCATCCTTCTTGGACTACTCCAGTTATAAAAACGACACATAAGGCCTATAAGTCCGTCACTACTCTGGGCACGCGAGCCTCGAGGCTCACATTTCAAACCTGACATCATTCCTCGAACACACTATGTGAGGGTCTGTATAACCTTATCTTTTACTCTATGCCCACCTAAAGTGATCTATGTATTTAGTACCTGTATCCCTCAACTTGTTACCTAAATCCTAAACTCACAAAGAAGATTGGAAGATGACTCCATACACTAAGTCTTGGGTGACAATTATGATACGTGTTCATGTGTAGATCAAGGTTTAAAGGCATAGACATCGACCTTATGGCATACTTACCTACAATGCAATTTTACTTTTTTTACACTATGACTATGTATCTGAGCGATGTTCCGCTTCATATTATTTCATATTAGTTTATATTATATTTACAACGCTTGACTTGTGGCCTGTACTTTATCTTTACAAATGTTGATCACGGAGGCCTGCGCGCCTACCTTTCTCACCTACATTCTTCAATAAAAAGAGATTTACAAAAAAAAAAAGAAAAACGTAATGCTGGCTACGAGAAAAAGGTGTTAGAACACACAGTGCATCTCAGTTTGCTGCATTGCAGGCTGGTTAGAGTGCCCATGATGACCCCTTCAATAGGGGCGTGAGAGTCAGAACTAGACTAGAGAGCAGACCTGAACAACATACAGCCCTCCAAAGGATTTCGGGCAGCCTGTGAGGAACTACCGTTGGATGTACATGGATGTACACACAAAGGAAGTCCATCGGGTGGCACATGCACTTAGAGCCACCCAGTGGGCATGTGTAAGAAGGGGCTGACACTTTCCCGCAGAGAGATAAGGAGCTGTGTGGAAGGGGGAGGAAGTAGAGAGGAGGGGCCGGGCTTGGAGAGAGACAGGAGGACTGAGCAAAGGAGAACGCTGGAGGAGGGGGCACAAACTGCAAGAGTCAGCCCCTAACTCCCAACAGCCTCAGCCTGCAGACTGGACACAAGGGAAGCCACCCTCCAGCACCCAAGTGGTAGGAATCTGGATGGTAGCTATAAAAGTGTATATTTTGACTTGCATGTATGTGTGTCAGTGTGTGACAGACATACATGCAAGTCAAAATATACACTTATGTGACTTGTATGTATGTCTGTCAGTGTGTGTGTTTGTATGTGTCAGTGCATCTGTATGTGTCAGTGTATCTGTATGTCTGTCAGTGCGTGTGTGTATCTATATGTCTGTCAGTCTGTGTTTGTGTATCTGTATGTCTCAGTGTCTATGTGTGTGTCTCAGTGTCTGTGTGTATCTGTATGTCTTAGTGTCTGTGTGTGTGTGTGTCTCAGTGTCTGTGTCTGTGTGTGTATCTGTATGTCTGTCAGTGCGTGTGTGTATTTGTATGTCTGTGTGTGTGTGTGTGTGTGTATCTGTATGTGTCGGTGTGTGTATGTCTGTAACTGTGTGTGTATATACAGTGAGGGAAAACAAGTATTTGATCCCCTGCTGATTTTGAACGTTTGTCCACTGACAAATAAATAATATGTCTATAATTTTAATGGTAGGTGTATATAGGCGTGCGCACGGGGTGTGCCTGGGCACACCCTAATCTAGGGTGCCCAAGACGTGTCCCGGATCGCCCAGGACAGTCCCGCATTTTGTGGGTCTGTCCCGAGCACCTTCTTCCCGGGACAATGTCATTTCCAAAAATGATCTGGGCCACATATTAGTGCCAGCAGTGCAGACCCCCGTTTGGGATGCGGTAGGAGGGATAAATCGCCAGACCAACAATGGTAATGAGGAGGGGTTTGGCAGTCCTTAAGTAGGGAAATCATGCCCCTCCCACAACTACAGGCCCAGCCTTCCATTTGTGTTCAGGGCATAGAAAGGCATAATCCCTCCTGAGATGTGTGCAAACCTGGTGGCCAACTACAAGAAACGTCTGACCTCTGTGATTGCCAACAAGGGTTTTGCCACCAAGTACTAAGTCGAAGAGGTCAAATTCTTGTTTCACTCATTGACATGCAAATCAATTTATAATAATTGATAATTTGACATGCGTTTTTCTGGTATTTTTTTCTTTTTTTTTTATTCTGTCTCACACTGTTAAATTGCACCTACCATTAAAATTATAGACTGATCATTTCTTTGTCAGTGGGCAAACATTCAAAATCAGCATCAAATACATTCTTTTCTCACTTTACATGTCTGTCAGTGTGTGTGTCTGTATGTCTGTCAGTCTGTGTGTGTATCTGTATGTCTCAGTGTCTGTGTGTGTGTGTATCTTTCACTATGTGTGTATATACATGTCTGTCAGTGTGTGTGTCTATAGGTCTGTCTGCATGTTGTGTATCTGTATGTCTGTCAGTGTGTGTGTGTGTCGGTATGTCTGTCAGTGTGTGTGTGTGTGTATATCTGTATGTCTGCAAGTGTATATGTGTATCTGTATGCCTGTCAGTGTGTGTGTCTGTATGTCTGTCAGTGTGTGTGTGTGTGTGTGTGTATGTCTGCAAGTGTATATGTATATCTGTATGTCTGTAAGTGTGTGTGTCTGTATGTCTCAGTGTCTGTGTGTGTGTATGTCTGTCCCTGTGTATGTGTATTTTTGTATCTCTATGTCAGTGTGTATGTACCTGTATCTCTAGGCCGGTTTGTATGTACGTACGTGTGTGTGTGTGTGTGTGTATCTGTATTTTTATAGGTAATTTTATACCTTTACTTGGAACGTGAGGTGCTAAAGACCTGCCGCCTGAAGAACTTTAGCATATTTAATTTTGGCCCCTACCTACTGTCAAGTTGTGCAGGTCTGCCATAGAGCAATGGAAAAAGGTTGCCTGGTCTGATGACTCGTGTTTTCTTTTAGATCAGATGGATGGCCTGGTGTGTGAATGTCGTTTACCGGGGGGAAGAGATGGCAGGAGGATGCACTGTTGAAAGCCGGCGGAGGCAGTGTTGTGCTCTGTGTTCTGCTTGGAAACTTTGGGTTCTGGTATTCATGTGGATTTACTTTGACACGTACCACATACCTAAAGACTGCTACAGACCACATCCTATTCATGACAATAATGTTCCCTGATGGCAGTGACCTATTTCAGCAGGATAATTGCCACACTGCAAAAAATCTTTAGGAATGGTTCGAGAAACATGACAAATATTTCAAGGCGTTGCTTGTCCTACAGATTTTCCAGATCTCAATCCAATTAAGCATCTGTGGGATGTGCTGGAACAACAAATCCGATCCATGGAGGCCACACCTCGAAACTTGCAGGATTTAAAGGATCTACTGCTAATGTCTACTGCCAGATACCACAGGACACGATCACAGGTCTTGTGGAGTCTATGCCTCGACACCTCAGAGCTGACTTGGAAGCACGAGGGGTACTTACCTGATATTAGGCCGGCGGTTTTAATGTTGTGGCTGATGAGTGTGTACCTATACACTGCTCCTCAGACATATGCACCAATACAATCCTCCATAGGTATACACATCTATACTGTGCACCATAGACATATACATTGCAACAAAGACATGGAAACTTATAAGCTGCTCAACAGACAAATAATCAGCTCAATAGACATATACTCTGCTCCAAAGACATACACTTTAACACATCCAAACACAGCTCTATAGTTATATATTCGCTGCTCTGAGATCACATCTATATAAGAGATGTGTGCTTACATGGCATACAGCTATCCACATATACTCATTCACGCATATCTTATACAGACATATACACTCACGCATCATACATCCCAGGTTTGATGTCAGGACATGAAGGAGACTGGGCCAGTAACTAGTACAACACTTTAACCCTTTTTTACTCATGTGTTGGTGTGTATCTTCTCTACCTTCAGCAGTTTGCAGAGGTAGTCGGGGTAGTTAGACTTGCCAAGCCCACTTCACTAGCCTCTGGCTTTACACTTTTGCCTTTGAAGTACCAGCTATTGCTGCAAATTAGCTGCATTGCCAGCTTACTAAATCTCGTTATTGATGATTTACGATTATAAATACAAAAATTTAGGAAAAAGGTTCTCACTAGAAAATAAATTAACAAAAACTAAACTGACTTATGTGAATCAGTTTATTCTTCCTGCATAGTCACTCTGCCATACAGCCTGTACTATTGGATATTCTTAGTTTTATCTTTCTATATATCTGACACATTGGAGTACCTACCACTACTACGGCTGGAAATATATCCTGTGACGAGGATTATACCGTCTACGCTCAATACAGCAGAGCTCTTTATAGCTCTAAGAAGTGTGTGTGTTTCTGGCACAGCATTAGATTTTTCCTTTGTTATATTGCACTATAATTATTCTGTCTCTTTCTTTTCGAGATATTTGACACTGTACAACCCAGACAAAATACTCTATTAACATATGTATGTATACGTAAAAAAAAAAAAGCTTTTTTGCAATTTCACATAAGGGTTATAAATTGATTTTGTCGTAGCTATCTACTTATCTTCTTTGATGAGTTACTGTGTTTATATGTTTCTTACCTTAACACTAATGTTCTGCATTCCAATGTTAGTTTCACCTATACCAGTTTCTGAAAGAACATCATGTAGAATCTGCCCCTCACATTGGGAACCAGCAATGAGATAATCACAAGTGCCAGTAATAACAGAATTAATCAGTATAGTGATACAGCAACACCAATGAATTGTTAATAGTGTTGCCACCATCTACGATAGACCAAAGGATGTTTCAACATAAATGGGTATTGTCAAATCCAGAATAAAAAAGTACTCATCTGGATTTTGTGTAAATCCCCGGGCACCATGTTATTAGCCTTACACTTCACCCACAGCAGAAGGTGGCTTGACCTCTCATTCTTTTCAGTGAAGTCTGAACTGTTGCGCATGTTTAGCCCAACATTATAATAGTTGAAGTGTGGGAACAGGAGTGGATTTAAAGGACCACTCTAGGCACCCAGACCACTTCAGCTTAATGAAGTGGTCTGGGTGCCAGGTCCAGCTAGGGTTAACCCATTTTTTTTATAAACATAGCAGTTTCAGAGAAACTGCTATGTTTATAAATTGGTTAAGCCTTCCCCCTAATCCTCTAGTGGCTGTCTCATTGACAGCCGCTAGAGGCACTTGCGTGATTCTCACTGTGAAAATCACAGTGAGAGCACGCAAGCGTCCATAGGAAAGCATTGTAAATGCTTTCCTATGCGACCGGCTGAATGCGCGCGCAGCTCTTGCCGCGCATGCGCATTCAGCCGATGGGGCGGAGAGGAGGCGGAGAGGAGGAGGAGAGCTCCCCGCCCAGCGCTGGAAAAAGGTAAGTTTTACCCCTTTTCCCCTTTCCAGAGCCGGGCGGGAGGGGGACCCTGATGGTGGGGGCACCCTCAGGGCACTCTAGTGCCAGGAAAACGAGTAGGTCCTTTAAACTAGAGTGGCACTAGAGTGGTCCTTTAAACATTTCAAAGTTCTCTGTGAACCGCTTCGGCTCTGCCCAAAGCAAGGATTTCTGTAAATTGTAGTCAGTTATCAGTTCTTCTTATGAAAGTGGTTAGCTAAAATAGAGCTCCCAGTAATCTTTATTTTGCTTCCCGATGACGAGAAGAGGAGGGAGGGACAGAATAGGAGCTGTACACAGTAAGAAAAATGTTTGTAGTATGGAGATAGAATAGAGGTGGCAGTATGTGGCAAAATATTTATTATAAATAAATATATACAAAAGTGTCAATTTAAAAATATACAGCTCATTATGTAGTCCGAAAGTTAATAATGCATAAAGGTTATGTTTTTGCCTTTAACTAACATCACAAATGCCTTCTCATAGGAAGTCTTTTGAAAAGCAAACCATGCATTCAGGGAACATGGGTCAGATGAACACGTTCATGACAACGACACTATAAAGGGATACTATAGTCACCAAAACAACTTTATCTTAATGAGGCAGTTTTGGTGTATAGACCAAGTAAGCAGTGATTTACACAGTTTACTGCGATTGCGGCTTTATAAACAGAAACAAAAGTAATTTAACTCCTTAATGGCAGAGAATTGAGCAGTGAGACTGCAGAGGCATTATCTATACATCAATACTGCTTCATTAAGCTAAAGTTGTTTTGGTGCCTATAGTGTCCCTTTAAGCACTATCTGGAGTCACTTAAATAAAAGCACCCTTCAATTTAAAAACTAACCTTATCAAGTCTCCCTGAAGTGTCGGAAGCAGAGCTGCGGGATCAGCTGACAACATCACATCTTGTTTTCTTCATTGTTTGCCTAATGTCAGCCTTGTATTGACTGCCTGTCTCTGACCTGCAATGAAGAAAGTATTTGTCAGTAATTGAACTTTGACTTTTATTGGCTCCTCATGCAAAGTTTTGATTATTTTGACTACTTTTACATTTCCTGCTGCTCTGTGATTGTTTTACACATATATGTAATGGCTACAATGCCAGGATTGCCTTGGTGCTTCCCTTCCGATTGTACGTACTCAGACACATTTTAGAATGGTTTGACTTCCTGCCTGGGGTTTAATGGGCATCAGGGAGGGGAGGAGGGGGGAGGGGGGAGGAGGGAGGGGAGGAGGGAGGGGAGAGGGGGGAGGGGGGGAGGAGGGAGGGGAGAGGGGGGAGGGGGGGAGGAGGGAGGGGAGAGGGGGGAGGGGGGGAGGAGGGAGGGGGGAGGGGGGGAGGGGGAAGGGGGGGAGGGGGGGAGGGGGGGAGGGGGGAGGAGGAGGGGAGGAGGAGGGGAGGAGGAGGGGAGGAGGAGGGGAGGAGGAGGGGAGGAGGAGGAGGGGAGGAGGAGGGGAGGAGGAGGGGAGGAGGAGGGGAGGAGGAGGGGAGGAGGGGAGGAGGGGAGGAGGAGGGGAGGAGGGGAGGAGGGGAGGAGGAGGGGAGGAGGGGAGGAGGGGAGGAGGAGAGGAGGAGGGGAGGAGGGGAGGAGGGGAGGAGGAGGGGAGGAGGGGGGGAGGGGGGGAGGAGGGGAGGAGGAGGGGAGGAGGGGAGGAGGGGGGGAGGAGGGGAGGAGGAGGGGAGGAGGGGGGGAGGGGGGGAGGAGGGGAGGAGGAGGGGAGGAGGGGGGGAGGGGGGGAGGAGGGGAGGAGGAGGGGAGGAGGAGGGGAGGAGGGGAGGAGGAGGGGAGGAGGGGAGGAGGGGAGGAGGGGAGGAGGGGAGGAGGGGGGGAGGAGGAGGGGAGGAGGAGGGGAGGAGGGGGGGAGGAGGAGGGGGAGTATCACTAACAGGTACACAGAGTTGGTTTGTGACTGCTATGGCTTACCCTTGGCACGCCAGCTTTCAAACTGCTGGCTGAGCCTGATGTGAGGTGCAGTCAAACAGCTGAGTGTACTACTTTACATGCGGAGTAGACATGCTATATTAGGTAAATTAATCATTTTTGACAGAAACACTCCTGTCATACTGATTGCAGCCAGCCCCAGCATGGCACATGTGAGCCCTCTACCGGCAGGAAGTGCTGTCTGACTACTTCCGGGTTACAGACATGGCGCAGGGATTACTGGCAAAGGAGCAGAAATATGACAGACAGCTTCGGTATGATGATACTGTAATCATATAGCTAGAATATTAACTCTGTATATACAGCATGCACACTATACACAGTATCCCTCCCTGTATACAGAGCATGTACACTATACACAGTATCCCTCCCTGTATATACAGCATGTACACTATACACAGTATCCCTCCCTGTATATACAGCATGTACACTGTACACAGTATCCCTCCCTGTATATACAGCATGTACACTGTACACAGTATCCCTCCCTGTATATACAGCATGTACACTATACACAGTATCCCTCCCTGTATACACAGCATGTACACTATACACAGTATCCCTCCCTATATATACACAGCATGTACACTATACACAGTATCCCTCCCTGTATACACAGCATGTACACTATACACAGTATCCCTCCCTGTATACACAGCATGTACACTATACACAGCATCCCTCCCTGTATACACAGCATGTACACTATACACAGTATCCCTCCCTATATATACACATCATGTACACTATACACAGTATCCCTCCCTGTATACACAGCATGTACACTATACACAGTATCCCTCCCTATATATACACAGCATGTACACTATACACAGTATCCCTCCCTGTATACACAGCATGTACACTGTACACAGTATCCCTCCCTGTATATACAGCATGTACACTATACACAGTATCCCTCCCTGTATATACAGCCTGTACACTACACAGTATCCCTCCCTATATATATACAGCATGTACACTATACACAGCATCCCTCCCTGTATACACAGCATGTACACTATACACAGTATCCCTCCCTATATATACACAGCATGCACACTATACACAGTATCCCTCCCTGTATACAGAGCATGTACACTATACACAGTATCCCTCCCTGTATACACAGCATGTACACTGTACACAGTATCCCTCCCTGTATATACAGCCTGTACACTACACAGTATCCCTCCCTGTATACACAGCATGTACACTATACACAGTATCCCTCCCTGTATACACAGCATGTACACTATACACAGTATCCCTCCCTGTATACACAGCATGTACACTATACACAGTATCCCTCCCTATATATACACAGCATGTACACTATACACAGTATCCCTCCCTATATATACACAGCATGTACACTATACACAGTATCCCTCCCTGTATACACAGCATGTACACTATACACAGTATCCCTCCCTGTATACACAGCATGTACACTATACACAGTATCCCTCCCTGTATACACAGCATGTACACTATACACAGTATCCCTCCCTGTATATACAGCCTGTACACTACACAGTATCCCTCCCTGTATATACAGCCTGTACACTACACAGTATCCCTCCCTGTATACACAGCATGTACACTATACACAGTATCCCTCCCTGTATACACAGCATGTACACTATACACAGTATCCCTCCCTGTATACACAGCATGTACACTATACACAGTATCCCTCCCTATATATACACAGCATGTACACTATACACAGTATCCCTCCCTATATATACACAGCATGCACACTATACACAGTATCCCTCCCTGTATACAGAGCATGTACACTATACACAGTATCCCTCCCTGTATACACAGCATGTACACTATACACAGTATCCCTCCCTGTATACACAGCATGTACACTATACACAGTATCCCTCCCTGTATATACAGCCTGTACACTACACAGTATCCCTCCCTATATATACACATCATGCACACTATACACAGTATCCCTCCCTGTATACAGAGCATGTACACTATACACAGTATCCCTCCCTGTATACACAGCATGTACACTATACACAGTATCCCTCCCTGTATACACAGCGTGTACACTATACACAGTATCCCTCCCTGTATATACATCATGTACAATATACACAATATCCCTCCCTGTATATACATCATGTACACTATACACAATATCCCTCCCTGTATATACAGCCTGTACATTACACAGTATCCCTCCCTGTAAACACAGCATGTACACTATACACAGTATCCCTCCCTGTAAACACAGCATGTACACTATACACAGTATCCCTCCCTATATATACACAGCATGTACACTATACACAGTATCCCTCCCTATATATACACAGCATGTACACTATACACAGTATCCCTCCCTATATATACACAGCATGCACAGTATCCCTCCCTATATATATACACAGCATGTACACTATACACAGTATCCCTCCCTATATATACACAGCATGTACACTATACACAGTATCCCTCCCTATATATACACAGCATGTACACTACACAGTATCCCTCCCTGTATACACAGCATGTACACTATACACAGTATCCCTCCCTATATATACACAGCATGCACAGTATCCCTCCCTGTATACAGAGCATGTACACTATACACAGTATCCCTCCCTGTATACACAGCGTGTACACTATACACAGTATCCCTCCCTGTATACACAGCGTGTACACTATACACAGTATCCCTCCCTGTATACACAGCATGTACACTATACACAGTATCCCTCCCTGTATATACAGCATGTACACTATACACAGTATCCCTCCCTGTATATACAGCATGTACACTATACACAGTATCCCTCCCTGTATATACAGCATGTACACTATACACAGTATCCCTCCCTGTATATACAGCATGTACACTATACACAGTATCCCTCCCTGTATACAGAGCATGTACACTATACACAGTATCCCTCCCTGTATATACAGCATGTACACTATACACAGTATCCCTCCCTGAATATACAGCATGTACACTATACACACAGTATCCCTCCCTGTATACACAGCATGTACACTATACACACAGTATCCCTCCCTGTATACACAGCATGTACACTATACACAGTATCCCTCCCTGTATATACAGCATGTACACTATAAACAGTATCCCTCCCTGTATATACAGCATGTACACTATACACACAGTATCCCTCCCTGTATACACAGCATGTACACTATACACACAGTATCCCTCCCTGTATACACAGCATGTACACTATACACAGTATCCCTCCCTGTATATACAGCCTGTACACTACACAGTATCCCTCCCTGTATACACAGCATGTACACTATACACAGTATCCCTCCCTGTATATACAGCCTGTACACTATACACAGTATCCCTCCCTGTATATACAGCATTTGCATTGTACACAGTATACCTCCCTGTATATACAGCCTGTACACTATACACAGTGCAGCTCTTTATATATAGCATGTACACAATCCCTGTGGAGCCCTGTATATACTGCATGTACACAATGCCACTCACTCTATACATAGTGCAACCCTTTATATACAGCATGTCCACTATACACAGTATCCCTCCCTGTATATACAGCATTTACATTGTACACAGTATACCTCCCTGTATATACATCATGTACACTATACACAGTATCCCTCCCTGTATATACAGCATGTCCACTATACACAGTCTCCCTCCCTGTATATACAGCCTGTACACTACACAGTATCTCTCCCTGTATATACAGCATTTACATTGTACACAGTATACCTCCCTGTATATACAGCATGTACACTATACACAGTGCAGCCCTTTATATATATAGCATGTACACAATCCCTGTGGAGCCCTGTATATACTGCATGTACACAATGCCACTCACTCTATACATAGTGCAGCCCTTTATATACAGCATGTACACTATTCACAGTCCATCCCTTTATATACTGCAGGTACACAGTGCAGATATTTATATAAAGCATATAGGTCATTAAATTTGTGGTGTACACAATGCCAGTCACACTATGCACAATGTGTTGTCTATTGCACACAGTGCAGCAATAGTGAGTAATGTATATGCAATGCATCACATACACACAATTCCTACATAATGTGTACAGGTTTACAACATCTATATACAGTGATTTAAGTACTGTTTTATGTAGTGTACATGATGCAGGTTTTTTAGGACCTAAATAAAGAAGAAATGTGTTCAGAAAAATACCATAAAAAAATATTCCATGATACCGAAACAATATATGATGCAATCACAATATATGATTTTTACACTGATCCCCAATTTAAGTTTGTGCTATGACTGTAATGCATTTTAACCATTTGTTCTTCAGGCTGTGGGGGGACCATGGTCAGGGAGCGTTGGAATCTGCTCATGTCTGCCTTATAAATGCCACAGCTACCGGGACAGAGATTCTGAAAAACTTGGTACTTCCTGGTAAGTACTTAGCATGATTTGAGATGAGTATTTCATAAATGATTATATTTTGATTTTCACTCTTAAGTATCATAACCACTAAAGCTCATTGTAGAGGTCATGGTGCAAAGAATCAGTGGATGCTGGTTCCCAGTTTGTATTAAACTACATTTGAGCAGATTTTATTTGCCAGGAGAGACCTGGTTTTCTTATCAGATTGGCCCACATGCTACTACTAAGCTAATGCCTAAGTAACTCCTGAATTAGTTGAATCTTTGACAGCAGTGATAGGCTGAGAATGCTGAGAGTGGTTTAACTACAGCTTATTGTATTTGTTCTGGTGAGTAGAATCATTTCCTTCAGGCTTTTTGCTGTAAACACTGTCTTTTCAGAGAAAATGCAGTGTTTACATACAGCCTAGGGATAACTTCACTGGCCACTCCTTAGATGGCTGCTGGATGTGCTTCTTGGGGCAGTGCTGACAGTCAGTGTCTCCACCCTCTACATGCATTAATTAAATTTATCTCTATGAGGAGATGCTAATTGAACAGGGCTGTGTTTGACTTGTGCTTACTCTGCCCCTGATCTGCCGCATTGACAGTCTCAGCCAATCCTATTGGAAAGCATTGCGTGTGGTTCAGAGAATCACTTCTGATGATGTCAGCCAAACAGGCTGATCGGGGCAGAGGCAGCAGCTGCAGACTTGACTACAAGTAATATTTTACTATATTTAGAGAGGCCAGTGGGGCCTGACCCTATAGTGTTCCTTTAAGGTGTCAGTTAATTCTGGAAGAGCACCATTGGGTTCTACAATAGCTGGGGATCCACAACTATCCCTGATTTCCCACCTTGACATAAAAATGAGCACAGACAAACGTAATTTATTACATCCTACACATTTGCTGTTGGCGATTTTCTGCCAACACATTAGAGCACCCAGTAGTATGTGACAGAGGGGGTGCCCATGGCTCTGTTTGTTCCAACCTCCCCATAATTAAGAATATATGTTTAAATGCACTTTCTAGTTGTGGAGTATGAAGGAACATTTAAAGTGAACTACACCCACCCATGGTGCAGACTGTACAGGTACTGTGCTCTAACTGCATTAGGGCATGTCTGGGCAAAAAAAGAGAAACTTCAAAGACAGTCTCTTACCAGAACCTCTACGGTAAGCTGTAGTTGTTCTGGTGCCATATGATTCCCTGTTACACTTCCTCAGTGTTACATATAAATCAGCGAAATCAGAAAAAATAATTTGCAGAATTTTACATATACTATAATCTCTCAAGCAGTTTTCCAAAACTGTTTTTCCATATTGTTACATTTCCCTTAATTTCTCTTTCTTCTCCAGGCATTGGCTCCTTTACTATCGTAGACGGAAATGTAGTCCATGGAGAGGATGTTGGCAACAAGTATGTGTTCCTATTCAATGTTACATATTGCAAAGTGTGGAGAACCGGTATTTGTATAACTGCATTAAAGCTACCCTAAAACACTTGTCATGTGGGCACTATAATCACATCATCTCAATAGGTACAGCTTACTTCTACTGGTAATAGGCGGCCAGTGATGGGCCCAGAGTGTCAGCTAACGCTCTCAACCTATCATTGTCTCCCATCAGTGCTTGACTGAATGTGTCTACACTTGCCAGGCACCAAAGGAGAGGCAGCATGATGGATCAGTTTTAAACCAATTAAAAAATAGTTTAACACTAGAGGGTAAAGCAGTGCCAGGGGTTGCCAGGCACTATTGAGACAGATAGCTCCTTTGCTTTGCAGGCAGGTTGTGCTACCTGTGGCTTACCAATGAAACTCCAAGTTGTATACCGAAATGCCAGATGGGGCTGTGGGGAAGATCCAGTCGAGGTTGAAGGATTTCCTGGTCAGGATGCCATGAGATGGAGAACTTGCATTTGAAATAGTACATCATAATTATCCATTTTTTAAACTGCTAACCAAAGTAAAATACCCCTTTCTAAAATACACTATTCCCACGCAGTTCTAACCCTTTGTGGTTCACAATCGTCTCGGCAGTTCTCAGAGTTAACTCTTAAAAGACTTTAAGAACCTTAATGTTAAACATTGCACTCATACCATTTCTTAAGAACCTAATGTTAAACATTGCACTCATACCATTTCTTAAGAACCTTAATGTTAAACATTGCACTCATACCATTTCTCCCAAAATACCTAATGCCAACATGGAATGGCAATTAACCCTTTGTGTGCATACACACATTTCTTGTGGAAATTAATTAAGTTCTCTTAGCTATGGCCATAGCTGACATGACTAAGTGACACATTGCTACCCAATGTTAAATTAAAAAAAACAAGAAATATAGTATATTAAATAAGATTAGATAATCAATGGTTTGTAATCATTTATTATTACACATTTTCATTATTGACTACTTTATAGCGCTATATATATATATCTCATCAAGATTTTTGGAATGTGGGGTAATATCTCTTCTTCTCACACCGCCAAGATAAGATTACTAACGCTGAAGAAATCTCTCACCAGATACAGTGGGATGTGGTCATGCTTCTTTCTTTAATCAGTTGAACTCGAGAGATAGACAGTAGCATTTAACTGGAGAAGTGCGTACTATGTTCCTAAAATACCAAACATTACTCCTACTTAAAATGTTATAAAAAATGTTTGACTGGTACCCCTTTTTCCCCCTGTTAAAAGGTTTATTTGTTCCCCGACCGCATGGAACCATTACTAGGGACCCCCTTTCACCTTGCTAAATCAGGTTGACTACCTAACAGACAGACTCCAATGAAGTACCACTGATCACCGCACCTGGTTGTAGTATCTCCCCTGGTTGCACCGGGGAGGGGGAGGGAAAAAGTATGCCAGCTGCCTGGAACTTGCAACCAGATCAGAAGGCTGCCATGATCCAGTCATACGTTTACCCAGGTGCCTGTCAAAACCATCCAATTAGGGCGCTTTTTGGTCTGTGTTTGTGAGGAGTTTAGGATAGTTTAGAAAATCCACTGTTAGCGCCAGAACACCCTTACATGCATTACTAGCTGCGGGGGAAGGGAGAAGGGACTTTTCCCACACATAGAGGTGTGAGGTTTGACAATTACCCCCTGCAGTGGGAATACACATTTCTGACTATTTAAATATGCTGTGTTTGTGTCAGTAAAAGATGTACCTGTTTTATCCTCACTAAGCCTCGACTAGTGTATGTGGAGTGGGCTATAATCACTGCTCTGCTGATGCTGAAGCAGCTGGACAAAACAGAGACCCTGTTCTGATCCAGAGATTCGTAACAATAATCATAGCTTACCATTCCATGACTGTAACGCCCCTGATTGTATAAGAAGATTGTTCATTATTTGGTAATATTGATAGTTAAAGGGACACTAAAGTCACCTGAACAACTTTAGCTTAATGAAGCAGTTTTGGTGTATAGAACATTCCCCTGCAGCCTCACTGCTCAATCCTCTGCCATGTAGGAGTTAAATCCCTTTGTTTATGAACCCTAGTCACACCTCCCTGCATGTGACTTGCACAGCCTTCCATAAACACTTCCTGTAAAGAGAGCCATATTTAGGCTTTCTTTATTGCAAGTTCTTTTTAATTAAGATTTTCTTATCCCCTGCTATGTTAATAGCTTGCTAGACCCTGCAAGAGCCTCCTGTATGTGATTAAAGTTCAATTTAGAGATTGAGATACAATTATTTAAGGTAAATTACATCTGTTTGAAAGTGAAACCAGTTGTTTTTTCATGCAGGCTCTGTCAATCATAGCCAGGGGAGGTGTGGCTAGGGCTGCATAAACAGAAACAAAGTGATTGAACTCCTAAATGACAGTGAGTGGATCAGTAAAATTGCAGGGGAATGATCTATACACTAAAACTGCTTTATTTAGCTAAAGTAATTTAGGGGACTATAGTGTTCCTTTAAGATCCTCCATAGTGACCAGACCTTTATGTTTATGGAATAATCTGAGCGTCTTTCTGTCTTTTGCAGCTTTTTTCTTCATAGAGGAACTATTGGTCAGGTAAGGTCTAGTTCTTTAAATTACATTTACTGTTCCTTTTATGAGCCGTTCTAAAAGGCTGTGTGTCTGCCACACCAGAACATGGTTCCCACACCTTGTAATACATCCCCATTGCTTACATTTGTGGCTGATGACATTAAGGTGAAAGGTCAGTGTTTGAATGGGCCCCACACCTCTCTGTTGTCTTGATGGCACACTCCTCTGTGTAACAGCAAGCCTTGGTAAGAGTGTGCTATAGTGCCCACAAAAGCTCTCCTGCAGGGGGCAGGGCCTAGCGGGCGAACGGCACAGATGCCATTTTAGGAGCTCCGCTAATCCTGCAGTGAAAAAAGAGAATAATACCTAAACGAGCACACCCCGACCGCCGGGGCGACCAGATTCGGTTCCGGGAGAGCAAACGGCACACGACGATGCCTTTCTTTCTGCAAAAGGGTGCAAAGCAGAAACGCCGGCCTTCAAAGGCCTCCCAAGCGGCCAGCCAGAAATACAGACCGCATGCAACCGCGGCCTAGTGGGATACAGACTGGCTCACACCCGATCAACGGCAAGCGCAGACACCAGAGCCGGAGGAGATGGGCGAAAAATCCCACATACCCCAAGACACACAGGACATTGGCAAGCTGCTTCAATGCACACCCAAGCCCAGAGAGCTGGAGCAGGCCGAACCAGGGGCCTATGACTACCAGGAGAAAGCAGGGGTGAGTGAAGACACACAGGGACCATCCACAGGGGGGCTCCCATCCCCACAAACCCCAGTCAACACTGAACCTGCAACAAAACAGGACATTGATAACCTCTTCGACATAATCCAAAAGCTTTTTGCCGCAGACATAGCAGCAGTGCGGACCGAGGTACGGGCGGTCACTGCCCGCATCCAGGCGTCTGACACAAACATAGCTGATCTGCAAAGCAACCTGGCAGCCGTGAGAGACACCGTAACGAAACTACAAGAGCAACACTCACACATGTCTCTGAGACTAGACTTACTGGATGAAAGATCCCGCCAGAAGAATGTAAAGATCAGGGGGGTCGCAGAAGCAGTAACTACGGAAGAATTACCGCCCCTCATAAGACGCCTATTAACTACATTGCTCCCAGCAAAACAGGCGAAGCAATTCGCACATGACAGCACATACTGTATCGCAAAATCCGCAGGAGCGGAAGGTCCAAGATACCAGTGGGACATGGGATGTCGACAACGTCACCCCCTTTGTCCCCCGACATGGAGCAGTGACATAGGGAATCACACCTCAGCCACAGATTAAGACTCCAGTGCTCCTTTGACCCAACCTTCATATTGAGCACCCCTACTTCTACTCCCACTGCACTGATTTGACGGATACCCCAGAAAAAGTCTGTGCCCACTATAGCCCGTACTATAGCGACGAACATAACAGGGCCCCACGTAGGCCTGCTTCCCAGCACCCCCCACGTCCCCTCCGGTTAGGGACTATGCAAGACCCTCAACTACCAGACGACAACTAATAGCCCAGACTAAACGTTAAGGTCCCCTATTCCAGTACTCTCCTCTCCCTTTTTTTTTTATGTCAACCACAACCTATATTATAACTAAGCGTCCAAGAGGAAAATACACGACCTGACGAGCTCCTAAGATACACAGATGACTTTCATTAGGGGGTTTTACACCCCAGACGACAAAGCGACATAAGAGCAAGCTACACAAGACATGGATCCTAGTTTATAGGTCATAGCCCACTGTAACACATTTCAAGCGTTAAAGTTACTACAACATACTACTGTCTTTTTCTTCAAAATATAAAATGTGGGGGGGCGGGGCCTGACCGCCGACGGGATCAGACGTGCTCTGTCTGAGCTCCCGCTTCAGGGTCCGAAAGCCGGCGCAAATTGAAGGTCAACCGCGACTAGAAAGCCACACCGGTGACCACACTGACCCCTAGACGCTGGGGTAAGCGGGGATACCGCCTAAGACCCGGTCCGGCACCGACAGTAACCCGACTGGGGCCTGGAGCTCGTTGGAGCTTGAGCCGGGACGAGACGGACGCTCTCCTGGGTCTCCGTCCGGTGTCTCGCTCTCCCCCACCCTCTGGACCGGGGGGGGTCATCCCGGTCTGCAAGGGCACCTAACAGCGTACCAACCTGGGCCTAAACAACCGCCCTGGCGAGGAACATCCACCGGGCGACAATCCAAGATGGCCGCCGCACGCCAACCATGTGCGTGATCAAACTGACTGAAGGGGACCGTCAGACCACCATGAAAGCCTGTCCCAGGTTTCAGCTGGCGGACCATGCTGAGCAGAAAAAGGTACAGGCTTCAGGCAAATACCAGGGAGCAAAGGGGTATACACAAAACGGGACCCCACTAAACCACCCCTCTAAAGCAGAACCACAGGGGCCACCAGACCCTAAAGCTGCCAGGCCAGACAAGACAAGCCAGAGGGACAGAACACCAAGCCCTCCTCCCCGCCTCCAGCTAGAACTGGCCCACCATACCTGCCCAGACCTATTATACCACAACTACCGCCATATGTCAACGAACAGCGCAGGATGACTCCACAGCACCACCAGGGCACAAGCGGCACTTACCAAGCAAACACAGCGCAGCGAGAACCACAGGAGAACTGCTCAAATCCTGTTCAACCTGACGGACTCATGTAACTAAGCCTGCATCCATGGACACTGACTTAAGCCAGTTATCTGCCCTAAAGTTGAATCCTAATATGCTCAGCCAGACACACTACCTACAGTGCCTACAGCATGATTTAAACACTGTATTAAGCGAGGAACTCAAACTAGAATGCCACACTAGCAAACCTTAGGGCTCAGACACCCACTTCAACTAATGAAAAGCGTTATCATACTTAACCCTAATGTAAAGCTGCATAGAATGTTATACCTGAGGCCTTCCCATAACCTATGAATACACTTAAGCTTAAACACTTATGCTTGTTCACTCACTCAGTGCCCAGGGCACATACGTCAGTTAAGATAGCCTGAGTACTAAGCCATAGAGTTTCTCTTAACTACTGACAACTATTACTCTACTATTGTGATTTGTTTGTTATTACACTGCAAAAAAATGTGCAAATCCTACTAATGCCATGCTACTGATATCCTATGTTTGTCTTGCAATGCTTGATAGAGCTGTTGTAGCATATGAAGCTCTACTGTACACACTTGCACGATAAAAATAAAGAATTAAAAAAATATATATAAAATGTGCACTGTTATGCATTCCTAACAAATGTTATTATATGTTGATTGATGTGCCGGCAAAAGCCGTTGGGGCAATGCTAGCGAGTATGCTAAACTTACTATATGCACCAAAAATAAACAATTTAAAAAAAAAAAAAGCTCTCCTGCAATCCTATTAGATCACAGAAAAAAATGAAGTAGCCAGGCTGGGTACCTTGGCTGTTTTCATCACCGTTACACCAGTGAGGGGCAGAGAACTGTGACATTATCACGGAAATGCTTTTACATGTATAATCTAAACATTTAGTTTACCAGCAGCAATGGAACCAGAAATAACTTGCAGAATTCACATTCTCCTTAGTAACTTGTGGGGCTATCATTACACTATTTGCTTTTTCTGTTTCTATTATTCTTGCATTTTGAGGGGGTGAGATGTATTTTTTTTTTTTTTTTTTTTTAATCCCCAAAGATTTTCATGTTCGATCATGTTTAGTGTGACATGCATTAAGTTATTTGGTTTGTGTTACTGTGATTGCTCCAGATGTTGAACTTAACTTTTTCTTTTATACTAATTATGGGCCATTATGTTTCCATCTCTGTACTGTTAAGACTAGTTCCAGGGAGACCATTGACCTTTCTCAAGCCAGCATTTACCCTCATGAGATTGTTTTACTGAAATATTTTATTTAAATGAAGTGCACTTTTGAAAATGACGTAAATACTGTTATTTTACACCTGTGTCGTCGTGTACCCAATCCAACGAAATTTTAGTAGCTTCACAGTGGTTGGAACAAGTACATCATACTTACCAGGCACTGATCACAATAAAGTGTTTAGTTTAGGTTTGTTACTGATAATTTGTATGCCGCCATACGATGTAAATATTCATGTATTTTTTCCCATTCTTTATAGAATCGAGCACAGGCAGCTATGGAGCTTTTGCAAGAGTTAAATGACTACGTCACTGGCAATTTTGTCCCAGAGGTTTGTTCATTTACATGTTGTGATGTATAAGTGTATGGCTGTCAGATGCTGCAATGTAGCAAATATTTAATAATGAGGAAAGGAAGTCATAACAATATTAACCCCTTAAGGACACATGACGGAAATATTCCGTCATTATTCCCTTTTATTCCAGAAGTTGTGTCATTAAGGGGTAAAGTTATTTGTTAAACCAAGATAAGATTATCTATCATTGTGTTAAGTCATACGTTACTCTGAGAAATGATGTCTTGCTTTTCCCTTAAACTTTTAACTTCATCCAGCTTACAATACAATATTACCAACATATAAATGCTATTTTCATTGAACCATGCTATAGTTAATTTAGTTTTATTTCATTTTAATTGCCTTTTTTTTGAAGATATACTGTTTTGTCTGTGTGGAGGTGCATGAATACTTTTTTCAGAATCAGTTCTTACGTGACCAAAGATCACTATATGTTGTGCAGCAGCACGTTTAAATGGCACACCTGGCGATGACCGCAGATGCCATCACAAAATGGGCAAATGATCTTTGGTCAGGTTAGGGCTGTTCCCACCCGAGCGTCACTTAGATGGCAATGCTCAGGTATTATTTCACAATGCTGTGCAATGGCGAGTGTAGACATTCCGGTATATTGAAAAGATAACAGAGATAACAAAGGCCAAGCTCAAATGTGCTTAGTAAATAAACGGTGTTTGTAAACCAACAGTCTCTATGGTCTTCCCTACTTCACTCTGCACGTAAGCAGGAAAGACCATAGAGACTAACTGTTGCTTTTTAATCACTGTCCAGCCAAAGGTGTATGTATATGGCTGAAGAATCCTGTCCTGTACTAATGGTAGGGATGAGATTTTCTCATTTTTTTTCATATACTTAATTTAACAAAAAATATATTTCCTTTCAATACTCGATGAAAATGATTATTGTATTAAAAAATAGTTTTGAGGTAACAGCTGTGCTTCAAACGAGCTTGGACATCTATATAGAAATACTGTATGTTTGCGCAGAGGCTATATTAAAGGGACACTCCACTGGCCAAATACAAAATTAATTTTAAAAATCACTGTTTAGGGGGCGGGGCCTGACAATCATGGCGACTGGTTGTGTTTCTTGGGAGCTCCCAGGAACACACTAAGGAAATCTCCTATTTTGACTGAAATAGCCAAAACCGGGCATCAAGCGACTTACCTCTAACTATATGTGAAGAAGACCCGACTTGCGAATGCTTCCACCAGTCACTTCGAGCACTCCAGACACCGAGCTTCACTGAGGCCTAGTGAGCGCTGAGGAGGGGAGAGGCGGCCGCTCTCCCAGCCTGGCGCGACCGGAGTGCGGAATATGCGCCTGGAGCCCTGCTACCCCCCCCTTTGGACCGGTGGGGGTTATCCCGGTCCCTACCCTGATGGCTCCCAAACCCTATCTAAGAGCAGCACCAGAGCCGCAAACACCCGCGAACATGGCGGAGCACCATCTAAGATGGCGGACGACACGTGTCCCCACACTCCTGGAGGGGAGATCTTTGACGCCTTCTGGAGAAAGCTGGAAAGCAGGCTGAAACCCAAGGAGACCACCGAAGCACCTCCTGAACCACCCCGCTACTCCCCGAAGCGTCCTACTGCACACACCACGAGCCCGACATACCGGAGACAGCGACGACGGCCTAAGCGACGTAAGGCAGTAAAATCAGCCGGCTGGCAAACTGCAAAGCTTCCTAACCCCAGCAACATGCAGCAGGAAAAGCACAGGGTCAGGGAGAGGAGTAGAATTCAAGTGCAGCTTTACGTTATGCAGGAGTCTCCCCTGGCTGACAGTCTAAGGAGACAAGCACCCTGGGACACTAAATTCCCTATAAGAGGGATAGGATGATCACCAAGATGGGCCTCTGACCCCAGCGCCTACCCAGCCTGGGGTACCTGGGCAGTACTGGACTTCATACTTGCCATACTTGTATAATCTACTAGAGTTGTGCCTCACACTTTCTTTGCTTTACCAGGTCCAGAGGGTAATGCAATCTATTCTGCTGCCATTCCTACAACCTATTCTGATGGGGGGTTGGGGCTGTCTGGGGTGGTAAACTCTACTGTATCCCTTACCTTACCATGTCTATCTACACACAGTACCTCTCTCTTATCAGTAAGGGGATATGTTATGTCATGTCATGCTTGTTACTTAATCTACTTTTACTACTCTCATGTCTCACCAACGTTACTGCTACCATATAATATAAAATTGTGCATTGCCTAGCGATTACCCTACTTGTTACTTATGCTAAGCAGCTCGAGGATTGCCTTTGGGGTACCTCAAGCCAGTTTGTGTCCATAATATGCACTGCAAAAAAAAAAAATTAAAAAAAAATAAAAAATCACTGTTTAGTTCATACACCCCAAATAAAAAGGTGCATGCATTTAATTATGCATTTTTTCATAGTTATATTTAAAAACAGGTTGCAAACTTGCAGTTCTGCCTTTGCAATCCCTTCCCTTCAAACCCCGCCCAGACTGTTTCTGTCCAATCACAGACTTCCCATTGCAGCTCAATGAGAGGTATTTGCAAGGCAGGTGCTCTGGGCAATTGCTGCCTCTTGAGTTTAGCTCCACTGAACTAACCAAACCAGGAAGTAACAGAACCTGCTGTCTGCTTGAACACCAGGAGGGTGTAACCAGGTTATTTTATAAAAGTGTCAATTTCAATTGAAATCTGCTCTTTTTGCAAAATGAAATAAAGAGCACACACACTCTTCACACACAAAGTGTTTCAGCAAGCAAAAGTGCTTTAGGGGTCTGGAGTTTCCCTTTAATTTACATGATGCACTCTGGCTGTTCCAGGCCAGACTAACATACAGTGAACATTACACATGAAAACACGCAAACTGAAACGTGTTTGTTTTTTTTAAAGCATGACCTATGATGCTTTAGTTATCTACCAGGTTGTGCAAAAACTCACAAGTGACAGTTCTGCCGTCATCACTGAAACAAACCATACTACTGAGAGTGTGATGTAAGCAGCCAGTCAGAACCTGATATTTTGATAGATGAGCTTTAAACTCTGATCCTTCCTCTATGAAAGCAAGAGGAAATGGTTATGTGACCTCCCACATGATGTAAGCGCCCCAAGGAAATTTACAAGATAGTGTCGGTTCTTATGATACTAGATAGCAGAGCAAAAGACGTTTTTTGATGGAAGAATCCCGTATAGACTCCATAGCATATTTTTTGCATTTGCAAACGTTTTATTGCTATATTCCTCTCTTTGTTTAAGCTGTAATCTCACTGGCAACACAAGTTATGGTTTCTGCAGAGAGGTCAGTGGGTCGGCTCTGTTCGCATAAATAAAAAAAAGTCCTTATTAAATTGTAACAGTGTGATAGGCATTGACACATGGGGTAGAATGGAGGAGGAAGACTATGGAGTAGGAAGAATATATAAATAGTTGTGCACTCAACTATTAATCATAGGTTAAGGGTATTATAAAAAGAAAGAAAGTGGGTGTGTTATACGTTAGGGATTTTTTTTTCCCCCTAGCTTATAAGACTATAGTCACCAGAACTACTACAGCTTAATGTAGTCGTTCTGGTGTCTATAGTCCGTCCCTGCAGGCATTTTGCAGTAAACACTGTCTTTTCAGAGAAAAGTCAGTGTATACATTACAGACCAGGAGAACCTCTAGTGGCCACTCCTCGGACGGTGTGCAGCACTGATTTTCAGTGTGGAGACATTGTTTCAATGCATCTCTGCAGAGATGCTGATTGGCCAGGGTGGTGTTTGGCTCCACCCCCTGCCCCGGCTGCTTCGCTGAGATCATCAGAATGATGATCTCAGGCAATCCAGTGCGTTCCTATAGGAAAGCATTGTGATTGGCTGAGGTTATCAATTCTGATGATGTTAGCCAAGGAGGCAGATCGGGGGAAGCGCAAGCACCGGGGAAAATAAGGTGAGTTTTCCAGTTATTTAAAGGGGGTTATACACCCTATAGCGTTCCTTTAACTTATGCCAAATAAAAATACAGTAAGTGTATCATGTTACCTTTCTACAATCATAATGCCAATTAAATAAATAATACTCAAGAACACTTAGCAATAAGCAGGACATATTTGAAAACGAGATACATCTCAATGTATCCTTCCTTGCAAAATAATTTATAAATAAATGTGTAGAAAATGAATAGATTAAAAATCTCTAAAAATAACTTAACATTTGTTTTCTCTGTTTGTGGTTAAAATGATGGTTCGTAATAAAATGGTTGAAATTAAAATAGACTTATTTTGGTCATTTCAAATACAACCCCCCACCATCATAACCACCTTTGAATTGTGTTTACTTTGACTTTGTGAGTGCGTTAATAAAAGGTTCAGCATTTAACATATATTAAATAACTATTGAAATGTAATACATAATTACAAAGGTTTGGGTGGAGGATGGGGTTCATTCAGTAAGCACTTAATTGTAAGAATTGAAAAAATATATATATTTGTTTTTATAAGCTCACTTTGCCTCATGTTTACATGTTGCTTTTCAATTCATTACAATTCTGTGTTTGGTGTTTTCATAGAAATTTCTCTGTTTGTCTTACAGCGAGTTAATACTGTCTATGACTTATTTAAAGGGGCCTTTAAATTCCCACTTTGCAGTACTTTTCTCTCTCCTTCTTTACAATTGTTAATTTATATTGTTTTGTTTTTTTTCCGTGGTGAAATGTTGGCCTCATTTTTTCTGCTTAATGCTAATTACACTAACAGCCCCCTGCCAATGATTCACTCTGCAGGCATGCGCCCTTTATCACACAAGGCATTCAGCCAATCAGCGACGGCTGGTGACTCACCCAGGGACTCTGCATGCTTCATTGTGAAGACTGGCAGCTCCAATGCAGGGAATACAATGATATAAATGTTTAAATGAATGTGACATTATGTTCAAAAGCCAAGCAAGTTCTCTTCTCTGCCTCTAGCTGTCTGTCTTTCTGTCTCTCTCATTCACACAGTGTAGCCATATGTTGTGACTAAAATCCCCATATTTTATACATCAGACGGTGATTTTTAAATGGCGAAAGATTTTTTTAAATGTTATCTGTGTGTGCTGAACCTTATATCTTTAGTAAAAAAAAAATATCTGGGGACTTGATTCCTATGAAACAATTGGCAAGCTCTACTAAGGAACTGTTATGTTTTGATATGTTCTGTTTAACATTTTTTTATTATTATTAATTTCTAGATTGGATTAATTTGATTTCATGCTGTAAAGATGGTTATGGGTTCATGTCACGACTTTGTGGCTTCCTGCTCTAACCGCCCGTGCCTGCCTTACATTACTCATATCCACTTCTCCCATGGTTAGGAGTAATAATTTCACTTAACCCTACGTCGTACGCTGAAGCATATCCAGCATGCATACTGTGCCTAAAACAACACCTTTCTTTTGTAACCTCTTATACTCCTGTATATGGAGTGCTCAAAGGCAGCTCAACTTGCTTGATTATACTTATCAGATACGTAGGATATTTCAGTACGACAATTTTGACACAGCCGTAGTAAAGGTATCCTGACATTCCCCTTCGAGATACTAGTGATTCTTAATAATTTGTTGTTTTCTTTAATTATTTTCTAGCTGATAAGCAGGTTTTCATTTTTTTAATTAAGATGTTAAGTATCGACATACAAATTCGTCTTTATAGTCAAGTAATTTATTTGTACATGCTAAATGATTGTCCTTGCAGCTGTTAAACTTGACTCAATGTGTATCTTCCACCTACACAAAAAAAATTAGATCTTTGTAATCGTTGTGAATTGTTCTCACACTACCTCATTATACTACATCACTAATGCCTGCAATTACTGCATCTTCTATATCTCACTAAAAAAGGAAATTGAAAAACAAAATAAGAAAACATTGTCATTCATACAGCCTGGATCACCTTTCTTAATATTTTGTAGAAGCCAGAACACCTCTTAGAAAAGGACCCTTCCTTCTTCTGCAAATTCACGGTGGTGATAGCGACACAGCTCTCAGAGAGGTATAACGGCGCTCTGCGCGCTGTGCGTATGTCAGACATGTAACCTGCTGCTATGTGTTGTTTCCCTCATTGTGTCCTATTGATATTTCAGCACGCTGCTGCGTTTGGCTGAAACCCTCTGGGACTCTGGGATTCCTCTTCTCATTTGTCGAGCGTATGGATTTGTCGGCTACATGAGAATTGCTGTGAAAGAACACACCAGTAAGTCCGGTTTTTCGGGTTCTGTTTGTTTTAAGGTTGATTTATATTGGTGATTTATTCATTAATTGAGGAACTAATGAGAGAATTCCACATGTTAGGTCAAAACACCCAGGATAGAATAATACTTTTGTTCAGCTATTTTGATTTACAATTTGCAAAGCCTCTTGTCAATTCTCCTCAGGTGTCCCTAGATTAAACTAACTATTGACAATATTCCTCCATTTTATTGAACTTGTGTAATTTACATCACAAGTTCCTTACAGTGGGGAACGGCAAATGGCAAAGTTAAAGGGACACTGTAGGCACCCAGACCACTTCAGCTCATTAATTCAGTGCTTTCCAATGGGGAGGTCTAATGCCGCGCATGTGCATTAGACCCTGCTCGTCGCGGGTCGGAGGAGGGGGCGGAGTTCCAACCCAGCGCTTAGGGACATCGGCGCTGGGATCAGGTAATTACATAAAGGGTTTTTAACCCTTTATTTACCAGGGAGGGGGGAGGCAGATGAATTTGTATTCCTGGCATTACAGTATCCCTTTAATGATTTTGCTTAGTTGCATTTTACATAAATAATAATTTATTTTGTAATAGCTTGCACAGTTCTAATAAGTAGGCTCTTGGTTGGGGATATATATGTTTTTTTTTTGGTTTTTTTTATTGTTCATGTTCCTGATTTTTTAGAAATGCTAATAACAACAGCAGACTTTACCTGCTCTTCAATTTGATTGACATCTGAGACGAACCAATTGTCACATTTGTAGGAAGTAGTGAAAAGAGGCGAATGGCTTAAGGCACCATAACCACTACTGCACTCTAGTGGTTATGGTGCCAGGAGTGCTCTGGAAATTTCCCCATTGTAAGTAATCAAATTGTTTTAGAACAGTTCGACTTCATACCTGGGGTCTGCCAGGTGCTGCCCCCTACCTTCCCTACAGTCTCAGTAGGAGCCAGAACCTGTGTCTGCCTGAGCAAAGCCCGGCAGAGCATGGCCTAGTGATCAGCAATAAGCTGACATGCTGTGCCAGTGAGCTAGCCCTCAACATCACTAAGCAGGAGGTTCTGACTCTCCTGGCTGAGAGGAGGAAGCGAGCATTGTCACAAACGCTCTACTTCAAGAGTGTGCGTGACGTAGTTGTGGTCGTGAAAGGGTTAAAGTTTACTATTTGTCTACACTAGACCGGAAATCATGATAAAATCCCCCTTAACACCAACCACACCTTAAGCATAATAATATAACTATTACTATTTTAACGTTGCCACCACCAAAACTATTTATAAATGGGGTGCGTTGGTCCCCCAGGTAACTTACTAAGAAAACGCACCAAACATAATTTAGCACAATATTTAAGAAATTGCAAAACACTAATTAGTCTCTTCAGGTAACGTGATTCTTTACCAGACAAAGGCAGAACTTAATAAAGGAATATTTATTATGAGCAAAAAATAGTCACAGTGCATACAAAAATATAGATGACAATTAAATTACATACACCAACGACGGATAAAATAACAGAAGTCCTCACTTACTCAGGTTTTCAAAGTAAAACTTCTGCACAGGGGGGTCTCTGGTAAGAAAGCTGGTGACTCACCTAGAATTAGATTCTGCCTCCAAGCAAGTACAATGCACACTTCAGTATCATTAGAGATAACCCTGTGGATTACAATGCCTCGCCCAGAGGCGATGTTAAGGCGTATTTATAGAGACAATAAGTGACCACCCCCTTGGGCCCCAAACCAACATTAATCCAAAAGGAAACATTTGGTTCTATCTTCTCTCATGTACTTGCCACAGAAATAATAATTGCATCTGTGAATTTGTTACAATTTTTCCAATCCATAGATATGTCACACTCCTTACTTGTGACCCAATATTGCAGACATCACAATCCCTTCCCCTATGGTTAAGTTACACAAATCATGTTTGGCCTTGATTAGAAGATTGTGCTCGTCTCATTCCAAATATAACAAAAACGAGGCTCAATTATTATTCTGTGAGTAAGTATTAATGTTTCTTTTGGATATGATACTGGAACACAAGGCTTGTTTTTTGTTTTTTTTTCTTTTCTTTCTTGAAAGTTAATGATCATTAACATATCAAAGAAATCAACTCCTCAATTAAAAGGTACAAGCGATATGGCTAAAGCCAGCTAGTTTACAGTGGGACTAGACGTACAGGCATCGCAAGTGTAGAATCTCACACACTGCAGAGCTTTTGATTAATCAAAGAATCAATCCATGTTGCAAACCATCTGCCCCTTTCACATTCCTATGCAATTTACATCACCCCTTCTGTCATCTGACCTTGCAACCAAGTGGCCAATTTATATATGCTCTACACAAATTACATTAAATGGCAATATTCTATTATGCACCCTTGGCGTGACAAGTGGTGTCTGGTAAGAAGTCAAATTGTTCTTAAATGGTTTGACTGCTTGCAATATGGGGAACAAGAGCACTCCTGGTACCATAACCACTACAGCACGCTGTAGTGGTCAGGGTGCTTGGAGTGTTCCTTTAAGTGATTGAACTAACTTTCTAATAGTACCACCAATGACTGAAGGAAAAAAAATATATTGTAATGAAAAAGACTTTAGAGCAGATTCATTTGATAGATTTAATCCATCTACACTTGGAGAGACCAAACAATATTGCAGAGAGTTAGGGTTTATGGTTGGTGATGGATCTAAAGCTTCCGTGTTTGGTTATTGTTCTTCTAGTAATAGAATCTCATCCAGACAATGCACTGGAAGATCTGAGACTGGACCAACCATTCCCTGAACTCAGCGAGCATCTTCAACTCTATGACCTGGGTCACATGGACAAAAAAGTAAGCAATTTTAATGGCTATCTTGGACTGGTAGTGTGAATTATTAAACTAATTTTAAATTCATTTTATTTGGTTTAACATGCAGATTAATTGTCTTCTGTGCTGCTCTGACTCCTTTCTAGGACCACAGTCACACACCATGGGTTGTTATCGTTGCCAAATGTTTAGAGAAGTGGCGCGGTGAGGTAAGCTTTTTCCTTATTGTGTTTTTGGCTGTAAATGGGATGGGCAGCCTAATACAGAGAGAGCCAAATTTGGCATTGCAACTGCTTGTGTCAAAGGCTGGCTGAGCGTTTGGGAAATGTAGTTATTGTAGCCCAAAGCTTGACAAATCCACAGCTCCTATTTTCCATTGCAAAACTGAAATGGGATTTGGTGCTGATAATTGTCTCCATGCTAGCCAAGAGAAAAAATAGAATGTCCCCCGACACTCCTCATAGACTGGAAGGAATTTGGCTTCAAGGATCATTTGCACTTTACTGGGGCATCTTGCTCTAGTCTAGAGTTTTGAGTCAGGATACCACATGTGAGTGCAAGAGCTCTAAAGCTGTCTCTGCTGATGAACACACAGAGACTGCTCGCTCACCCACTAGACACCTGGGACAGAACTGCATGCCTCTAGATATACTTTTCCCAACAAGACTCCTGTTTATTTCTGTTGTAAAGAAGCATCTGTATACTTTTGCATCATCATGAAATCTAGTTGAAAAACAGCTGCAGTCCTATTACTTGCCAATACTGGTTTGGTACAATATCTGATAGTAGCATAATGATTGTGAACACTTCCTATCTTGCAGAATTTAGGGCAAATCCCCAAAAATTACAAAGAAAAAGAAGCTTTCCGAACTATGATCAGACAAGGTACCTCAACAGCTGAAGATCTTGTTTTTGCAAATAGTGTGAATGTTGCCGGATCTAATGTGATTTCTCTCCCTGGCAGGTATATTGAAGAATGAGAATGGGCAACCAGAAGAAGAGGAGAACTTTGAGGAAGCAGTAAAAAATGTGAATACTGCATTAAACATCACAAAGGTATGAACGATCTGCATCCACCTTCACAAAGTCTAAGTCTGGAGGTATGTTGCAAAATACCAGCTAGTTAGCAAATATTTTGAAGGATACATATTCCCTTATTAACGGTGTGGCTAAAGATCTAAGGAAAGGTTCAAGAATACTCTTGTTGTAATAGACATCTGAGAGCACGAAGCTGTGTTGATCATACAATCAATTTATCTCTAATAT
Source organism: Pelobates fuscus (assembly GCF_036172605.1). Lineage (NCBI taxonomy): Eukaryota > Metazoa > Chordata > Amphibia > Anura > Pelobatidae > Pelobates > Pelobates fuscus. Next base: position 23,503,014 of record NC_086328.1, read on the forward strand.
AGGCAAATATTGACACTTTATTTTTAGTACCAAAAGTAGGATACAAGTAACCTAGGCAACTTAATTGTCCCTAAAAACTAAATATGTTCTCTGCAGCATGTGTAGAACACACAACCTAAAAGTAAATAATATACTCAATTTGTTTTTGTGTTGTTGTTGGGTTTTTATAGTAGGAGTAATTTATAGTGATCGATGCTGCATATTTTTCTAATGTATTTTATTAATATCACTAATTATGTATTTCATCACTTCTTTAGTTACCAAGTAACATTGAAGAGGTTTTCAATGATGAACGCTGCACTAACCTAACTCCACAGGTACAACTGGTTTTAAATATTCATATCCATTCTATCCACCAGTTTAATACAAACGTGACACAGAATATTATTGTTTCTAGTCCACGCCGTTCTGGATTTTGGCTCGCGCCGTCAAGGACTTTATCTCTATGGAAGGGAAAGGAAACTTACCTCTGCGAGGTACAATTCCCGATATGATTGCAGACTCCGACAAATTCATTAAATTACAGAATATGTAAGTTTTCAACTAACTCTTCATTATAGTGTTATCTATTGGACTTTCTTACTGTGTAAATTTTACTTTAAGGTTAAAAAAGTCAGTTTTCTGTGCACACATACACAGATAATGTAAAATACCTTGAAATGTTCTATTTTGTGTAAATTAAAATGCCATGGTTTTATGTAGCAAGGAAATGAATCTGATGTAATGAATGATATATTGATGACATCACATTCGCTTTGAACGTTCTAAGTGCACTTCTACTGTGCCTTCTTACTACATCTTCCATTTGTTTTGGGATAGAGGTATTGAAACAGAGCCAAGAGCACAGAGGCAGACCGAAATCTAGATAGGGAAATGGGTTATGTACAAAAAGGTCAGAGTACGAGAAATATCTACAGAGTCATAGAGCAATGCCAAAATACACGCGCATGGAGGAATAAAGGCAGGGACTAAGGCAGCTATAGTGACACTTCAAAATGAGTTTCAATTTCTTTTTTTTATATTTCTTTATTTTTCTAGTGCAGAAAAGATACACAAGCTCGTCATGCCCCAACAGCATAGGCAAGCGGAACTTCTTACAGAGAGAAAACGGTTTAAGGCATTTGAGAATAGTGCACCATTTTTGTATAAAACTGACATAGTCAGGCTATAGCTTCATATCTAGACATTGGTGAAAGACGAGTTAGCTAGGTATAAGGTAACTAGACATGAGGAATAACAAGATAAAGTGAGAAACACTGTGGTAAGACACACTTGAGTTCTAATTATTGCATTGAAGGAAAGTAATTGAAAGATTATGGAAGATTATAGATTAACAGACAGCATTAACCTTCCAGGAAGGCCCCCAGCTTATCTATTAACAATTGAAATTGCGGGTCGATGGAATAGCGTGAAGCTCATAGGAGATTAATACAAAATTATATTGGATAACAAAATGGGGAACAAATCTACATTTATGTCTAAAAACATTCCCAGCCCATGCCCTTAAAGGACCACTCTAGTGCCAGGAAAGCATACTCGTTTTCCTGGCACTAGAGTGCCCTGAGGGTGCCCCCACCCTCAGGGACCCACTCCCGCCCGGCTCTGGAAAGGGGAAAAGGGTTAAAACTTACCTTTTTCCAGCGCTGGGCGGGGAGCTCTCCTCCTCCTCTCCGCCTCCGTTCCTCCCCGTCGGCTGAATGCGCACGCGCGGCAAGAGCTGCGCGCGCATTCAGCCGGTCACATAGGAAAGCATTCATAATGCTTTCCTATGGACGCTTGCGTGCTCTCACTGTGATTTTCACAGTGAGAATCACGCAAGCGCCTCTAGCGGCTGTCAGTGAGACAGCCACTAGAGGAAAAAGGGGAAGGCTTAACTAATTGATAAACATAGCAGTTTCTCTGAAACTGCTATGTTTATAAAAAAATTAGTTAACCCTAGCTGGACCTGGCACCCAGACCACTTCATTAAGCTGAAGTGGTCTGGGTGCCTAGAGTGGTCCTTTAAGTGTCCAAGCGTGGTCCGGTGTCATGAGCAGTTGCTTCAGCTTTGTCAGCCCGGGCACTTGCGTGCGATACAGGATCCACGGCACCGGCGGTTGTCTTATGTGAACCGCTGTCACACGCAACGTGTGGCAGGGAGCAGCCAGGCAGGAGGGCCTCAGGAAAGGACTTTGGAGCATCAGCTGAGGGGACTGTGGTGAGCCTTGCTGTGGCCTCAAAGATCCCTTCCTGGACTTTGCCTCTCGGATCAGACCAGGAAAAGGCTGGTCTGAGGGTAGGATGTGCTTCGCAGTTCTTATTATGTGGCAGTCCTTGTGTCTCCTCCATCAATCCCAGTTCGATCTTCCAGTCCAGGAGCGTTGCTGGATACTGCGGGATGGTTGATAACACAGCTCCTGTGAAGCATGATTGTGTCGTTGCTAACAGAGCCTGTTTTTTAGCCGTCTCCAGAAATCGTCGAAAAGTCTATTTATTTGGGATTTGATGTCGAGTTACTCAACGCTGGGGATGGGGAGACATGCGGTCTCCACCATGTCATGTGGATCACAGGAGAGTCTTCCAGCTTTGAAGGCTTCATCTCTCGGTCTCGCCAAGTACAGGTGGCTGCCCAGAAGTGGTCCGGGATCACCCCAACAGGTCCAAGGAGGGGGGTAACGGGGCGTATGTTCACAGGTAGCAGCGTCTAGGCACCTTAAGACCGGGAGGTCAGCCGCCTCTCCCCTCCAGCGTGCACTAGGCCGCATTTGTCACGATGGGGTAAGTGGATTTTTGACCTGCCGCACAGGGTGTCAGGTGAGTCAGGGAGTATAGACCTCGTTAGATTTATCACCGTGCAAGGTTATTGAAGACATAATGTGCCCGTTAAAGCAGTGTGGTGGAGGAGCTAACTTGGGATGCATCCATCCACCATGACAGTCAGGCCCTGAACCCGTGAGTTTCAATTTTAAGGTCAAAATAGTCAGCTGTGCCTACCATTCAGCTACTCTGACTTTTAATTTGAAATTCACTTTGAATTATCATTTCAGTAAATAGTCCTGAAAACGCTACAAAAAGTTGTCAAAGGGGTTACATGGGTTTTACAGCTGAACCACAGAATTGGAATGTCAGTGTTCCCTGAATTTTATATTTAAAGAAAAAAAAATAGTGTTTGGGACTTATTCACTAAACATTACGTTTTGGCTAAAATAACCAAGCTTTGACTGTCCTGGAGATGGATTTTTTTGCAATTTAGTTTTCAGTTCAATCTTTATTGAATAAACCCCATTGCATTGTCAACAAAAGGTGCTGTTGAAGAGATTTGTTCCCTTGCCACATAAAATCCCCACTGTTTCATTTGTGATATTAGTATACAGGATATAGAACATACACATGTTTAGTTTTGTGATCATTATACTTTTTTTATTCTGGGTTTAGATATCGGGAGAAAGCGACAAAAGATTCAGTAGCTGTGGAAAATTACGTTTCCAAACTTCTGCAGTCTGTAGGCAAAGTAAGCATTAAATAAAATCACAGTGTAGTTGTGTTGCCATTCCTACACTCTTAATACGTAGCTCCCGCTACACGTTTATAACTTAGATTTATTCTGATCCTCTTATTTGCAGCCCCCAGAATGTATACCTGAAAAAGACATTCGCCTGTTCTGTAAGTAATAGATCATTTTGATTTATTTTATTGCTTGTATGTTTTTTTTGTACTGTTGTGATCCCGCAAGACTGACATAGCTTTACTCATTAAAGGACCACTATAGTGCCAGGAAAACAAACTAGTTTTCCTGGCACTTTAGGGCACCCAGACCACTTCATTGAGCTGAAGGGGTCTGGGTGCCTATAGTGGTCCTTTAATGTGTAATAGTACCATTTGTATTAAGGAATAGATTACAATCTAGCATTTTATATTTATCAACAGGTTACTAGCTCCAGATGAGTCATTAACTATACCAAAACAATGACACCATACGCATAGATTTCAAAAGCACTTTTACCATTACTGGCTCAGTGAAAGAGAGCCCAGTGCCTTTCATTAAACACTCATGTTGAACCCTTTCCAGAACTTACGGCGTGCTTTGCCGTCCTACAAAAGGAGGGCTTTAACACCGTTTGGGAAGCATAGCACGCCCCAATGATCGGGCCCTTCTTCTAATCTTCACCAAACTGATATACCAAACTGAAGTGGGCAAGCCCTATTTGACCCTGTACTTTCAAAAAACATAAAACCTGTACATGGGGGGCATCACTGTACTTGTGAGACATTAATAATAAAATGATATAGTAAGTGTGGGTGCAATTAATATGAAAGGGGTAAATTGTGGTTGAACAGACATATAGCTCAAATTCCAGGTTTTGTTTTGGTTTAGAACTTGTACAGTTCCCTCCGTCCTTAAGGGTTTAAGTGATCAAAGTCCTGCTGAAGAAGACCAGGAAAGGTTAAAGGATCTTAACATGTATAGCTTGGAGGAAAGACGAGACGGGGGGATATGATAGAAACATTTAAATACATAAAGGGAATCGACACCGTAAAGGAGGAGACCATATTTAAAAGAAGGAGAACTACCACAACAAAAGGACAAAGTCTTAAATTAGAGGGACAAAGGTTTAAAAATAATATTCTGAAGTATTACTTTACTGAGAGGGTAGTGGGTGCATGGAATAGCCTTCCAGCTGAAGTGGTAGAGGTTAACACAGTAAAGGAGTTAAGCATGCGTGGGATAGGCATAAGGCTATCCTAACTATAAGAAAAGGTATTTAGAAAATTGGGCAGACTAGATGGGCCGAATGGTTCTTATCTGCCGTCACATTCTATGTTTCTATGAAGAGTTATCGACATATTAATGGGATGTTTAAAACTTGCTAAGTATCAATCGCTTTTCTATCAATTAACCAATACTCTAAAAATTGTCATAGTGCTTGCATATGAGCCGAATTAACACCGCAAACACCTTACCATAGTTGATGATGTGTGGAGGTAACATCACCTGACTTATACTAATAATTATCACCATTGTACTATGAATAGGGACAAACTGTCAGATGTGATCATTACTAGATATATCCACTTTTGCATATTGTTAACCTTGCAATCTCAGTGCAGCATTCTCAAGAACATGTGATTAATGATGACAACTGAAGTCAAGCCCAGTTGTAATTTGATAACGATCTCTAACTGCTGCATCATTACTGCCAAAAAACGTGGTGATGTTTGGATTGTGATCACATTGAAAATACTCACGCGATTCTGCTGAAAATCAGAAAGCATTATCGATCATATACCCAACACTGTATTGTAATTAGCACCGAAGTAATGACAAACTCCCTTTTTAATTGACGTTTCAAAAGCATCTAAACTCTAAGTTCAGAAAGCAGAACTGACATGAGTCCCTGGGGTGAGAGAACTGTCACTTAATTAGAGGTGACAGATCTGCTTTTGGCATCCATTTTGCGTTCGGCCGCTACCCTTTTATTGTTTTCAAAAAAGTCCCTAACATTTTCACTATGTTGTTACAAATTGCACACCCACCCGGAAGTTGTAAATGGAATTGTATGATCTGGATTGAATAGCCCCATTATGTAACATAAATGACATGCAATGCAAGTGTCATATGTTTGGAGCAGTCTGCCTGTGATTTATGTGAAAGCAACCTGCTGTACAATCTTACAATCCTAATTTGGGAAGCACGTTTGACCAGGGCCATCATGACTTCTTGTTCCTGTTGTAGTTTAATACATTTGCATAAAAATAATACAGCACTGTAGAATGAGGATGTTGTCACTTTGTAAATGAAAAGAAAGATAACTCATTTTAATTGGCCAGTGGAGCGGAAACAGCATTGTGGTAGATGTAATTAGATCGTGAAAGATGTAGTGATACTTATTCGCTCACCCAAGGTAAATTGAAATCTGCATATGTGGGCTTAAAGCCTATTATAATGCTCATTCTGACGTTCTTGTTTGATGCAGGTAGAAATTGTGCTTTCCTCCGTGTTGTACGGTGCAGATCACTAGCAGAGGAGTATGGTGTTGACACTGCAAAGAAGGATGATATTGGTAAGGAACCTTTCTGGGTTTTACACCTTTGGTACCAAAGGACATTCAGCGCCATGACCCATTCCGTGCCCTATGAATGCTGTTGATGTGCTCTTGAATGGGCTTGTTATGGTACTTTTTGAAAGTAAACCAAAATGTTCAAAGTCTATCTGTTCCTGTCCAAATCAATAAAGTTAAATTGCGTATATACGCTGAAGTAATTAAGTCTGACACACGAGGTTCAGGTTAAAATAACTTCGAGAAAGTTTATTGGCAAGTGAAGAAAAAGCGGGCGCGCAGGCCCTTTTAAGAGGCATTTTGCGTCATCATTGATTATTAGAATATCAGCAAATAAACATCATCAATTGGATTAATTATTAAGTGACGGAGTTAGTGTCTTACCTATTGGTTAGTAAAATTAAGAGGTTAGTCCCGTGCCCACCCATCAGAGGTGGGATTATTCTGGACACGGGTGGGGGGCAAGGGGGTCCTAAGCGTCATTTTACACGGTCAGTGATATCAGGCTTTATGTCCAGGTGCAAGGTCTCTTATGAATAGAACATTTCATTACTACTGTGTTCTGTGGCCTTCAAACTATACTATCTTACAAGCTCTTAAGGAGTAGCCGGCAAGTCTTAAGGAGTAGCCAGCACCTCCTGGTACTTGTCCTTGAAGGAAACACGGTCTTTGTCTACTGTATTAATTGGGTTGAGAAGTTCAGTCACGTAATGTAGTTTTAAAATGAACAAGTTAAGTCATGAGGACAAAATGGAGGGATTGAAGAAGTCAGGTTAGGAGGACAAAATGGAGGACGAAGTCACAGTATAAAGTTAAAATGGAGTTAGTACAATAATTCAATACAAGTACAATAAAGATTTTTAATAATTCCACATCAGTCCCCCCTATGAAATGTTAGATTCTAAGAGATAAAACTTTATTATGTTAGTATCAGAAGACGTGTTAACCCAAAGGCACAGAAACCCCGTGGCTGCTAGCTAGATGTTAATGCAAAGTGCAAGGCTGTCCCTAGATCTGACCCTAATAGGCTAACCATCCGTCAGTATGGCTCTCGAACGCTTCACACCCAAGGGTATCCCATGGCAGCTAACCCACCACTTCTCCACATGGGGCCTTTACCATTCACTGACAGATGCTGTCCCTGAGCTAGTCCCTTCCTAGAATTCCTGCACTTTATCAACAAAAGGGAATGTTTGCAGCGGCAGACAGGGTGAGTTGATGTCTTGGAATTCTTGGTCATCAACTTCGAGATGGGTCAGAGTGGGTGCCGCTTGGTCAACAGTCTTCATGAGGGATTTTCTCAGACATGGGAGGACACAACAAAAGAGAAGAGCAAAAATAAAAAGAAAAATTAGTATAGCCATACCAATCTGCATTAAAGCCTTTTGCCATCCTGTCATCCAACCAAACCATCTTTCCCAGGGATCTTTTATCCCAGAATTCCTTTTTAACTCTTCTGACAGGTCATTTAATTTTTCTATAGCTAGTGTGACTTTACCATTAGGGCCTGTGTTTTCTGGGATGTAGGTACAACATGTCATAGTGTCGGGCAAAATCTTACAAACCCCTCCTTTTTCGGCTAAGATCATATCTAGGGCCATTCTATTCTGGAAAGTCATTTGGGATGTGGCCTGCAACTGTTCGGCCAACCCCTGGAGGGCGTCTCTGGTGTAATTGACAAAACGCTGTTGATTATAATAAATGTAATTTATCCAATTTAGATTCTTGTTTGCGGTAACTATGGTAAAAATTGATTCAAATCCTGCAGCAACTTCATCCCTAGCTTTAAACTCGTTGGGCACCCCCCTGGGCACTCCAATGGCATCAATATATACATGAGGATCAAAACTTCCTTTCACTGGGGCGTCACGTTTAACCTTAGTGTGGCTGAACTCATGGGTGTTGAGGTGTGTATCAGAAATAATATGTATAGGCATAATGGCCTTAGTCAGAGTACACTCTCCCCACCATTCTGTGTCCATTCTGGATCTTAGCTGTAAATCCCCACACAACCAATAAATGTCCCCTAGTGACCTAGTGTGATGTTGCAGCAAACGTACAGGGACAGTTCTGTATGTAGCACAATAGCCTTTGGAAAAGTTACCTACAAATTTACCAATACCATCGTACATGGCATAGCAAGTGTAATTACCTTTATATACGGTAATACCATCAGGGGGTTTGACATCGTTGGCTAGGAGAGGATACTCCTTTGTCCATGCAATACATATGGACCTGTTAAAATTATAGTGATAGGCAAAAAGGCTTAAAATACATTCTTCTATATCTACAGGTAGGATTAAAGGTACGGTACCCAGGTGAGGCCGGGCACCTCCACACACGTAACATGCAGTTCTATTATGCTTATTAGCATTATATTTCATCCATTCTAACCATAAATTTACATCATTAAAACCTGTTTCAGCGGCCATGGTATCTTCAAAGGTGGGGTTAGCAATGGCCATCATGTCTTGAAAGGTCTGGATATGAGGTTTTAATGGGTTAGGGACCATATGGGTGGCCCCTTGCCACTCAGAAGAGTTGCACATATCTTTAAGGTAGAAATGCCCTAATTTTTGGTAGGAACCCTTTTTCCAATACATTCCCATCACATACTGGTCTGCATCTGTTGGGCTTGGGCGCTCAATGTTAAGGATTAATTTCATTGGTGTACTCCCCCCAGGCTTTCTCAAAGTCATTCTCTGGAGGAGGGATCTACCATGATCATCTACTTTAGATACGGCACTTTTTGGTTTGTAACCCCAGGCAGGCCCGGCATTCCACCCCGCCGCCCCCCAATGGTCACAATTGTGCCCCCATTGCTTGTCAACTACACAAACATATGGGTCTTTCGAATGAGGGATATCTCTATAGATGCTCTGGATTTGTGGTGTGGGAAATGGGCATTCTACAATATCACAATAGTCAAAGGTATAAGTAGCCACCTGGGTGCATGATGAATTATACCAGAAGGTGTACCCACTAATGTCTTTGGTAATGGCTACTTGCTGGGCCTTCATAAGGCTAATTAAGGAGAAGATGTACCAGAGATACATGTTTGTGCGATATTCGCTTCCTCTGGGGCAGGAGATTTCTTGCAGTGGGAAGCGTGGACCCAATTTGGCCTACCGGCCAATTTGACGGAGGTTGCGGTAATCAGGAGAACTTGGAATGGACCGTCAAATCTCGGTTCTAGGGTATTTTTCCGCACAAACTTCTTAACCAGGACCCAATCTCCGGGGAGTAGGTTATGGGAACCTGTATCCAATTCGGGATCTGGAATTGAAGAGAAAACTTGGGCATGTATTTTGTTTAAAACACTTGCAAGTTCAGTTACATAATCTACTAAAACATCTGATTGGAGCTGTAACTGCTGCGGATAATAACAACCTAGTCTGGGTGCTGTCCCAAATAGAACCTCATATGGGGACAGTGAATGCTTCCCTCTAGGTGTGTGCCTAACACTGAATAGAGCTATTGGTAGGCTTTCTGGCCAGGGCATCTTTGTTTCTTGTGACATTTTTAACATTCTGGTTTTTAGAGTGCCATTCATGCGCTCCACTTTACCACTACTTTGTGGGTGGTAAGGGGTATGGAAGGCCAGAGTCACCCCTAGAGCAGTCCAAATTTCTTTAGTCACAGTTGCTGTAAAGGCTGGGCCTTGATCACTCTCAATGACTTCTGGGAGTCCGAATCTGCATACAATATCTGTAATTAGGCGCTTTGCGGTTGTCTTTGCAGTGATATTGGCCACTGGGTAGGCTTCTGGCCAGCCTGAGAACATGTCCACTATTACTAGTGCATATTCATGGGGCCCACTCTTGGGCATTTGGATGTGGTCAATTTGAATTCGCTGGAAGGGGTACATAGGCTTTGCCAGGTGTTTCGCGGGCACCTTAATTGGTCTTCCTGGATTGCATTTTGCACAGATGACACAGGCCTTGCAAAAGCTATTGATCAATGTTGTGATTCCAGGTGCTTCATAATACTTCTGTATGAGGGCGGCCATCAATTCTTTTGACAGGTGCGCAGGCCCATGTGCCCATTGGACCACTGCTGGGTATAAATTTCTGGGAAGACAAAATTTGAAGTTGTTGTAATATATTCCGTCCTTTTGGACAGCTCCTTTCTTTTTCCACTTCTGGATTTCCTCAGGAGTGACTGCAGCTTGTTGTTCTTGTAAGATTCGCAAATCAGTAGGAAGAGTTTGCAAAGCAAAAATAGGGACTTCTTCTTCTTCTTCTTCTTGTCCGGACACTTCTTCATCCACTTCCTGCAAGTCCCTGGCCGCTAACTTAGCAGCTTGATCAGCCAAATGGTTGCCCTTTGCTTCATCTGTATCCAATTTCCCATGGGCCTTGACTTTCAAAACGGCCACCTCTTCGGGAAGTAGGAGGGCATCCATTAGCTCCTTGATTGCAGTGCTGTGTTTGACTGGTGTACCGGCGGTGGTAAGAAATCCTCTAGTCTTCCAAATTAGGCCGAAGTCATGTGCCACACCCAGAGCATATCTTGAATCTGTATAGATGTTGGCACGTTTTCCTTCGGAAATTTTGCATGCTGAAGTCAGGGCCTGTAATTCAGCTTCTTGCGCAGACATTGCTGGCGGTAAGGATGATGATTTAATGACTTCATCTGTTGTGGTTACGGCATATCCTGTGTGATATGTTCCTCCTTCATCGGCATATCTCGATCCGTCCACAAACAGGGTAAAATCCGGATCTGGTAATGGGTTCTCATGCACAGTTGGTAAGTGCACTGTTTCCATTTTCATCTGTTCAAAACAGTCATGAGGTGTTTCTGGGTCATAATCATTCTTTATGACCAGGTCTTGAAATTCCTTTTCCAGGAAATGGCGTGGCCATGCTTCTAGAAGGTCAGTTGTTGGGTATTTGGCAATACCGTTTTCCTGTAGCTGTTCTTCATTCATGGTGGCCCATAGTTTTGCCATGGGCCCAAGGTCATTCCATGACTTTGTCTTTAACTTGGTAACAGGAATATGTGGGATAGCGGTATCCCAATGGCGGTAGAGGTAGTTAAGTTGTTGAGGTAGTTGGACCAAGACCATGCTATTACCTTCAGAGTCGCAATAAAAGTCTTGTGCAGTGAGCTTTACATCGGTCCGGTGGTAAAGCTCATCTTCATAGCAAGGTTCAGGAGTAATGTTCGGTTTGTACCACATGGTGCAGAAGGCGTGATCTGGGCCTTCACAGAGAGGTTTTTCGCCTTCATAAAATGTCAAATGTGGATGCATGACTTTCTTAATACATCCACAGAGCAGGTGAATGTAGGTTTCATCCGTGATAAATCCATAATAGATACCCCCCTCAGGGAGTGGAAGAAGAGTGGACGGATTAAGCACTTGACATCTTTGGATGGAAATGTTGTCAGGCAAAAGAAGATGACACTGTAGGCGCAGGTGTCTGGCTGGAGACACGTGCTTGAGCTGGACTTGGTTGACGATGGCAGAGATGTCATGAGGGGCCAAAACAACCAGAGGGTGGCCAAGGACCAGGTCTGAGGTCCTCTCTATGAGTTCTCTCGCAGCAAAAACAGCCCTGAGACAGGAAGGAGTCCCTCTGGCCACAATGTCCAGTTGACATGAGAAATATCCAATAGGCCTCTGGCGGCCTCTTAAGTCATTAGTTTGGGTGAGCACTCCTGTTGCGTGGCCTTGTCTTTCAGAGACAAACAATTTGAAGGGTTTGGAGTAGTCAGGTAGGCCCAAGGCAGGAGCAGAGGCAATGGCCCGTTTTAAAGCATCGAAATTGGCCAGGGCTTCATTGGTGAGACAGAACGGGTCAGACTTAAGAGCATCATAGAGAGGTTGCATAAGCAGAGAGGCTTCAGGGATCCATGCTCTGCAGTAGGAAATGAGGCCTAGGAAGGCATGAAGAGACTTTGAAGTCCTTGGAGGTGGAATGTCCAGAACAGCTCTTACCCGGTCCCGAGTAAGATGTCTGGTACCTTGAGATAGGCAATGTCCAAGGAAGATCACTGAAGATTGACAGAATTGTAGCTTGATGAGTGAGGCTTTGCATCCCTGTTCTGCCAGATAGGAAAGAAGACTGATTGAACACCTTTCAGTAGCGGGAATATCATCTCCACACAGCAGTAGATCATCCACATACTGAAGTAGGACAACTTCTGGGTGCTCAGCTTGCCATGGGTCAAGGATGGTGCCCATGGCCTTAGCAAATTGACTTGGAGAATTTTGTGCCCCTTGGGGCATGACAGTCCAGGTATACTGTTGCATTTCATGAGTGAAAGCAAACAGGTATTGACAGGATGGGTCCAGTGGGACACTGAAAAAGGCATTGGCCAGGTCAATAACTGTGAAGAATTTTGCAGATGGTGGGACTCCGGAGAGCAGAGTATGAGGGTTTGGTACAAGAGGGGTGTCTAGGACGGTAGCTTCATTAACAGCACGGAGATCCTGAACCATCCTGTACTTCTCTGGCTCACCCTTTGGAGTTTTCTTTTTCACGGGGAATAACGGGGTGTTGCATTCAGATTTACATTTGACAAGGGCACCCTTCTCCAAGAGTGCCTTGATGTGGACAGAAATTGCAGCAGACTGTGCTGGTTTTAATGGATATTGTGGTTTTCTTGGTAACTTAGCTCCTGGAATAAGCTTTACCACCACAGGGGGAACATTTAGGTGACCTATGTCCTCTGGGCCTGAGGACCATAACTTAGCGGGCACCTGTGTTTTTAATTCCTCTGGGAAATTGGACCTTAATTCTGCTGCCTCCTCACGGGGCTTTTCTATATGCAGCATCAGAGGCAAAGAGCATAGGGCTGAAGTGTCTGATACAGACAGAGGTGTAAACATTTCTACCTGCCCATCTGGGGTAAAGGTGATGGATGCTTGCAGGCGTGAGAGAACATCAGCACCTAACAGGTTAATGGGGCATGTGGAGGATACTACAAAGCGAGCAAGCAGGCTAGAGCCAACTCGTAGTGGAGTTGTTAAAGGGCTACGTCTTGGCTGGCCATCCACTCCAACACAAGAGACATCAATACTGGACAGGAAGGATGGGTCTGGCAGGTCTTGTTCTCGTAGAACACTACGGGCTGCACCTGTGTCAACTAGAAATGTAGTAGGATGGTCTTCAATGGGCAAAGTCACTGTGGCAAGTGGCCCTCCCTTATCCCCTGTAGACACTGCCATTACAGGGGTTACAGACACAGGCTTGCCAGTCTCCTAATCGTCCGGTTCTTCAACAATTGGAACCTTTGTCTCGGTCCTGGGGCCTGGGGCAGGCTTAGAGAACTTCTTGGGTGCCCCTGGTTCCTTTTTAGGTTCCGGACAGTCGCCTCTGTAGTGTCCCTGAGCCCCACAATTGAAACAAGTTACATCTTCTAACCTGACTTTCTTAGTGCCAGAGGTGACGGGGGTAGCGCGAGCCACCATGAGGGGAGCTGGATTGGATCTTCTTGGGGTCTGAACAGATTCCAACCCTCTAGCAACTAAAAGCAGGGTATCCAGGGGAACAACCTTATATTCAGGGCGTGCGGCAATGATTCCCTTGCGTATAGAGTCTTTAACACCTTGGACAAACGCACCTGACAGCATTTGTGAATGAATCTTGTCAGTAAGATCAAACCCCAAATCTGTGAACATTTGATACAGCCTTGCATGAAACCTTTCCACTGATTCTCCTTTATCTTGAATAACATCAGTAAGGCCAGCAGCCTGATCCGCAAGTTTGTCCTTAGCCCATTCTCTTAATTGGGTGCAAAAAGTTACTCCGGAGGGGTAATCAACGTCACTGCCGAGCAGATCCGTACTGAGGTGTCGGGCCATACTTGGCCAATATGCATCCCCTGCTTTTATAGCACAAATGCTCAGTAGATCACGCCATGCTGCGGAATAAGTCTTTTGAATTTGAACTATCCCTCGATAGAAGGGCATAGGCTGTTTTTCTGGGTCAGGGAGTGATTTCATTAGAGCACTAGCTTGAGTGGGGTTGAAAGCAACATATTTAGGAGGGGCCTGTTCTCCCCGACCCTTGTGGCCAAAGGGGTCATCGATAGAACGATGAGTTGGGGCTCCCGCGGCAAGCTCCGATGAGACATGGGACACCCTGTCCATCTCGTCATCATCGAATTCTATGATATTGGCTCTTTTGCGTGGTGCAGGGTCTGAATGAGGTGAAAGGATCGGTGGTTGGGAACGAGCCCCAGATGCAGGGGTGGCTAGCGAGTTATAACCTGGGGATAGGTAGTCACCGGGAATTACCGGCATCAGGGCCGAACTGGGGGCCGCCATATTGGTGGCCGGAAAAGGTACTACATTAGGGTTAAGGGAAGAAGTGGCGGCCATGTTGGAAGAGGGCACATCCGGGGCAGACTGTGCCGGACTGGGCATGACCGGAACCTGGGGCGTGGCTTGGGGAGTGGGGAGTGGATATCCGGGATAGGGCAGGGCCATGGGATATGGGAAGGGGTAGGGCCAGGCTGGGGAGGGGAAGGAGGTGGGGTATTGAGCTGGGGTGGAGATGGGAGGGAACGGAGAGGGATTGGTAGGGGTGGGTGTAGAGGGAGGAGCCGGGGCAAGGGCGGAGGAGATGGTTAGTTGGGTGGAGGAAGAGGGGAGGGGGTCATGAACAGAGAGAGAGTGTAGGGCAGGAATGGCAGATGAAATGTTAGGGGAAGGTATAGCAGGTAGCGTAGGGATGGATGAGGATGATGGGAGTGTTAAAGATGGGGCAGGGGAAAAGAAAGATCCATCAGAATTCAGGACCGGGCAGACAGGGGAGGTGATGGGATGGGTATTGGGAGTGGGGAACATAGTCAGCTGGCTATCACTTATTGCTGACTGAACCTTGGGGATAGACATTCCCTGGGCGCCGGTTTTGGGCGCTGGCTGAGGATAAACCCCAGCAACACAATTATTATGATACACAAACAATTTCACACCCTTGTGATTTATCTCTTCCTCAACCCAACCTTCTAGCTGAATAGCCTTCGCTACTCTATACCATGCTTCAGCAGTCTTTAATAAACCATTATCTGTAAGTTTGCCTTTCTTTTCTGTCAGTAACCTGCGCCAACTTTCTGGTTGCAATCTCCCACATGTCGGTACAGCAATTCTACATACTTTCGCAATCTTTTCAACACCTTTAACCATTTCCTCACCCTCTCTGTCTTCGACTAAATCACATGCTAACCAGCCCTTACTGGGCTTGCTTAAATCCTGTCCCATAATCCCTTTACCCCTATACCAGCGTCCTAGATATAGGGAGAGAGAAGGAAAACTGAACAAGAACGTCTACAATGCTCGACTGCCACCCGAGAATCGTGGGACTTTCTCAGGTGCGTCTTCCCAAAACGTAGACTAGTCACTGAATCCGCCTACCCGGGGTGGTAGACACGGATTGGAGCGAGGTGAGAAGTGTGTGACCAATCACTTCTCTTTCAAGAGAAATGGGAGTGGATAGTATAATAATATAGGAAGTATAGAAAAGATGAAAGACAAGGAAAATCCTTAGAGACAGACACAGGAGTTCATGAGACTCCTAATAAAACAGACAAGACAACAATACAATTGAAATACAGTGCATGCATTACAGTTCAAATTAAATCAACAATAATCCCTTTCCTTCTACATGTGCTTACTCCAAAGTCACCTTTCTCAACCTCGTAGTGTCCCCGCTCGGAGAACGACTTTCGTAAGTCTCACTACCAGCGGCCAAGGATAACAGCTAACACCGGTCCGAAATCCTTTCCAGCCTCCCTCTACTCTGCAGTCCACAAGAATGTGGCCACGTCTATCCTCACTCCCGTAGTGCCCCTATAAAACCCACTTATAAGTCTCACTACCACGTGATGCGAAAAACAAGCAATACCTGCCTGAATTCCCCCAGGAAACAAAGTCCCCTGCCACAAGGCTCAGTCTCCTACCACAATTAAATAACCAGTGGATCTCCGGCTCAACTAGAGCCGAAAGGTCCGGGCCAGGACGTCCCCAACTCAACTAGAGCTGGATGGTCCGAACGTGCACAGTGAAGCTAGCTAGGCTATCAAAGTGACACACCATTGGATCACAGAAACCTATGATTCTACACAGATCCCACAGTTCCACCAACTTCTTTTTCCTTACAGCCACAGCCACGAGGCTCCTAAAAGAAGTAAACAGGCAACAGAAGACCCCCAGGAACACATCCACAGGTCAACCCCCCTTTTTCCTTACAACCACAGCACAGTGGTTCCTAAAAGAGGTAAAACAGGCAACAGAAGACCAAGGCAAATCCCCTCAGATCCACCCCCCTTTATCCCAAAAGAGGGAAAATACAAACAGATAGACAGTCACACCGAGGACCCAGGCAAATCCCCTCAGGTCCACCCCCCTTTATCCCAAAAAGGGGAAAACAAGCAAGACAGAGAACCCCAGGCAAATCCCCTGCAGGTCCCCACCCCCCCTTTATCTCAAAATGGGGAAACAGGCAAACAATTCAAACACACCCAGGCAACAGATAGACTAAAATGCAGGTAAGCAAGTGAGTAACGAGACACCGGGCAAGATATTACCTGTCTTTGATGTCCTCCCGGGAAGCAGTCACAGACACGTGGACGGGTCAATCAAAGGGGCCGGAACGTACCGGTGGCTCTGCAGAAGTCTCTACCGTGTATCTGGAGGTGATCAATCTCCCTTCCTTCCCCCTGGATTCCTCCGTCCACCCTTGTCTTCCTTAGGACGGCTCACCGGCCGGACATAGCCCGATGCCCCACGTTGGGCGCCAAGTTGTTATGGTACTTTTTGAAAGTAAACCAAAATGTTCAAAGTCTATCTGTTCCTGTCCAAATCAATAAAGTTAAATTGCGTATATACGCTGAAGTAATTAAGTCTGACACACGAGGTTCAGGTTAAAATAACTTCGAGAAAGTTTATTGGCAAGTGAAGAAAAAGCGGGCGCGCAGGCCCTTTTAAGAGGCATTTTGCGTCATCATTGATTATTAGAATATCAGCAAATAAACATCATCAATTGGATTAATTATTAAGTGACGGAGTTAGTGTCTTACCTATTGGTTAGTAAAATTAAGAGGTTAGTCCCGTGCCCACCCATCAGAGGTGGGATTATTCTGGACACGGGTGGGGGGCAAGGGGGTCCTAAGCGTCATTTTACACGGTCAGTGATATCAGGCTTTATGTCCAGGTGCAAGGTCTCTTATGAATAGAACATTTCATTACTACTGTGTTCTGTGGCCTTCAAACTATACTATCTTACAAGCTCTTAAGGAGTAGCCGGCAAGTCTTAAGGAGTAGCCAGCACCTCCTGGTACTTGTCCTTGAAGGAAACACGGTCTTTGTCTACTGTATTAATTGGGTTGAGAAGTTCAGTCACGTAATGTAGTTTTAAAATGAACAAGTTAAGTCATGAGGACAAAATGGAGGGATTGAAGAAGTCAGGTTAGGAGGACAAAATGGAGGACGAAGTCACAGTATAAAGTTAAAATGGAGTTAGTACAATAATTCAATACAAGTACAATAAAGATTTTTAATAATTCCACATCAGGCTGAATACCTAGGTTCAGTTTGCACATACTGAGGACTTGTCTATAGAATCAAAAGCACGTGCCTGCTTACAAAACCTCCAAAAGGGGTAAAAGGCCCAATACCATTGTCTTCATTGCTAAAACAGTTCCCCTTATTTTTGTTAGACTTTACAAATTAGCAATACACTGCACATAAAAAAAAATCTAAATATAAAGAAGTCCCACCTCCATTTCAAGCCTAATGCATGACTCAAAATTTTAACTCCCCATTAGCCTTTGACAAATCAAATTTTAGTAAGTAGAAATTCTCCCCTGGTAGGTATGCTATGGCTTGCAGGGGTGCGTAATTTTAAGGCCTGGTTCGTAGCATTGAACTAGAAATTTTAAACTCTGGCCTAACAAATTTTGTTTTTCCAACACATATCACAGTAAGAAACAGTAAGAAAAGCAAAATAGATTTCCCCATGTTCCTGGGTATTTGCAAGAAATCTTCTTTTTTGTTTGAGAATGCAGATTTCCATAATATCAGTAGTATTAGAAGTGTAAGTGGGCTTTCTTAGTATGAACCTTTATGATCTATAAGTCAACTTGTTTTTCTTTGTAAATTCTGCCTGTAATGCCAATTTGTTTTCCAGTTTCTTTCATGGAGAATCCAGACAATGAGATTGTTCTGTACCTGATGCTAAGGGCAGTCAACAGGTTTCAGAAGCAACATGGCAGGTACCCAGGTAAACGCTGAGTTTGTCTATTTTCCTGCCAATATATAAATATATTCATCCCTTTAAATGGTGTATATATGTCAATGGCAGAGCAAAAAAATTAATAAAAATATGCAGAATGTTTGCATGTATTAATGCATCTTAGACGGCTTATTAAAATGTGTACAGCTAAGATTCCATGTTATGGATATATTTACCGAAAACCCTAAAAATATTACGCAATAATTTCACAAAGCAGACAGATTCGATAGACTTTGTGCAAAATGTAGGTCTAAATGGTTGGCTTGGAGATTTTAATTCCGGCTCTGTTAAATTTAGTACACATGCCCCCAGTAAAAACATGCATGCGTTTATTGCTGCTTTTTTACTTTTGAGATATATCTAAAACCAGCTTGCAAAAATATCTCTGCAGAGCGCACTAGCTCATGGCTTTCCAATGCTTCTCAGTAACCTGTAATAGCACAGCGCGTCTGCCACTTCTTTAGTTCCGTGGAGCTATGGGAAGAAAGACTTACCTGACTTCTTTTGGTGTTTTTTTTGGTTTGATGGAGAAACCTATACTTAAATTCCTATCACTTTTTGATACAGGCCTGCCTTATTCAAGATGCTATTTACAGTTCTTTTTATATTGTTGATATCTGTATTTATTTTAGGAAGATTACAGCAGGTTTATTTGCTTAGCATTTGCAACAAGATTCACTCCATTTAAAGGGACCTGTTTTCCTGGCACTAGAGAATCCTACAGTGCCCCCCATCCTATGTTGCTGAAGGGGTTAAAACCCTTTTCAGACACTTACCTGAATCCAGCGCCGATGTCCCTTGGCACTGGGTTAGGCTCCGCCCCCGCTCCTCCCACGCTGACATCCGCCAGCAGGGGAGACCTAATGCGCATGTATGGCAATGGCATTATTCATTGCTTTCCTATAGGGATTCCGGCAACGCTGGAGATTCTCATGCATAGCAGAGAGGCTGGATTAACCCTCAACGTAAACATAGCAGTTTATCTGAAACTGTTATGTTTACAGCTGCAGGGTTAAAACTAGGGGGACCTCTCACCCAGACCACTTCATAGTAGTCCTTTAATGCTTCTTTTTCCTTTGATTGTCATAGTAGCCTAGCCACCATGTAGGGCTTTGTCTGTTTCTTTTTGAGCTATAATGCCCAGTTGTTATCTAGCAAGCTGCTGAACAATATTGGCTAAGGATAATTTATAGTTAATATATTGTAAGGAATTATGCCCAGTGTCTTGTTTCAATGATAGGAGACAATATAGTTGAATCAGATAGATATATATATATATATATATATAGATGCTTTATATTTTGTGCATGTTATGGAACATTTCTTCTTTACATAAATATATGTGTCTGTATACCCTCTGCCAAAGATGTTTTCAGATAAAGGTTCTATTTTTCGCGATGGAGTTCAGGATTGAGATTCCTTACATACCCCAGTGCAGTGTTTGGTTAAGCTTGTGCATTCTTTAATTTCAGGGATTTATCATTATCAAATTGAAGGAGACTTTGGGAAACTAAAAAGCTGTTTGCAAGGATTCCTCCAGGAGTACGGGTTGTCGCTGAGTGTGAAGGATGAGTACATCCAAGAATTGTAAGTGATGCAAAATTTCACAGAGTTTAGCACTTTCACTGACAGACCAGCAGCTTTTCATTAAAAATACAGCCATTCATTCCTTATAACTGCTACGTGAACGTTCTTATGTTGCCCCATGCATCTTAGTTACCCGTAGTTAAGCATGACCATTTTTCCCCATGAGCTACATTTTATCTCTTTAGAAGATTTGTGGACAAAACCCAGACATAAGATTATGTCAGGTTATTCTAATAATACGTTAAAGGACCACTCTAGGCACCCAGACCACTTCAGCTTAATGAGGTGGTCTGGGTGCCAGGTCCCTCTAGGATTAACCCTTTTTTTTATAAACATAGCAGTTTCAGAGAAACTGCTATGTTTATACTGAGGGTTAATCCAGCCTCCAAAACCTCTAGTGGCTGTCTCATTGACAGCCGCTAGAGGCGCTTGCGTGCTTCTCACTGTGAAAATCACAGTGAGAGCACGCAAGCGTACATAGGAAAGCATTGTAAATGCTTTCCTATGCGACCGGCTGAATGCGAGCGCAGCTCCTGCCGTGCATGCGCATTCAGCCGATGACGTCGCAAGGAAGAAGGAGAGGAGGAGGAAATCTCCCCGCCCGGCGCTGGAGAAAGAGGTAAGTTTAACCCCTTCCTCCCCCCAGAGCCCGGCGAAGTGGGTCCCTGAGGGTGGGGGCACCCTCAGGGCACTATAGTGCCAGGAAAACGAGTATGTTTTCCTGGCACTATAGTGGTCCTTTAAATATAAATAATATGATATATGTAAAAATCCATAGCGTTTGATTTTATTATAATCAATATTGTGGATTTCATAGCTAGGGTAGGATAACCTTTTAATTTTTAAAAAAAATCCATTTTAGCTAAAGCAATTAAAGGAAATAGTAATTTTATTATTATTTTAAACTATTATGCGCATTTTAGCCTATGTGTGTTATTTAATATTTATTTATTTACTTGTAATAATGTTGAATCATTTATAAACATGTATTTTCATTGAGTATACTGCCTTAGCCTTGCTATAGTGGGGACTTGTATCCTAAATAATAAATTAAAATTACACTTTTCCTTTATTGAGGATTTGTTTTGGATATTTTCGTTTCCTGGACCTTCGATGTGTCTTAAGGACTGGGTTGGTGATAATTGCACTAATCCTAGGCGAATCCTCTAACCCAAGTTTCAGTATTAAGATATTTTACATTAGGCTATTAGTGAACTACATGTCCTATAAAACCCTGGACAAAACAAAAAACCTGCAACTTTTTGGAAAAGGTTTATGGGATTTGTAGTTTGCTGAGTGGTGGAGATCCGTTATTTTTATAAGCTTTCCCCAGCTAGCCCTGTCTTGCCATGGACAGCACTGTAAGTTCATTGTACTGTATAAACCTTTATGTACGTGTTAACGAACTTTGAAGAAATATATTGCAAAATGCTCCAGTAACGTAATTCCCAACTGAGCACCTCCTTAGTTCCTCTGGCGAGAGACACCCACATTATATTTTCCCCCTCCTTCTCCCTGTGCACTTGGAATGATGTAATTTGACTGGACAGTGTTTCTTGCAAGAAGTAGGTCAGCAGCTAAAGGCTGCCGCTCTCTGTGACTTCACAATGAACATGCATTTTCTTTTTTCAGCTGTCGATATGGAGCAGCTGAACCTCATACCATTGCGTCTTTCTTAGGAGGTAAATATTTGCTCACAAACCCTACTTGTGTGAAGAAAATGTCAGCGGAAGCCATTATCCAAATAATCCACTACAAATGACAATTGATGCTAAACATCTTAGTTTGCTGGCAGCATTTCTTTGGGTTTACTTATAACAACTTACTTATGTACTTATAACAATTAGCTAATTAGAACAACTTACGTCTGCACCCTATCATTTCATATTTTACATTTATTTAGTTTCTAATTGTAATCCAGCCTTTCTTCAATCACATTTGATTGCCTTTCACATATCCCCTGCTTCTTACAACTGCAGGCTTCACTGCTCTGTACCAAATCACACATGCCATATAATCTGGCCTTAGCGCTGACCCTTAATGGCTGACCTGGTACTTCTGCATGCCTAGTCCTTAATTTGTAAAATAAAGGATGGTCCAGGCACTCAAGTAGGTAACAAAATAGCAGCTTTATTGGGGAAAACACAGCAATGTTTCCACCCGACCAGGTCTTTTTCAAGCTTGACAAAGCTTGGTCGAAACATTGCTGTGTGTTTTCCCCAATAAAGCTGCTGTTTTGCTATCTACTTGAGTACCTCCACCATCACTTTATTTTACATATTTAATGTGGGTGCAGCGCAGTCTCCTGCTATTTACTGCCATTAGTCCTTAACTTTGTTCGATTTAAGTTGCTAGAATATTGAATACTACAGGAGTATTGAGTAGGATGAGCCTATTATCCAATAAGTTCTAATTAGCTGATTGGGATAACATCTATGAAAGGTGATTACTGTAATTATGAATTAATTTTCTTTAATCTTTGTGATAAATTAGCCTTAATAATGGAATGCTCTGCTGTGCACTAAAATTAGATTTCCGCTTGGCTTCTGTTCCCTGCTACTTTCACCTTGCTTGTCTAACTCATTGCTCAGAGAAAGTTCTGCAAGTATAGTCATGCCCTGAGGTAAATCTCTGACTCAACTAAATATCTCCGATAAACAGCTGCCCTCGCTGCCCCTAAACATTTTAACCAGAAGCAATGCAATCACCCATGCGCCCTCCAAGCCTGCCTTGTCAGGGGTGAATGGGCAAAAAAAAAGCGCTAAACACTGACCTTTTAAAATTGTTGTTTGCCAAAAATACCAGCTAACATGAAGAAATGCAACATCTTTCTTAACCCCTTTAGTGGCAGTCATGGGCTCATCCCAGTCACTCAAAGAGTCAAGGCTATGATTGCTCTCCAATTCTTTTCACAGTCCCCAAGCAATGAAGGGTTAATAATGGGCTTTCTACTGAGATCCCTTTAGAATGTTCTGCTGTCTTTTTAAATCTTTAGTTTTGCAGTGAAATGTGTTGGTCACAGCATATACACATGGAAATTGATATCTCTATTGCTCCTCTTCATTTTAAATATGTGCAAGAAGATAACATATCGGATTAAAATCCCAGCCCTTTGGAATTCTGTTTTTATTAAACTTTTAGTATTGCTTGTTGCTTTAAATACAAGACACAAATGTGTGCACATTACTACTTAAAGGAACACTATAGGGTCAGGAACCCAAACATGTATTCCTGACCTTATAATAAGATTACTATCTAGCCCTTCTGCCCCCCTGTCTATGTAGTAAAATATTGCCTTATTTCCAGCGCCGCGCAGGGCTCCTTGTGTTTTGTCCCTCCTCCGATCTGCCTTCTTGGCTGACATCATCAGAAGTGATGATCTCAGCCAATCACAATGCTTTCCCATAGACGGGCCAAAGAGGTGGGCTAGGGGCGGGACCAAACAATTGATTGAATCAATGCATCTTTATGAGGAAAGTTCAGCGTCTCCATTCAGAGAGTGGCCCTGGAGGTGTTCCTAGTCAGCAATGTAAACACTTCCTTTTTCTTAGAAAAGGCAGTATTTACAGAAAAAAGCCTGCAGGGACTGGCTATACTGTCCAAAACAACTACAATAAGCTGTAGTTGTTCTGGTGACTATAATGTCCCTTTAACATTATGTCAATGCATTAATCCATGCACCAAAAGATTACTTAATTATTCTTGCTTCTGTCTTCCTCTGATTTGTTTTTATAAGCGTAATGGATTACTAGTAAATGAAGTCAATGACGTGGTCAGGATGCAGTACTCCTGTCATTTTAGCCTTGAAATGCAAAACTGCTGTTTAGTAGAAACTGCAATGTTTACATTGTAGGGTTAAATATACCTCTAGCAGCTGATAGTAAGCCGCTATAGGCACTTCCTCCTCCAGAACCGAGTGAAACAGTCCTGGAATCAAATGATACTGAAAGTAGCACTTTATTGGAGGTGTGCAGTGTTTGGCCATGCATGCATATCTCCAATCCATTGCTTCTCTATGACAAACACTGTATTTGAGATCGAGGAAGACATAACAAATTACAGGCTGAGTATATTTAAAATTCAATGTGCACTTAGAAAGGTTTGAGCAGTATATAAAATTAATATTTGCTGACTGTTTTAAAGTGATGGGGAAACAAATTCAACTTTAAAGTATTAAGTCTCTTATTTAGTTGTAATACCCTCCTCTTGCTCTAACAGGTGAGCATCATGGGAAATTTATAGCTCACAACAGGTGGAGTGCCATGGGGTAGCCATTAGGTGTGCATACCCATTTAAAAGATCAAGACATACACAGACTGTTCTTCTTAACATAACATATAGATCAGGGATAGTTTTGGAACTGCATATACTTGTGAACTATATGTCCATTTATAAGCATCACAAGAAATGTATGCCAATAAACACCTGCAATGTAAAGTTTCACAGTAAGTGGTCAAGGTACAGAAAAAGGTAAGGTACGTATTAAAATATATAAGTGGGTGTGATCTCCTATTTAATGCAGTTTTTGAAACCATTCTTCTAATCGTGTGCTTTTGGGATTTCATATCCATGTAATAGGTTATACTTCTAAAATTAATTGTAAAAGTTTACTTTAGTGACTTTTCTTCCTGAAAACCATTATCAGATTGTAAATGAGCTTCTAGTGCTTAAAGGGATATTCTGGGCACCATAACAAGTACATCTCAATGAAGTTGTTATGGTGCCTGGAGTTCCCCAGTGCCATCTTACATGTAAGTGTTCAGATGTTCTCAAATTATATTTCTACTTAAAATTAGTCCCCTGTTTCTCCCTCTCCTTTTCTGCTTTAGGCCTGTGTTGACGCATTAGCAGAAGCGGAGATTGTGTGGCAGAATTTGGTTGAGCGCTTCAGCTGACACTTTGTGTGTCACTGGCTACCTGTCAGGATAGGTAACCCAACACACAAAAAGGGGTCACACAAGTACAGGAAATAAGAGTAGGTATTACCAGACCTTAGAGTGTCCAAGCTTAAAGTGCAAAGAACAAAAGATAGAAATGTCAAATAACAGGCCATAGTCAATGAAGATACACTGAATCAATAAACAAGCCTAGGTCAGTGATACAGAGAACAGAGTAGTCGAAACGAACAAAAAACAATAATCAGGAATCAGAGTATGGGGGAAAAATGCGCTGTCGGATAATCAAAAGGGGAACCGCAACATGGCACTGAATAGATGGAAAACTCAAGTAAATATAGGCCTTGGGGGTTTACTTGATAGCCACATTCAAAAACATGAGTGGGCGTCAGCAATGACGTGATGACATCATGAAGTGGCGCTACTTATTGACATCATAAAACAGGCAAGGCTACAGCATCTGGCTTTAGAAACGGTGGCAAAGGTGTCTGAGGATGTGACACTGATGTGGTCCTTACTTGGGGAGGAAGGGGCACCAGGTGAGTGCTGTAGTGCAAGGGTATGTATCCTTACACCGCCCATCACGAGTAAACATACGTATATTTCTAACCTTTACTTGTGATAGGTTGAGAGCATCCGCAGACCAGAATGGTTTAACACTTACAGTGGACTCCAGGCACAAGAACAACTTCATTGAGATGACGATGTTATGTTGCCTGAAGGATTCCTATAAGCCTTTTTCCTACAACTGACATCCACAAATCAAGTTCCATAGCAATAGAAGTCCGTTAACGCTCTGGTATTGTCAATCCAGTAGAAAAGCCCAATTTACACAAAAATATATGCTTAAAAAGATGACTGCTTTAAAGGCATAACAGGAAAAAATGTTGATACTTTTTAACACCCTATTTTTGTTTTGTTTTTTTTATTTCAGGGGCCGCTGCTCAGGAAGCAATAAAAATAATAACCAGCCAGTTTGTTATATTTAATAACACTTTTATCTACAACGGAATGTTACAGACATCTGCGAGCTTTCAGCTATAAACTGACTCACTGTATTATAATACCTGTAAATGTACTGCTATCCGAGCTCTGTAAAATAGTCATTGTTAACTGTAACCTTCTCAGTAGCCTGAAAATAAACATTATTAGTCTTTCGATTTGTAATTGATCTCTTTTGCAAAACTGCCAATGTATTGTGTAAGCCGAGGATATATTATTAGACTATAATAGTGGTTTTTAAAATTGTTCTTTGTCAGCCCAGCACGACAACACTCAATTCCCATGGATATTAATTTTACTACAAGAAAGCTAGCAATCATATTTTTTAAATCAATACAGAGCTGTAGGTGTTTCATAACTTCCTCTTAGATATGGGAGTCAAAGATATAGAGCTATGATTAGAGAGGTGTTTATGTTTGTTTCTGAAAAACAAACAAAAAAAAAAAAACCTTGTTGGCCGCCTGGGCTCCCATGCCTTTCTGTGTAATAAAAAGTGCAGTAAGTACCGGTATGTATCTGTCAATGTGTTTGTACTGCATAGAAGCAAATGTAAGACATTTCTACCTACGAAAGAGCTATTCTGTGCCAGGCTAACACATCCCCTTTCCTGCCTCCATGTGTCACCAGTAATTAACATTCTGTCACTGTCATTGCATTACTTTTTTATTTTCTTTTAAATTAGATTATATTAACTTTTAGAAATATGCATGTGGTTTTATATATAATCTGAAAAATTACGAATCCAAATGAATAAACCTATGAAAATGTTTTAAAATTATATGTTACGGTTCTTCAGGTACAAATCAGGTAAGACTATGTGGATGTTACGAATGGCTGTAAGCCAGTTCTGAACTGTGAAGTGTATACTGAAAGAAGCAGGATTAGCAGGGGTAACCAAGCAGGGGTAACCAATACATGGAGATGAGAGGGGATCTCCCAGTGTTTGTTGGTTTGAGGACCTACCAGATGCATACATTTTCTGCGACAAGTACCCCTTTAAGATAAGTATTTAAGTACTTAAAAGGAGTGCTGTCTGTCCTGAGTTGGATAAGCTCAGGGAAACCTCAAAGTTACCGTAGCTGTCAGTGAATCTCTTCAAGCAGAACTATTATTGGAGGTTTTACAATTGTTTGCAATGATATCCTCAGTAAATACATTAAGTGTTATTTGTTTTCTTTGTAGGTTTTTATTGCACATGGCTTTGAACAGACTTAAAATCCTTACCCATTCTTTCCTTTACACATTACACTTCAACAAGATACAAGTATGTCTGTGTCTTTAAAATAAACTAAAAATTACTTCATGGAAGTCAAACATGTTTCTAAAATTAGGGTTTATTTAATAAATTATTTTACTGAAATCCAAACCAAATTCAAAACTTATGAACATAAATACTAGAATTAATTTTGTTGTGTTTTAAAACATCAAATCGGATATTGGTCTAGTCCCTGATATATATATATATATATATATATATATATATATATATATATATATATATATATAATCTTAGAAAAGGGGGAATAACTTGTTTATCTATTTTAACACTTTTTTTTTTAAATGCCCTTAAAACATTGCCTACTGAACCTGAATATTTTTATGATTTACCTATGGAATCAGTGCTGACAGGTGCCTGAACTAGGATCAGACCGTACCCATACAGCCATCTTTTATTGTAATCCGTACATTTTTAAAGTTCTACAAGCCCAAATTAATGACACAAAAATTCAATTTGCACACTGGCGAACATCAAAGGAGTGGCTAGTAAGCACCATAACCACTACAGTCTGTGTTATGCTGCCAGCAGGATTCTGGTTTTATTTTCGTGGTTTGGTGTCAAATATTTTCATTAATTGACCGTCTGAGAATGCCAGGCAAGGGTCACTTTATAACTACGCGGTGACACCTCAGCTCATCACTTGGTATTTATAATACTGTTGAGTATATGCGACAGCCACATCTCATGGAGAAATTCACCCTTTATTCATAATAACAGGGGTAAAAAAAAACTCAAATTTGCAGCGGCGCGGGTTTACAAAGACTAATAATGTTTACAAGTATAAAACACATATGAAGAAGGATAACTGGTTTCATTATTTAAAACAAAACTCTTGATAACCTGTTAGAAATGCCAGGAACAGCCGGACACACTGACAAAACCAGACATTTAGACTTCCTCTGGGAATCTGGGGCAGGCTCCCATCTCTTTTAGGATTCCTTGGTCTAAAGGGAAAATAAATATGTATATTTATTAAATATATTTTATTAATACTGTATAATATGGCTACATTTGTGACAAAACTGGCATAAGAAATATTTAATTACTTCATACAGGGAAATCAATATTTTTACAGCAATTCAGTGAGAAAAGAAAGAAAAATTGAATCTAGTAAACTTGAGGGCATGTTTAATTGGCATGCCAAATACACCTGCCAAGATCAGCCAAGAAAACTTCCGGTCAGATGCTCACGGGAGTTGGAGTTTATTTACAGCTAGCTCCAGCAGCCAATAGTCTGTCAGGCACGCGGCACGCGCCTCTCCCTTCCAGCCAATCACGGCATTGGAAGATGCAGCTCCTCTGCTGGCAGGTAAAAGGCACGCCCCCACGCTGTCAATCAACCGTGCTTTTCCCGCCTAATCTCTCCCTCAGGTGATCAGTCCTTGACCGTATTTGGGCGGGAAACGCGAGAAAAGTCGTCACTTGAGTAAATATCGATGTGGCTGCTGACTTAAACTAGGACACCTCACATGTAAGCTTTTTAGGGCTAAAATACTTTCCCTTAACATTTTCCCAGCACAGGAGATGCTCACATAGATGGTAAATACCTCAAAGTAAGCTGCTGTGTTATTATAATCTGCCAAGTTCATTTTTCTAGTCATTTTATTTAAAAATGTAATTGGTGATGTATGGAAAAAACAACTATTTTATTCATTAAGGATAGAAAAATACCACAGAGCAGTGTTTGTAGTAATTATTTTTTATAAAGTCTTCCACATATTAAAATCAGCCCTTCACATCGTCAGGTATACACAATTACTAGAGTGAATACAGGATTTGCATAATTGCTAATTATTTTTATTTTTGGCATTTATATAGCGCCAATTTAATCTGCAATGCTTTACAATATTATAAAGGGGATACGGTAAGTTTAACAATAAACAAGACAATTACAAAATGTTACAAGAACAATAGGTTGCTGAGGGCCCTGCTCAAACGACCTAGCAGTGTAGAGCAGGGGTTCCCAAGCCGTGGTACGCCCCTGGGGGGGTACGCAAAAAAAAAAAAATCGGCAATGGTGGCGGTGCCGGCCGCCACACTGGTTGGTACAGGTACATCGGGTGGTCCATGCACTCAGGACCACCCGATGGACATGTGCCACAAGGGGCCCGGTCGTGCGTTGTGGCTCTTTTATAGAGCGACCGGGCCCCTTCTAACCTGCCCGAAGAGCTGGGAGGAAGTGAGTAAGGTGGGCACTTCCTCCCAGCTCAAAGAGAACCTGCCGCGTGGGAGCAGGGAGAGGGAGGAGCAACAAGACCCTCACACCCATCAGCCCCAGCCATGGGAGCCACCCTCCAGCACCTCCAAGGTAAGAAACTGGAGGGTGGCTAGAATTGTAGCTTGTGTGTGTCAGTGTCTGTATATGTCAGTGTGTATGTATCTTAGGTCTCGACAAATCCCATAGCGACTGGGATATGCGAGCCCCTTACCTCCGAGGCAGGCGGATGGTGAAAAGGTAGGGGATTATGGAGGTGGGCAGCATGCTGGATGGCCATGGAGGCAGGCGGCTAGCTGCGTGAATAGAAGGAGTGCGGCGAGGGAGCTGTCACGTCCCTGCTCTGCTTCCCCGCGCACCGCTTAATGAGACCAAGGCCGGAATATGATGTAATTTTTCGGCCCCGGTCTCACTAAGCGGCGTGCGGGGGAGCAGAGCCATCACAGCTCCCTCGCCGCTGGCAACAATAGGCGCAGCCAACCACCCGCCTCCATGACCACTCAGCATGCCGCTCTCCTCCATAATCCCCAAACTTGCCGCTTGCCTGCACGATCCCCCAGCATGTCGCCCACTGGACCCCAGGTACAAAATCAAGCAATAATGTGTGAGTATATGTCTGTCATAGTGTGAGTGTGTGGGTCTGTCATGGTGTAAAAGGCAGTAAAGGGTACCAAACCACTAAAATTACATAAAACAGCAAACCTACTAAATAGTGTGCCCTCTAAAACACCAATACAATAGTACAACAAAAAAAACTAAGTAGGAATGCAAAGCAGGTCAAATGAACACTTCTAAGGTGTAGATACAATTATATATACAACCTTATAATAGTGTGCTGGACGATATCTACAGGAAAATATATCAATTGCACATAGTGTGATAAAAGTATGAATATAAAGACACGCAGGATGACTATATAAAACTCACAAAATATCAGGCCCATCATCCTTAATCAGAAGTGGTCTTCAGGGTAAATTAGGAAGAATCTTCTTTCACACTTGTAAGGTAAAGAAACCAAATAATAGTGCAGAATGAAATAAAACTTCAAAGAATTTATTATATAATGCACTTACAAAAAGGTCCAGGTAAAACAGCATATGATCCATTACAAGGTGGTATTAAAAGCATCAGCAGCAACAGCAAGTCCCCCAGTGGTATAATCCAACGCGTTTCGTCCGCAGGACTTCTTCAGGGATTATGGTTTCACTGTTCTAGGTGTCTTCATTTAAATATGCCGCCAGAAAAACTGAATATGATCCACCTGTGTTGAAATTCCGTTGCGTGCGTGTCAAGCTGGAACGCAATATGAATGTCCGGCGTCACTTCCGGTTCCGGTTTGGCAGTAAAATATTCTATGCGTTCCATACTGGAACGCGAAAGCAAAAAAAGGCTCCCAAACAAATCCAGACCACTACAGAATTACATCGAGATGTCCCATAGTGAAGGGGCATAAATCTACTATCCAGCAATGCAGATGAAATATTGAAAAACATATAATAATGTAAAAAATCCATAGTAATATAAAAATATACATATAAAAATAATTAAAAAGGAAAAAACTTAAAAGAATAATAAAAAATATATAAATAAAAATAAGAATGTATAAACCACAATCAGCATGGGACACTTCTTTCACAGATATTACATATGAATATAATCTCTAACAATATTCTAAATGCCTTAGTCAATGGTCTTACAATATTGTTTAACAGACAGGCATAAAAATAAGAAATGCATATAATGTACATAATAATATAATATACTTATTATACTCCAGAAATTGTAAAAAATTGTAATAATTCTTGCTCCAAAAATTTCTGAAACTTAAAAACAAATATAAAAATCAAGAATTTACTCAATATCATAAAGATTCGTGAAGAAAAAGAAAGAGAACTTGGAAAGACCAGAGAGGAAAAAACTCCAAAGAATGGAGGGGGTGAAAAAGAGCCTATTTATATCTACATGCCTAAGAAATCAAATTAGTCCTGTGAGATCTATGTCCATATTTAGGCCCTGTTTAAGGGTACCTAAGTTATAGATCCACTGTGCTTCTGTAATGGACACCTTCCGTTATGGACACCTTCCGTTAATGGACGCTTCCTAGCTTGCGCCGAGGACCACAAGCACTGCAGTGGACACCACAACCACCGCAGACTCCACAACCGCCGTAGCTTAACTGGAGCCTCGCCGTCTTCTGTCCACCCTGGAATCAGCTTCTGTCCTCCAGGCCCGTGTGGGCAAGACCTCTCCTCCAGGAGAGCGTATAAGGAACAAGAGCTCAGTGATTAAAGCTCAAGGGAGTATGCAGAGCATAGCAATCCCCAGTGTGATATAGCAGTTCCCTCCAATAACGAGACAAGGCAACGTATTGAGGGTCAAGAAGATCTCTGGTTTAATGGCACACACTCTGCTTTTATACAGTGCTCCCCTGCAAGGGAGACGCCCACAGGCCATTAGACATTAACCAACCAGATAATGGTTACATCCCACAGATAAAATATTTCTGTTTTACACTCTATATTAAACAAATAATCAAATTCTTCCTTTAGAATTATTTATTTTTCCATCCCAACCAATAGGAGTTTTTTAAGATCTTGTAAAAAATACTTGTGTAGGATCTTTGGGTAAGATTTTATACGTGGTTTTATCTCCTAGGATCCTATAGGCCTCTGTCATATAGAATTGTCTGCTCATTATAACTACCCCCCCCCCCCCCCCCATCAGCTTCTTTTATAATCAAATCGAAATTATCTGTCAATTGTTTTATTGCTTACTTCTCTTTCTTATTTTTTTTAATTTGGAATGTACTATCGGGATCAAAGATAATTCACAATTTAGAGGGATATCCTTCTCATTAGGTATTGATTTTACGATTTTTTTCTTTCTGACGTTTTTCAAAAAATCTTTTTCTGGTTAATTTTTTTAGAAATATTTGGTTATCCAGAAAAAGAGAAAAGGGTTGTGGGTTAGTAGCTGGAGCAAATTTTAAACCTTTTTGTAAAAGGGATACTTGATGAGGAGTAAGGTCAATGTTAGAGATATTAAAAATACCTTCCACTTTATTTGAAGGAATTGCTTCTAATTCATGGAGTGAGATGTAAGTGGGTGATCTTCTGTTTCTATATATGGTCTTTTTTTGGTTGGGGATCTCACATTGTGCAATCTGTTGCGGGTGGGTAAAAAATGTGTGTTTCGGTTTTGCGCCTTGTCTAAAAAAAACTTCTCGATTCATATCCTGTCCTTCCAGCTGAGGCACAGTGATTTTTTTGACCAGGAAAGGACAGGAAGGCCATATTTTTGGGGTAGAAGGTTCCTGATAAGATGTGGAATTTCTCTTAGATCTGTTAGGATTAGATCTATATACTTTAGGAAAGGAACCATTACCCCGTGGTCTTGTTTGGTTCGACTGTCTGTGTGGATTAAACCTAGAGAAAATTCCCCACCCTAAAATCTTCCTGGTCCCTTTTAAATTTAGAGGCCTTTATTATTCTTTTCAATTTTTTCTTTTTAGTTCTTTTTATATGTATATTTTTATGTAACTATAGATTTTTTTATTTTTTACATTATTATATGTTTTTCTACATTTCATCGGCATTGCTGGATAGTAGATTTAGTAGATAGTAGATTTATGGGACAGAGGAGAAGCAGAGGGAGCATGGGGCAGAGGAAAAGCAGAGGGGGGCATGGGACAGAGCAGAAGCAGAGGGGGCATAGGGCAGAGGGAGCCTGGGGCAGATAAAAAGGGGCGTCTGGGGCAGAGAAAAGCAAATACATTTGAAATAACAGCAACTATATTAATAACAAACATTTTGGTAATATGAGGGGTACAATTTATGGAAATGGGCTGCCAAGGGGTACTCAAGTGAAAAAAGGTTGAGAACCACTGGTGTAGAGGATTACATTTGTTTATTGCAAATGCATTTTGTTTGCAAAAGTTGCCTTTATTAAACTTCCTTAAATGGATCCTATAGTGCCAGGAAAACAAAGCTGTTTTCCTGACACTATAGGTTTAATAGGTCCCCACCCCCCTCCCCCCACGGGGCTGAAGCTGTTAAAACCCCTTCAGCCACTTACCTGAATCCAGCACCGATGTCCCTCGGCGCTGGGTAAGGCTACGTCCAGGCTCCTCCCCCGCCAAAGTTAGCCTGATGTCAGCGGGGAAGACCCAATGCGCGTGTGGGACAATGGCCACACGCACATTAGACCTCCCGATAGGAAAGCATTATTCAATGCTTTCCTATGGGGAAAATCTGACGCTGGAGGTCCTCATGCAGAGCGTGAGGACGTCCAGCGTCAGATAACCGACCAAAGGTCCGTTTGGATCCTGGAAGCACACCCCAGTGAATGTTTGATAGAGGGAAGACTTATAGCTGCAATAAAAAACTTTGCAATTCTCTGGAACTGGAATGTTTTACATTTCAGCACTAAGTGCAATAGGTACACAGCACCCAGACAACTTCAATTAACTGAAGTGATCTGGGTGCCTACAGTGTCCCTTTATGTTCACAGTGCAGCAAAGCCACAACATTATGAACTTCAGAGAGACCCATACAGACTGACTATATCTGTGACTGACTGAATTCTGCCAGTGCAGCCAGACAATGCAGAGAGAGCCACTATCACACAAAGCAAATGGCAAAAGTTAGTTCTACTTACCTGAACCTGTCTCTTGCGGGCACTGCCATCTTCTCCTGGGAGCAGGGATGTGTCTACCGCGAGGCAAACAAGGTATTTGCCTTGGATGGCAATTTCCTGGGGGCGGCAAAAACCGCCGCCCCCAAATGCCCAGGCATATACCTTGTTTGCCTCGTTTTATGGGAGCCCAAGAGCTGGCCGACTGGCCACCTTTGGGCTGCCCCGGGACAGGAGGCCAGTTATTTTCCGGGTGGGCGGCGAGGGAGCACTTTCCCTTGAGCTCCCTCGCGTGACCTGCAGTAATTGTGAGTGGGGGAAATGTGTGTGTGTCAGTGAATTTGAGTGAGTGTGTATGTCAGTGAATTTGAGTGAGTGTATGTGTCTGTCAGTGTGTGTGTCGGTCAGTGAATGTGTGTCGGTCAGTCAGTGTGTATGTGTCGGTCAGTGAGAGTGTGCGTCTGTCAGTGTGTGTCCGAGTAATAGTGTATGTCAGTGTGTCAAATCAGTGAGTGTGTGTAGGTAATTTTTTGTCAGTGTATATGAGTGTGCGTCTGTCAGTTAAAGTGCGGCCTTGACAGGAAGGGGTGGGGAAAATTTTAATTAGGGGGGGTGCCCGAACACCGTCCTGCCCAGGGCAGCACAAATCCTAAATACACCACTGCCTGGGAGGTCAGCTGAAGTGCCAGGAGCCAACGTCACTGCTGAATGCTCGCTGAGGGGTCCAGCCAGCTCTCGGACTCCCCATGAAAGAGGCTAACAAGGCATCTGCCAGGGCGCTTGGTGGGCGGTGTTTTTTGCCGACCCCTTTCTACTCTTTCTACTCTCTCTCCAGCTCTACCACCCAGTGGTGAGATCATCAACCATAACGATCTCCGGTCTAATTACGTGCCACTCCTATGAAAGTACTGCAGACCCTCGGTGCA
The DNA here is from genome assembly GCF_036172605.1 of Pelobates fuscus. Taxonomy (NCBI): domain Eukaryota; kingdom Metazoa; phylum Chordata; class Amphibia; order Anura; family Pelobatidae; genus Pelobates; species Pelobates fuscus. Next base: position 23,537,830 of record NC_086328.1, read on the forward strand.
TGAGCATCAATTGCCAAGATCTGCCAATCAAATATGGGATCCAATGCTTCTTCATGACGCGTTTTAGCCACATTTTGTTTTGTGTTTATTAAATAATTGAGACATTTTATAGTCCATAAAATAAAGCTAGTAAGTGGCATAAAGATAACAAACTATACATGTGAGAATGGTTATAGTCTTTGTAGCAGTTCAAAGTTATTTGCGATTTCCACCTTTTACAAGCAATGAAAAAAACGAAAACCTCTATACAGACAGCTATACTTATCTAACTCAATAGCGCTGTTAGAGGTGTGTCTCAAAATGTTTGCGTTAAGTCACTAAATGGAATGCGAACAGAAACCAAAATAAGAAAAGGGGGAAGGGTCATATTTTCTTCTGCCTCATGTTTAAAGAAAAAGAGAATTATGCGTACAGTTTTATAATTTCAAAATTCCATGACAAACCATTGCTATTATTATTATAGAAAACCAATTTTCTGTTATGTTTTTTAGGAGATTTTAAATATTTTGATGTAAAATAATTTGGATTATATGTTAAGTAGAAGTGAAAGTGATCCTTTATGGCTTCTCATAGGTTTTATTTGTGCTGAGAAGCTGTAGTGAGGAATACTATATGTTACATATTTTGATATTTTATTTTACATCTCTCTAGGAATTTTCAGAAATCAATTTAAATTCAGTTCAGGTGAGTCCTTTCAGCAGTTTTTTGTTTGTGGTTTGTTTGTTTTTTTCGCCAGCCAAATCATTGATATATTACAGTAACATATGCGCTACATAAATAATTAAATAATAATTACGAAAACCCAGAGCACAGAGTATCCTAATACATATTACTAGTTCCTTGGGATGTCTGGTTTAATGTGATAGTATAGAATACAGTTTGTAAATAAGAGAGTACACGGGAACATGTCAAGGGATATAGAACAATAGGAAAACAATTAAACAGAGACAAAGTCAAGTATTGAGGCGAGATTAGTCAAAAGTAAAGCGGAGTCAAAATCAGAATGCACACACCACAATTTTTTTTTTTTTAATGTTTAGCTTTTTATTGAAAGTTTTACGCAAGTTACATAGCATAGCGATACAGTTCACATTGTTTCACAGTTTCCACATAAATGTCACTTTGTTTGCAGTGTTCACTTTGCTAACCATGTGGTTACACTATCTAAGAGCCCCATACATGAAAGAGATGTTTCAACAGCTTAACTATTGCATTGGGCTTAACTGTGGCCTTCCTTCGACTCTGCCATGTAACCCCTAACTCATAGGGGTAGTGTGGCATGTGTGGCTGACTTCTCTAAAAGCTGTTACACACACCACAATTTAAAAATAAAAAAAAAAACACGAAAGGGCAAAGAAGAGTGGTCAGAGGTGCCTCAAAGAAACACTATAGTGTTAGAAATACTAAAATATATTCCTAATACTATAGTGCCTTAGTCACCATTTAGGTGATAGTGCCCCTCTTCCCACGAGGGTTAAAACTTAACTCCTCAAGAGTTAACTTACCTTGGATCCTATGCTGCGCTACTCTGTCCGCGGCTGGTCCCCCCTCCTTAGCTGAGATCATCGATGATCTCAAGTAATCCAAAGCTTTGGGAGTCTAGTACACGTGGACTGCTAAACACAGTGCTGCACCAATCAGATATCTGAGATCATCTGATAGAAATAATGGAAGTTACTCCACTATTTAGCAGAAACACCTCATACTGACAGCCACTAAAAGTAAGTTATCCCCGTAAAAAAAAACATTGCTGTTCCTGCAGAACGGCAATGTTTTTAGCTGCATGGATAAAAAGGGGGCTCATTGCACCAAGAAACCTTCCTTGAGATGAAGTTGTCTGGGTGCCTATAATGGTCCTTTAAGTTATCCCCGATCTGTTTCTATAGGCTTGCGTCAATTATGACACCAAACAGTATGCATTCAATACCGCTAGATTTACGCCGAGCGCTTTGGCGAAGAAAAATAACATAAGCACCAGGGCAAGATAGAAGATTCCACGTCAACAAAGACAACAACATGCTGCATAGCGCCAGTACGGGTACAACTGCATCCAGAGGGCACACTCAATATGTCCATCACTGAGCCGTGTGCAGGAATTGATCCCAGAATTTAACGATTTCTTCAGAGCATTTCAACATTCTGCCAAGATCCTGATGGATTAGAGAAAAATAGAATACAGACCAAGAGAGAAAAAGAATCAATCAAAAACAAATTGTCCCTACCAGAATTCTACTCCTCCATCATTTACCAAAACAAAATATTTGCACAGGATTTCTTACTGGAATCTTTATACATGACAAATTAGAAATGTCTAGAGTCAAATTACAAAATTGGTAGAGAATAAAACAAGTAGAAAAATTAATTTACAGACAAATAAGAATGTATTTCCTGGCAAAACGTGGCAGCAACACTTATGGGTTACGCTCCTCCCCAGCTGTCAGGACAATAATAATAATTCATTAGTTGACAAATCCAATAAAGCATAAGTCCTCCGAACATCCCCCAAACTGCAGGGTAGGCGGAAGCCATCAGGGCAGTAAGGTTTCAGCTTTTAGTTAGCCACTGGGGAGAGAAGTCCTTCTCCGTCTGTATGGCTGAACTCTCAGCCGCAAGTGCAGGGGGCTCTTATTCTCCTTCAAACTTCTGAGCTGCCGTCATCCTACCGTATGTGCATGGGCATGCACACACATGCTCTGGTTACAAGGAAACCACTTAAAGGGGAATACCATCTTGGGAAAAATTGCGGGAATGAAAGTAATAGTGCGCTTTATTCAGGCGTCTTCTCTGTTACTGGATCTGTACTCAAAGATAAACTGTCTAAGCATTTCTGGCCAGATTTTAAGGTAAGATTTCAGTTTAAAAATAAATTGTATCTTACTTTTTGGATATTACTGTCGGAATAGAACTAGTTATTTGTTTTTTATTTTCTTAGATGGCTTCTTCTCCCACCTCCCCTATACGCGAACATAGAAGAATAAGGCGAGACCACATATGTTTTAAGGGGTCAAATGAGAGCAGGGGCAGTGACGGCCTGTAAGTATTAATTACCAGATTTTACTAATTTCATGACATAAAGTCATGATTTTATTAAGGACACGGAGGCAAGTATTATGCTTAATCTCTTTCTTTATTCCTCAGCAGCAAAGAAAAGATACTGTAGATATTCAAAGAAAAAAACAAAACACATACCCTTAAGGGTTAACCACATATTACATGTTATTCAATAAGAATGCTTCTAGCAGAATAATGTGCCATGTGACCATAAGCCACTCCTCTTTCTTGATGGTGCAGACGAACATCCCAACAGACTGAAGAACATATGACCAATAGTGATGTCCCGAACAGTTCGCCGGGAACTGTTCGGCGAACATAGCTTGTTCGCGGCGGGCGAACATATGCGATGTTCGGTCCGCCCCCTATTCGTCATCATTGAGTAAACTTTGACCCTGCACCTCACAGTCAGCAGACACATTCCAGCCAATCAGCAGCAGACCCTCCCACCTCCATGACGAATAGGGGGCGGACTGAACATCGCATATGTTTGCCCGCCGCGTTCGCCACAAACAAGCTATGTTCGCCGGCGAACTGTTCGGGACATCACTAATGACCAACTAGAGGCTAAGAACAACGACTCCGGGAAAGCATAACAACGGAACTCCAAGGAAACTGGCAATCATCTTGGTATGAACTGATATGGACCGGCGTGAAAACCAATTAGGAGGCTGTAGGAAACAGAGAAATAAGTGGTAAAATATGTTCCTGGATATTAAATTTTACATCCACAATGTATTAAAAACCATAACAGTATGTCTAATTAGACAAAGCCTCTGTGTCCTTATTAAAATCATGACTTTATGTCATGAAATTAGTCAAATCTGGTAGTTTTGTTAAAGGTCATGGAGGCTCATATTATGCTTGTTCAAAGCTGTGTGACCACCAAAAATGAGAAACTAGACGAAAATAATATTCCTGAAACGTAGATTCACGGGACAAATCAGCAGCACGGAGGAGGTCTTCCAGTCTGCATCCCAAGGAGAAAGCTTTAGATGCCATAGCACACCTAGCAGAATGTGCTCTGTACGTGGAAGTGTCGATGTCAGCTGACGCCATGATCCATTTAACCCAATGAGAAGGTAACTGTAGAAAATGGATGATGTGGATGTCGAATCGTTCTTGATGGACTTGACTTTGGATGTTGGTAGTAAAAGTGCTCCACACATGGAATCTATGGTGAATCCCAGAAAGTCTATGGCTTCGAGAAGGTTCAATGGCCGACTTTTCCCAATTGATTATGAAGCCTACGTTGCCCAGCAGCGTCATCGTCCAAGACAGGTGTTCGCTGAACAGGTGAGGGTCCAGTGTCATTATAAGGATATTGTTCAAGTATATTATGAAGCGAACTCCTCTGCTGCGTAGAAGGGCAACCTATGGTTACATGAGCTTTGTGAAGCACCAAGGGGCCGAAGAGAGGCCGAAAACAGAAGGCATTTGAATTGCCACATGGTCTCCTCCCACCGGAATTGTAGGAATTCTTCGGAATCTTCACCTTTGGAACGGTGAGGTATGCGTCCTTCTGGTCAAGTTTGACCATCCAGTCCCCTGAAAGGAGAATGTCCAGAAGAGAGTGAATATCCTCCATCTTAAAATAGTGGTATGTGACAAAAGTGTTTAGAGGTCATAGGTTGATGACCGGTCGAACGCCTCCACCTTTCTTGAAGACCAGGAAGAGGTTGCTTAGGAAACCTGGAGTGTAAGGATGAAATGCTGAGTTTGTGCCCTTGGATGCCAAGGACTGTGTTTATTTAGTCACAAGGTACTGATCATGTGTAGAGAACACAATGCGGTTGGGTAAAAGCATTTGAACAGGGTGTTGCACAAAATCTGTGGAGTAACCAAGGACAGTGTGGAGTACCCAAGCATCTGAAGTCAGCCTGCGCCAGGCATCGACAAAATGACATTTGTTCCCCCCCACCCTTGTTATCGAAGACAGGTAGTATGGAATTGAACTTACCATTAGGCCGTCGCCATAGCAAGAACCTCTGGGTCCACGAGAGTGCCAAGGTCTGCCTCTTACTGTGAAGAACGGTGAGGTGGACTTGGACTCAGGCGCTTGAAACCTGGCATGGATGGAGCCTCGAGAACCCTGTGATAAACGGCCAGGCAGACGGCCCCAATATCTGCCGGCCCTGCCAAAAACTCTCTGGGAGAACACTCGTTTCATATTGGCTTGCGCCGTAAACATTCTTACATATGTGCACAACTCTTTTACAAAGTTTTCTCCAAACTGGAGGCCTTTTGCCTGTGACCCAAGCTCTGAGATAGCTAGGTTCACCAGCTTAGGTTCTATTTTAATTAGAATTGCCTTGCGTCTCTCAGTGGCTAATGCCGTGTTGGTGTTGCCAAGCAAACATATGGATCGCTGGATCCACCCCCTGATGGCTCACAAATCTGCAGGGGCACCACCTGCCAAGGCTGTTTCGACTGTAGAAAAAAAGTACCAATATACTATAAATAATTACAGTAAGTAGAAAATTGTTCAAAATTAAGACAGAGAAATGAAAATTGTACTTGGCTGAGGAGGGATATTATTATGCTAAGAGCATTCTCATTGGATAACATGTTATATGTGATTAACCCTTTAGGGTACATGTTTTTTTTTCTTTGAATATCTATAGTATCCTTTCTTTGCTGCTGAGAAATAAAGAAGGAGATTAAGAATATGAGCCTCTGCTACCCCAGACTTTTAGAAGATCTTCCAATTCTTATTGGAAAGATAGAAAAAAAATTAAGATCTGGCTTTTTGAGAAAGCCGTTCCTACAAGCCAGGAAGAGAGTTCGTCAGATCTTACCAGTGGAGAACACAACAACCAGCCTCTAAAACCAACAGAGGAACTAGAGGTAGAGGCTTCCAGGCAGGCCCATATTGGATACATAGGAGGTCGCCTCAAGGCGTTTTATCCAATCTGGGGCACCAGACAACTGGGTCCTGAGTATTATAGAAGAGGGTTACAGACTGGAATTTATGACCATTCCATAGTCAAAATATGTAAGAAGAACAATGGTGTCTACAGGATTAAAATACCGAGCTATGAGACAAGAAACCAAATAATTGTTACAACTACATGTGATAGAAGAGGTACTACCAGAAAAGAGATACCAAGGGTTTTACTCTTCAGTCTTCCTAGTCCCGAAACCACAAGGGAAATCAAGACTAATTCTGGATCTCAAACGTTTACATCCCTTTCTGGAAGAAAGATCCTTCAAGATGGATTCCATTTTCAGCATAAAACAAGTGATTCACAAAAATGACTGGATGACTTCAGTGGATTTACAGGATGCATATTACCAAATTCCTATTCATCAGAAACATTGGAAGTTCCTGAAGTTCATAGTGTGGGACAATATTTCCAGTTTCACACTGATAACTTTTTCCAAGGTTCTGGTAGTAGTCATTGTGGTTCTCAGAAGACAAGGGATCCAGGTTTTCCATTATCTGGGCGACCTCCTAATAAAAGCTCAAGATCAACCAACATCAATGAAATACACTCAAGAAGTGGTTGCTGTCCTGGCAAGATTTGGTTGGGTAGTAAATCACAAGAAAAGCAGCCTAAATCTATCAAAAACACTAGTGTTTCTTGGAGCTGCTATAAACACTTTGAAGGCAACTATCTCTCTATCTGTGGACAGACAAATAAAAATATAGAAGAAAACTCAGAGGTTAATGACCAGCGACTTTTTAAAGGCGAGAGACTACATGAGTTTCCTGAGATACTTTACGTCAACTATTGGCTTAGTAATCTGGGCTCATTGGCATGTCAGACCTGCACAGACAAACTTTCTAAGGCAATTCAAGAAGAATACTCAAGACTGGGACCAACTCATAGTCATTCCACAGGAACTCAAACTTCACTTGAGATGGTGGCATCAGAAGCAAAACCTAAGCAGAGGATTTCCTCTGGAGGAACCAAAGTGGGCAATTATAAGAACCGATGCCAGTTCCAATGATTGGGGAGCCCACTTCAACAATCTTATATCCCAAGGTGTCTATAACACAGAATATTATCATCTCCACTCAAACGTCCTAGAACTGAGAGCGGTCTTCAAAGCACTAATTTCATAGAAACATAGAATGTGACGGCAGATAAGAACCATTCGGCCCATCTAGTCTGCCCAATTTTCTAAATACTTTCATTAGTCTCTGGCCTTATCTTATAGTTAGGATAGCCTTATGCCTATCCCACGCATGCTTAAACTCCTTTACTGTGTTAACCTCTACCACTTCAGCTGGAAGGCTATTCCATGCATCCACTATACTCTCAGTAAAGTAATACTTCCTGGTATTATTTTTAAACCTTTGTCCCTCTAATTTAAGACTATGTCCTCTTGTTGTGGTAGTTTTTCTTCTTTTAAATATAGTCTCCTCCTTTACTGTGTTGATTCCCTTTATGTATTTAAATGTTTCTATCATATCCCCCCTGTCTTGTGTTTCCTCCAAGCTATACATGTTAAGATCCTTTAATCTTTCCTGGTAAGTTTTATCCTGCAATCCATGAACCAGTTTAGTAGCCCTTCTCTGAACTCTCTCTAAGGTATCAATATCCTTCTGAAGATACGGTCTCCAGTACTGCGTACGATACTCCAAGTGAGGTCTCACCAGTGTTCTGTACAATGGCATGAGCACTTCCCTCTTTCTACTGCTAATACCTATCCCTATACAATCAAGCATTCTGCTAGCATTTCCTGCTGCTCTGTTACATTGTCTGCCTACCTTTAAGTCATCAGAAATAATCACCCCTAAATCTCTTTCCTCAGATGTTGAGGTTAGGACTCTATCAAATATTCTGTACTCTGCCCTTGGGTTTTTACATCCAAGATGCATTATCTTGCACTTATCCACATTAAATGTCAGTTGCCACAACTCTGACCATTTTTCTATTTTACCTAAATCATTAGCCATTTGGCTTATCCCTCCTGGAACATCAACCCTGTTACATATCTTAGTATCATCAGCAAAAAGACATACCTTATCATCAAGACCTTCTGCAATATCACTAATAAAACAATATATATATATTAATTTATTGGTCACTTAAAGAACAAGTGGGTACTGATACAAACAGACACAGTGAAGGAGTTTAAGTGTGCGTGGGATAGGCATAAGGCTATCCTAGATAGAAGATAAGGCCAGCCTGGCCAGGGACTAATGAAAGTATTTAGAAAATTGGGCAGATTAGATGGGCTGAATGGTTCTTATCTGCCGTCACATTCTATGTTTCTATATTACCACAGAATATAGGATGTTTTTTTAGGAATTGGGCCAGTTCCAAAGGCCAAGCTTCCTAAAACCTTAGGTCTCCTTAAAATTGGATTTTCTCCAGGAAGGCCTGGACAAGGGTACAACATTACGTGTACAAGTATCGGCTATAAATGCCCTAACCAACACCAGGTTGGCTTTGGAACCTTTAATAAGTCGATTTTTCCAAGCAGTGCTTTGCGTTTGACCACCCAAAAAGCAATTATCCCCTCCATGGGACTTGCCTTTGGTCTATAAATCTTCGATGGGAAAATCATTTGAGCCAATTGAAAATATCAGTTTAAACTTGTTAACTGTAAAAACTCTGTTTCTTGTGGCTATAACATCGGCAAGAAGAATATCTGAACTGCAAGCACTATCATCGGAAGAACCTTATACCACGTTTTACCATGATAGAGCAGTGCTAATTCCCAAACAAGAGTTCCTTCCCAAAGTGGTTTCACAGTTCCATCTTCAGCAGGAAATAATTCTTCCATAATTTTTTCTACAACCATCTTCAGAAGATGAACGGGTTTGGTGTAAAGTGGATGTCATGAGAAGTCTCTGTGTGTATTTAGAACGTTCTGCAATGTTCAGGAAGTCTGATAGGCATTTCGTTCATCCATCACTACCCTTAGAAGATTGATAGCAGTGTCAATCATTAAAATGTATGCAACACAAGGCAAAACTGCTCCCATCAAGGTAAAGGCTCACTCTACCAGGAGTTTAGCTACTTCATTGGCTTCTGTGGCAGAGGTGTCTACAGAAAATATTTGTAAGGCAGCTTCTTGGTCATCACTCTGGACGTTTGTCAAGCATTACAGTCTTGATTTGACTTAATCTTCTGCACACTTCAGACATAGTGTATTGGCATCTGTTGCACTAAGCAAATAAAATACTAAGCAGCAAAATTGGAATTTTTTATTTTCTTTTCCCGGCCTTCTTTTAGCTTGGGTATTACCCATAAGTGATGCTGCCATGTTTAGCCAGGAAATAAGAAAATTTATCAAATACTTACCGTAATTTTCTTTTCCCTGCAAAATGACATGGCAGCATCACACTTCCTCCCTACAGTTTTTTCTTTTTCTAGTTGAGCTTTATAAAAGACTGGAGATGTGGGGGCCATTATTGGATCTGTCAGCTAATTAATCAATTATTCCTGTCCTGACAGCTGGGGAGGAGCTTAACTCATAAGTGATGCTGCCATGTAAATTAGCCAGGAAAAGAAAATTACGGTAAGTGTTTGTTTGATACATTTTCTCGTATTTGCACTAAAGACAAGGCACAGTGTTTTTATGCTACCCCTGAACATTTTTTTTCTTGTATGTTTAAACAGGGAAGATAGATTGTTTTGTTTTGGTTTTTTTAGCAGCTGCCATTTATAATCTTGCTTTTTTAATCTTACATGGCTTGCATCTTCTTATTAGTAAACCACTGCTTATGAATGGATCGGAGAAGTACTGGATATGTCCAAATGTCTTATGATGGGCTTAAGAACAAAGCTGGTATGCATGTTAAAACACCGAAAATGTAATATGTGTTTCAAGAACAAGTAAATTTAAGTCACTGTTACAGTATATGTACTTGTCTAGTGATTCAAGCTGTATAGGTTTAAGTCCAACAGCTGAAACCCCATAAGCTGCACTGCAAGTTGTACGGTTTTTTGTTCTTAGAACTTTACCAATTTGAAGAAATGCTGCACACATTTTTAACAAAGTAGATTTTATTAACCTGGGTTCTAAACAGAATATTACAATTACTGGAAAATAACTCCTAAAACACTTTTGTGTGTGTATAATCCCAGCATTATTCACCTGTCAATCAATCAAGTCCATGGAATGCATGCTTGATTTTTGTGTTTCAGGAACAAATGGCACAGTGTGGCTGCTTACTTGTCATTCAAGGTACTGCCATTCAGAGGTGTGCACAATACTTTGTGCCAGCTCTGTTTTAGCTGTGGGCGTCTGCAGCAACAAAGCAGGAGCAAAAAATGTGATGAAAGTGCACCCAGAATCTCACAATGACACCTGGGTAACCTGTCCTCCATTGCCTTAGTGAGGCAACAGTTTACTACATAACACCTGCTCCCAAGCCCAGGTTTACAATTTCTTATCCTGTACCTGTTCATCAGAGGCTTAACCAATAGCTTGTCCTTTAGGTTACAGAAGGTTACATCCCACCTTGACCTCTAGACCATATGTGACCATACTATAAACATATTCTCCTCACAACTTTGACTATGGATATGCCCCTGCTTCATATCTGTTCAATATATTTTCTTTTTGTTTCCTTTCAGCTTTTGTATTTGCCCTTGGGCTTCCACTCACTCCCAGCTAGACACTTCCACTCCATTCCATCTATAGTCTTGGTGTTTCTTAATAGAATGCACCATCCTACACCGGTGTTGCACATCTACCTACCACAGGGCTGACGTAGTGCCGTATAACATATCAATATCACAATAAAACATTTTTTTTTTCCGTTTTCATATTCTTTATTACATTTTTAGTTTTAATATATAACAAATTCCATATGACTTACAGAACAAACATTTAGACAAGGGTACAATCAAATGATATTTTATTTTTTCTGCCGGGGAAGGGGAGATCAGAAGCGAACCTTTGAAATATAGTCATAAATACGGTGAGCACTTTTAGGGTCGAGTATCAGAAATAATTAATCGCATTGTGAATTTTCTTTTCTTTTTAACAATTGATCCCATATATCCTTTTTTTCTGGAGTTTAGAAGATTGAGACTGATATCTCTTTTCATTTGAATTTGGTTTAATAATTGAGTTTCTGCTGCCATATCTGGCTACATGAGGATTTTGTGCTATTATCAATTTTTTTGCTAATAGCATATGGGTAAGCAACATTTTGTCTTTTTTTTTTTTTTATTCTTTATTTTTCGGGCAATAAGGTTTACAAGCCTGCGGTGCCACGATAGCAGGTACAGGCATATTAAGTCAAACATTATCATGACAAGATTCAGTTGCACATTTTTTGGTAAACAGGATGTATACGTATGGTCAGTAATAATAGGTTGAGTAAATCGGCATTTGTGGTATGTATGTATGTTAATGAATAAAAAGAGCGTAAACTTTGCCATTAAAACTATACAGGTGCTTAATAACATAAGATAAACAGGAGAGATGGTCTGAGAAGACCCATATAAAGACTATGTGAGAGACTTTGGGTATCATGCTGTTCAGCTCAGATGCCCAAATATCTGATTTCATCATTGTTGTTTACAAAGTGCCAAACAGGCTGACATTGCCATGTAAGCACTGTCAGGCATACCGACATTGGCTCAGTAAGGTAGTGGCATGGCATATGGTTCAATAGCACATTTTCCGTGAGAGTAAGGTATACTAGGTGAGACAATCATGCTTGTACAGACATTTCAGCAAGGAATTATGCAAGAGCTGACATCAAAGATATAGCAGAAAAAGTCATACGATAACTCTGCCTGTGCTATATTAATTAAACAGGGTAAAACTTTATACTAAGCGCTAGTGCCACTTTATTAATATAGACTCTTAATAGGTGCGGTGGGGATTGATGATATACAATTTTTAGTATCAACAACAATAAACATGTTCAGTCTGTATGAGCTAGGGCAGCGTATTTTGATATTTAACAGGCTAAGTTGCGTTAGTTGGAGTTAGGTCGTATCAGGGGGTGACATGCCGAGAGCAGTTATAGAGGCTTATTGTATAGATTGACCTCAAGGCCTGTAGGGTAGTTGTGGAGTAGGTTTTCAGTGCAAGTGAGAATATAATTATGTGAGAGATGTTTAGCGCTACTCAGTGTTTTTATTATCTATTTACTTGCGCTGAGTGATGTCAGCGGGCCAATTCATGTTTAAAAGAACTTCTAATGGGGACCAGATTATTTTGACTTTAGATATTTCTGTAAACCAGTAAAGAGATTTGTTCCAAATACAGTTGCAAGAAAAAGTGTGTGAACCCTTTGGAATGATATGGATTTCTGCACAAATTGGTCATAAAATGTGATCTGATCATCATCTAAGTCACAACAATAGACAATCACAGTCTGCTTAAACTAATAACACACAAATAATGAAATGTTGCCATGTTTTTATTGAACACACCATGTAAACATTCACAGTGCAGGTGGAAAACCCTTGGATTTAATAACTGGTTGAACCTCCTTTGGCAGCAATAACTTCAACCAAACGTTTCCTGTAGTTGCAGATCAGACGTGCACAACGGTCAGGAGTAATTCTTAACCATTCCTCTTTACAGAACTGTTTCAGTTCAGCAATATTCTTGGGATGTCTGGTGTGAATCGCTTTCTTGAGGTCTTGCCACAGCATCTCAATCGGGTTGAGGTCAGGACTCTGACTGGGCCACTTCAGAAGGCGTTTCTGTTTAAGCCATTCTGTTGTTGGTTTACTTCTATGCTTTGGGTCATTGTCCTGTTGCAACACCCATCTTCTGTTGAGCTTCAGCTGGTAGACAGATGGCCTTAAGTTCTCCTGCAAAATGTCTTGATGAACTTGGGAATTCATTTTTCCTTTGATGATAGCAATCCGTCCAGGCCCTGACGCAGCAAAGCAGCCCCAAACCATGATGCCCCCACCACTATACTTCACAGTTGGGATGAGGTTTTGATGTTGGTGTGCTGTGCCTCTTTTTCGCCACACTGTGTGTTGTGTGTTTCTTCCAAACAACTCAACTTTGGTTTCATCTGTTCACAGAATATTTTGCCAGTACTGCTGTGGAACATCCAGGTGCTCTTGTGCAAACTGTAAACGTGCAGCAATGTTTTGTTTGGACAGCAGTGGCTTCCTCTGTGGTATCCTCCCATGAAATCCATTCTTGTTTAGTGTTTTACGTATTGTAGATTCGCTAACAGGAATGTTAGCATTTGCCAGTGACTTTTGTAAGTCTTTAGCTGACACACTAGGATTCTTCTTCACCTCATTGAGCAGTCTGCGCTGTGCTCTTGCAGTCATCTTTACAGGACGGCCACTCCTAGGGAGAGTAGCAGCAGTGCTGAACTTTCTCCATTTATAGACAATTTGTCTTACCTTGGACTGATGAACAGCAAGGCTTTTGGAGATACTTTTATAACCCTTTCCAGCTTTATGCAAGTCAACAAGTCTTAATCGTAGGTCTTCTGAGAGCTCTTTTGTGCGAGGCATCATTCACATCAGGCAATGCTTCTTGTGAAAAGCAAACTCAGAACTGGTGTGTGTTTTTTATAGGGCAGTTGTAACTCACACCTCCAATCTCATCTCATTGATTGGACTCCAGTTGGCTGACATCTCACTCCAATTAGCTCTTGGAGATGTCATTAGTCTAGGGGTTCACATACTTTTTCCACCTGCACTGTGAATGTTTACATGGTGTGTTTAATAAAAACATTGCAAAATGTCATTCTTTGTGTGTTATTAGTTTAAGCAGACTGTGATTGTCTATTGTTGTGACTTAGATGATGATCAGATCACATTTTATGACCAATTTGTGCAGAAATCCATATCATTCCAAAGGGTTCACATACTTTTTCTTGCAACTGTATCTTTAACCATTGGACACTCCCACCATATGTGTAAATAAGAACCTTTTTCTCTATTGCATCTCCAGCATGTATCAGTTTCAGAGCGGGGGATTTTTGCAGATTTTGTTGGAACCCAGTACCATCTATTTACAATCTTATATTGCATCTCCAAAAGATTTAAACATTGAACTGTAGCTGAGGAACTAATTAATGTTCTATTCCAATCCCCTGAATCCTAATAAGATATCTCTCAATTAATGGGAATGTAGAAATTGAATTGTAATGTATAATTGTACATGACCAAGAATCATAGTGATTAATCAGTAATGCATGCAGATAATGGTTGTAGATATCATTGCAGCTTTAATTCTATATGAGTGAGTAATATATAAGTTGTACACTACTCATATCTGCACAGCTAAAATTTGTTAATGTTTGCTTTATGCCAGAAATGAAAACAGATCTCCATTTATTGTTGGAATGTCTGAAATTTCAAATGGGAAATCCTGATTCTCAGAAGGGAGCTTTGGTCACCATCTACTCAATCTGTCAGGATAACAGTAAGACAATGATTTACAGAAAATAATCTATATCCTATGCATCAGCCACGTTGGATATGTTTCATTTCAGGTTTTCTGACCAAAGCCTGATTTTATTTGTTTTTTTTGTTTTAAATTCTTCCTTCTAGGTGATGCATGTGAATATTTCCGAGAAGTAGGTGGATTAATGTTTGTGAGTAACCTTGCAAAATCCTGCACACACTCAATAGTGAAAGAGGCATCCTTGTTTACATTAGGCGTGCTTGCAGAGAACAATGGTAAACATATATGTATGAAAATCAGTTGCTCAATATCAGTTTGTAGTCATGCTTTTTTTCTGTCTTTCTTACAGTACATTGTCCACAAACTGTGTGTATTTCTTTCTTTTTTTATTACAGTACATTGTCAGCAAACTGCGTGTATCTTTCTTGTCTTTATTACAGTACATTGTCCACAAACTACGTGTATCGCTTTCATCTCTTTATTACAGTATATTGTCAGCAAACTGCGTGGACCCCTTTCTTCTCTTTATTACAGTATATTGTCAGCAAACTGCGTGGACCTCTTTCTCGTCTTAATTACAGTACATTGTCAGAAAACTGCGTGGACTTCTTTCTTCTCTTTATTACAGTATATTGTCAGCAAACTGCATGTACCTTTTTCTCACCTTTATTACAGTATATTGTCCGCAAACTGTGTGGACCTCTTTCTTGTCTTTATTACAGTATATTGTCAGCAAACCTTGTGCACCTTAGAACTGTTTGAAGATTTCTGTGCAACCTTGTCTAAAGAAGACTCCTCTTTGAATTTAAAAAGAATGTCAGTATATGTGCTTTTGGTCTTAGTTTCAAATAACAGTAAGTTCATTCCTGCCACACAACCTTCAAATGAGAATAATTTGCAGCGCATTTTTTAAAAATATTTTTTAAATAATTCTATGTTTCAGAATGTGGTCAGAACCTTGCACGGGAATCTGGATGTATTGATATGCTTCTACTATTATTTAGGTAAATCTTTCATATGGAATGCACAATTATTCTCTTAGATATAACCAGCCTTTTTACTGTAGTTTTATTTTTTTCATTATGCAGAGAAATCCTGATAAAGTGCAACATGCATCTGTCATCTAAAGCCCCAGGCGAGCTTTACCAGCTGTGGACATCAGTCTGCAGTGCTCTTTGTGCATGTGTCAATAACCCTCAGAACGGTAACTACAGGCTTCTAGATAAGCTTTTATTTTATTTATTTAAAAATATTTTTGACAGATTAATAAATGAGTCTTTACCTGTGAATGTCAATGACAGCAACAAGTGATTTTCGCTGTTTTGCATTTCAAAGTAATCTCATTTTAAATTGTTTCTTTTACAGATGAAAACCAGAAACTGTGCAGTTCAGCATTTCCTCAAGCAAAAGATTGGCTTCAAAAATATGCTCAGCCTGAGATCGCCCGTCCTATCTGTTCTCTGGTTGGACTTACAGTTGCGAATAACAGTATGCCATACACTGTGTATATGAATGTGTTGTGTTTTCTCTTACACTTTTGTTTTAAAAATAGTCACTAACAAAATATTAGCAGAAGCAGTGGCACTGATGGATTTTTAAAATGATGGTGTGTGTGACTCCTCCACTCGAATTATGTAAACCCACAGGGTGCTGGACTCCAACCCTTACCTATGTCACCTTATGAAAAAAGACATAAAGGGAGAGTCAAGAGAATGTGAGAGAGAGGATAAGTTTGACAATGACACAGGCACTGAAATGGTGGAGAAAAAGGGACAGTTAAACAGAAAATGGAAACAAGAGCATGAAAGTTTAGGAGAGAGAAAGTGAAAGAAAGGATGAAAGTGTCAGAGAAGGGAGATCATTTTTGTAATAGCAGCACGAATCTGGTTTAATAAACCTATAAGCTTATTTTTGTTGTTGTTGCGTAATGTAATACAAGAGAAATCCCCCCACCCCTTGCTGTTTGTGTAGGATCGTTGAAGTGCTGAGAGGATATTAGAAATATGGCCGCAGGGAGAGATTTCGTTTCAATCACATTAAACATATTATGCTCCATCAGAGGGCAACTGTTACTTACATATTCTCCACTAATGGCTGACAGTATGTTTGACAAGTTGGGATCCCACATTGTCACAAATGCCATATTAATCTCCTCCAGTGCCATATCTGAATTATTTGATGACCTCCTGTGCTGCAAACTCCTGGTATCAGCCAGTGTAGCCCTGCTGGGGAGAGGGGGACAACAACTGAGAACTACTTCTGGAAAATATGGGACAAGAGACACCCTTCCTTGACTATTTAGACATGCAACAAAGCTGCAGTTCACAAATAGAGAGACTGAATCCTGTTGTACATTAGGCACATGGAGGTTGCTGACATCGCCATGGCCCCAAGTAGTGCTACATAGGATGCAGTCTACCGAATCTGTGTCATGGCACCCATGCATCTTATAACTGTACCTCCAGCATACATGCACCATATCACAGTGCATCCAGAAACCTGGAGTTTTGCATGGCTCTGGTGTTGTTTTCTGTTGTAATAATTTATTACAATCCAGGTCATTTAGAGAACCAAAATTGACTCTTCCCAGCTCACATATAACAATGTTCTTGTATGTCACTGCTAATGTGAGAGGAACCTATCATCACAGAGGCAGGGGCAGTCTTTGGATTTGCAAGCACTGCCTGGGATCACAACATGCATCCGATATCGGGGAATTGCAAAACCTAGCACTGTGATCAAAAGGTGGAGCTGCAAACTCCAATTTAAAGCCCTGCTTTGTGAGAAAGTCACTAAGGCAGCAGGGACCTTATAATAGAATTATAACCACTTCAATAACATACATTATTTTTTGTAACATACCAGTGTTTGTCTTTTTCTTTCAGAGATATGTGTCAATCGTTATCCAAAACATAGAATTACATCAAGTTTGATCAAACTATTGTCCCATGAAACCACTGGTTTAAAGATGGTGTATAGATCATGCCTGTCATGAATTCACTGCCATTTAGGAGTTAGATCACTTTTATTTCTGTTTATGCAGCCCTAGCCACACCTACCGTGGCTTTGATTGACACAGTCTGCATGAAAACAAAATGGTTTAGTGGCCAGACGTGTATCTCTCTGGCTCCTGCCAACTTGAGCTAAAACGGTGGAAATACCTCTGTAAATCCTGCTGACACGACTCTAGACTAATGGAGGACCACCCTTGCTATACCCCGCTGCCTGATAAGCATGCATCTGGGTGCTATGACGGATGCATACCGTGTCTTACCTTGCGGCCGACTGAAGCCAACAGTCCGGTAGTTGGTAGAGGCGGCTGATCTCCATGCTTAGGGCTTAATTCTACAAATGAGGTCTGTGCAGTTCTGTCCCCCCCCTCACCCCCCACTTAATGTAGTTACCGAGGATTTTAGTGCAAACAATTGGTAACCTCCAATAATAGTTCAGCTTGAAGAGATTCACTGACAGCTAGGGTAACTTTGAGGTTTTCCTGAGTTTATCCAACTCAGGGAGGTGTGACTAGAATTCATAAACAAAGTGATTTAACTCATAAATGGCAAAGAATTGAGCAAAACTGCTACATTAAGCTAAAGTGGTTTTGGCGACTATAGTGTCCCATTAAGGAACTATTTAAGTGCTTCAACTAAAAAAACAAAAAGATTCAGAGTATTTGAGATCTTTAAAACATTTTCCATAATATATTTTATAATAGGCAATACTGTCCTATAATGGGTGGATCAATAAATCTCTGTAGAAAATCTCTGCAATGTTTGTTTTTCAAGGTTTTGCACAAGGATACTTCTCCTCAGTTGGAGGCCTAGACGCAATTGCTGAAGTTCTTATCCAGCTTGTTGCTGATCTACAGGGGAACCAATCAAACTCGAAATTTGCTGTTGTGATGACAAAGACACTAGATGCTTGTATCACTGATAATGGTATGCACCAAATCTTAACATTTTCTTGAAGGTAAATAGAATATTAAAATAAATTGCCTGCCTATGCTATTAGGATGCTTTCTTCACCGTTTACTGGGAAAATGTAGTATTTATGTGGGTTTTTCTCTTAGGCCTCCATCATAATTATTTAATAAAGTACGTTAACACATGTCAAGCCATTAACAATGTTGACACAATCACAACTATGATCTTGATGATTTTTCAAAAACACTTTTGCCATTGTCGGTTTAGTGAAAAAGAGCTTTACACCTTATGTTGAGCAGTCATGTTGGCATGAGCAAAGGTAGCCTAGAGTTTGGTCCTGGAGCGTGATGTTTCGCCGTGTATGGGCTTGCGCTGGGGTCATGCTTTGCTGGTGGGAGCTGTGCTGTGTTGTATGGTAGGTGGTCTTTTCTCCGTGGAGCAGTACCTGGTGTGAGGTCGCAGCGCCTTTGCTGCCGAGCCGGTTCTCATATTACAGTGATGTGGACCCCGCTGTGTGATGGTGTGTTAAGCTGGTGGCCCATGTGGTCTGTCTACCTGGTAGCGAGCTATAGCGGGTGGTTTAGTGCCCCCGTCTGCTGCTGTGTAAGTGGGCCCTATTACCTTGGGGGGGGGGACAAGAAGCCACAATAAAACTTCAACAATAATATGTTTTTACTGGTTTACTAGTCCAGTGGTAGCAGTGTTGCTGAGGTATGGTGGTCGGTAAACCGGGTGTCTTCGGGGCTGCCTCAGGTTTTGGCTGCTGTGTTGGTTGCTGTCTCGGCTCGTCTAGGGACAAATGGGGACCACTGTTGCGGGGTTCCAGGTGGAGCCGTGAGCTCCACCTGGTCTCCGAGGGGAGATGAGAGATCGAGGGGAGTCCCAGTGTCGGCCCATAACGTTAGTGGCAGTCCGCGGGTCAGTTCAGTGCCGGTTTCGTTGGGATGGGTTCTTGTTAGCGGGCCCAAAGTGCTTGTTCGCTGCGGAGCTCGCTTGGCGTGCGGCCATTCAGGTCGGTTGCTTGGCTCCGCCCCTGAGCAGTCATGTTAAAGAGATTACAATCACTGAAAAGAAGAGTTATTTCAGACATTTATAGGACCATTTCCTTTTATCAAAATCAACAGACAAAGGGACTTGGTAAAAAACTAAAACACATTTCAACTACTTAAACAAATGCTTCAGGCACCATGAGCACTACTGTTCTCTGTACTTGTTACGGTGCACAGAGTGTTCTTTTAATTAATCCCCTGAAATTGGAAAAAATAATTCTTATGTTGACATGTGGAACTAATTTTTCAAAAATATATACAAATAATTCCTAGTTGTTCAATTAAAGCAAATAGAGTACATATTTACAACAATATTAAAGTGGCAAAATCAATAACACAACGAATGCACATGTCCACTGTAACCAAAATGTCTGTTTTGATTATGCTTAAAGAAACACACCACTGTCACTTTGAAATGCAAGATGTCACCTGCTATCACTATTGCTATTAATAACCTTCAACCTGTGATGTAATAAAAAAAATCCTGCTATATTTGCATTTTGCTTGTTGTTGATTCTACAGTTTTGGCATATTGATCTTGAGATTGTACGAATAAGAACCAAAGAGCTGAGCACATTTTTAAGTCAGAATGTTTTCTAATTTCAAAGGCATTACCAAAAGAAAATGGGTTGTAGTTTTTGGATTATAACCATGTCGAAAACTCTCAGGCAATAACATCCTTGAGCTCAAAGTTCAGAAAACATAATCCAAAAATAGACACCTGACTGTGATCAAGGCATTTATTTTTTTAATAATTTATTAAAATCCCTGTCGTTTAGAGAACCAAGACTGACTATTCGCAGCTCACAAATTACTCATACCAATGATCTGGTATGTCACTGCTAATGTGAGATGAACTTTCAGATCCAGCTCCTCTGTGATCATGCATGGCGTCGCCCCGCAGCACCTAAAATCACAGAGACATTATAAGTCTTGGCTTTACAAGCACTCACTCCATGGGAGCACAAAATACATGTGAGAGTGGGCAACTGCAAAAGCTAGCACTCTGGCCAAAAGACCTTGTAGGTGGCGGTACAAACTCAATTTTAAAACCCTGTTTTGTGAGAAAGTCACTGAATTAAGACTAAGGCTGCAGGGACCTTATCATAGCACTATCACCACTTCAATAACATACTTTTTTTTAACATAATCAATGTTTGTGTTTTTCTTTCAGCCATATGTGTCAAACGTTTGTCAAAACACAAAATTACATCAAGTTTGATCAAACTATTGTCCCATGAAACCCTTGATCCAGCGGACAGATTCAGTATTGTGCTTACTTTAGGCCACTGCACTGAGAATTGTGGTATGTTTTCATTTCTTATGCACTATTGCTCTTTTAGTGGTTAAATGTTTCCTGAAGCACGGTGGGGAGGTGATAGCAGATCATTTTCATTATTAGTCAAAGCAATACACACAGCAACTGAAAAGTGCTCAAGTATTCAGTTAATTTACTACAAGAAAAAAAGCATACTGGCTTCAGAAAATGTAGCCAAATATCTGTATTATAGAAGCACAGTGTGAAGTAACTACTGTATACCATTTTACTTTATGCCTCTGCTTTACTGAAAAGCTTAGAGTACTGCAGTAAGTGTAGTAAAATTATAATTACAAACAACAATGCTAAAGCATTCAAAAAATGATAGCTCTGTTATTTGGTATATTTTAATTAATGTTAAAATTTCATTCAACAGAAGCAAATCAATATGAGCTACTAAAAAGCAATGGACTTCCCCTCATGATTCAACTGCTTGCTGAGTCGCAAGATGATGAATTAAACAAAGCTGCCACTTTTGTCCTCCAGAACTGCAGGCAAATCAGTGAGATTTTCTATTTATTTTCTGGTTTGTTTTATGATTAGACCTATGATGGTATGCAAAGAATTAAACCATGGCTAAGGAATTACAGCACGTTTCCCAAAATGTTATTATCCAGACTGTATAGTGAATTAAATATAGCATTTAATATGTCTGGATTAGGTCATACATGGTTTATTTTGATATCTAGAATGTGAGTAGTGATATTTATATCAAGCCTGGCTCTAGAAACAGCAAGGCCAGGTGCAAAATGATACAGAAGATTGTTGTTTTGTTTTTTACAAGACCACTGCAAGCCTATAATGACCTATGCTCCTAGTAAATGTTGTAGTGCAATAAGCTCGCCTGTTTGTGCCATGCTAAGTTCTGCTGCTGTAGCCCCTTCCAACTCAGTTACATCTGCATCTCCCAAACAATAATCCCTTCCTCTAACCCACAATGGACATATACAATTTAGACCCCCTTGCATCCCAAGAACAGTTCCCTCAATCAATTAGTTATTCATAATTCATCTTCAAGCCATATTTAGCTATTCTGTGTTCAGTGAGATACATAGTACAGCAAGGAGTATACACACTATATAAACACACATTACAGAAACAAAGATTTTGACTATATATACACAAGCCAAATTACCCAACTACAGCCTCGTACTCTAGCTGTTTATCTTGCTGTTTGTTAAATCTCTTGAGATATTTATAAGCATTTGGTATGTCAACACTGTTCATTCTTTGGGCTAAGTTATTAATATTTATAGCTTTCAGCCTGCCTTGATATGCTTTATATTATATGCACATTCTAGTAGTCGTTTTTAACTTTCTCTAGTGTAGTCAGAAAATTCTGATAAGAAATTAACATATCCATTATGTAGCCTCCCTTTTCCTACTACAATTTTATCTTTAAATGCCTTTTTTTATCCCTCTGCTTTCCCACATCATTTGCTTTTTAGATTATTGATGATAACATACAGAACCCTTTTTATGTTGCCATCACTAAAATTCCATTCAAAGCAGATTTATTCTATTAGATTTTGTGCCATAAATGGTGTATGTCGCATTTTTTAAATTACATTTTAGATATATACTATTCAATTTTTCTACTAATTTACTTTAAACACCCTATAATATCTATTCTTTAGAAATTTTCTATAAGCACCTATAATTTTCTATAAGCAAGTGATGTCACATTTTCTCATTAGTTTAGGTATCATTATTTAATACTTTACTAACAAAATTTTGCTTTGTGTGTATCTTATATGCGCAGAGCTCGGAATGATTTAGACACTTTTACAGCATTAAATTAATGTTCACTAATGTATCCGTTGCCTATCCATTGTACCGAAATAAAAAATAGAACTCTATTTTGTGTAGACAATATTGTGCTCTGATTTTGTGAATCCAGGTTTACTGATACAAGTTTAGGTTATATATATTTAATTGTATTACCTTTGCTGTACTATAACCAGATTTACTGCATAAATAAAAAGAGCCTTATAGTAGTAGTCAGATAGACTTTTGTTATTTTTTCAATCCAATTTGTCACAGGAAGATCCAAAAGATCTTGACTTCTTAGATCAAGGAGGCAAACGCATAGTGTGTGAAAGAACTAGTTACAAAGTTAGAGTAGATAAGGAGGGAAACTGATCTAAAATATAAACCTTCCACATAAAAGCAAGGTTACATGATTCAGTTCCTATAGTTAGGTTTTTTGTAGCATGTTTTGCTTTTTACATATCATTACTCACAACACCAATTGTGTGGCAGCCACCCAGATATTGACATGGGTCTCACTGCCAAGGATGTCCTTTCCCCCCACCTTTGAAACTCTACTGCGCCGACTTCAGTGATTATAGCTGCTAAGTGATTATAGCTTTTTCCCACAGACATTAGCCAAGACTTAATGCTGGTAATGAACTGGTTTATTAGGGCATGGCACACTCAATTTATACACAGATCCATGGCAGGGGGTCTCCATACAGTTCAACATAAACTCCTCCTCGGCGTCCCTGTTTCTGGGAGATAATGGAGTCCAAGACCGGTAACTCAATTATCTCTCAGTTACAGAGACCCACACAGAAAATACCCCAAAATAACATCAATTTCTTCAGGAAACCCCATAAGTCTTATATCCCTGGATAGTCTGGATCCGAGCGCCCAAATTGTCCAAATTGCGCTCGGATCCTTTCGGTGGAACAGGATCGCCATCCGGGTAAAGTTTTGACCAACCGGCCACGAGGTCGTAGCCCAAAAGAGTTCCAGAGCGAAAGAGGCTGTGGCCGGTCTCTGTTCGGTAGTTCCTGTGTTTGCATAAATGAGTGTTCTCTCCTGGTTCCAGGGAGCAAATGTTCTTTATGTTCGTGCGAACTGTTTGCCTGAAGAGCGCTCTCCTGGTTCTTTTGGAAAAGAAGCAGGCGGTGGTACAAGTTCAGCGGTGTTTGCGAACTAGTGTGTCCGATTTTAGTTCCATGCACTCGACGTCTGAACACCGCTGCCTGTTTTTGTGCGACAAGATGGCCGCCAACTCATTTCCCACGTGTTTGCTCATGCAAATGGCGGATACCTAGCAGAACACTTCAGTTAACGAGGTGTTGACGAATTGACGAGGTGTCAAGAGAGGTCAACAGGGTTAACAAGCCAAGAGGTGGTCTGGTTGGGGGGCATAAAAGGGAAAAACGAACTGCCAGAAAATGCTCAGTGATAGGGTGTCCTGCCACAAATTGCATGTACCATCACATTAAAGGGACACTCTAGGCACGATAACATTTTATCTCATTGAATTGATATAGTGCCTGGAGTCCCACAGTCCCGTCCCACCATTTAGTGTTAAACCATTTGCAAACAGTGGAACACACTGAGTGAGGGCTTCCCATAATCAAAGCTTGTACACATACTGTGAAAATTCATTACTACAGCTGAGCTCGATTGTCTCTCTTATGTGCTACAGACCTTGTTCTCGAAATTCTAAAACTGTAAATATCACATACTTCAAATGTACTTGTTTTTTTCCTAGTTGTTCAAAACAACCCTGGGCATAAAAAACAGATTACAAAAACAACATTTAAAAAGGTTGGTAAAATTAAATAAGTGGGAAATAGAGTAACGTAGAAACGTAGATGTGATGTAAAACCGCTCATCTAGCCTGTCCATATAAATGTCAAGTTACCTAGCAGATCTAGAGCTCCTTATGATGCTTTCCTCTTATCCTGCACCAATGTTGGAGCCGGTCAACCTGACTTCACTACCTCATGTTCATCTTGCGTCATTTTTTACATGGGACACCCTGATTATAATACCATCCTGTCAATCCCGTATCAAAATTGATGCGAGGAAAACTGTCTTTACCACCTTCCATCAATCCAGCGTCAATAATGTGTTCATGTTAGTTTGATAGCCCATAGTTACACAAGTATGGCGTTGTTATGGTGTTGCTTAGTATATTGCTTGACCTTGACTTTTTTATGATTATTCTTGTTACCATTTATATGTTCAGCTCAGTCCCTCTAATGACCGGCTATACATCTGTTTTCCATACTGTCCTAGATTTGCGTGTTGGCACCCAATACCAATCCTGACAGTAATTGTGTGATCTTGATTGTTGATTAAACGTTCAGGAGTGCAATGTGTCTATACCACTGTGACAAAGTGTGTTCAAAGAAAAAAGCTTCAGAAAGTAAACGTATTGATGCTGAGAGATGTGTGTGTAAGGAGATGTACATTGTCAAGCTATAAAAGGACAATCTTTATTTATACCAATATATCCCAATATACACATCCCACATTCAAAGCGAACAATTGTTTCTGTTGGCACATGCATTTTAGCACTCACCTGTTGCTATGTAAACCATAGAAATGACAGGCTAATGCTCTCAGCCTATCACTGGCTGCCCAAGTATGTCCTTCCACCTAAACCGGGCAGTTGCGGAGAAGATAGAGGAGGTGGTGTAACAGCTGTTCAGGGACAGAACTTTGTTTCTACTTTCCTTTCAAAAACAGTTTAATGCTGCAAGGTAAGATGGCTTCTGGGGATTCCAGACCAAATAACAACAAGATGAAGCTGTTACATAGCCCTTTGATTCATATTCCTTACGCAGCATGTAAATGCCACACAGCAAGAAGGAACAATTTATCCAGGAAAAATGGCATGTTTTTAGTTGGGTATACGGGTGTTACTCTGTGAAGGATTATCAGCAACCAGCATATCTGCATTATTCATTTCATGTCCAACAAATAAAAACAAAGTATGGGGAAGGAAATGCAAGTTAATATGGAAGGAAGATTACAAAAAATAGCTGATTTCAGTCAGAATTATAGCTGTCAGATTTACCAGGTTTCCTGAACATGTATAACATCTCCATGATGAATGGGAGCTCATGAGAAGTGCTGCCCTGCGGTATGTAGACTCCACATACTGCAGGAATCCTCAATGATTAATGACTTTTCTTCAGAATTTGGATTCCACATACTTTAGGACAGCAGTTTTCATCGCCAGCCTCTCAATATGAATAAGTGATATACATACTGGAAAACAAGGTGTATCTGGCTACAATGGTCAGAATACCTTTTTTTAAATGGCAGGCCTTGAACGGGTTAATTCCCCAGTGGGCAATTGTGGAAAGGCAATTAGAAAATGAAGTCCTTTATTGATTGTTATTTAAGACCAGAGAAGTAGTCAATAACATTTGTTTTCGTTGAACGGATAATGGCTGTTGTCAGCATAACAAGGACTGTAATGTGGAGAGTTTATTTTCTTATTAATACTTTGTGTTGTATATTTGTGATAATTTTAGCTTGCTGCAATCAATACTGACTACCTTTTTAGGTGCACCTACTATCTTGACTGCAGAAATATAGATAAGTATGTTTGTTACCAGATTTCTACTTCTGCTGTTATTAAATCCCTGTAGGTAGTCAAATTTACATAATCTTTGTGGAAATAAATCCCTGCTCAGTATTCCGGGCGATATAGGTTTAATGTTGGATTGACTTTTTGAGCTTATGAGCAGTACATAAAAAGTAGACTTGTGCACGTATCCCTTTCAGCAGCATTGAACGAATCAAACGCCTTTTAATTGATGGATGATCAAATTGATTTATTAGGAAATCCCAAACAAATTGATTAGTTTGTCCATGGTTTAAAAGGCATTTGATTCATTATAAAAATAATCGACCTCATAGCATTTATGTACTGCAGCAGGAAAATCGGTTAATCATAGTTCCTTTCTGATTCCTCCTCAGTTAATGAATTGATTTTTTTTTTGCAGTTTGATTCTGTGTGCTGCATATCTGTATAGAGAGAGATGTGTCCACAAAAACATAACCCTGCAGGGTTATACACGATCATGCATGATGAAAGGACCTTAGTGTCCTGAAAGCATTTAAAATAACCATTTTATTTTATTCTCATTTAGCTACCAGGCTAACACGGTACCAATAAAACAATAGTTATTATCAATATAGAGCAGATTCTTGGGAATTCAAATAATTTTTTTAAAATTTTTAAGCCATATTGGAAAATTCATCTGTGTTCTCATTTCAATTATTTTGGCCTAAAACCGAAATGCCTGACTTTTTGCCATTTAGTCAATGACCTTACTAGATTACAATTATGTATGTAGATAATGTTTGCTTGACTTTGTTTTGGTTTTTTTTGTGGTACATCAGCTCGGGCTCTTCTTATTGCCCTTGTCAAGATATTATTTGCTAGTTACTGCACCATGAAATGAGACCTATGGAAAATTGTAAGTAGTATTGTTTTTTTTTTTGTGGTAATTTTTCACTAGTACAATTAAAAAAAAAAAAAAGAAAGAAATTCCCCCTCCCTGTCAGAGGATCTGGCATTTTAAATTCCCAGTGCTAGTTTAAACCTTTAAAATAGTAAATAGGTTCTTTCCCTTTCTTTCTTTTTGTTGTTGTTGATTTAATCTATTCATATTTCATTGTTGGTCTGATCCTTGTTGTATTAGGGAACTAAACTCCAGAGTTATGAGCATGTACAATGCTGAGTAATAATTTGGACATCTTAATTGTGGATTCATCTGTATTTTAATGCAGAGAAGGATTGTCCGTTTGGTACATGAATGCAATGTACTGTGATGATTTTGACATACTCCCCAATAAAAGACTTAATGTAAATAGGGCAGCCTAGCCCTGATTTAAATAACAATATTCTTTAGGAAATTATTACAAGATCCATTTTATAAGTCAAGTTATACATCAATGTGTGTCTTATCATGGCAGGTCCACCATCTTTTCCTGACATATCTCACTTCTGCATGCTGATAGACCGCATATGAAAAGAACATGCTGCAGGAAATCAATTCACTAATTAAAGAAAATCCAAAAGAAATTGCCTGCATTCATTAAAATTAAACTCCTTTTTAATTCAAAATATTGATTTTTGCACAAAGACAAGCTCACTATAGAAAGCTCACTGACACACACAGTTCACTACAGACAGCTTGCTGACAAGTCTACAATGTCACTACACACAGGTTCACTGACATATTCTGAAGCTCACTACAGAAAGCTCACTGACACATACAAACTCACTAGTACACAAGAATGTACAAGCTCAACACATGCAGAAAGAAGATCAAGAGCACACTAGCAAACACATACAGGATCATTGTCACTCAGCCAGTGCTGTGGATGGAGAGCTGGAAGTTGATCTATAAATGTCTCCCATGCTGCTTCTGTCAGAACTGCGACCTGGGGGTGGAGCTTAGATCCTGAATTTGGCTCCTGCAGATTATGTTTGATAAGGTAACAGGGGGCTCTAGTTCCCTGGTGTCCCCTCCCCCTTTAACTCCTAAATGGTAGAGAATTGAGCAGTCAGACTGCAGGAACATGAGCTATACACCAAAACTGCTTCATTAAGCTAAACTTTGGTTTTGGTGACTACAGTGTCCCTTTAAGTCTCTTTACACTTGAGACAACAGTATGCTTGTTAACGTTTTGATTGGATACTTAAGAGTCTTTGGACCATAGTGTCTAGGAAGTAAAGATGGGCAACTGATTAAAGTGGTTATAGTGCATGGAGTCCATGGTCATGGGTCCCCCATCATTGTTAAACATTTTATTCACCATTAAGCAGGAATGCCAGCACGTCCTGCAGCCTGGCCTAATGATGAAATGACAGAGCTATGGTCTGCTTCACACCATACAAGGGATAGTGGGCAGTGACATACTGAAATATTCAGAGAGTCACTGCTCCAAACCCTGATATGTATTGGTATGGCATGCTTTGGGGAGATGAAATTAGGTAGCAACATTTACTCTTGCACAAATCATATTTTGTCTTTCTGGATCATTCTGGAGCTGCAGAAATGTGTTATAGAACATTTCTATACTGTGCTTTACTTTACTGGTGTACGTTTAGGTCTTTTATGTTAGTTTTTACTGTGTGCATTTCCCTTGGTATTAAAGGGACACTTCTAAGCACCACAACCACTTTCTTGCTTTAGTGATATTGATGCTAGGAGTGACCTTCCTGTTTTTCAGTCCCTCTTTAGAGATGCTCCTAAAGAGTGTGGTTTTACCTCTGCATTAACAATATAAATTCTGGCTACCCTTTGGTGGAACTTGGTGACTGAGATTATCGTCTGACACTAATCAGCCAATTAATTGTTTCCAATGTCGGATGTTTCTAAAGGAGGAGAACATTTTCTTTAGCAATATATGTGAAGGGGCTGCACTGGAGGCACTTGTGGAACAAATGTAAATGTGTGGCCACTGAAAATGAGTTGTAGTGGTTATGGTGCTTAGAGGGCCTTTTAGTACTGGGGAAAAAAATTAGGATAATAATAGCTGACTTTATGTGGAATTTTACTCTCCCCTTGATATGTCAATACTCCAGGCCTATCTATTATCGCGCAAGAACACGGTTGAGAGACACTGAGATACACAACTTGGTGCACCCCAGAAATGTATTGTTTAAATCCCTCCTGTGATTTTTTTTATTTTTTATCTTATGTTTACTTATCCCCTGCAATTAACAAATTTGTATTTGTGAGGCCTGAAATATAAAAAATGAAGGTAAAAATACACACAGTCATGTTTACCGCTATGCTTGAAATAAGTACCTCCATTGTGGCTCCCTAAACCCATTATTATAAGCTCATTTTCACTTCTCATCCAGCATTGAGGAAGGAAAAAAAGCAACAATATTTCTGTTTCTCCTTATACAAAGCAATATTTGCCCTTGCTGTACCAGGATAGCAGGTTGTGATTTTATTCGCAGAATTGTTAGACACGGGACACCGTAGGCACTGTAACAGCTTCATCTCATTGAAGTGGTTATAATGTCTGGAGTCACCTAGTGCTGTCTTTCCATTTGACGTTAAAAAGTTTTTAATTTTCTAATGTTAAACAAGTGTTCTGAGTAGCCCATCCGCTCTGTGCTGCTTGTGCTAATGAGGAACCATTAATCTGAGCTGCAATGGGCGGCTGTAATTGGCTAACACTCTCAGCTTAAAACTTTCAGCCTATCACAGCATCCATTGCTGGTAAGGATCAGTATGGCTAGAAGGAGTGTTTAATCTATGCATTGGTCATATTTCCACTAATGGCTGGGCTGTGAATGGCCAGAGACCTCTCTTTAATGTTAAACTATGTGAAAATACATACAGCGCCAGGGGATAGTGAGATTAAATAATTATAGTGCCTATAGTGTCCCTTTAATATACATTTAAAAGAAAAGAAAACATCACATGAAAAAACGGTTAACACAAGTTATGGGTAATTTTCAAAGTTCTATTCAAAAGTGTAATTTACACCTTTATTAACCCCTTAAGGACACATGACATGTGTGACATGTCATGATTCCCTTTTATTCCAGATGTTTGGTCCTTAAGGGGTTAATCCTAAACATATATAAAATGGTGCAAACTGTGATATATTTGTGTACCTCTATCCAGCTGAAAGAGTATTTGCCAGTGTAAAACAGCATTCTCCAGATTCAAAAGAAGGCTCTCCTCCAGATCTGATGACGGCAACAGAGAAACGCATTGATGAATACTGGATTAAAGCAAAG
Source organism: Pelobates fuscus (assembly GCF_036172605.1). Classification (NCBI taxonomy): domain Eukaryota; kingdom Metazoa; phylum Chordata; class Amphibia; order Anura; family Pelobatidae; genus Pelobates; species Pelobates fuscus. The sequence goes on from NC_086328.1 coordinate 23,568,010, forward strand.
CACATGCTTCACAAAATTGAATCTTTACAAAGACTTCATAGTAAGGCAAGTTGATACAAAGTCATTTTGATAAAACAAAAAAAAGGTTAATGTAATTTTCATGTATTGGATAAGCCGGATGATGTGAAATTGACATAGTGGTACATTTTATATTCAGAGAATTTTTGCTTTTGTGTAATAATATTTAAAGAAACACTCCAAGTAACATCACACCACTAGTGTTATGGTGCCAGGGTGCAGGACCAGCTCAGTAGCTAAGCGCTGTAAGCCAATTATTGTGGCCCTGCACTGCCAGACTTTGCTCAGTAGAGACACTAGGTGGGCTCAAAGATGGGCTGTAGTGGTTTTGGTGCTTGCTGTGTTCCTGTTAAGTGGGCCTGTCTTCACAATAAACAGTACTTCACATATTTAGTCAATTTATTTAGTTAAAAGGAAAAAAAGACAATTTGCTTAAATCTCCAGTATTACATGCTGTATCTTTAAATGTATGTGATACAATCCTATCTACAATGTATCAAATACTAGGCTGATTGTTTTTTTTTTTTGTTTTTTTTTGACAACACAAATGTGGTAGATGAATTGTACATGTTGCTCCAACATGGCATTGACATTCTTTACATATTTGTTTCATATATTGATACAAATCGTAAACTTCAAGTCTTTTACATAGTATCTCTTGATCCAAACAAAAAAAGTAAATGAATACATCAAGAATCCACACTGAAATTAAAAAATATTTCTAGTGATGCAAAAGGTGAATATGCTGTGTAATCTTTCAATGCTAAAAGGTTTGAATTGTTGGGAATTCAAAGTGTGCTTATCATTAACAACTTAAAAACTTGTGTTGTGCAATGTATTTTCATTTTTTGATTCTCTGAAAAATGTTTAGTGTTTGGAAGATGATTTTGCATAGTGAACACTAGCTTTAATTGTTAGTTGTATTGGTCCATTATTAAAGGAAAGTGTATTCAAGTGACAACTTGTAAGGTGCTTGTATATGCTATCCTGGAGAGTGTCCCTTTTAAGTCCTCTATCCTCCATTCTGTACACGTTAAGAGCTGTGCTGTCAGAGAAAATAACTTCCTATTACCTTGAATAAAGATGAAAGATGAACCTGTAAATACACCATTCCTATTGTTATGCTAGGGTTTATATAGCGTTTCAAAAAGGATAAATTGCCATTAACCCTACTTCTGTTCTTGACCTACATTTAGATCATCAGTTAAATTTGATGCCTCCTGGTTGCCTTAAAGTAGTGAGTGTCAGGGTCTTACCTGAGTTGGGAGTCTGTAGCGCAGATATGTTGCTCACCCTTGCAGATGGGTGGTCAGGTAAGGTGGTCAGGGTAAGAATTCACCTGGCCTGTGGGTCTGTGCACGGGGGCTGTGCAGGATGCAGTACCAAATACGCAGGACAGGCAAGGACAGAACCAGCAGGATAGTCAAGGGATAGCCGAGGTCAAAGGATGCCAGAGGTCAGGAACAACGAGGAGTAGCCGAAGTCAAGGGATGCCAGAGGTCAGAATAAACGTAGTCAGAAGCCGAGGTCAAATATACGAAGCAGATAAACTGGAACACTGGTACGACACAGGAACACTAGATCAAAGACTTGACCCTGAGCACAGGGCGAGGCTGGGTTTAAATACCCTGCTGATGATCGATCAGAGTCAGGTGAGACACAGACAAGTCAAGGTGCAGCCCCCGGTGTAGTAGCCATGCCAGGATGAACAAGACCGGAATCAGTAGTCTCTGTGTAAAGCTGCTGTGGCTCAGAGGCAGAAAGCAGGACTAGGAGTGATAAGTTCCCCGGTTCAAGTCCCCTGTTGGGAATTCCAGGCGCGACCACGTCTGGCCGTCTGTCTCACAGGTGAGAACCCTGACAGTGAGAGCTATAGCTGTTTAAGGAACAAGCTACTAAAATATTAGAGATTGCTAATCAAGACAATTGCTTAGCAAAAAGTTGACTAATATTCTCTGATCAAATTATTTTTTTGTATAATGCTGACACATGAATAGAGTCCTTCACAACTGTAAATCTTGCTTAGACAAAACTCAGCATGACTTGGCCTTCATGAGTCAAATCAACATGTCTAAAAAAAACATAGAAGGGTATAAAAGCTTTACATTTAAATGTAATAATTATGGTGAGAAGGTACAATTGCATCTTCATTAATTTATTTTTGACAATCTTTATTTTGAGTTTTTCAAACAAAAGGTCGAGAGCACCATTTCAGAGAACAGTACAATGTAGCTTAGTGCAAGTTTCTGGGATATGAATTTTGTAAACCATAGTTAGATAACATCAGCTTAGAAATCATCACACAGGGTAACATAGAGCAAAACCGGAGCTGTAATGAACTGCAATGTTGGCAACTTACTATACTATATGTCCAACCCCCCTACACGCTCCATTACCCAATGGCCCCGACAAAAGTTATTGGAAAAACCATTGAATGTCGGGACGTCCAAGCGCTTCATTTATTCCTTTATTCCTTTACTTGTTTCCCTCTCCCCCCTCCACCCACCGTTGACATTTTTTATTTCAAAAATTATAATTAATACAGAGAAGGAGAAGACAGGTAATTCATTTGTTGATGGAGGTTATGTGAACACCGTTTGTACATTTCAGAGTACGTAGCTACTGATACTTAGTAGCAGCACTCAATTTTACGCTTAACTCTGTCAATTCGTGCTAATCCACTGGGTGGGTAATTGTCTACCTCTCACTTGGCGCTACTGCGTGCCGTTTTGCAGGTGATACCCTTCAGCAATGTGCGTCTGCCTGGTTAAGCATACTATTAATAATTTTGCTGTCTGGGAGTAGGAGATCCTGACCTTGCGTAATTATATATCGGACACACGTTCATAAGTGCAATCACCACAGGGTTTGTCTGTCAACAGGTAACTGATACCCAGGCTCTGATAACGTAGTCGAGGGCGTCAACCTTTCTCGCCAATTGTGCACCTATTTCTAAAACAGCCAGCTGTTCATGAGTCCCAACCCTTAGTTGCCTAAAAGAGTCTGCTGTCCCGAGCCAGCCACGGACCCTATACGAATCAAGTCTGTCAGCTATATGGCGGTCGGTCGGGCAACAGGACCCAGTTATGCCTCTTGTTCTTAGCCTGTGAGCCGAAGGCAATGGGCTGGGTGGTTTGGTCGACTACCCTGAGTTCAGCAGGGGCTCAGTATAGGAGCCCTGGTAGCTACCATGGTATACTTTGTATGTAGGGCGTGAGGCAGGCATAGGGTGAAGGGAGGGGCAAATGAAGGGGGAACTAAGAGCAAGCGGGGTTGGGGAAAATGAGAGAGAGCGGGGGATAGTGGAGAGGAGGGAGAAGAGCAGAAGTAAAGTGGAGAGAAAAGGCGAGAGAGGGAGAAGAAAGGGGGGGGGAGGGAGGAGGGGGGGAAGAGAGGAAGGGATGGGGGGAGGGCGCCAGCTTTCTTGATATTCCCCCACGGGTGGGAGTTGCACCTCCCCAGGACGTTGAGGCATGTGTGCCTGCGCCCCTGTGTCATGTCCATATGGCCTGGGAGCGGTGTCTGCCACCCTCACCCCCAGGTTGTAGGTGTGGGTTCGCACTCCTAGTTCGGCCTTCGGGATACAAAGTCAATCCACGGGGTCCATCTCTGCAGGCAGTGGTCCACTGTTCCCCACAGAAATGTTGTGACCATTTCCATCCCGTGGATCTCTTCAACCTTGTCCATCCATTGTTGGAGGCTGGGCACCTGTGAGGTCCGCTATTTAGCTGGAATGAGCAGTTTGGCTGCATTTAGTAGGTGTTTGGTTAAAGATTTTTTTGTACCTCGAGAGGGGCATTGCGGTGTGATGAAGGAGCATCTGAAGCAGTTGGAGTAGGAGATCTGTATCCAGTATTTTACAATTGCATCTTTTGATATCTCTTCCAGCAGTGCCTATTGTGTACATCCCACAAAGAAACAACTGATATTATATAATGGGAAGTCACTTTCATAACTAATTTCCAGAGTTTTCTAGGTTCCCTTTATTTTTATTTTCTGAGAAAAGAACACATTGGGTATTTGTCTTGGCAAAAGTAGTGTCCTGCTTGTTTTAAGGACAAAGTGAGAATCATTCACTACTGACTGAGAGACCATGACAGATTTAGAGCTGCTTTACCTTAAAGAGACACTAAAGAGTTACCCATCCAGCATTTAAAACATAAGAATATAATTCTATTATTTATTACTATTTTTTAACGTTTTGGAAGGTTCAGTTTATTATGGAGTAAATACTGGATCGTTGTAACGATAAATTATTAGCAATACTTTTTTTTATTTTATTTTTGTTTTAGCTCAGTCAAAACATTCTGTTAAAATTTAGACCAAATTGGTATAGCTAATGCAGAAGTATTACTTCCACAATAGCAATATGCTGAGTGAGAGGCCAGACCATGGGTACCTAATGGACTTTTCGTTTGTGTCAAACTTCTTAAAAACTATTTGACACAAACCTGGAGGATAACAACAGGGGCATGGTGCTACCATCTCCATTACAGTGATCTGAACTGGTAAGTGTAAGAACCAGATTTAGAAGTGCTCACAGGAGCATCAGACTTGAACTGTCAAGCATTTCAGCTTGAAGATCTTGACAGCTGATCTATATACCTGCTTCCTACGTTAAACTAGTGGTCAAGCCAAAATGCAGCCCTTTTAAAGGTACAGACCAACACATCCTTATCAGTATAATTCTGAAGTAAGGTCAGGATGCATATAATTCTACATTGTTAGAAATATCTTTTGAGTGATCAACATGTATGTGTAAAAGAGGAAAAACAAAAAGAGTATAATTGCCCCACCAATAACAATTAAAACCATTCTTAAAGTGTAGTGAACTTTTATTTTCACTTTCAGGACATCAGTAGTTTTCATGAAATGGATGAAAGTAATGTCCTTTGTGACCTCGAAAGCATTTCACAGCGACCACGTGTTGTGAGAGTGGAGCCGTCGCTCACTGGAACTCTGGGACAACCTTCTCTTACAAAGCCCTGGAACAGAACAGAAGATTGTCTAGTTACAACCTGTCCCTGTGGAGAATTAGAGAAACAAAGCCATATTGCCACAATATGCCCACACAGTAAAGAGCAAGGGCCATTTGTTAAAGAAGACAAAGGTGTTCATGTCAACAGACAAACTTTGCCAGTGGTATGTTAACATGAGTATGTAATGGAGCCAAATTAGTTTATACAATATTCCATTTGTTCCCTTTATTTTGTTAACATTATACCATTCAAAACATGGTGCTCTCTTTCTTGTTAATCATTATATTGCACTCTTCTTTAATGGAAAAATCAGCGCGTAATTTTAGAAGTTCCAAATTACGTTTCAGGGTTCTACTGATAAGACCAGGACCAATCTGGGTGTTTGAGAACTGTTGTTGGAAATGCTAAATTCTATTACACCAACTACACATAGAGCTTCAAACGTGAAACTACATGTGATCAAAAGCCAATTGCTTGAAATGGTTTAGAGGTGTTGATCCTTTCATTAATATGCTGTGACTACCATCCCTCTAAAATAACTTTAATTATTTTTTACATTTTTTCTGCTATCAGGATAAAGTAAAAAGGCAGATCATTTCTAACACTGTCATGCTGAGAAAACCTGCTGCATCAACTTTAGATCACTCAGGTAAAATTGACAGAGACAGCCAAGCCGCTCCACGAGTGAATAACACAAATTTGTCCTGCGGAAATCAAGGCTGCAAATCAGACGCTTCCTTAAATAAACCTCCTTTGAGGGATGCAGTCACACACAATAGGCCACATCATGTGAAGAAGAAACATGAGCGCTTCCCTCAGTCATCTAGTGAACCACTAGGGAAAATAAAGCAAAATCACTCGAGAGCTGTTTCTGACGTGGATACCTTTGTCCCTGTTTCAAGGTATGTCATGCAGAAGACTAAAAAAAACAAATGTCTGTAAATTTGCTTTTATTTCTGGCTATAAGTGAACATTGTAAAATCTAGGGCAATTTATAGTATCTTTGAGATTTGATTTGCAGATATCCTTCAACCAACTGAAGTACCTGGTTATAAAACTGATTTTGGATCCACTAAACCGTATGAGACTAATTACCTCCCACTGTTTCGAAAGGCATGCTAACTCTATAGGGCACATCCATTCTGGTAAAATGACCCTCCCCACACTTCTTTATTTATCCAGGTCCTCCTAGTGCCAATGGCATGTGCTGACTTAAAATCCCACAATTTGCTATAAACTCTTTCATCTGGAGCGGAAAGTCTCCCAGAGTTGCTCTTTCATCCTAGGTCTCTTGGTGGCTTGGGCCTTCTCTTCCTTGAACTACACTATTATGCTGCTAGGCTAGCCCACGTTTATGCCTGGCATTCCCCCATTGGAGTGAGGCACTGGGTACACTTCAAATCTGACTTAGTAGTACAATACTTCCCATAGTTCTTGGTCTGGCTACCCAAGTCACTCAGGGCTTTTTGGCTTTTTCACATATTTAAAGCGGCACTGTCATGCCGAATCCCGTTTTTTTTTTTAACCCCCCTCCCGCCTCCACTACATCCAATTGACCCCCTAGTCACCCCCAAATGCCCCTAAGCCCCCCAGATTACCTATTTTTAAATCTGTATCTTCTGCCCCGATCTTTATTCAGGGCGCCGCCATCTTTGTGTGGGTAGGTGAAGTCCCTGTGGGACACGTCATCTACCCACACTACACAGACTGTGAGATTCCCGCACATGCCCAGTGAAACACCTGGACATGCGAACGGGAATTTCATCTATTCATTCATCAGACAGACGAATGAATGAATGAATAGAAAAAATCAGACGAACAAACTAACACTGAGTATCAGTGTTCGTTTGTTCGATCAGTTTATTAGAAGGAGGGAGCTACCGACGTGCAGCTCCCTCCTTGTAATATGTAAAGACAGAAGCGGTGGGGAGCTGTGCTCCCCACCACTTCATAAGCCCCCCAGGTTCCCCCCTCACTCTATGGGGGTCAATATGACCCCCATAATAGCACAAGGGAGATTAAAATCTCCCCAATGCCCCTACTCGCTATACCGCGAGTAGGGGCATGTCCACTAAACAGTGAGCAGCCTGTGGCTGCTCACTGTAAAAACATAAATGGTAATAAGGGGGGTAATAACCCTGGCCCCCACCCCTGCGCGGTGGGTGGGGGCACTAATAAAATAATAAGGGGGGGGGACCTACTGTCCTCCCCCCCGGCCCCCACCCCTGCGCGGTGGGTGGGGGCCCTAATAAAACAATAAGGGGGGGGGACCTACTGTCCTCCCCCTGGCCCCCACTCCTGCGCGGTGGGTGGGGGCCCTAATAAAACAATAAGGGGGACCTAGTGTCCTCCCCCCCGGCCCCCACCCCTGCGCGGTGGGTGGGGGCCCTAATAAAATAATAAGGGGGGGGGACCTACTGTCCTCCCCCCCTGGCCCCCACCCCTGCGCGGTGGGTGGGGGCCCTAATAAAATAATAAGGGGGGGGGACCTACTGTCCTCCCCCCCCTGGCCCCCACCCCTGCGCTGTGGGTGGGGGCCCTAATAAAATAATAAGGGGGGGACCTACTGTCCTCCCCCCTGGCCCCCACCCCTGCGCGGTGGGTGGGGGCCCTAATAAAACAATAAGGGGGGGGACCTACTGTCCTCCCCCCTGGCCCCCACCCCTGAGCGGTGGGTGGGGGCCCTAAATGAACCCCCCCCCATCAAGGTGACTAGGGGTCCCAAGCCCCTAGTCACCCCCCCACCCCAAAACATTCTAACCCCTACCTACCCCCCTCACCCTAAAAATAGTGAGGGGGGAATAAAATAACTAACCTGTAAAAAAAATAATTAAACTTACCATTTGACGTCTTCTTTTTTCTAAATTCTTCTTTCTTCAGCCCCCAAAAAGGTCAAATAAAAATCCATCATACCCGTCGCACTTTAAAAAAAAAAAAAGAGCGCAAAAAAAAAATTAATCCATGTTCACCCATGGAGGGCACGCCGCGTACTGAGCTCCGCAGGGCGGGTCAAGGCTTATATAGCCTTGCCCCGCCCTGCAATTAGGCTTAGAACACACTGATTGGTTGGTTTAAGCCAATCAGAGTGCTCTGTGTCATTTTACAAGCGTGGGAAAATTCCAAAGAACTTTCCCACGCTTGTAAAATGACACAGAGCACTGTGATAGGATGGTTTTCAAGCCATCCAATCACAGTGCTCTGTGTAATTTTACAAGCTTGGGAAAGTTCTTTGGAATTTTTCCACGCTTGTAAAATGACACAGGGCACTGTGATTGGATGGCTTGAAAACCATCCAATCACAGTGATCTGTCATTTTACACAGCGTGGGAAAGTTCTTTTGAATTTTCCCACGCTGTGTAAAATGACACAGAGCACTCTGATTGGCTTAAACCAACCAATCAGTGTGTTCTAAGCCTAATTGCAGGGCGGGGCAAGGCTATATAAGCCTTGACCCGCCCTGCGGAGCTCAGTACGCGGCGTGCCCTCCATGGGTGAACATGTATTAATTTTTTTTTTGCGCTCGTTTTTTTTTTTTTTTTTTTTTTTAAAGTGCGACGGGTATGATGGATTTTTATTTGGCCTTTTTGGGGGCTGAAGAAAGAAGAATTTAGAAAAAAGAAGACGTCAAATGGTAAGTTTAATTATTTTTTTTACAGGTTAGTTATTTTATTCCCCCCTCACTATTTTTAGGGTGAGGGGGGTAGGTAGGGGTTAGAATGTTTTGGGGTGGGGGGGTGACTAGGGGCTTGGGACCCCTAGTCACCTTGATGGGGGGGGGGTTCATTTAGGGCCCCCACCCACCGCTCAGGGGTGGGGGCCAGGGGGGAGGACAGTAGGTCCCCCCCTTATTGTTTTATTAGGGCCCCCACCCACCGCGCAGGGGTGGGGGCCAGGGGGGAGGACAGTAGGTCCCCCCCCTTATTATTTTATTAGGGCCCCCACCCACAGCGCAGGGGTGGGGGCCAGGGGGGGAGGACAGTAGGTCCCCCCCCCCTTATTATTTTATTAGGGCCCCCACCCACAGCGCAGGGGTGGGGGCCAGGGGGGGAGGACAGTAGGTCCCCCCCCTTATTATTTTATTAGGGCCCCCACCCACCGCGCAGGGGTGGGGGCCAGGGGGGAGGACAGTAGGTCCCCCCCATCTTTAACCCCCGCGCAGGGGGGGGGGGGGGGGTTATTAGGTGTTTTTTTTTGTTTTGTTTTTTACAGTGAGCAGCCACAGGCTGCTCACTGCTTACTAGACATGCCCCTACTCGCGGTATAGCGAGTAGGGGCATATTATTTACTAATACTAAGTAATCTTTACTTAGTATTAGTACATTTGGCTTCAAGACCAATTTAGGTCTTTCAGCCTTTTAGTAGATAGCTCCCTGATACCGTGGGAATTAGGGAGTTATCTACTAAGCGGCTGCAAGATGCAGCCACAGCAATGAATAGGATCGGAGTTTCATTCATTAGAATGAAATTCCGATACGAACAAAGTACCGAATTGCATCCTAACACCAATGGAGAAACTCTTCTCATTCTGTTAGGATGCAATTCGGCAGTTTTGCCGGCGTTCTGTCTAAGTGACAGGACTTTCGGCAATACTGACAGGAAGTATTGTGGGAACTGGGAGGAAAGCTAGGGATCATGGGAAAATTGCTCTGACCAGCGGAAATGAAGCACACTTTGCTCCTCCGCTGGTCAGAGCTGGTCAAGCGGAGGAATCCTCCATAAGGCAAAGAGTCCCTACTTTGTCTTATAATTTTAAAGAAAACTAAAGAAGAATGGAAGAAAAGAATAACAGATCCTGAGAGAGGCGGAGAAGAGGAAGAGATTGAGGAAAGGTAAGTTCGGCATGACAGTGCCGCTTTAATGCCCCCCAACCGTACATGACATAGCCTTGTGGGACAGATTAGCGCTCTCATCTCATGTCTCCTTTCCCTCCCATGTCTCTAAAATCTCTGATCCTGCACAACATGGCTTTTCTCCTGGGTTTGCTCATTATTTAGGAGGTTGGAGTGGGTGAGGATTTAGAGATACTGTGATTTAATGGTGGAACCATTGTATCCGTTGACTCGCTCTGAAGATGAGCCCTTCTTACAACGGCAGTTGGAGCTCCGTTGCCTTATGACTCTGCCTGGAAGAGGAATATGGGTGGTGTGATATATAGGAAGCTATAGCCTAGGTGTCTGTCTGTGTCATACATCAAGAACATATAAGATGCCCATGAGATGGTATACTTTCTATAATTAAATGTATGTTTATAGTATGCATATGCATTCCCAAAGTAATATGCATATTGTTAAAAACAATTACAAATTAGGATTCAACTTGTTATTAAAGTTGCCCATGAAAGGGGCAAAATGTTCCATTTGTCACTTTTTTTCACTACACTTTTTTCTTTTACATTATGAATAAATGTGTCAATTTTAATGCTGCTCTTCTTACTTGTTTTGTAGGGTAAACACATTTAAACATTTAGCTGCAATCACAAAAGAAGGAACGGAAACTGTATGTGTAGGTAAAGTGAGAATTAATATTTATTTGGATTCAAACTAAACTTCTGCAAAAAATATTCCGCCCATAAATGATCTATTCATCCCAGTGAAAATCCTTTTAATGCATACTCAAATTAATTGATTTAGGAGATAATGTATTCTTCAGGTGATTGATTTGAGTGTGGATTAAAATGGATTTTGATTTGGATGAATCTATTTGTTTCTAGACTAATGAAATTTATGTTAAATCTAATTTTAACCTTATCTACAGTAATGCTTTATTATGTAAGATTATTATTATTATTATTATTGGCATTTATAAAGCGCTTTACAATATTATAAAAGGGGCTATTTAACAATAAATGAGACGATTACAAAATGTTACAGGAACAATAAGGACGCTGCTCAAACGAGTTTACACTCTAGAGGTCTGTCCATATACTTGAGCCTGCAAATTGAATTGGCTTACCAGTAGTATAAATAAATTGCTTTACAGAATACATGTTGAATTGAATCATGGGCTTTTCTTCTTGATTTTGTTTTGTTCTTTTTGTTTGTATTTTTTTAGATCCCATGGTTTTATGTTCAGGCATAATCAACAAAGAGATTTGTAGCATTTTAGGAAGCAAGGTCACTAAAAATGACTCAAGGTGTTCAGGTAAACTGAAGTGTAAAACATGACAAATGGCTATCATATATATATATATATATATATATATATATATAATTAGTTTTAATAAAGTTCTTGATGAAATTCAGACTTCCTAGGTGAGTAAGCCTTTTTGTTATGGAACATGAACCCTTATTGTGGTGGTATGGGAGGCAGAACCAGGTTTATCTGGATTCATGCAGAGATATATCTAGACTGGTTAAGACCTGATAACTCAATAGGTGAAAATCGGTACGGCGATTGAGTTCACTGTTATCACATGTATAATATATTAGAGTACCTGATATGCAGGTTAACTGCAACTCGCATTTTAGGAGTGATGTAGTCAATATGACTGGTAAGATTCTTACCATCACAAGGTAGTCCTTGACAAAAAAGAAGGCACATTTACAGTGAGTGACTTTTTTTGTAAATGACAAAGTTTTGAGCTCCTTCCAGCATGTCCATCTAGGATAGGATGACCGTAAGGGCTTTGCCCTCTATGTATGTATGTATTATTATTTTTTGTAGTGACAGTTCCAAATCCAAATATTTATTTTGTAGTTTCAAAAAGCAGCTTTACTCCCCCCTCCCCTTCCCCTTTTGTATCTCCTTCTTGTCATGGTCTCGAGCAGGTTAGATAAGAGACTTTGGCCAGAGTTAACATTTAGGTTCTTTATTGGTCAGTTTGGACATAATTAATTAACAGGAAATCCTATAAATGAGATTATAGGGAGAAGTAAAAATAGGAAAACCTATAAACGAAATAATAGATAATGGAAAGAAGGTGAACCTATAAACGAAATTATAGGCAAAGGTAGAAAGATAGAACCTATAAACAAAATTATAGGTAGAAGGTAAAATAATAGAAACAGAGGTTTATGCAATATGTCCCAGACATGATTATAAACAGGATATAATTAGTTAGTAGCAAACACCTATAGTTGAAAGTATAGGGTATATAGGAAAAACAAGTAAAAAAGAACAGAACAGTAAGGTTTCAGAATTATAGGTAAAATAGCAGTTTAGTGAATCAGCCCCCTGTTAGAAGGAGCGCTGATAAAACAGGTAAATAACACCTTGCAATATTAGTAGTGAAGTCCAGGTTGGTTTTATGCAGGATGGTATAGAGCAGGTTGGTTGTGTAGATCAGGAATGTATTTTTTTTTTTAATTCTTTATTTTTCTTATGCATTACAATACACAACAGAGTGGTCTGTAGCGCCACAACAGCGGTTACAGGCCTGTCAGCGGCATACATGGTCATGGCATAGATAAACTGCACATTTTATTATTTATATGTGAATATATCGCGCCAGGAACAAAGTTAAACTGAGAAACATGGTAAATGCTCGTTTATGTCACACTTCTATTTTGTTGGGTCACGAGTGGATCGACAGCTTAAAGGGACTCTATAGTCACCATATAAAAGCAAGAAAGACAGGTCCCCCAGCCTTCCTTCTTGCTTTTATATGTACTTTCATTTATTAAAAATAAATTTCGAGGTGTTTTTATATTAAAAACTTACCTCCGTTCCAGCGCCGAGCTCCCCGCTAGGCCGCGCCCCCTTTTTCGTCAAAATGACGAAATCGCGGGGCCCAATGGGACGGCTTCGCGCTGGACCAATCGCGTTCTTCATAGAGCGGCATTGAATGCCGCCCTATGAAGAACCTGAGCGCTTTACCGCACATGTGCGCGGAATGCGCGTTCGCGAGCTGAGCTGTCTGACTGACAGCTCAGCTCGCTTTCTAAAATTATCAATAAGGGGGGGGACCTACTGTCCCCCCCCCGGCCCCCACCCCTGTGCGGCGGGTGGGGGCCCTAAAATTATCAATAAGGGGGGGGACCTACTGTACCCCCCCCGGCCCCCACCCCTGTGCGGCGGGTGGGGGCCCTAAAATTATCAATGAGGGGGGTACCTACTGTCCCCCCCCGGCCCCCACCCCTGAGCGGCGGGTGGGGGCCCTACAATTATCAATAAGGGGGGGACCTACTGTCCCCCCCGGCCCCCACCCCTGGGCGGCGGGTGGGGGCCCTAAAATTATCAATGAGGGGGGGGACTTACTGCCCCCCCCCCGGCCCCCACCCCTGAGCGGCGGGTGGGGGCCCTAAAATGATCAATGAGGGGGGGACCTACTGTCCCCCCCCCGGCCCCCACCCCTGAGCGGCGGGTGGGGGCCCTACAATTATCAATAAGGGGGGGACCTACTGTCCCCCCCGGCCCCCACCCCTGTGCGGCGGGTGGGGGCCCTAAAATGATCAATGAGGGGGGGACCTACTGTCCCCCCCCCGGCCCCCACCCCTGAGCGGCGGGTGGGGGCCCTACAATTATCAATAAGGGGGGGACCTACTGTACCCCCCGGCCCCCACCCCTGTGCGGCGGGTGGGGGCCCTAAAATTATCAATGAGGGGGGGGGACTTACTGTCCCCCCCCCCGGCCCCCACCCCTGAGCGGCGGGTGGGGGCCCTAAAATTATCAATAAGGGGGGGGGGACCTACTGTCCCCCCCCCGGCCCCCACCCCTGAGCGGCGGGTGGGGGCCCTAAAATTATCAATAAGGGGGGGGGGACCTACTGTCCCCCCCCCCCGGCCCCCACCCCTGAGCGGCGGGTGGGGGCCCTAAAATTATCAATAAGGGGGGGGACCTATTGTCCCCCCCGGCCCCCACCCCTGAGCGGTGGGTGGGGGCCCTAAATACAAAGGGGGGGGGACCCTAGTTAACCCTCCCCCCCAAAAAAAAAATATCTCCCTACCTACCCCCCTCACCCTAAAAATAATGAGGGGGGACCATTAACTAAAAACCTGTAAAAAAAGAAAAAATGAGATAAAATCAACTTACCATTCGATGTTTTCTTTCTTCTAAAATCTTCTTTCTTCAGCCCCAAAAAAGGCCAAATAAAAATCCATAATAACCGACGCAATTAAAAAAAAAAAAAAAAAAAAACGAGCGCAAAAAAAAATAATCCATCTTCACCCATGGAGGGCTCCGCGCAGACTGAGCTCCGCAGGGCGGGGGAAGGCTTATAAAGCCTTGCCCCGCCCTGCAATTATGCTAAGAACACTCTGATTGGTGGGTTTAAGCCAATCAGAGTGCTCTTTGTCATTTTACAAGCGTGGGAAAGTTCTTTGGAATTTTCCCACGCTTGTAAAATGACACAGAGCACTGTGATTGGATGGATTTAAAGCCATCCAATCACAGTGCTCTGTGTCATTTTACAAGCGTGGGAAAGTTCTTTGGAATTTTCCCACGCTTGTAAAATGACACAGAGCACTGTGATTGGATGGATTTCAAGCCATCCAATCACAGTGCTCTGTGTCATTTTACAAGCGTGGGAAAGTTCTTTGGAATTTTCCCACGCTTGTAAAATGACACAGAGCACTGTGATTGGATGGATTTCAAGCCATCCAATCACAGTGCTCTTTGTCATTTTACAAGCGTGGGAAAGTTCTTTGGAATTTTCCCACGCTTGTAAAATGACACAGAGCACTGTGATTGGATGGCTTGAAATCCATCCAATCACAGTGCTCTGTGTCATTTTACAAGCGTGGGAAAATTCCAAAGAACTTTCCCACGCTTGTAAAATGACAAAGAGCACTGTGATTGGATGGATTTCAAGCCATCCAATCACAGTGCTCTTTGTCATTTTACAAGCGTGGGAAAGTTCTTTGGAATTTTCCCACGCTTGTAAAATGACAAAGAGCACTCTGATTGGCTTAAACCCACCAATCAGAGTGTTCTTAGCCTAATTGCAGGGCGGGGCAAGGCTTTATAAGCCTTCCCCCGCCCTGCGGAGCTCAGTCTGCGCGGAGCCCTCCATGGGTGAAGATGGATTATTTTTTTTGCGCTCGGGGTTTTTTTTTTTTTTTTTTTATTCCGTCGGTTATTATGGATTTTTATTTGGCCTTTTTTGGGGCTGAAGAAAGAAGATTTTAGAAGAAAGAAAACATTGAATGGTAAGTTGTTTTTATCTTATTTTTTTTTTCTTTACAGGTTTTTAGTTAAAGGGTCCCCCCTCATTATTTTTAGGGTGAGGGGGGTAGGTAGGGAGATAAGTTTTTTTTTGGGGAGGGGGGGTGGGGGGGAGAGGGTTAACTAGGGTCCCCACCCCCTTTGTATTTAGGGCCCCCACTCACCGCTCAGGGGTGGGGGCCGGGGGGGGGACAATAGGTCCCCCCCTATTGATAATTTTAGGGCCCCCACCCACCGCTCAGGGGTGGGGGCCGGGGGGGGGGCAGTAGGTCCCCCCCCCTTATTGTGAATTTTAGGGCCCCCACCCGCCGAACAGGGGTGGGGGCCGGGGGGGGGGACAGTAGGTCCCCTCCCTATTGTGAATTTTAGGGCCCCCACCCGCCGCACAGGGGTGGGGGCCGGGGGGGGACAGTAGGTCCCCTCCCTATTGTGAATTTTAGGGCCCCCACCCGCCGCACAGGGGTGGGGGCCGGGGGGGGGCAGTATGTCCTCCCCTTATTTTTTATTTTAAGGCCCCCACCCACCGCACAGGGGTGGGGGCCGGGGGGGGACAATGGGTCCCCCCTTATTGATTATTTTAGGGCCCCCACCCGCCGCACAGGGGTGGGGGCCGGGGGGGCAGTATGTGCCCCCCTTATTTTTAGGGCCCCCACCCACCGCTCAGGGGTGGGGGCCGGGGGGGGCGGAGGAGAGTAGGTCCCCCCCCCCCCCCCCCTTCAACCACTATTGTGGCCGGACAGCATCCCTGTGGGTTCGGGCTTCAGCTGTCAGCTGAAGCCACGCCCACAGCAGTGCTGACAGGCTGTCAGCACACAAAGCGCGTTCACAGTGCTTTGTGTGCTGATAGCCCGTCTGATGCATTCACCCAGAATGCATCGGACGAGAGGCCTTTTTAGGGCCTCTGAACTCGGAAGTCCCTCTGGTGGCCGTCTGATTGACTGCAACAAGAGGTGTTCCAAGCTTCTAATGTAAACACTGCATTTTCTCAGAAAATACAGTGCTTACAAGAAAAAGGCTCCGGGTAGCTGTAGCACTCACCTAAACAACCTCATTAAGCTGAAGTTGTTCAGGTGACTATAGTGTCCCTTTAAATTATGAAATCTAAGATATTGGCGCCTCGTTCAAAAATAAGTAAGCACAGGTAAACAATGCCTGAATAGTTCAGACGTATCTATAGGGCATCTTAGCTTGATTTCACACATTCTGCTGAGTTATCATGCGTGACATTTGTATGTTGCGAAGCTGGCTAAATTAGCTATATCAGTGCATTCTTACTCCTGTCTTATGGTAGTGCCCTTTGTTGTGTAATCTTTTGCTGGGTATTATAATAAATAGCGGAGAGACTCAAGTTTGGGGCTACGCGTCAGGGTTATGTATTCCGCTCTAGGGGGTAGTCTTCCTACCAGTAGGCGATGTTAGGTGTTGTCATGGTGCAGACTAAATTAACAGCGTGCTGCACATCCTGTGTCTTTGATTATAGGAATAGTTGCGTGCGACTAATAGTTGCGTGCAACTAGTTATATTTAAGTCGTGTCATTTTTAGCTGCTGGTTTACGTAGGTGTGTTGGTGTGTCATTTCGCTATTCCCTCTTATGTCACCCCGTGGGTCCTCTTGACCGACGGGGGGGGGGTCTGAGTGTTGCCTAACGTGGTATCAGAGAATAATAGGAGCGGAGAGGAGGCCGCGTGTGCGGTCGCCCTGGCAAAATAATACGTGTTTCAATTGCTCATTAGAGATAATAAAAAAAACAATAATATAAATGAGGCTGAGAAAGGGTTAAGTAAGTGGTAAGTCAAAATGGTGAGTAAAAATGCCAAATAGGTATGGCCAAACGGTACATTGTTGACATTGTGCATTGTCCCAGTAGTGTCGGGGAAACAGTTCGTGGGTCATTCTGGGTCTCTAGGTGCTGGCTCCTTAAGAAGGCTCCTGCCTCGGTCGTCACGGCACAAAAATTTTTGCCCGTTCAGGGTCCCAGCTGTGTGGAAGCCTCGTGGTTGTTAGGGATGCCCTGCGGTGCATAGAATCCTGTGGTAGGCCCAAAGCCTGAAGTAAGTCCCGTGCCCCTTGGAGGTCGTGGACCACATGTTTATCTTCGCCCTTCTGGATTAGGAGGGAGCGGTCGGGGCGCCACCTGTATGGTATGTCCCTTTGTCTGAGTATCGTGGTGAAGGGTTTTAACGACCCCCTCCAGGCCAACGTGCCTCCTGTGAGTTCCGCAAAGAAAGACAGGGCATGGCCTTCAAACGTGAGTTGTGCCCGGTTTTTGGTCGCTGCTTGGGTTGCGGCCCTGTCCTTTCTGTGTTGAAAACTAATTATCAGGTCTCGAGTGGCCGTCGCTGGGGCTCTGGCCGGTTTCGGGATCCTGAATGTGCCGTCGAGTTGGATGGCTTTGGCTGCTTTCGGTGAGAGTAGTTCAGCCAGTAGCCTGCGTGTGTAGTGCGGTATCTCCTCGGCAGGTATGTCATCGGGCAGTCCCCTTACTTTTATGTTAGCTGCTCGGCGTTCGTCCTCTACAGCGGCGAACCGCCGTTCAAATTCTGCATTTTGTTTTTGTAGGTGCGTAATCTCCTTCTGCATGGAGGTGATACTCGTGCTGTGAGCTGCTGAGGAGACTTCCATGGCTCCCAGCCTCGAGTTTATGCCTTGCAGCTCCACCCGGAGGGTGGCTATGTCCCCTTGTAGCGTGGACTGTAGGTTAGCATGCAGAGACTTTAATACCGAGGTTGTGATCGGCGCCCTGTCTGGGCTGTGGGGTTTGGTAGTAGCAGCCGGTGGTTTCGGCATAACGAGCTCGTCCTCCTCCAGGGAGATTTCATCGGAGAAGTCAGAGTATGTGTCGGCTAGGGCGGCCATCTTGGGCCCTGGTGCTCCGTGCGCTTGCCTCCACATTGCCCCGATATCGTGGTTATGTCCTTGCTGATCCGGCTTCGGCTTTTTAGATTTCCGACCCATGTCTGGTCTGCCACCTCTTGCCGTTTTTTGTGCCGTTTTTAAAGGGTTTTGCTGGTCTGATGTTACTAAAACTGTAAGAATTTCTCCGGAGCTTTGGCGCCATGCGACCTCTCCGCTTCGCAGCTAGGCTCCGCCCCCTGATCAGGAATGTATAATGCAGGTTAGTAGCGTAGTTCAGGTTGGAATGGAGCAGGTTGGTAATAAAGCTGGATTTGTATTGAGTATTTTAGGTTGGAATAAAGTAGGCTGGTAACAAAAGGATGATAACCTAGATCAGGTTGGTTTTCAATAAGAAGGTAGGAAAGAAGGTAAATCTATAGGTATAATTACAGGAGCCAGGAACAAAAGTCTTTCTGGTTGACCATCAACTTCATTGTAAAGGCCCTGTATTGAGCAGGGTGTAGGGTTTGTAATTAGTCCAGACAGGTGAGGATGATGAAGGTAAGTTCAGTTCTAGTGGTTAGGGAGGCCACTAGTGGTGGGGAACTAGAACTTGTTATTAAAGAAACAGAAATAAAAGAAACATAATCCTTGGTTGTCAGGATAGGATCCTGACACCTCCCTCCCTATTGATACTTTAAAACAATAAAAAAATTTACATCGAAAAAAGCAGCTTTAAATAAAGCGTTTTGCATAAGGGACTTGATTGCAAGCATATCCTGCATGTGAACGATGTGGCTACGTAGAAAAGGGAGTAGATTGGTTAGGGTATGTCACCACAGTTTGCTATACAAATATTTTTGATAAGTATTGTGACAGCTAAAGTTTCAAGATAGGCAAAGGTGATATGGAGGGGAGGAAAGATGTAGAGATGGGTTAAAGGAGAAATGTTTATCATAAATAGAATTGGAACAAAATTAGAGAATATGGGGGGCGGGGCCTGACTACTGAACGGAGCGGTCGCAGGTTGCAGAGGCTCCCGAGCAAAAGCGACAATACTGACCATATTAGCCTGAACCAAGACAGATTGGAGGTCCCTGGGGGCCACATACCGCCGGGGAAGCCCGAGATGAACCCGCAGACACCAAACATGACGGGGTCCCGAATCGTGCGATCCGCTCTCCCGCCGCCACGACCCTGTGTGGACTCTACACGGAACCCCTGTCCCCCCCCCAATGGACCGGCGGGGGTTATCCCGGTCCGCTTAAGCATGACCTGTGGACTATCGGAGGCTGAAGGCAGAATGCATGAGGGCAACACGGGGCCTAGCAACATGGCGCCTGCAGACCACGCTGCTGAGCCTGACCACACCCAGCCCCTACACGAGCGCTTAGACCTTCTGTTCCGTAGCTTCTGGGCACGACTGGAGCAGAGACAAGCCCAACATCATATTACTAATTACAAGGTGATGGAACCGGAGGAGAGCATGTGGCAAGAAAGGCAGATCCCGGGCAAGGCAGCCCCACACCAGCGGGCTGAGCGCCCTTCCAGGCAAGGGGTCAACAGGAGACTACCTCCAAGACACAAGCCACCTCGTAGGAGGGTTACCCGCCACCGGCGGCGGAAGACCACCAGGACCCTTCGCTGCGCCCAGAATGGGAGAGACCCGGCCCCGAGTAGGACCCGAGTCTGTGGCCACAGGGTGTCGACCCTGCACGAGACCTGGAGCTGGGGAGCAACCCTCCGCCGCACGCAATCCTCCCCCACACCACAACACCTACAACCGCTGCTCCAGGAGATGCCCAGTGACGGGGCTACTGCAGCTGAACCCCGGGACATTCCAGCACTGGGTATCGGATGAAGCACTCAACGCCGAGACCGGCGGCAGACATGCCCTGCGAACGAACCGCGAGCACGTTCCTGCTGAAGAGCGGTGAAGTATACGCCTGGGGGGCCATACACTTTGCCGATACCCTCACCTCTCCACTCCCCTGGCATTATCTATGACCCACACCCTGTGGGAGTTGGGTCCAACGTTAAAATGGGTGATCTAGTGACTTTCTGGACAATCTTTAGCGCATACCTGTACTGATAGTATTCTTTCAGCGGACTGCCGTTAAAATACAGCCCCTATTGAGGGAAGGTTCATATAGTGTTTAGCTAGCCGACTCACGAGACTGTATACATGTATAGCCTAATATGTCCACCACTACTGTTAACATACTGGCACTTCATAGCTTGCTCAATACATGCCACGCCAAGTTTCACTACATACTACTCGGCTGAGTACTGTAAGCGTTTGCCGTAACATCTACTTCCTTACTAACATAAATCATTCCACTGCTGCGAGATAAGCTTGTCTATTGTAACACACCAAGCCCCTTCCTCAAACACAGATAACTTAACTCACAATTTGCATATACCCTCTCTGGTAGAGCTTTGCTATGCCTTGTCCTGTTTAACACGTCTGCCTTTCATTAAATGCTGATATTAATAGAAATACACTTGATTGGCACCAGGAGGCACTAAACTGTATCTTGTAAAATGCACCACCCTATCAGTCACACATTAAGCACCATTGAAATTTTTAGATCGTTGGGCCCAGGCAGACCAGCAAGGTAACCTAACTTGCATGCCAGGCAACCAGCACCAGCACTAGGCCTCGTGCCGATAGGTTTTGTATGTAGCTTTAACAGATCAACCCTAGCTCAGGTCATTCAGCCTGTACGTTCCTGTATAAATGTTCATGTTGATAAGGTCACACCTGTCTTATAGCATCTACTGTTAACCTGTTTAAATTGTGATCCCGTTTACCGACTCATAAAAACATAAAAAATGAGGCAATACTACTCTGGAAATGTAATGCACACTGTTTTTGCCGTACTAATCCACTATGATGACTACCCATGCATTTCCCCCTTTTCTCTATTCTGTACCCCCCACAAGTGCCTCAATAAAAGAAAGATTTACAAAAAAAAAAAAAATTGAGAATATCGGCACAAATGTGGAATAAAAGCAGAGTGGGGAGAAACCGGACAAAGTGACCAAGATCACCCCATAAATAAGAAGTAATTGAGATTAGAGTACGAAGGTATCCAGAAGGAAAGTAGGAATTTTGGGATGGAACACCTATGTACTCTATAACTTGCAAGGTTTGTGCCCTAAAATCTTAAGCAAAGGAAATGTCTCCATTCAACCAAAGATCCCAAACTTTATGGAAGGACTTTGGGGTGTCGTGTAACTGTGTGAGTTTATCCATTTCTATTGTACCTCACTATTGTAGCATAATGCCCTATTGGCAAAGATATATCAACGATATATTAATTCATGGTGAACATAACACACACATTTAGCACAAATTAATATATATTTTTATTGATTTTCAGTTGATTTATTTTAAGGGCACCTATATATTTTATTTATTGTATTCCATAGTGTTGAGGCAGTTTTTTTTTTTTTTTAAAGGTGCTGCTACATATTAATATCTTTGTATGTGGTATAGCGCCATTTAGTTTTAGTATTCTAAGACCTAAAATACGCACAGAATTGACATTAGGCAGTCTGAGCAGTCATAGTTTCATGCTGGGTCATGAAGTGGTCATGGTGGTTGGAGTAACCCTTAAACTTGCATTCCTCCCTTTGCTGTTATGTGACTTATTCTATGGCATCTACTGGAGGAATCCCAGGAACAAAGTGTTTACCTGCATGCTTAGTTACTTCCAGTATAGATTATTTTTTTTTTTGTAATTTCCATAGTACAAGTCAAAATTGCAGTCTGTATGCTTTATTTAATAAATATCCTTCATGTGGATGTTTCTCTCATCTAGCTACATGTCTTGTCCAATTGCAAACGAGTAAAATTGAAAACTACAACTGTTTTCTGTCAAAGTTATCATCTGATATGGAAGGAAGTTCATTTAACCCTCCTGGAATTTATGGGAAAAATGTACTTTTGTAAAATGAATGTTATATATATATATATATATAGGCTCCCAAAGCACTGAAGGAAAGGAGGAAGGGAGATCCAAACAAAAACGTGACCTTAAACATGTATAGTAATGAAAGCATTTTTGTATGTTGTGGGAAGAAAAAAAACAAACCTACACATTAACATTACATTTCTTACCTGTTTTTTGTAAGGAAGAGGGCTGCAGAAATCGATTTGCTTATTTCTTTTCTTTTTTTTCTTTTTTATTTGTGCTCTTAAATGTGAAGTATTTACTTGGATAACTAAGTGTGTTTTAACTACTATCTAGAAAATTATTATTTTAATACAACATTGTTTGTTATGTAACATACATTGCAGGATTGTGTGCAGGTTACCATGCAAAAAGTCTCCATGTTTCTTTTACAGGATGTATAGAGACAACTATACCAATCAATAGCAGAAACTGTACCAAGGTCTTACAAGATTGTCTGTACCTATGTGACCACCACAAGTTTATTCTACAAACTGAAGAGAGATATAAAAATGAGTTAAAGAAATTGCTTTACAGCAGCCGGACTTCAGTGTTTTACAACAGTAATAAAAAACATACATTTTCCTAGGTTTACTTATTATGACTATATATATATCTCATTGGAAAATAGCTTTAACTTAAGGACACAGTAAATGATACTATAGGATACTAGTTTATGTGCAGGGGTTTTCCCCCATCATCTCAGTTTAGCAGCATTATTTATCAACAAGTGACTAGCTGAACTGAATACATATATACGTGACTGGAAAATATTTTCTAAATTTTGGTGTAGTTTGATATTCACTTTGAATTCCCAACAATTCAGACTTTGCCGAAAAGCAAACTTGACGCTAAAAATACTCCACTTATTTGGGGAGTTTCCAAATCGGATATTATTGCTAAAATTAACAATTTGTTTTCTCTTAACAAGACACTAGAGTCACAAGAACCACTACAGCTTATTGTAGTGGTTCTGGTGTCCATAGCCTGTCCCTGAAGGCTGAGCACCTCAAACGCTGTATTTTCATTGATGTCTTGTAACAACTCTAGGTGCAGCCATGGAGAAGGAGCCGGAAACAGCGAGACTGGCGTGGCATGTGAAAAAAGGTGAGTTAAAAACACATTATCTCATCCAATCTAATGGAAGGCAGGAACCAAAATACTTTTGATACTCAATTTTATATGAATGGAAAGTATCATTCCCGTAGTTAGCACTCACCCCAAAACATTTGCAAGTATGTAATGGAAACAAGTATGCATTCTGCCTAAAACTTTTTTTCCCACCAAGTCAAAGAGAAAGTAGCAAGTATATTATTGATCTTCTAAGCACAATCTTGCATTTTTTTCCTTTTATAGCTTTCTTGTTTTAAGAAATGTTTTCTAGATTCTCCTGTGCTATTAAAATCCAATGTTTTTTTATACTCAAATGACCCTACAGAGCAATAGTTTACCTGTATAGCCAGCAATCTTGTAACATATGAACGCTTAGATGAGGTGGAGAGGTTTGTTTGACAATTAGCTATGACTGCAGGAAATCCACACATCTGTAATGAGGTCAAGACCTTTCTGCAGTGTCACTGGTTATCACTGAAAATGAAAACACATTTGAGCTTCTGTACAGTTTCACATCTCTTCATCTCTTCTATTCCACTGTCTAGGAACACAACTTTGCATATTTATATCACCTATGATCCAGTCTCTAAACTAACTGGCTTTTAAATATTTTACAGCAATGTTGACTCCACATAAAAAAGGGGGGAAGAGCTACCAGTTGTTTCTTCTGGATAAACAAATTACTAATCGTGAGTACAGAATCACTATGCTTAAGTTCTACTAAAATCCTTTTAATAAAGATCTGTGTGTCTGGCCATCTCAGTGTAGTGGCAGATATGACCCATTTGTTAGTTGTAAGCCTCAACAGAAAAGCAAATATGTTAGCGGATGAACAGAAGTTCACCTGCTTAGCAATAACACCTCCTCTCTGCACATGAGGTATGTATCTGAAGTGGGCCCTTAGTAACACTGTCTTAATAAGAGTCCCATCTCAGTGTAGAGGATATGCAGTGGATTTTTGAGGACACTTGTTAAGTTATATTAACCCTTAATTGTAAAGTTGAAAAAGTATCCTAAAACTCCAATTTGCATAATAAAGTTATATAAATGCGAACTTACACGGTCTCCCATGCTTTGAGAAAATGGTTTGGAAATTCTCTAGTTAATATGTAACCAGCCATGGGGATGATTTAAAAAAATAATAATAATAAATTAAATAAAGGCTTAATTTCCAAGTCTGTAGATCCCATCTCATGTTGAAGGGATTTGGTTTCAAAGAGGTCTGCTTTTTTAAAAGGTTGGCCTTGTTCACTTGTAGGGTGAGCAATCTAGCAAATTATATCTATATCTGGATTTTTTGCAAAAATCTTCCCTTTCCCCCAAAAAACAAAACATGAATATCAATTGAAACTCTGCTTATGCTTCATGTTTGTCATTACAAATAAATGCATGATAGTTTGGTATTCTTGGTAATTATTTGTAACTGAAAGGAGAAAAAAACTTAACCATTTCAGCTGATAAAGTTAAGTGATACAAATATTGTACATGCTTTACAGGTAGCTTATTAACCCCTATTAAGAAAGCAAAGCATTTAACACATGGAACTGAAACTCCACATAACCAGAATGAGAAGTCAGGCTGTTTTCCAAAAAGTAAGTGCTTTTGAAAATATAGGTATAATTCAGAGTGAGTATTTAAATGTCTGGACATTACACCATTGAAGAAAAAAACACCTTTAAATCACCTAGAACTTGTGATGCTTCATTTTTATTTTAAATGTACCTTAAATATAGCAATAGACATCACAATCCAGTTCACTGCACACATTTACTTTTGTTTTTCGTCATGCACTTGGATGAATAAGGATGGTCCTTATTTTAACTTTTTATTTCAATGGCAGAAAATGGCGGAGCTAAAACAGTGATTGGCAGAGAGCCAAGATGGAGGAGATGAGTTCCAGGATATAAGTAAACACATTTCTACATTTACCCCTACATTTAATTTTATCTTCAGATATAAGTAAATATAATAATAATTATCCTGGGATGCAATAGTTTCCCTTTAATTGTATTAATTAAAACAGGATATTTAGTACCTCGATCTTTTTGCTGAATAATTGTTTCGAAGATGTTTGATTTTAATGTATGGATTTTATCTTTGCAAATCCCACTTAACATACTCAATTTTCTTGTCCTCCTAAACCTTTCAGAACCTGATCAGCTGGTTCTCATGTAAAGGAATACATTCATGCGGCAGAATAGTCACAAAGATGCTGCAGAACCAATAATTTTATATGTTTACTCCCACTGACACTTGTTATCACAAGCTGTAATTTTTTTTTTCCATATAGATTTAGTAGCTTGTAAACTAAGCCGTTGAATTATTGACAATTAACATAATTTATCACTGTTTAGTGAATCCGCACTCATTGATACAAACATTTGGTAACCACAGTCCAGTAGGTCTGACTTAATCAGGATACTGAGCTATAAAATGTGGGATTTGGATAGTGGCCATTCCTCTTGGGAGAAAAAAAGTAACACAATATATATATAAACTTGTATGATCTGTCTGTCATGGACATCTACATTACTAATGGAGAAGTTTCTCCCACATGTACTAAAGTGTTGAATACTTGTTCTCATGAAATCATTTGAACTCAACATTTCCTTCCCAAACCACCATATTTCTTGCAAGATGGCAGCAGAATTCCTAACTCCACAAGTTCCTCCATCATTTTACAGGGTCTGATGCATTTCACCATGCCTTTTTACTCATTAGGTGATGAGAACACAATGCCATTGAAATTTTCTTATGCGAGGATCTCATGTGATATACATACAGCTGCTTCAGTAGCACATCATGAGACTGCAACCCCCATAAACAAGCAGGTAGATACATTGCTTACAAACAAGCAGATGTTCTAGATTACACCTGTTTTTTTCAAGCTTTTTTTCTTCTGTTTTATTTATTTATTTATTTATTTTAGCGCAATCTTATAATTTAGTGAATTTAATTTGCAATTCAAATAATTTGCGGGTAACTTCAGAGGTGTATTCTGGTTTTGTGTTGCCCTAGGCATGAGTAAACTTGGGCACTCCTAATCTAAATTTTACCCCTCTCCTTCCTGTTTAAGACCCACCGCTTCCTCTTAGAACTCTCTTCGAACCTCATCCTTTTAAGCACACACACTCACTGACCCACTCACTGACAGAACATGCCCTTACTGATACACTGCCTGACACACACAGTCATTGGCTCACACACTGTTTAACCAGACACACAATTTCACTGACTGACACACCCACTCACTGACCAAAGCACACTCTTAGATGCATATATACTCAATGACAGACACCATCACTGATTTGACACACTCTGAAAGACACACATACAGTGACAGACAGTAGACTTCACTGACGGACACATTCTCTCTGATTTGACAATCACTAACAGACATAAAAAAACACACATTATCTCTGACAGGCATACACGCTCACAAAAACACTGACGCACACAATTGCTGACCTATACAAATTCACTGACAGACACACACACACAGACTCACAGACACGCACATATTCACTGAGACACAAACACACTCACAAATTCTTCTTCTTTTTTTATTTATGTCTACCCAGCCTCCCTTTCTTTATCCCTGGGGTCGAGTGTGGCTGCTTTGACTGCCGGGCGGCAGTTGGGTGTGTGTGCTAAGAGTTGGCAAAGAAGCTGTAATCTTCTTGCTGTGATCCCTCGCATTCTATTTTGTGATGCCGTGGCCTGAGTGATGTCGTGTTTCAGCTCCCAGCATCACAGCAGGACACGTGAGGGTGTAGAGCAAGAAGATTACAGCTCCCTTGCCGCCACCACTGTGTACCCACCCACCACTATTTTGACATTATATTTGCAATTCACTGGTCTACTTCTGTCTAGTGAATAACCCAGTGTACATTGATGGGAATGTACTAGGGAATTGTATGTCTTAGGTCCCCATTTTATGCAATAGTTATTATAAAAATGTCTTCTAATATTATTTTATTGGGTAAAAACATTATAGGGAACCGTAACCACACAGGAATTTCTTAAAAGCAGAAATGGTTTATTTTCTGACTTTTCACTTCATAAAAAACAACTTATAGGTTGTTAGGGTTACTAACAGAAAAAGCATATATTTTGGTGTATAAATGTACAGTAATTCTCTTGGGTATAGCCTAAGAATGGATTTAGAACATGGATTTGAAGGGCTAAGCAGCGTGATAGATATTCAACTGCTTTTTTTTTTTTTTTCATTTTTTTTTTTTTTTTATTTGGGGTACTTTGCATTACTGAGCACAGATATATTGCATATAACAATAGGCTATGTAGCAGAAACCATTAAAAATTAACATTTTCTAAACATTAGCTGAGTATATTTGCCTCTGCATTCCCTGAAATAGTTGGAAGCTTTGTTAATGGAAATCAATTTTAAGCAAGTGCAGAAGTTCGCAGTTTGGATCATGGATCACCACATTACAGCTCTAGCAGCAATACAAATAATTTAACGGTTTGTGTTTATAGTGCCAAGACTTGTGCTGCTTAAAATAAATTTCCCTTGGCTGTAATATTACCGGTATTAATGGAAAAGTTTCTTCAATAATAAAATCAGATGCGGACCAGGGCTACACCGAAATATAATCTTCACAAACAGCAGGGGAAAAAAAAGCCAAACATCAGTTATTTATATAAGATCAAAAACTTCTTCAGCACTACATACATTTAGGGTTATTTACTAAACTGAGAATTGCTGGGATTTCAAGGGGAATTTAAAGTGAATTTAACATTTAAGGCCAGAAATAACTGAAGTTGAAGCTTGAATGATTTGGAGAATGTTTCCACTTCATTTACTTTAACCTTAAATAACAAATTTGCTTTGAATTAACTTCGAATTCCCAACAATTCTCTCTTTAGTAAATAATGCTGATTGTATGCAAGGTATGAAAAAACTACACAAATAAACAACTTTAGGGTGCTTAATCGATCACAAACAATATGTTGGGGTTTTTAGAGGACTTCTCAGTGATTTTATATTTGAAAGGTGTAATATATAAGCTCCCTGTCAGCAAGGCATATGTGGGATGCAAGGGAGAATAACAAGGCAGATTTGGGCCCCAGAGAAGGAACAGTGGACAAGGAGTAGTGCAGAGAATGAGCAATTCAAAGTGATTGGAGGAGGAATCCAAAAGCTCTGGTATCCTAAAACAAAAGTTTTACACTGAGAGAATAATTCCTAGGTGAACACCAAAAATGAAGATTGGAATTCTTGTATTGTGGGGACATAATGTGAAAAATGGTAGTGCTGGTAATTAGTATTTCAATACAGGAGTCACAAGATGATGGAAGGGAAGGCTGAGATAAAAGGTAGGGGTGGTCTCCTAAAATTAATGGAGTGGGTGTTCATTGGGAGAGATTATTAAGATGGAGTCACTATGTCCTAAAATGAAATATACCAGGATAAATTCAAAGAATGAGAAAAGGTGTTATGAGGGAACGGAAAAGCGGGGGCTTTGGTGGTCAAAGCCCTAAATGTAGGGCTCGTTAGCCCCGGGATTTAGTGGGTTCTATTGTTTTAATTTTACATTTCTATGAAAACAGATCAGTAGTATAGAGCTCTGCCAGACTTCTCAGGAATAGCGAGTGGTGCCTCATTGGTAACTATCAGCAAGGAGTTCACTGCATTGCCTGCTGAAAATGTGATGCTTGTATTTACAACCTTGAATATTTATCCACTCTTTATTTTATGTTCATTATAACAATATCTGTAAACTTCCTGCAAAGATTTGTTGATGTGTTTGATTAGGAATACTGAGAATTGGCTTGGTGTTTTAATCACAGCAACAAGAATGCTTTAAAAAAAGAAAAAAACAAGAAAAGAGCACGAGAAGATCTCGAAAAGATTTTACCCTGAGAGAAATCGGTTATCTAATGGAGGGAGTGCAGAAGCTTGGTCATCATTGGAATTCTATTTTGTGGTCTTATCCATTTCAGGAAGGCAGAAAAAATGTTGATTTGGCCAAAAAGTACAGAAGGTTACAGCTGCTGTGCTAACATTGGATTGATTCAGTGTGACAACATAAATAAATATAAATGCAGTATCCTTGGCTTGTTGAATTATGTGAATACATTGGTTGCAGTTTTTTGTTTTTTAATCCATTTTCTTTAAACAAGACAAATCACTTTTATATTTTAGTTAGCGTGAAATAACTTGGTGCAACAAAGGTCTTCTGTAACATAATTCATTGATGACTAGGTTTTGGAATATATTGTGGATTTTGGTTCCAATTTCTTGGTAACATGCGGACTAGCCACCACAAATGCTGAATTGTAAAAGGTTAGCCATTGCCCAGGCACTGTTGATGCTGGGACGGGATTTTAATGGTGGTCACCTCTATGTCTTACAACTTAAAAAAACAAACAAAGGTGTAGGGCACAAAGTAACATTTATTTTAAAAAAAACTACAAGCTGTTACCCCAGATTTCTCTCTAATTGGCCCTTTTTGCGTAATACACCTGTAAAGGGCATCATTTGAAGAACATTTTACCCATTGCTTTCCTTCTAAAATATTATCATATTACTGTAAGGTTTATCAGAAGGAGCCCAAAAATGCAGCCATTAGCTGGAGTAAAACACTAAAAGCAGGGAGGCGGGGCTTGCAGCGGAGCAGAGCGGTCGCACTCACTGAGAGCTCCCCGACACGAACCGCAAACAAACCGTTTAACAAGGCGATTCTCGACGTCCACCCGGGCTCAAACCCCCACTCCCGACCCGGGATCAGCCATTGGACGCAAACATAAAAAAACCCGAGCGGATAAAGACCCGACTACCCATGATATCGGTGAACTTTTCCGGCGCTCGCACAAGTCCGCATGGGACAAGATGGCGGCGGGAGAGGATGGATACTCACTCTCATCCGATGACTTCTCCATAGACCCCAGAGAAGGTATGGCACAAGCTCCTCCACCTAACTCCAAGCCCTCACATACCCCTGCAGAGGACCCTGTCACGGCCACAATACTTAAGAGCATGCTGGCAGAGCTCAGAACCAACCTAGCAGCAGACATGGCCGGTATAAAAGAGGCAATGGAGGGGGTCACGACTAGGGTCCTGAAGCTTGAGGCCTCAACCACCTCCCAAGAAGCTAGGATAGCGTCCCTGGAACAAGCACTAAATGAAGTGCAATCACAACACAGCATTTCAAACAACAGGATAAACACCCTTGAGGACCAAAGAAGGCGCTATAATCTCAAGATCCGAGGCATCCCGGACTCAATAGGCCAGACGGACGTGCCGCACTTCGTCAGGCGCCTGCTGGCCGATTTACTGCCACCCAAACAGGCAAAGGCAGTGCGACTAGACGGTTTGTTCAGACTGCCGAAGCCCGCAACGGCGCCAGCCACGGCACACACCGACCTAATTATCCGTTTTCAAAACCTGCAGGACAGAGCCCAGCTGCTGGCGGCCGCAAGGGGGAAAACCCCTCTGACATTTGAGGGAGCCACGCTGTCCCTCTTTCAGGACCTAACTAAAAGCACCATAGGGTGGCGTAAGTCCATGCAGCCACTCTTACAACACCTCAGGAGCAAGAACATACAGTATAAATGGGGGACGCCGAACATGGTCACCTTCACCCATCTGGATACCACGTATCGAGCTCGGAGCTACCCTGAACTGGACTCTCAACTGCGCACAGCAGGCCTACTGTCACCTCCACGCGACGAAAACTCGGACCTTGCCCGACTGGATCTAGCCACTGTGACAGACTTTGTCCCAAGAGCACCCACCCGACCGCCGCACAAGTGAAAGATACCCTGAGGGACACTGTAACAATCCCCCAAGATATGGCCTCCTGCCCAAGATGAACCCGCTCTACTTCATTGAGAACTTACACATGGGCACCACCCAAGTTCCTCCTCCCTAAAGAAATATTTTGTTAAACAGAGTTGACTTTTTCTAGCACACCAATTGCCCATATAGGTTTCCCCGATGCAGGTTTTCCGCATAGACAGCGACACTCGCACCCTACCCCAGGGGCACACACTCACAACCAGGCTCACAAATAACCACATCTGCATTTCACTTACCTCCATACACAAACATGGAAGACACGGCTCAAGCATATCCATGGCGACAGGTCAATGTCTACTCCTAAAAGTTGAAGCTTGATGCATTACAGGTGTCTTTTAAAGTTCCTCATACTCTAGTTTGTGTTTAGCATGACATGCAACCACTCACTCATGGCTTGGGCAGCCAAATAGAGGTATCTAACCACATTATTAGACAGCCTAACAAGAGCCTACTGTAATCAAGAAAGTACATATCTACTGCCTCTTCATGCACTAATGCTGTCGTTAAATGTATAACATAGACAGGTAGTACTTACCAGATTTAAGCCCGTTAGTGATGCACACTGTCACACTAAAGGTACTCATTGTTGGTTAATTTTTGAATGCCACTTCAGGTACCGACCGGAGGAAATCTACCTCGATTGCATGGCTTAAAGTACAATCCAAGTTATTAAGCTTAATAATCTTACATGTCTTTTCTCTAGGATGAACTCTCTCACTCTGACGGAATAACTGTTTAGATAAGCTTGGAAATTATGTTAGCACTCAGTAACTAAACTACAGCAACAGTTATAATTAACCTGCCATACTATGTGAAGTTTAATCGACTATTACTCTTTTACCACAAAAATTGTGCAGAATATTCCACATGCCAACCAAATGTTAAATGTCTGTTTACATGCTTGTCCTAGCCGTTGGGGCTTGATGAGCCCACATGTTATATTTTCATGCACGCTAAAAATAAAGAATTTAAAAAAAAAAAAAAACACTAAAAGCAAAGTACAGATAGGGAGTAAGCAGAGATGTAGTCAGGTTAGCCAAATGGTCAGATCGGGCAGCACAGTTCCATAAATGGTAAAACAGGCCGAGGGTCAAAGACCAGAAACACAACAATGCAGGTTAGGGGTACATCAGTGAACACCACTAGGATCCCAGTACCACTGACGGAAGAGGGCTATGAGACAGGCTGTTATATAGGGGAGAATATGCACCTCCCCCACATCATCACTGGGTTCCTGACACACCTCCTTTTTAGTACTGCCCCTTTAAGAGAGCCCCATCCTGGCACTTGCGCCTAGTGAGGCTGGGTTTTGCTGTGGCTCTTCCCATCCACCATGCCATGTTACAAACCATGCCTGTAGGGGCATGCTGTCAACCCCTGACGCATTTCAGTAAGCTGGTGTCCTTTAGAAAGCTGGAATACCTCTTTAATGTTGCCACCCATTTTCTGTGAATTGTAGTTTGCTAACTGCTTTGATTCTCCTGCTGTCTGAGGATCAAACTAATAGGCGCACAGATTTTACTATGGTGCTGTATTTTACACTGTTTGTTACTAGCATGTTATAAGCTAGTTTAGAAAGTATATTCAGTACAGAATACTGTTTATTAGGATTTTAGGTAAGCCACACAGCCCTGTGATGTTGAATTTTAATGGGAGTTAAAAAATAAACAAAATCCCTTCAAATAAGGGAAACCTATTACAGTTATCTCTCAACACACACACACATTCTTGCACACACTCGCACCATTCAGTGGGGATCTTCTATCTGATCTCCTTCCTGCTCCTCACTGCTCCCTCGCGCGCAGTTTAGTGATGCCAGGTGCCAAAATATGATGTCCTATTCCGGCACCACTACAGACGACGCGCGCGCGAGGCAGCAGTGAGGAGCAGGAAGACTGAGCTCCCTCGCTGCCGCCAGCGTCGTGCTTCCTCCGCAGCCGAGTAATTGTTAGCAGAGTAGGCACCTGCAATGAGGGGAGAGCAGGTACCTACTCTGCTTGAACGCCAAGAATGTACTCGCGACTCCCTGGGCCGCAAAGATGTACAATGTGTGCTGCGAGTTTGACATGCTTGGAGTAAGGTGTGGCCTCCTGCTTGCTCTACTCCTACTAGTATTAGCATCAGGTCATATGGCAACACTATCTCTCCTCCGTGAATAAAATACATTGTTCTCCAATGAGCAACAACTTCATTATAGTGCCTTTGGTGAACAGCTCCCAACACAGTTCTTCTGCACAACCTACTGTTCCGGCGGAATAGGATTTACCCAGTTCTTGTAACCTTGCATCTTGGCATATATTAATGTAAACTGCCATTTCCTAGTATAAGCAAAGATATTCTTACCCATAAATTTAATAAATATGAATTTGTAAGCTGTGAAAGATAAACAAAGAAATCCAGATCTCTTTATCCTGGACCTCGGAGTCTCCATCTTGGTTCCTGTCACTCATAAGCTTGGTTCTTTGCACCTGGCAGTCAGTATAGAGAAAGCATCCAGACAAGAGTTAAAATGAAAAATGTGTATGTTTCCTTTTCATTTGCAATGTTCACTCAGCGTTGTCTTGTCTGAATTGGATTATGATCCAATTTATTTTAAAAGGAGCACTAAAACATGGCAGCCCACAGTGGTTATGGTGCTAGAAGTGCCCATGCACCATCCTAAGGTAAATAGTGAAACAGTATGACAATGTTTGGATGGGAGAGGTGATTGTTCACATTCTATGTATTTTTGTGCAAATTGCAACTTTCTGCACAGTGTTGCTGAACAAGTATTAGTTCTGAAACCTTTTAAAAAAACATTTTCCTGCCAAGGAAACATTTCCACTCAAGCCTTGTTTAACCCCTTAAGGACCAAACTTCTGGAATAAAAGGGAATCATGACATGTCACACATCATGTGTCCTTAAGGGGTTAAAAAAGATTATATTGAAATTCTTTGTTATAAATTAGAAACGTGACCTTAACCCCTTAAGGACACATGACATGTCATGATTCCCTTTTATTCCAGAAGTTTGGTCCTTAGGGGGTTAAAGGGAACCAACTCATGTTCCTGGCACGATAGATGTGCCCTTTGTCAAGGCCCCCCTCCCGCGGCACTGAAGGTGTTAATTACCCCTTCAGTCACTTACCTGGGACCAGCTCTGATGTCCCTCGCCGCTGGCTCAGCTCCGCCCACACTCAGCAATGCTTTCCTATGGGAATTCCGGCAACTCTGGAAGTCCTCATGCATAGCGCAAGGACGTCCAGCGTTGCTTAGTCAACTAAAAGTCGTCTGAGAACCCAAGTCCCTCTAGTGACTGTCTGGAACACAGCCACTAGAGGAGGACTTAACCCTGCAAGGTAATTATTGCAGTTTATAAAAACTGCAATAATTACAACTGCAGGGTTAAGGGTAATGGGAGTTGGCACCCAGACCACTTCAATGGACTGAAGTGGGCTGGGTGCCTAAAGTGTCCCTTTAATTAAAAATAAACAAAATCCCTTCAAATAAGGGAAACCTATTACAGTTATCTCTCAACATAACAAAACCTAATGCCTACCTTTAAGTTACATTATGAATTCTCTATGATGGTTTTCTCCACATTGTCATCTCCAAAAGCAATAAGCCATGGGTATATTTAAGAGCAGAGCTGAACTGAAGTGGAATGCACTCCTCAGTCAAGTGAACTCTGGGACATAAACACCAAATCACTTACTTTTGCAGTTGGGCAGTACAGTTAGAATGTGGATTTATCCAAATGCTGTCTCTCTGCCGCCTATTGCAATGCATATATGAAGAACTGCAACAGATTTCTGCCTCTTATTGACAATCGTTAAAAGAAACACTATAGGGTCAGAAACAACTGTGTATTCCTGATCCTATAGTGTTAAAACATAATGCCCCCTGGCCTCCCCTTGCCCCCCTCTAAAACGTAGTAAAAACTTACCTTTATTCCAGCTTGCTGCTGTTGGCTCTGCCCCGATCTGCCTGCTTAGCTGACATTATCAGAAGTGGTGATTTGACCCAATCACAATGATTTCCCATTGGCTGAGACTGTCAAGGAGGCAGATCAGGGGCAGAGCCAGAACAAGTCAAACACAGCCCTGGCCAATTACCATCTCCTCATAGAGATGAATTGAATCAATGCATCTCTATGAGGAAAGTTCAGTGTCTGCATGCAGAGGGTGGAGATACTGAATGTCAGTAACAGTGCAGCACTGCCCCAGGAAGTACCTCTAGCAGCCATTTGAAGAGTGGCCAATGGAGGTATCCCTAGGCTATAATGTAAACACCGCTTTTCTCTGAAAAGAGTATTTACTGCAAGAAACCTGAAGGGAATGATGCTACTCACCTGAACAGACACAATAAGCTGTAGTTCTGGTGACTATATAGTGTCCCTTTAATGCTTATCTTTGCAGGGTCTATGTTTTTCTGTGTTACTTGCTACTCATAACACAAAGAATTGAAGAAAAAAATAATTCCAACAGGCACAGTTTGTGCTGTGAAACCACAACTTAAGGTTTATGCCCACACTATCACATTGACTAAACCTTATTTGTAATACAGCTTTGCTGAACAAACTCAAATGCCTGTTATTCACCAAATGAACAAATCTATTAGTTTATGAATGCCAGACAAATACATTTGTTCATCTAGCAATTAACAGGCATTCCATTACTTCAGCACAGCTAAACACTATTTTTGCACAAGTCTAATACAAAAGACTAATACAAAAGTTTTTAAAATGAAGAATTAGAATCTTCAGCATGAAATAGAACCCAATTGCTAATCAGAATCAAGAAGGATGGAGCTAGGGGAGCCATTGGCTGACATACCCAATCTTAAAAGAGAGTTTAGATGCTCCAATTAGTGCACCTTTCAGTATACCTGGTAGTGCTGTATGCCCCCACCCCCATTCTTTAGGCAAATCATTTTAGATCTTTTTAAACAAAATTTTGGCTACAGGTCTGCACCTTTTGCCATCCATTTCAACCTGCAAGATTAAGATGGTCTGTGACAGAATTATGACAGTTTAACTGCACCACTGGGAAATCCATGATGTACCCTTAAACCCCTGTTGAAATAGACAATAATAAAACATCTCTCTTGATTTGGTTAAAATCTTATTACAGTTTCTTCTCAATGTAGTTTTTTGTTGTAGAAGTGATGTGCTTTTTTAATGCAACTATATAAAATACATAAAAATGCAAAAAGTATTGTTTGATAGATACGATCAGAATCATGACAGGTCATGAAAATGGAATGGTCACTTCACGATTTTTAATATTTTACCTCTAATTTGGTGTGAAAATACAGATTACATGCAGCAATCTAAACCATTTTATCTTGGAGCAGAGGGCCTCCCTCTTCATTCCATGTCAACAGTTAGAAACTGTCTTTTGACCTTGGTAGTCAGAATAGAGAAACAAACAGAACAGGAGAAATTAAACAATGTTTCTATTAATTTTAGAAGTATGTCCTAGCTTGGTCTTGTCAGAGCTGGATTATTTCATAATCTGCTTAATGTTTAATATAAAGTTTTCTTGGGGTTAAATGCTTCAGACCCCTAGAGCACCTTAGTTTAAAGGGACTCTCCAGTGTCAGGAAAACATCTGTTTTCCCTGGCACTGCAGGGCTCACTCCCATGTTGCTAAAGGGGTTAAAACCCCTTTGTTGGGGAAAATACTTCAGTGACTTACCTGAATCCAGCGCCGATGTCCCTTGGCGCTGGGTCAGGCTCCGCCCATGCTCCTCCTCCGCTGTAAGGGAAGACCTAATGCATGGCAATGCGTGCATTAGACCTCCCCATAGGAAAGCATTATTCAGTGCTTTCCTATTGGGATTTCGGCGACGCTGGAGATACTCATGCGTAGCGTGAGGACGTCCAGCGTCGTTTAAAACTCTGTGTTTTAAGAACCCGGAATTCTAAGAGGAGGAGTTAACCCGGCAAGGTAATTATTGCAGTTTATAAAAACAGCAATAATTACACTTGCAGGATTAAGGGTGATGGGCGTTTGCACAAAGACCATAAGACCATTACAATGGGCAGAAGTGGTCTGGGTACCTGGAGTGTCCCTTTAATGAAAAGCTTTATGCGTGAAGAATGTAACCTGGTTACACCCCCTTGGCTTTGAATTAGAGAACAACTCGTTACTTCCTGATTTGGTTAGCTCAGTGGAGCTAAACTCTAGAGGCAGAAGTTGCCCAGAGCACCTGCCTTGCAAAGCCTTTTTATTGAGTTGCACTGGGAAATCTGATTGGACCGACAAAGTATGGGCGAGGTTGTAAAAGTCAGCAGTCAAAAGAACTGCAAGTTGGTTTTAGATAGATCACAGTGAAAAAAAAAACAACGCATAATTAAATACATGTTCTCATTAGGATATATCTACTAAACAGTGATTTTTAATTTTGTATTTAGACAGTGAAGTGTCCCTTTAGCGAAGGGACACTTCCACTTTGCACAATAAAGTGGATAATGTAGAACTACATGTTGGCTATAGATGTTGTAGACCGGATTTGTACATCTTCTACATTAGGAGTGGCAAAGCGTTTGAGACCGGTGGTTCCTAACCCAATCATCAAGGCACATCAAAAGTCAAGTCTTTAGAAATGTATCAAGTTTGTACCAGTAGTAAGAGGGGAAAAAAAAAAAAAACACAACCTTTGGGGTGCCTTACAATTGGGTTTAGATCCACTTGCTTTAGATACTTCTAAAAAAAAAAAAAAAAAAAAAAAAAAAAAAAACTTATATAGCAACATCAGAAGCCATAGTTTCCTTTATATATTAGCTAGAGGCAAATTAAAATGCGGATGTGCCTTCCCATCCAAATCAGGCTGCCAAGTTCACTCAGAAAACACGCTGAAAGGGTAAATAGTATGAAATTTTATTTGTGGAAAACATTGTTAAATTCATGCGTTTTAAGACATTTTGATCTGAACACAGAGTTAAGATCATTGCACGGGGGTGTTGGTAAAATTCCTGGTGCCAATTAATAGAATAATTTCTTTGCGACAGACATTACTTGGTCCAGTGAAGAGATAGAAAATATGAATTATAAATAGGAATTTTCATATGCACCAGAAGTTATGAAGAAAATGCCGCAGTATTTAAAAACACATGTGTTTGGTTGCTACATAACAGAACTGGGGGGCAAGATTTGTTACATTTTTCGAATTTGTTACATTTGGATGAAGATGTTTGGTCACT
Source organism: Pelobates fuscus (assembly GCF_036172605.1). Lineage (NCBI taxonomy): Eukaryota > Metazoa > Chordata > Amphibia > Anura > Pelobatidae > Pelobates > Pelobates fuscus. The sequence goes on from NC_086328.1 coordinate 23,606,024, forward strand.
GACAATGTATACAGTACATCAGGTTGAAGAATTATTATTGTATTTCACATTTGATAAAGATACATCCATGCCATTATTCACTACACACAATTTCATGATTTTGCCCATTTAGATCACTAATTGCTTTGTCAGATTCATTTTCTACGTCTTCTTTCAGTTTCATTTCTTCTTTGATAGGGAGGCCATTGCTGACCAGGTGTTTATCATTTGTCTGTTGATTATCAGAAGGCCCCTTTTCCTTTCCCAATTCTTCATCTGGCTTTGGGTGGTTCAGAGTTTCCTCTTCTAATAACATATTGACACTGTGATCAGGAACATCAGTGGCTAACAATTCCGGGGCTGTATTTGTCACACTCTCAAGGTTTGAAACAGTTTGGTTGTTTTCTTGATTTGATAGCTCTGCTGGAACGTCCGTTTTATCTCCATCACCTTCTTTGCCATCAGGAACAGCTTGCTGTGGTATAGTAACATTTTGTTCAACTTCCTTGTTTTCTTCCATTTTCAAACCTTCTGCTCCATGGTCTGTAGAGGCACTCAATTCATCTTGTAAAGAAACACATTGCTCAGTAGGACCATTTTGGCTTATCAAGTCCTGTACATCTTCAGCTTTATCTTCTGTGGCCTCCTTAGGTGGCTGCGTGTTAGTTTCAGCATTTTCTACCTGACTATTTTGTATGTCACCAACCTGACTCTCACATTCTGATGGTTTCTGATCAATGCCATTCTCAATCAGCACAGATGGCTCTGGCACAATTGGTGGCAGCTGTTCAGCTTCTTCCTTGGGTTCAATCTTGCCATCTACATCAGAATGCTCTTCTGCTACAGCAACTACCGTTTCTTTTTCCGCAGCATCTAGCTCATTGGGAGCCTCCTGAACCTGCTCAGACTTTACTGGCTCCTCCACTGAATCTGGTGGCAGCTCAGGCTTTTCTGCACCGGTCACCTGGATGGATTCATGGACATGCTCAGATTTCGCCACGTCTGCAACTGACTGGGTATCTTGCACAGGTTCTGGTTTGGAGTGGTCTGATGCAGACTCTGGTATGGAAGAATTCTGCAAGTTGTCTACTTCCTCCTTAATAACTTCCTCATGAACTGGATCAGGCACTGTGTTTGTTTCCTTAGGCTCAGTTTCTGTGTGTTCAGTTGCTGGTTGCTTTTCCAGCTCAGCAACTGGTTTGGAGGTTTCAGAAGGCATCACGTGGACATCTGCAGCCGCAGTTTCTTGAACTGGATTTTTTTCCACTGGAGCCACATGATCTTCGGTTTCCTTACTTTCTTTAACAGCCTCATCTTTTACTTCAGAGCATTGAGGCCCAACTGACAATTTCAAACCATCAGGGGCCTCTTCAATTTTTTGTGGCACCGGAGCAATTGGAGACTTTTCTACAGTTGATTCATTTCCTTTTGTCCCATCACAGGCCTTTTCCTGAGTTGTACTTGAGCAAGATTCAGTATTTTCGGTTTTGACTTGTGAACTTTCACTTGACTCAACCTTTTCCACTTGTGTTTCACTAGAATTGGTTTCTGGCATTTTGTCCACTTTGGAATCAGAGTCATCTTTGGTACTTTCAACCGATGGCGTTTCCACACTCTGCTTCTCTGCCTCAGCTACCTGTTCTTCACCACTGGTCCCAGTTTGGTCTGTAGAGGGTTTTTCTCCATTTGACTCAGCAGCATCTTTTTGCCCATCCTGATTTTCTGTTTCTTTTTGTTCAACTTCTGTTGTTTCTGTAGATTCTCCATCTTTACCAGCGCCAAGACAATAGCCCTTTTTCTTCTTGCTTAACTTTGCTCCCATTGTTAGTTCTGCAGAAAGACGAGAGATATGATTAGTATGATTTGCCCTTAATCAATCATTCACATGTACACACCTCCTGGGAGGGGGGGGGGACGACAACATTTCTACAAGTGGGACAATGAAAGGGGGCGAGGGATGTGTGTCCAATAGTTGACCTTTGCACTAAAATGCATTCAGGTTTAGTAAAGAAAACTCATTCATGGCAGTGTGGTATAGTGAATCTTAGGGCTGGCATAAAAATAGTAATGGAATTTTAAGATGATAGACCACTTTGTTTCAGTCCGTAAACTTGAGTAGGGGTAAAGATTCTGGTACAGCAATAAATAGATGCAACAGATTGCAGACCGCATTCTGTTCTTACCAACACTAAGAAAAAAAGAAGGACACCATGGAAGAAAGATATATAAAAAAAAAATATATACTCCTGCATACACTTACCCCATCAACTTTCTTAAAATGAAACAGGGCTCCCCAACAGTGCAGTATTTAACCTGCACATTTGCACTCTGAGCATATATACACAATAAATAAAACCAGTACAATATGGCCACCTGCAGCCACTATCTTGTATTTGATAATGACCACAGTTGTCTAGAGTAACCCAACAGGAGAGAGTCACACCGACATGCGTTGGCAAGTGAATTGACCTACGTTAAATAAGAGCTTCAATCCAACTCAAATCTTCAGGATTTCCCTTTCTCAAGATGCTAGCCAAAGCCCCTACAACCACTACCTTGACACCATTGTCTAGGATTATAGGTTGGGCATTAGAGTACCAAAATGGTAGATTAGAAATAATCCAACTGTATCTCGCCTGAGATTACAATCAACATCTGCTAAGGAGACAAAGTCCCCAAGATGAAAAAAACAAAAACCCTTCTAAAAAGCAGTTTTATCATAAACACTGCCTCCTGGGAGAGCTAACAGAGTGCCAAATGGCTGCACCCTTCAGCTTTTGTGGATCTGCTTGCCAAGATAAGATTGCATCCTTGTCTTCAAGACCAAGAGGAATAAATCTTATTTTAACCCTTGCCCAAACATGACATCCCCCCACCCTACCATTGTGTCTACATACATAAAAAGCAACAGTTGCAACATTTTCATATGCACCAAAAAAAACAGTTTCATTTCAGATTTGTTTGTTTTTTCTCATCCAACATTAGTTTCTATAACTGATCACAAATGGCATTTTGCCGAGTTAATAAGAATTGTGGGAGATGTCAAACATCCCAAAGCTATTAAAGCAAATGGCCAGCAGCCCTTTGTCTAAAGGAAAAAAAAAAAAACAAGAGAGAGTGTTCAATGTTTGCTAGAGGATTATTTTAGGCATTGTGATTACAGATGTTCTCATGTGCTGGGTTTAATGACTGCTAAATAAAAACCACCAAAAATCAATAGCCTTTCTCTCCCCCCACCCCACTCTCTCAAAACCCCAAATAATGTCATTCTTGGCTTTAGTTAAATTTAAATTCCCTGGTTTCCCAGCTGATGCAAGAAAACTGCATTTGGATGGACTGATTGCTTGCTGGATGGAACAGGAAGCCTTTTTTGGGGGCTCTTGAAGTACACAAGGGGTTATTGCAGGAACCAATTCAGACTAATGGCCGTCATGAGCCAACCAGGACACATACATTACAATGGATGTTGCAGATGATAAATGTACATTCTTTGCTAGATGGGGGTCGCCTGGGTTGGTCTCTCTGCCCTGCCTCCACCTACTCACACAGCAGCCAGAAGGTTAACACTGATTGTTCCCAGCAGATGGGGAGATCGGATGTACTATCTGCAAGTTGATTAAATTACAATTACTGTATATGGGGGCGTTAATTGCAGGGTATATGTATTGTCATCACGCACACATCTGCTCTTTGATAGAGAGAGAATTTTTTTTTTTTTTTTTAATATATCTCTCTCTCTCGCATTATACAGCTAGCTTGCACTGAAGGGGTTAAACAAGGGTTTCCCCCACCCTTCACAAAATTTTAACGACCCCTACCCAATGTAAGAGAGCCAATTAGCCCAAATGCTGTCAGTTGAACCCCAGGTGGTGGCCAGTGACTGATATCAGTTTAGGATTCAGAAGAAAGAAAAAAAAAAAAAAAAGAATAAAAACCAACACATTTACCAAAATGTAGCTCCCCACCCCACAGTGTGTACTCCTTAAACATTGAAACTTGTATAATACGAATGTAGCAGAGCCTAGCAATCACATACACAGATAAAATACATTTAACATCCTGGGTGCCATAAGGTTAAGCAAGCTCTCTCTCTCTCTCTCTCTCTCCCCCCTGTGGCAGTTTATATTGCTAACAAACGTGGCTAGCATTAATCCGATCCATATAGAAATGGGAGACAGTAACTACATTGGGAATGGGACAATGTCTGCTTTTATGGAAATTCAGGGATACGGGGGGAGATAAAAATGTAAACTTAATTTGATAATGGGTGGTTCCTTTCTAAGGCATGTGTCAGTTCTCCCCAAATCCATGGTTAACAGAAAGCGTGCATTAAATATTAAAATGATAAAGCCAACATGCAAAAAGATAAATAATAAAGAGTGGTTTGCTAGTTTAGTTTCAAAATGAGACAATCCAGTATCAGTAGAGTGCTGCTCAGAGGGCTGTGGTTATCCTCATACTGCAGTGGGCTTTGCAGAGAGGAGAGGGCTATAGAACAAAGGAGTGATCTAGCTACACTATCTGCATCAGTTCCCTAGCGTGCTTCAGCAATGTAACCACATGCATACCCACACAGACACTACCGAAAACACCCCAAGCACAGGTCCATACCTTAGAGCTGAAGCCAAGCTTGGAGGCTGAGATGCAGCAGTAGCTGGTCTGGATGGTCTCTCCACTCCTCAGCAGGGCTGGGCTAGGTCTGAGAACAAGATGGAGAGTGACAGATGCTCCCCTCTCAGAGGTACAATCTGGTGCTCCTCTTCCCCCCTCCTCCTCGCCTTTTAGATACACTCCCCTCCCTGCATCTGCTCTATGTAAGACCTCAAAAGCAGAGTCTAACCTCCTTCTATGACTACTCAATTTAAAGAGCCAACTGCTCTGTGTATCACAGCTCCCCTCTCCCCTGTGTGCTTAGATTCTGGTATAAAATCCCCTCTAGGTAGCACACACAATCACCTCATTTAATGTGCTTAATAATTAATACTGCCAGCACTAATGTCATTGTATAGTAGATGGTCTATTTCATTTTTAGAATTCTGATTTAGAATTCTGTATTCTGTACAAATGATGGAGTATATATAATTTGTAAAATATGAATTTAAATATACCCAATACATGCATCCACAGATTCCCAAATATAGGGGTGTGTATAGGGTTAATGTGTTATTCCAAGCCATCTAATTAAGCACCTGGGGTTCATTAATTAACCCTTTTCTTACCAGGGTTGCTAGTGTGAAGTTACTCCAATTATCTAGTGCCATGCCTAGTTTCTAATAACAGCCCCCTTAAAGACAGATGGAAAATGAGCAGCGCAAGGTTATATAAAATGAAATATTAACTACACAATATATTTCTTGCATGCAGATATTTCTCAATTAAAAAGGGAGGTCTGGCGATCATAATAAATGATACTGTGATAGATTGGAGGCCAACTGCATTGTCCAATCAGTTTCCAAATGATTAAAAATTAAGAAACAGACTCACAGAAACAGCCAGTGAAAATGCAATTATATGGTAAGCACAAGATGCACTGGTAGTTATATGCTGTAATTAGTCATTTTATGTAGGAAACAAAGTATCCTCACATTCAGCCGACAAAAATAAATCCAGAATAGTTGCTTTCTAGAGGAGTTCTGCAATGGGAGATAAAATTTAAAATTTGAAATAGAAAACAGGAGCATGTCTGTGCTACAAATAGGAGTCGGCATGAAATATTATGTAACATTATTCGAGAGAGTTATTCTATAAAACATCATTTTTTTTATATTTATATATTTTTTGACGATTGAACAAGTACAACAAGCACAAAAGCCAAACATTCCCATGCAATGTGATGTCACTGGAGAAATAGTAACCTTCAAAATGGTTTATCTTTCCAAATATTTCTCAAACACAAACATATACACAGTACTGCAAGACGTTAACCCTCACAAATGACGAAAAGAAAAAAAAGCGCAGTAAGAAAGAAAAAGAGGCGATAAGAGAGAAAAGGCACTGCGTCATTGTGCCATGGGCTATGTCAGCAATGTGGATTTAGGTTGGTAGGATGTTGCTTACTTCAGATAGGAGAAAGGATCTTAATCTATGATCAAAGAGACATGTGGGGGGAGGGTTGTTTATCTTGTAGGTTTGTTTGGACAGAGCCCTCTTCACCTACTGTGACTCAAAGGTGGGCAACCCTGGGCACTCCAAATGCTGTAGACTTACATCTCCATCGATGCTATGCCAGCATTATGTCTGTAAGAGGATTGTGGGAGATGTAGTCCACAACAGCTGGTATGCCAATGGTTGCCCACCACTGTAAAATACCATACGTGTTTTCTCAGAATCCAGTGTCTGTATTGTTGACCTATTGCAGTGCTGTGGAGTACGTTGTGCTATATAAATAATTGCAAATATGTAGAAAAGGGCGGTGTTCTTTAAAACGGTCTAAAATGTAAAATTGATGGTATCACTAATGGGATGTTTGTACTGGTTCCACTGTTGCAAACGGTGATTGCCTCAGTTTTAGTACTTGAGATCACTTCTCAGTTTCTTTTATACATAACTCACAAAATGTTGAGAAATATTTCATTAGTGCCTAGTATAAAGGCGGTTAGACTTTCCATGTTATAAACACCACGTTTTCTGATTGCAGATTGCAGTGTGTCACTGTGCCCAGCCTTGTGTCTTTAGATATTCGATGTGTTAAATACAGTTGGTGCTTCTAGAGATATCCAGAGAAGAGTATAGTAAGGAGTCTGGTTTTATGGATGGCTGCCCACTTCCATAAACTCAACTTGACCATAACTGAAATTATGGTCTTTCCTCTGTCAAGTGTTGCTACTCCTGTGTCTGTCTTCCTCCAAGTCAAAGGTGCCTAGGTGTTCTCTCCTCCGACCTCTTCTTTAAGCATCATGTTCAGTCTATCGCCAAATCCTGCTGCTTCCATCTCAAAAACATTGCGTGCATCCGACCGTACTTAATGCCAGATGCGACTAAGGTCCTGGTCCATTCCACTGTCCTTTCTCGCCTTGACTACTGTAATCCGCTTCTCAGTGGTCTTACGTGCTCCCAACAGTCCATAATGAATGTGGCGGTGAAGCTCATCTTCCTGTCCGCCTGCACCTCCTACGCCTCAGCCTTCTGTCAGTCCCTACACTTGCTTCCTGTAAGATATAGGGCGCAATTTAAAATTCTGGTTCTTGCTTTGAAATCTCTACATAATGCTGCTCCGTGCTATCTATCCTCCCTAACACACAAGTATGTCCTGTCTAGGCCCTTACGCTCTGCTGAAGACTTACGTTTATCTTCTGTCCGTACTCCCACCTCTGATGCTCGCCTTCAAGATTTCTCGAGGGCTGCACCTTTCCTGTGGAACTCGCTTCCCTCCTCCTCACCCAGTCTCCACTCCTTCAAAAAATCGTTAATACTTCTTCATAAAAGCGTATCAATTAAACTGTTAATAGCTCCTGACAGATTCCTCTTCTGCAACTGTCACTAGTCTAATACTATCCTTACCTTGTTGTGTCATTTTACCCCACTCCCTCTAGCATGCAAACTCATTGAGCAGCCCCTCAACCCCTCTGTTCCTGTGTGTCCAACTTGTCTGGTTACAACTACATGTTTGTTCGTCCACCCACTGTAAAGCGCTGCGGAATTTGATGGCGCTATATAAATAATAACATAATAATATGGTGGAACGGAGACAGATAGAATGATGAAAACTTGCAAACTCCCATAGCTTAAAAGAATATTAAAGTGTTAGGAATATAAATATGCATTCCTAACACTATAGTAAAAATCAATATGTGCATAGAAAAGCTGTATATCATATTTGATGTGTAGATGGTGAAAAGTTCATTTGTGGAAAAAGATTTAAAGGGAAACTCCAGTGCCAGAAAAACGATCCGTTTTTCTGGCACTGGAGGGTCCCTCTCCCTCCCACCCACCAATCCCCGGTTACTGAAGGGGTGAAAACCCCTTCAGTCACTTACCTGGGACAGCGGCGATGTCCCTCGCCGCTGTCTCCGCCTCCGCGATGCTCCTCCTAATGATTACGTCGGCCGGTGGGCGAGACTAATCTCGCTCACCGGCCGAGGAGACCTAATGCGCATGCGCGGAAATGCCGCGCATGCGCATTATGTCTCCCCATAGGAAAGCATTGAAAAATCATTTCAATGCTTTCCTATGGGGTTTTGAGCGACCCTGGAGGTCCTCACACAGCGTGAGGACGTCCAGCGACGCTCTAGCACAGGAAACCTGTGGAAACCTAATAGACAGCCACTAGAGGTGGAGTTAACCCTGCAATGTAAATATTGCAGTTTATGAAAAACTGCAATAATTACACTTGCAGGGTTAAGGGTAGTGGGAGTTGGCACCCAGACCACTCCAATGAGCAGAAGTGGTCTGGGTGCCTGGAGGGTCCCTTTAAGGGCAACCAATTGCAGGAACAAAATTACTTGAGAGCCAGATTATATAGAGCAAACGTTAGACCATTGTCTTGAACATACTTTTGCACTTTGGTACAATGTGTAAATTAGGTTACAATTATACTCTGTGTCCTCTTTAAAGGAACACTATAGTGTCAAGAACACAATCATGTATTTTACTTACCTTTTCTCCAACGATCTCAGCCAAACCGATGCTCTCACATAAAGATGCATTGGGAAGCTATTGCGCATGCGCGGCAAAATGTCTTGCAGCACCAATCAGCATCTCCTCAAAGAGATGCATTGAATAAATGCATCTCTATGGGTAGCATTCAGGGCCTCTATGCAGAGCGTGCAGACACTATTTGCCAGTGTTGCACACTGTGCAGCACTAATCCAGGAAGCACCTCTAGTGGCCGTCTGAGTGACTGTCACTAGAGGTATTACTAGGCAGCAATGTAAACACTGTATTTTTTCTGAAAAGACAGTGTTTACATTAAAAAGCCTGCAGGGACAGGCTATAGACACCAGAACAACAACACTAAGCTGCAGTTGTTCTGGTGACTATAATATTCCTTTAAGAATCTTCTTCATTTTTGATGATAATTAGCACTGCTCTATAAAATCCAGGCCACCCATTCCATAGCACACTGGCCCAATTTTTGCTCCAAAAGTACTTGAGCAAAAGTCATGGGAGTCAAGGATTCTGGGAGTTGCAGTTCAGTGATTAGCTTTCTGCGGTAGAATATTGACAATTGAACTACAACTCATAGAAACCCAGGTCAGCTGGGCTATAGAAAGATAAAGTGATATCCATGGTGGAGTGGATTGCTTCCTGGTTTGGCAAGGATTTGCAGATAGCTTAGGGACTTCAAATGTGTGCGGTATTTTTTATTTTTTTTTAAGTAAAAGAATTGGTCGACTCTGGCCTGGAGTGTCCCTTTAAACAAGACAGGCACCTCTGTTTATCTTCTGGCAGTTGAAAGTCTTCAAGTGTTAGGGACTGGAGAGCTCATATCTGATATGTGTATTTTAGAAACTGGCTACATCAATCTGAATGTGTGTGCCCAAACCTGCAGAATATAAATATTTATTTGAGTCCGTAAAAATGTGTTTATAGCTCAGACTATAGTTCGGCTGTTTATATTAAAACAAGAGCCTTTCCTTATCCCACCAATGGATTCACCGTTCTCTTAACAGCCAAACAAATGTTACAGACCTTTAAAAAAATAAAAAAATAAAAAAAATCTGTTAAACAATCAAGATACTATACTGCTTACAATAATACTTGAAGATTCTTAAAACTGTTAGGAGATTCTCACATAACAGTTTGGACAAATGCATGCCTCACTTTACAATGGTAGCATGATACAGCATGAATCCTTTTGCCAGCAGTGTAGGCTTCTTAGAATTAATTTGGGGGCACAGATCGCCTCCATTATTTAAATGCTTCAGGGAAAGATGGCTTTACTAAGGTTGCTGGATAGTATAAAACTCCATAATAATTCTTATGAATTAAATCTGAATAGCAAAATTCAGGCTAAAACAGCAGATTTGGAAGAATTCTCCAAGTCATTTCTAGTATCCATTTGACTGCTTTAGCCTATGTTTTGCAATAAGTTTTTCAATTCACTACAATTAGGTTTTCAGTGAGTAAAGCCCTCTGTTTTACCTCTGTCATTATCTAAGAAATGCCTTGCTCTTCCCTTTGGTACTGCAAAATATTTTAACTGTCCTGCTATATATCAAAATGGTTAAACATGGCAGTTTGTGCGTTGAGTATTGATAAAGACCCAAGGCTAAGCACTGGGAAATAAGCATGACACAACTGTTCGAGAGTAAGAGGTGTGAAGAAAGAATGTCATCTGTACACATACCATTAACTCAAGAGGTTTCCTTTGTTAACAGACCCAGCAGCAGCAGACATAACATTCTTAAATATTGTACAAATGTAGCCTGATCTCTAGTAACCTCACAGCACAGTCCCTGTATTAAGTATGTATTTACCCCCGTTAGGTACACATTTTGTTCATGTGTGTGATAGTAGTTTTTTGTACACACAGCTGTAACTACCAGGATTGCAAACGTCACAACTGCAGCCTTTAACTTGGGGTTCCGCCTGGGGGACCTGGCACCTCTCTCCTTGAAAAAACATTATTTAGTGTATTGAAAATTGGCCAATATAGTAAAAAATTGAGTGCTACCACAAGGTTACCATGGCAACACATGTGCGTGTGAATTTCATGCTGGAAGCGAGCTTATGTGGTTTGCACCAGTTGGAGGTGGAGATCACAAGCTCCACAGGGATCACCCGGGGTCATACCCCCTCTCTGCAATACGGTAAGCAAGATGGGGTCAAATCAATTTTTTAATGGTAGTATTACAAACACAACCCCCACCTTCAAAAAATCAGCATACAATCACACTTAGCAAACTTTACGATCACACTCGGCCAACTCAACACTCAACTCAACAATCACACTCATCCAGCCCTCACATATAATTATATTCAGCCAGTCCCACATACACAAACACACTCAACTGTATTGCTTATGGGGGAGTGACGAGGGAGGGCCCTTCCTTAAAGCGGCACTGTCATGGCCGCATCCGGTTTTTATTTTTACCCTACTCCACTGCATCTAATTGCCCCCCTAGTCACCTCCAAATGCCTCTAGGCCCCCGATATGAAATTTGTTTTCAACTTTATTTCGTGCCCGGACGAAGGTACTGGGCGCCGCCATCTTTGTCGGAGCAGATGGGACACATCATCTGCCCACACTAGATAGCGCTGTGAAATTCCCATGCATGCCCAGTTAAACACTTGGGCATTCGCTATTGTCCAAAAGATGTATGAATGAATAGAAATTTCACACGAACAAAGACCAGCTCCCTCCTTGTAATGTGTAAAAATAGAAGCGGCATGGAGATGTACTGCCCACCACTTCCTAACCCCTCATGTCACTGTCCCGCGAGTAGGGGCATGTCTACTAAAAAAAAAAAAAAACTACCCTCCAATAAAGTGCCATATTGTGGGGCACCTATTCAAATAAATAATGGGGGGGGGGGCAGGGCTCGAGTCCTGCAGGAATGCGTGGGAATGGCGTTCCTGCACTTTTTTCACAGGAGGAACGCTGTTGCCCTGTGTTCCCCCTGTCATGGGGGGGGGGGGCACCTGATTGCCCCCCCCCCCCCCGGCGGGCTGCTCTCTCCCTGTCATGGGGGGGGCCACCTGATTGCCCCCCCCCCCAGCGGGCTGCTCTCTCCCTGTCACACACGCGGCGAGGGAGCTGTGTCCTCTCTGCTCCCTCTCGCCGCACGCCGTTTTCTGATGCAGGGAGCCGGAATATGACGTCATATTCCGGCTCCCTGCATCAGAAGACAACCCACGCGGCGAGAGGGAGCAGAGAGGACACAGCTCACTCGCCGCGTGTGACAGGGAGAGAGCAGCCCGCCTCACTGCAGCCCCACTGGACCCCAGGGACCCATCCATGCCAGCTTTCCTAAAAGGTAGGGAGGCTGGGTGGGTGGGCAATGTTGATTTTTATAATTTGTATATGTATGTCTGTTAGTCTATGTATGTCTGTTAGTGTATGTGTATGTATGTGTGTGTATGTCTGCTAGTGTATGTGTGTGTATGTCTGTTAGTGTATGTGTGTATGTCTGTTAGTGTATGTGTATGTATGTGTGTATGTCTGCTAGTGTATGTGTGTGTATGTCTGTTAGTGTATGTGTGTATATCTGTTAGTGTATGTGTATGTATGTGTGTATGTCAGTCTATTTATGTGTGTGTATGTCTGTTAGTTTATGTCTGTTAGTTTATGTGTATATGTCTGTTAGTGTATGTGTGTGTGTGTGTCTGTTAGTCTATGTATGTGTGTGTATGTTAGTTTATGTCTGTTAGTGTATGTGTGTGTTTGTGTCAGTGTGTGTGTGTGTATGAGTGTATTTACGTCTGTTAGCATATGTACGTGTGTGTGTATGAGTGTATGTGCTTCTGTTACTGTATGCATGTTTGCGTGTATGTGCTTCTGTTAGTGTATGCACGTGTGTGTGCGTATGAGTGTATGTGCTTCTGTTAGTGTATGCACATGTTTGCGTGTATGTGCTTCTGTTAGTGTATGTTTGTAAGTGTCTGTCAAATCAGTGAGAGTCTGTTTGTCATTTACTGTGTGTGTGACTATTAGTGTGTGTCTGTCAGTGTGTTTGTGTGTGTCTCTCTGTCAATGAATGAGTGTGTCAGTGAATGTGTGTGTGTGTCAAATCAGTGACATCTGTGTGTGTAATGCTCAATTGTTGACAAGATGGAAACAACTGCAGATTTCTGAAACTGATATTGTTTATTGCTTTAAAATAAAAAAGATAATCAATTTGAACTGTCTCTTTAATTCCTGGCAGGTTATAAACAGCAGCGGAGTTGAAGTTGTTTTAAGATAAGGCAATTTTAACACAACCAGCGAGAAGTTCCAAATTAGGATGCAGATGATTAATTAGTAGTTGAAACAAGGTTAGGAGGTTAGGTGGAGCAGATAGCGAACCACATAGACTTAGGATGGTTATATATCCAGCTTGAGCAGATCTGGTTTACTTAACTTATGAAGGAGCGATAATCCAAATTGGTGATAGAGATTCCACAGAGAATCGAGGTTGCAGCAGGCAAGAGAATATCCAAAAACAGTCCGAGGTCGTGGGAGAGGAGAAGGAGGGTAAACGATTAAACAGTCCGGGTCCGATACACAGTAGAAGTAGTAATAATTCAGTTTGAAGTTCGCGGGAGCTTTCGAGTTGATCCAGCACTGTGGTGTTGACGCGGTCTCTCTATGAATCCTGGGAATGACCGCGTCATAGGAGGGGGAGTGGCCGCGCTCCGAGAACCCGGAAGTCCACGGTTAGCGAATGCCGGAAGGTCTGACAGAACCCCCCTCATAAGAAGCAGCCACCGGATGCTGTCAACGAGGTCTGGACGGGTAGCGAGCATGGTACGCATTGATAAGTCGACGAGCATGCACCGCGGAGGACGACACCCATGAATCTTCGTCAACTCCGTAGCCCTTCCACCGGACAAGATACTGTAAGGAACCACGATGGATTCGTGAATCTAGAATCCTCTGGACCTCGTATTCCTCTTCACCTTGTACCAGAATGGGATCAGGAGTGGTAAGAACATCCCTCAGGAAAGGGTCGGAGTGGTGTGGTTTAAGTAATGACACATGGAAGACTGGATGTAGTTTCATGGTAGGTGGAAGTTTCAATCTGACCACGTTTTCGTTGATAAGCGACAATATACGAAAAGGGCCAAGGAAGAGTGAACTCAGTTTCTTTGAGGGACGGTTGGTGACAATGTTTTTTGAAGAGAGCCATACTAGATCACCAACCTTGTAGGTAGGGGAAGGTCGTCTACCAGTATCGAAAAACTTTTTCTGAGCAGATGATGCATTTTTAAGGTTATCACGTAACCTGAGGAAGAGGGCAGACATGAAAGAGTTATGGTTGGAGACGTATGGATTAGAAGAAGGAAGTCCTTGATCAGGAAATGAAGAGGGATGGAATCCAAAATTTGAGAAGAATGGAGTCATTTTGCTACTAGCGTGTACCGAGTTGTTGTATGAGAACTCTGCCATTGGTAACCACGTGATCCAATCATCTTGTAAGTGAGAGCAATAACACCGCAAGTATTGTTCAACACATTGATTAACTCTCTCTGTTTGTCCGTTGGTTTGGGGATGATAGGCTGAAGATAATTTACGTTGAATATTGAGGGAGGAACACATCTCATTCCAGAATTTGGAGGTGAACTGTGTTCCTCTGTCTGATATGATTTCTTCAGGAAGACCATGGAGTTTCACGATGTTATTGATGAATATTTTTGCAAGTTCAGATGAAGAGGGTAATTTCTTCAAAGGAATAAAATGGGACATCTTGGTGAAACGGTCTACCACTACCAGAATGGTGGTATGATGTTGCGAAGGAGGGAGTTCTACCAAGAAGTCCATTGAGATGGACTGCCAAGGTCTTTCTGGAACAGGTAGGCTTAATAATTGACCGAATGGTGGATGATGGTCAGATTTTGATCTCAGACAGGTTGGGCAGTTTTTGACATAAGATTCTATGGTTCTGTCCTGGCGAGGCCACCAGTAATATCTTTTAGACAGCTCCAGTGTTTTCCTTGTACCAGGATGACCAGCCAGAGGGGAATCATGAATCAAAGAGAGTATTTTATTCCTAAGCAAGGGAGGAATGTATAACCTGTCTTTGAAGTAGTAGATACCGTCCTTTTTTGATAGATTGCTTTGTTTGGGAAGTTCAAGATCTTCTTCCTTAAGATGTTTAATATCATCTATTAATGACGAAATAATACCTATGATTTTAGGTGGTTGAGTTTCGTTTACAGGAAGATCTTGGTGAATTCTGGACAGGGCATCTGCCTTTTTGTTTCTGGATCCAGGTCTGTAGATGATTTGAAAATTGAAACGGGAAAAGAAAAGATTCCAGCGTACTTGTCTGGCAGAGAGTGTTTTGTTGGAATGAAGATATTCAAGGTTCCTGTGGTCTGTATAAACAATTACAGGAGTGCGTGTGTCTTCAAGTATGTGACGCCAGTTTTCGAATGCAGCTTTAATACTTAATAATTCTTTTTCTCCTACAGGATAATTTCGTTCAGCAGGAGACAAAGATCGTGAAAAAAAAGCTACTGGATGGAGAGGATCTTGAGGCGTTTGGTGTTGAGAGAGGACAGCCCCGATAGCTGTGTCAGAAGCATCCGTTTCCATGACGTAGAGAAAAGCAGGATTAGGTAGTTGGAGAATGGGAGCACTTGTGAATCTCCGTTTTAATTCATCAAAGGCTGCTTGAGCCTTATCGTTCCAAGCAAAGGACCGTTTACTGCTATTGAGCAGGTTGAGGGGATGAGCAACATTGGAGTAATTTTTAATGAACTTCCTATAGAAGTTGGCAAATCCCAGAAAACGTTGTAAGTCTTTAGTATTAGTAGGAGTAGACCAGTTGACAATGCAATCTATTTTGGAGGTATCCATACTTATTGAATGAGGGGAGATAACGTATCCCAAAAAAGTGATTTCATTGACTTCAAATATACATTTTTCTGGTTTTGCGTATAATTTGTGTGTTCTTAATCTGGATAATACCCATCTCACGTGTTTTCTGTGTTCTTCAAGGTTGTTGGAGTAGATGAGAATATCATCTAAGTAAATGATGACACAAACGTCTAGGAGATCTCGGAAGATATCGTTGATGAAATGCTGAAAGGTTGCAGGGGCGTTACATAGCCCGAAGGGCATGACAAGATATTCGTAAAGACCATATCGGGTCCTGAACGCCGTTTTCCATTCATCATTGGCCTTGATTCTAACAAGGTTATATGCCCCACGAAGGTCAAGTTTAGTGTAGATGGTAGCTGTTCTTAATCTTTCAATCAACTCATTGATCAGGGGAAGAGGGTAACGATTCTTGATAGTTATTTTATTTAAAGACCTGTAATCGATGATTGGCCGTATAGTCTGGTCCTTGTTTCTTACAAAAAACATGCTGGAAGCGGCTGGTGAACAGGAAGGTCTAATGAACCCCTTACGGAGGTTTTCATCCAGGTATTCCTTGAGGGTTTTTAACTCTGATTCAGAGAGAGGATAAATATGTCCAAAAGGGATAGGAGCACCAGGAACAAGGTCAATCGGACAATCATAGGGTCGATGAGGAGGAAGTGTCTCTGCTTCCTTTTTACTGAACACATCAGCGAACTCTGAATAGCTGGAAGGTATAGTGGATTCCCCAGTAACTTGCAAAATGGGGATGTGTTGTAGACATGTTCCCTGGCAATATGCAGAGTTAAACGTGAGAGAGAAAGGAGCCCATGTAATATGTGGGTTATGAGTCCGTAACCAGTCTATCCCTAATATTATTGGATAAAGAGGAGAATTTATGACATCAAAAACAAGAAATTCAGAATGGATATAATTAGTAGTAGTCCTTAAAGGGACAGTTTCAAGGCGAATGGGCCCCGAGGAGATTAAGGAGCCATCAATAACTCTGACAGAGACGGAATTACGTTTTTGAACACAAGGAATTTTATTTTTTGTAACAAAGGATGAGTCCAGGAACACCCCATTAGCACCGGAATCAATAATGGCCTTAGTCGTAATTCTTTCTTTGTCCCACTGTAATATGAGAGAAACAGAGGAGAAATGAGAGATTGGTTTAGAGGGAAGCACACTCATAACAATTGTGGTGGAACCATGCTTACCACCTCGGGGACGTTTCAATAGGGGACAGTCTGGGACCACATGTTCTTGTGAAGCACAGTACATGCAGAGGTTCATTTGTCTTCTTCTGGTTCTCTCTTCTGGAGTAAGAGGACTTCTCACAACCCCTATTTCCATAGGTTCAGCGGGAGTTATAGGTTTCTCCGGTGCCTTTGAAGAGGTGAAGGGTTTTTTCCATAGAGAGCTAGTGAGTGATTTCTCAGCTTTTCTTTCCCTAAGTCTTCGGTCAATGCTGATTGACAGTTGGATAAGTGTATTCAGTGTAGTAGGTAGTTCAGTTCTGGAGAGCTCATCCTTGACAGCTTCAGATAACCCAATACGGAACTGGTTACGTAGAGTTATGTCATTCCACTGAGTTTCTGGTGCCCATCGTTTGAATTCAGCAATGTAATCTTCGACAGGCCTGTTTCTTTGCTGCAGTGTTCTAATGGTTAAATCTGCAGTCGCTTGTTTGTTTGGGTCTTCGTAAAGAAGAGACATGGCTTCAAAGAATTCATCCAGAGAATCCAATATGGGATCATCATTCTCAAGAAAGGAATGAGCCCAGGCCATGGGTTCACCTCTCAAAAATGAAATAACAGAACAAACTTTAGATCTTTCAGTGGAATATGATCGAGGTTTTAATGCAATCAACAACTTGCAAGAATTGATAAACTCTCGGTATTGGGACCTGTCTCCAGAGAATTTTTCGGGGTTGGAGACAGCAGGGTCACTAGCCGAGTGTGTAACTGTGTGAGGAGTATGTGTTTGCAAGTCCCTTACATAAGTAAGGATTCTTTCATTGGTGATCTGTAGATCTTGCATGCCTTGAGTAAGCGTATCCACTCTTTGGTTTAATCTGGTGATTTCAGAAGTGAGATCTGCTGTATCCATTAATTAGGCTGGATCAATCTGTAATGCTCAATTGTTGACAAGATGGAAACAACTGCAGATTTCTGAAACTGATATTGTTTATTGCTTTAAAATAAAAAAGATAATCAATTTGAACTGTCTCTTTAATTCCTGGCAGGTTATAAACAGCAGCGGAGTTGAAGTTGTTTTAAGATAAGGCAATTTTAACACAACCAGCGAGAAGTTCCAAATTAGGATGCAGATGATTAATTAGTAGTTGAAACAAGGTTAGGAGGTTAGGTGGAGCAGATAGCGAACCACATAGACTTAGGATGGTTATATATCCAGCTTGAGCAGATCTGGTTTACTTAACTTATGAAGGAGCGATAATCGAAATTGGTGATAGAGATTCCACAGAGAATCGAGGTTGCAGCAGGCAAGAGAATATCCAAAAACAGTCCGAGGTCGTGGGAGAGGAGAAGGAGGGTAAACGATTAAACAGTCCGGGTCCGATACACAGTAGAAGTAGTAATAATTCAGTTTGAAGTTCGCGGGAGCTTTCGAGTTGATCCAGCACTGTGGTGTTGACGCGGTCTCTCTATGAATCCTGGGAACGACCGCGTCATAGGAGGGGGAGTGGCCGCGCTCCGAGAACCCGGAAGTCCACGGTTAGCGAATGCCGGAAGGTCTGACAGTGTGTTTGTCACTGAGTGTGTGTGTTACTGTCAGTGTGTATCTGCCAGTGTGGGCGTCTGTCAGAGAGTGTGCTTAGAGGGACACTATAGGCACCCAGACAACTTCAGCTCATTGAAGTGGTCTGGGTGCAGTGTCCCAGTCCCCTTAAACATGCAAGTGTAATTATTGCTGTTTCTCAGAAACTGCAATAATTACCTTGAGGGGTAACTCCACCTTTAGTGGCTGTCTACCAGACAGCCACTAGAGGGACTTTCGGGTGGTTAGGTGACCAAAAGTGTGGTGCATGAGGACATCCAGCATCTGCTAAATACCCATAGGATTTTAACCCCATCAGTGTCGAGTGGGGGAGGGGAGGACATGAGGGAGGGGGGCACTATAGGGAATTATAGTGCCAGGAAAACAGCTTTGTTTTCCTGGCACTATAGTATTTCTTTAAAAGGAGCAGGAAAAGGTGGAGTCTAAAGAGAATGGGGTGGGTTCTTAATCAGGAAGCGGTGCGCCCTTGACAGGAAGGGGTGGTACATTTAGATTAGGGGGTGCTCAGGTATAGTCATGCCTAGGGCAGCACAAAATTAAAATACACCACTGTGTGAGTGTCTGAGTATGTGTGTCTGTGAGTGTCTGATTGCATGTGTGTGTCTGTGAGTGTATGTGTGTGCACGCGTTTATATATGCATACGAGTGGGTTTTGGGTTTTTTTTTGGGGGGGGGGGGAGTTCCCACACTTTTTTTCCCAGGACTTGACCCCTTGGGGGGGACAGTGTCTCCCCCGAACCCGTGCCTGCAAGTGGGTTTTTTTCAATTGCAGCACTGACATTCAGTGTCTCCACCCTCTGCATGGAGACATTGAACTTTCCTCATAGAGATGCATTGATTCATGAGGAGATGCTGATTCGCCAGGGTGGCATTTTCCTATGGGAAAGTATTGTGTTTGGCTAAGCTAATTAATTCTGATGATGTCAGCCGAAGAGTCGGATTGGGTGCAGAGTCAGAAGCAGCAGACTGGAATAAAGGGAAGATTTTACTACATTTAGGGGTGTAACAGGGGGCCAGATAGTGGTTTTAACACTATAGGGTCAGGAATACATGTTTGTGTTCCTGACCCTATAGTGCTTCTTTATTTATTGCACCAGGGCCCAGTGATTCCTAGTTAGGCCCCTGATTGTACTTACAATATTCTACTGATCACTATATCTTAATGAATACAGAAGCAGTCTGACACCTTGTTCATATACTTATACCTCCAGGTCGTTTGAATCTATAGTTCATATTGGTTCAGCAGCAGCATGTCATGTGTTAATGACAATGGAGGAATTTGTCACCATAATGCTGTTTTTTTGGCTGTTCCCGTGTACCCTAATGGAAGGCTGACAAACATTGGATTACTGACTAAAATGTGAATTAGAATGGCAAAATAGAGAGTGAAATAGCTTATCTAGATAATTCTCCAACTGCAGTCATTATTTGGCTATTTTAGATCTAATTTTCATTAGTCTAAATTTCACTATTTGGATTTCAATTTGCTCCGGTTCGAAGTTTAGCCAATAACCCTGACAATATAAATCACAGACTCCACTAGACTAGGCAAGTTGGGTTGATCTACTTTAACTAGTGGATACATATTTATTTAGTCCTGGAATGCAGGGCCAGATTAATGTAAACTATTTCAATGGATGCTTCAGTCCTATGTATTGTAATAGACCCAAGCTAGTTGAAATTGGAGGTCAGGTGTATGAAACAAGCACAAACTAAAATTTTATTTTTAGGCTCAGTGTGCATTTCAAGTTCAAACTATGAAGCCCATAATCTGGCACTGATAGTTTGAGATTATTTATTTAATAGCATTTTTTAAACTATTATTATTCGGTATGTATATAGCGCTGTGGAACAGATACTAATACGAAAGGAAGTGTAGACACTACCCGTAAGTTTACAAATACAGTACTTTTATACAAAGTTTGTAGTGAGATAACAAGATAGCAAGACAGGTGTACTGAGCACACACATGTAATGCAGCTCAACGAGAAGTCTTTGGAAGGTAGGTGCTCTGGACAATTGTTGCCTCTTGAGTTTGTCTCCACTGAGCTAAACAAACCAGGAAGTAACAGAACTGGTTGTCTGATTGACAGCCAGGGGGGTGTAACGAGCTTCCGTTATAAAAGTGCCAATTTTTAGGGAAAATGGTAAAATGGAAAAAAGAGGACACACTCTACAAAGATAAAGCATTTCAGCAAGTTGATCGCTTTATGGGTCTGATTTGTCTCATTTTGACAAAGTACTTATAGAGGCAGGCTGTTAAGGACAGGCTGTTAATATATGCTATTACACATATTGGTGATATTTCTGATATAAGAAATAAAAGAAAGGAAAAGGGATGGCGCTGGTTGAAAAATGTGCTAATATCGTAGCATGCAGCAAAAAACACCTTAGTGTATAGTCACTCAATACACTTACATATACAAATGAGAAAACAAGAACAGGTGATTGCGCGGATATAGCTCCACAAAATTGTAGGACCTTCCTAAGTGAAATATGATATGTCTGATAGTTATGATTTTTAATAAAATGAATTGTCCAGGAGAGATGCATATGCAATGCATCAATTTAAATTGTTGCAAAAATAATTGTATTGCATTTTAATAATGAACCTATTGGTTAATTCCCTAAACTGGAGAAATTACAAGAGGATTGTCAAGTTTAGAGCATGATAACTGAGCCAGTTGGGGGCGGGGCCGGGCCGCCGAGCTGAGCAGTCGCAGGACAGCTCAGCTCCTGCAAACAGGGCCACAAATAGCCTACAAATCGCACTTTTGGTGAGAAATTCCGGCAATTCCCTGCGACCCTCGATGTACCCGGGCTGCCCGAGCCGAGGAGAGGCTTGCTCTCGCAGTTTTAGTCCCTCGGAGGATGGGGCCCGCTGCACCAGACGGGACCTATACTGGCGGTGAGTGAAGCGGACGGCCGCCGCAACGCTATCCCGCCCGACGGAGCCCGACACGCGTGAAGAACCTGCGGACCCGGTCCTGCTTCCCCCCCACTGGACCGGGGGGGTGATCCCGGTCCAAACAAAGCCATGCCAGACTCCACAGCTCTCTGAGACACCGCTGTCGTGTGGCCTGTGACCCGCACACAAGATGGCGGAGACCATGTGCGTACTACACGCAACCCCGAGCACAGGCCTACCAACCGCCTTCACCCATGCCTGCACGCGGGGATATACCACACGGAGGCCCTCACACCCGGAGATACCCCTGGCATCTGACACCCACCAACTACCATACCTGGGGATGCCACTGCCAAGATGCCCGCTCACTCTTCTTCTGAGCTGGGCGCTCACAGGGAGGGAACCCCCCCCCCACAGCCTGCCATACACCCAGGGAGAAGCATGGGAGCCGGCGGAACCCTGGGCCCACGGACCTGATGATGGGCCCAATGGCTAAAGGCAAGAGCACCCACACAGGCCTCAGGTCGAAGACCAGCGGCCCTTGACCGCAGAGAAGCCACCACAGCGTTGCATCACCCGCCCACAGCGAACGCCAGTGGACTCGGGGCGCAGAAACTCCAGACCCCAGTGGCAACCGAGCTTACGGCAAGTCAATACAGACCTCCTGACCAGCCTGGGCCTAAAGAGACACCCTCTCCATCGCCTGTCATGCAGCAAACCACTGCAGCCCAGCGACGGACACACACCGCACGCACATCAGCGGGCTGTTACCGCAAACCTACAAGCCAGGACCCGGCATGGGCCAAAGGGGACTGTTCTGCGGACTTATGGTACCTTTACTCTCTACGTCTCCCTGCAAGGACTCTCTCCAAATCACGCTCTGGTCAGCCAGAATATGCCATTCCTCACTGGTTATGAGAGGGTTAATATGAAGAAACCTGCTACCACTTATGTCTCCCTACTTAATGCATGGTATATGGGTGTCTATGTTGAAGAGTTGCTGTCACTAGCTAGCCTAACGTGATCTTACCTATTAGCATGTCTTTAATTTGATGCATAGATTATACATCTCACCTTATTATTTGTTATGCATTTACATCTCATAACTCTCGTGACATGTTAAAAAGATTAAGCCTATTTATAATGTGCAAACTAATCACACATATCCAACTTGAACGTATGCATGTCCTATTCAGCTTGTCTGGCAACTTGTAACTATTATAACGTGTGAGAAGCCTCAACATGTCTATAACCTACAAATTAAGCTTACCTACGCAAACCCGCATGGACACTTGTCCCCCTCATCTTACCACCCTATTCTTTAAATCTGTGACATGTGAGGGAATATGAGCCTGTTTACAATATGTTTTCGTTGAACAACCTAAAAACAAAAATGAGGCACTAATATATCGGAAATGGCAATCACTGTTAACGCTGTAATAACCCTATATTGTTTACCACCCGTACATTTCCCGTTCTTTATTCTGTACCCATCTCGCATGCCTTAATAAAAGAAAGATTTACAAAAAAAAAAGATAACTGAGCCAGTTCTGATATTTTGTATGAACTTTTCAGTACCTTAATTATATTTTTCTTTTAAGCTTCAGCGAGCAGTACATTATCAAATAGATATAGCATTCCGGACTGGCACATATATCACTAAATCACTTTTTATTTAGAATTATATCGGAGAAGTCAAAATAAGTGCAATACATATGGAGTGAAACTTTAGTCTCAAGCGTACACTAAAAACACACTTTTTTTTCCTACCTTATAGAAAATAAAAAATAATTAGAAGTGCACTGTCCTTTTAAATGGAGATATTGGTGTAGCCAGCTCTTAGATAAGTTTGAAAAGAGCTGTACTACACATTTTTCTGATAATGATAGAAAAATCGAATAACAATCATATTGTGCTGGATATCTTATGATTTCAGAAAATAATGGGCATGACTGGTTTCCTAAGATGACATCATTGCAGCATTGTGGCTAACATGACGTGATTTATAAATGCTGCTCTATGGTCAGTCTCATAACCGGATAATGTATGCTCTGACTCATACACCATTAATTGTATTGCAATTGCATCTATCTCTTAAAGTCGCTCACCTAGGAATTATTTGGTGTGTGTGCATCTTGATCCACACCTCCGGCAGAGTCATCATTGGCAGTTGTCCATCTTCACCTTCTTTCACCCAGCAGAGCCTTTAAAGGGATACTATAGGCACCCAGGCCACGTCTTCTCATTGGTCTGGGTGCAGAGTCCCCGTCTCTTTAACCCTGCAATATAAAACTACTACCAGACAGCCACTAGAGGCACTTACTGCAGTTTCATGAAATGTAACGCTGGATATCCTCAAACTATTTGTCAATTTTTGCCTAAAATTAGAAAAATTAATTAATGGCAAACTCTTCTATTCCTGCCTTTCAGCTACATTATGGAAGGACATATGTAGTGTTCTAAAGGGCTTTCTGATCTCTAAATATTAGGAAGTGATACCCAGACTGACACAACACTTTATGTAGAAGAGGTAAAACCTATTAGGGGCCACCAGTCCAATATGAATGAAGGCTCCTATATTTCTTCTTGTTTATAACAGATGGCAGATATTTCATGTTGCAACATACCAGGTGAATAAGTCTGATATTAGGAGGGTAGAGTCAGTCCCCCAGTCCCAGTAGGGGTCTGGGCAGCTTTAAATGACACGTATCTCTGTTGGCAGCTAATGCAATGTGGTTTTGGCAGAGATCTGGTTTTTCTTCTACCAATACATACCTCTTCACTGTGAGGTTCACAATGACACAGAAAATAGAATAGTGATAGTCTAATACAAGGTAGGAAAGGCATGGAAATAGACACAGGCACAAATAGGCACAAAGTAACTGGCCACGGGGAGAGACACAAAGTAGGGGAGAGACACAAAGTAACCGGCCATGGGGAGAGACACAAAGTAACCGGCCATGGGGAGAGACTCAAAGTAACCGGCCATGGGGAGAGACACAAAGTAACCGGCCATGGGGAGAGACACAAAGTAACCGGCCATGGGGAGAGACACAAAGTAGGGGAGAGACACAAAGAAACCGGCCTTGGGGATTGACATAAAGTAACCGGCCGTAGGGAGAGACACAAAGTAACCGGCCATGGGGAGAGACACAAAGTAACCGGCCATGGAGAGAGACACAAAGTAGGGGAGAGACATAAAGAAACCGACCTTGGGGACTGACATAAAGTAACCGGCCGTGGGGAGAGACACAAAGTAACCGGCCATGGGGAGAGACACAAAGTAGGGGAGAGTCACAAAGAAACCGGCCTTGGGGATTGACATAAAGTAATCGGGAATGGGGAGAGACACAAAGTAGGGGAGAGACACAAAGTAACCGTCCATGGGTAGAGAAACAAAGTAACCGTCCATGGGTAGAGAAACAAAGTAACTGGCCATGGGGGGAGGCACAAAGTAAACAGCCATGTGAAGAGACGCATAGTAACCAGCCATGAGGAGAGACACAAAGTAACCGGCCATGGAGAGAGACATAAAGTAAACAACCATGTGGTGAGACACCAGGTAAACAGCCGTGGGGAGAGACACAAAGCAACCGACCATGGAGAGAGACACAAAATAAATAGAGAAGTCCACATTGTTGACATCCAGCTGGCAAGAAGCACAGTAAATGTCGCGTTTTGTTTCTATTGTGGTGATTACTCATAACTCCATCTGAGATCATGTTCTAGGTCTGTGCTACAGGATTTTCTCTTGTCACAACTCTAAATGGACCTATTGATATTTTTTTTTAATCCTGGAATTGTGCAAACTGGCAAGACAACTGCTAACTTTAGACTAAAATAACAGAGCATGAAAGTTAGCTGAGCTAAAGAATGTTTCCATTTCAACAATATGTGGCCTAAAATTGCCAATTCCTGTGTCAAATGTCCATTCCTCCCACTGTAAGTCCATGACATTCTGAAAGGTGAGTACACTGGAAAGCATGATGTTTTCCGCTAAGTGAAACTATTACAAGAAGAATCAATCACTACTACAGTGTAGATTGATTTCTTGGTTGAGTCATACAAACTATCTGCTACGTGGTTGCTTTGATGTGAGTATGGAGTTAAGTGTTCCCATGGCACAATGAGGTTACACAGGAGTTGAACTAAATGACATCAGTAAAGGAGAAGAATTACAGACTAGAATCTGCAACAGCTCTAGAACACGGAAGCTTTAACTGTGGACAAATAGAGGAAGGACAAAAAAACGTTCTTGCACAGGGAGAACTATGCTACATATGTTTGTTTTTTGGCATACAAGAATGAAGCTAATTCTTTAATTCTCAATAATTCTGAAAGGAACACTTCAGAAGCACATCAAAGACACATATCACTTCTTGGGCCACTTCCGACCAGTGATGTTCTTTAAACACGTGCATGCCTAACCAACCATCCAGATTTTGGCAGTACTTTGCAGATTTTCAGGTCCTGTCCTGCCATCCTGACTTTGTTCACTGGTGTCACCCAACAAGCATAGCGTGAGCACATCATTAGATGCATTCGTGCTATGATCAGGTCACTAGGAACCTGCAAGTAGCACTGAACCCATGCTCTCAGCAGGGTCTACCCTGAGGCTGACCTACCAGTAAAGAGAACAAGCCTGCCTCCTTTCTGAGCTGGTCCAACCCGTTCAGGGGTGGAGCCAGTGACACAATAATGGCAATGGCCCGCCCCATCTACTTCCCTTCTAACAGCATCCCGATTCTCTGGTGAGACTTATGTATGCGCCTTTAAATTTCAGATACAACATTTGGCATAGGTTGTTATTGTCAAAATGGAGTCTTTAAAGGAAGCTTAAAAATTATCAGTATGTATCAATAAGGTTTATTTATTAAAGTGAGAGTTCAAGGTGAATTTCAAATGTAAGGTTAAAAAAACTAAAGAGGAAAAATTCTTTAAGTCAGCCATGCTTTCCGTTCAGCAAATCTGGTTTTAAATTTAAAATCACCTTAAATCCTGTATATGTGGTACTAGTCAAATTGCCACCCACTGTTTCAAGGAAATCAAAAATATTTCTGATGACCCTTTAAGTTTTGAGACCACTGAGCTTCGTACATTTGTTCATGTAAAGAAAAAAAAAAGTTATCTGTAAAGACCTTTTCAGATCATAATGGACGTGACTAGCAAACAATCTGTCAGGGAAGGAAGGAAACAAGATAGATAGATACATAAAATGGGATGTGTAATGGAAGATATATTCTAAAGGTCTCCAAAATAGAATCTTGTCGTTATAAGATGCCTGGTCTAAAAAGGAACTTGATTTGCAACTCTAAGAATTAATTTCTTGTTCTCCTCTCTCCACCACATAATATGTGCTAAAGGCAGTGCCAACGGGAAAATATATGGCCGATTGCCAAACATTTCTTCCTCACCCAGAACCAAACCTTACTACATGCTTCTCGAAAACAAACCCAATTCATGAGTGAAGATATATACATGTAGTAGGTTGAGTACCATGGATGGAATACACCTGTAGAACCCAGTGACCTCTGTATGGTGGACCTTGAAGGTATCAGAAGCAGGAGCAGGCTTAGGTTGAAGATGGGATCTTCTGGTGGACAGTGTGCTCTGGATACTGACTGGAACATGGATGGAGATTATTTAGTATGCGTTCTGGTCATATTATTGGACACTATTCCAATAGCTTACATGAAACTAGTAGGTATGTTTATTGAATATTGATAAGGGATGCAGCTGGAAATTAAAGGATGTTTTATAGTTGCCTTCTTATTCAACATGTAAACTTTGTTACTGGAGTCCTGAATTTCAAGAATGACCTGCTTTCATCAAAAAGCTAACAGGGAATACAAGGACTGGTCAATTGCTGGCACCAGTGGTGTATTCTGGTTTTGTGCTGCCCTAGACATGACAAATTCAGGCAACCCTCCCCCCTTCCAAATTTCTCTTCCAGACAAACACACGCCCTCACTGATGCATGCACTGACATACCTCACTTACAGATACACAGTCATTGTCACACACACTATTTAACCAACACACACTTTCACTGAAACACACAGGCATACACACTCACTTATTCACAGTTACACACACACTCACATTCACCAACAGACACACATATACACTAACCGACAGACACATACACACTCACTGACAAGACACTGACAGACACACACTTACTCAGTGTCACAGACACAAAAAGCTGCATCAAGAAATTATTCATAAAGCAAACACAACGTGTTTCGGCTGGACACCTTTATCAGGTGCATAATAGTACTGTCCTTCTGGCCCCCTACTACTATTCACCTGATGAAGGCGTCCAGCCGAAACACGTTGTTTGTTTTATGAAGAATTTCTTGATGCAGCTTTTTGTGCTTCTTATATGTAAGACTTTTATATTGTTTTTTGAATAAATGTAAAGATTTTACTTTTAATTCTTGCTTGTTATCCTTCACCATATGACCACTGATGAAGAATACAGAAGCTGAGAGACTTCACCTTTACATCTTTACATCCTACTCATGCCTATATACCTGAGCCAGTTTTCATGCAGGCTCATTAAAATGTGAGTAGGATGCAACTATGAAAAATATATATACCGTATATACTCGAGTATAAGCCGAGTTTTTTAGCACGTTTTTTGTGCTAAAAAACCCCAACTCGGCTTATACTCGAGTCAATAGTCTGTATTATGGCAATTTGCATTGCCATAATACAGACTGGGGGAGAGGAGGGCTGGCAGAGAGTTTACTTACCTCTCCTGCAGCTCCTGTCAGCTCTCTCCTCCTCCGCGCCGTCCGTTCAGCACCTCGGTCAGCTCCCAGTGTAAGTCTCGCGAGAGCCGCGGCTCTTGCGAGACTTACACTGGGAGCTGACAGAGGGAGCTGCACGGACGGCGCAGAGGAGGAGAGAGCTGACAGGAGCTGCAGGAGAGGTAAGTAAACTCTCTGCCAGCCCCCCTCTCCCCCCACTGAACTGCCAATGCTGGACCACCAGGGAAGGAGAGCCCCCCCTCCCTGTCATGTATCAAGCAGGGAGGGGGGACGAAAAAAAATATATAACAATAATAAAATAATAATAATTAAATAATAATACAAAAATAATAATTAAATTAAATAAATACAAATAATAAATAATAATAACAAAAAAAATAATAAAAAAAATTAAAATAAAAAACTGCCCACCCCCCACCAAGGCTCTGACACACACACACACACACCTCATACACACACACTGCACTCATACACACGCTGCACTCATACACACGCTGCACTCATACACACACACACTGCATTCATACACTCACACTGCATTCATACACTCACACTGCATTCATATACACACGCTGCATTCATACACACGCTGCACTCATACACACGCTGCACTCATACACACGCTGCACTCATACACTCACACTGCATTCATTATATACACACACTGTAAATAAATATTCAATTAATATATTTGTTTTAGGATCTAATTTTATTTAGAAATTTACCAGTAGCTGCTGCATTTCTCACCCTAGTCTTATACTCGAGTCAATAAGTTTTCCCAGTTTTTTTGGGTAAAATTAGGGGCCTCGGCTTATATTCGGGTCGGCTTATACTCGAGTATATACGGTAAATTATACTTGCTTTGTGGATATTATACAGATTGCTTTGCCCTATGTGAGCGTTTCTCTTTTAAAAGTACCTCTGGACACAGCTCCCTAATAAGTGTATGTACATTTTTTAACTATGCTGTGGCGAAAGTAACCTCGCCACTGGCTTTTGGAGGAGCCTGTTTGCCAGCCTCCTGCCCTGTGGCTATGGCCCGTGTAATAGACTTTGGTTTAAGACCCTGTTTGTGCCTTTTTGGACTTGTATGGCTACACTTCGAACTCTTGAAGCGTCACTTCGAACTCCCGAAGTGGTTCGAAGCGGCACTTCGAACTCCTGAACTCCCGAAGCAGTTTGAACACGTGGCAACAGCCATCTTAAGCCGCAAGTACAATAAGCGTTGTTTGGTCGTCGAGTTCATGGAACTCAAATCGGACACACGACGGCACGAACACCGCTAACTATTTACCTTCCATGGATGTTCGGCTATTCGAATTCGGTAAGAATAAATTCCCAAAGGAGAGACATAGACTAAGTGCCATACGAACTCTCTACGTTCGGTATTTCATATGTTACTTCGAATCCCTGAAGTAGACTGACCGCACAGCCTAATTGTCTGGAACTGTTTTGGGCATGGAACCATGCGTGCGGTCGGTCAAAATGAAACTTCCGGAAGGTTCCTGAACCCCTGAGCTGATCTGGGTGATTTTTGGATGTGTTGGTTACCCTGATCGTGGCTATCAGGGGATGTAACATTTGTGGGGATATTATGTGTTTTTGGGGTACTTTTTTTTTTTTTTTTTTTAGAAATTTGTGTTTTTTCTGCCTGGATATAATTGAGTTAATACAGTATCTGACTCAATTATCTCCCAGGCAGAGGGGAGGGATTGTATGCTATGTGTGGGAGTGTCAAGCCATGTAACCTTATTTTTATGTGTCTGTGATGTTGTAAATCAGTCTACCATCAGGTCCATGTGGGGGTACCCCTTGCATGGGGATTGTCATTTAAGGCCAAGTATGGCACCATTAAAATCAGTTCCTCTTCACCCTAAACATAGAGCCTCGTCTCATGTGTGGAGGGGACATGTGGAGGGGGCAGCTATATTCACTCTGGGGGTTGCTATACTCCTTAAACTCCCTTGGATTATAATCACTAGCTGTTATAAGAGCTGTTCCTGCTATACTCTCTGGAGTAGGAGAGGTTCACCCACTGGAAGCTGGATCCTGGTCATTAGTCCAGGGTGGGTGGATGACGGCGAGACCCCAACCAAGCTGCGGCGGCTAAGGGGCTGCAGTATTTATGGTGTCTGGTGGAGTGCTTGGAGTCCTCGGTGAGCACAAGGAGCATCGATTGGCGGAGGCACCCGGTTGGGGTGCCAGGCAGTCCATCACAAATACCTTAAACACTGTGCACATAAGCGTTGTCACAATTTTCCTGTGAGTGCACTATCGACTTGTCACTGGTTTTTATTCTATACTTTGTGTGAAACTGTGTGGTTGGTTTCACGGTAGTTTCAGCAGCACTATCTTATTGACAATTACAGCGCCATATTGTACCACTAATTTTCTCTTTTGTATAACTTATTTACACAGACTGATTCCCAAACACATTTATTGTAGTTTAAAGACACGTTACTGGGAGTATTGTTGCTTTGAAACTCTGTTATACTCTCAGACACAACAACAATACAGAGCTTCTACAAAAGAGGGACATTAGAAAAGAAAAGAAGGATTTGGGCCTAACATAGGGACTGTCCTTCCTAAACAGGGTCAATTGGGAGTTATGATTACTCATTGTTTTGTAGAACATTGCTTCTAGATTCCATCTTCATTATACTCACTGTGTGGGGTATACTGATTGTTACTAAATACTCCTTATTGTTGCAAAACTGTGGATATATTTTTGTTACTTCACAATTGTATTTACCGCCACAACCTTTTGTCTCAATGTACCATTCCCCTCTAGATTGTAAGCTCACAGGCAGCGTACTCCTTTTGTTTCAGTGTGTCTAAATATTTATCCCCTGTTTGTATAATTACCAATGTTATTTTTGCATCATTTCCACTGAATAAGGGGGCTATATGAGAACTGTTGAATAAATATATATATATAATGGAGCATTGTATAATGTAAGAAGCAGTGTATCTATACAAGAAGCAGTATTGTAATAATAATAATAATAATAATAATTAATAATAATATAAGAAGCAGTGTATCTATACAAGAAGCAGTATTGTAATAATAATAATAATAATAATAATAATAATAATAATAATAATAATAATAATAATAATGTAAAAGGCAGTGTATCTATACAAGAAGCAGTATTGTATGATATCATGGAGTAGTATAAAATAATGTAATATAAACAGTATAATATAAGAGTATGATACAGTTGGCACATTAAGCTATTATTATTACACAGTGACATCCCCAGACAGTGATATCACCCATGCATCCTGATAGGAGCAGACACAATAGCACGGCTCGGCCACTAGGTGTCACTGCGCTCCCGGGGCGGATGCTCCATTCATGACCTCACCCTTCCTCGAGGACCCAGACGCCATAGCTGCCCAGATGGACGCCTGATTAAAAAATAAAATAAATCTATTCTCCCAGTCCCACCCCAGACAGTCCGATCAGGAGACACACAGTACAGTTAAATGCATTCCTCGTTATCACGCCTCTCGCCATTGCACCCTGGCGTGGCTTTGTTTCAGGCATGTCACCGGCCTTCCCTCAAGGCGGGGTCCTCGTCAGGCCCGGCTGATGTCATTCTTTGTGGTGGCCGCAGTGGCAAGATGGCGGCGGAGAGGAAGATGCTTGGCGCTGACCGGGGGGAGGCACCGGGCGTGGGGGGCGAAGAGGACGAGGGGCAGAGCCTGTGGTGAGGATGATAGGCCGCAGGGGAGCAGCTCTGGGGGGAATCCCGGGTCCCTGGGACATGGCTGCCCTGTCCCCCATGGTGCCCACTGGCACTGGGTGGCTTCCACACCCTACTGGCACAGCTGGCATTATGGCACTCTGCTGGCACAGCTGGCATTGTCATGGCACCCTCCTGGCATTGTCACTGGCACCCTGCTGGCATTGTCACTGGCACCCTGCTGGCACAGCTGGCATTGTCATGGCACACTCCTGGCATTGTCACTGGCACCCTGCTGGCACAGCTGGCATTGTCATGGCACACTCCTGGCATTGTCACTGGCACCCTGCTGGCACAGCTGGCATTGTCACTGGCACCCTCCTGGCACAGCTGGCATTGTCATGGCACACTCCTGGCATTGTCACTGGCACCCTGCTGGCACAGCTGGCATTGTCACTGGCACCCTCCTGGCACAGCTGGCATTGTCATGGCACACTCCTGGCATTGTCACTGGCACCCTGCTGGCACAGCTGGCTTTGTCACTGGCACCCTCCTGGCATTGTCACTGGCACCCTCCTGGCACAGCTGGCATTGTCATGGCACCCTGCTGGCACAGCTGGCAGTATCATGGCACCCACCTGGCATTGTCACTGGCACCCTCCTGGCACAGCTGGCATTGTCACTGGCATTGTCATGGCACCCTCCTGGCACAGCTGACATTGTTATGGCACCCTGGTATTGGGGGCTCTATCACTTTAATTACCAATAGCCATCACTAGCTCCTGTATGGCAGGGATGTGGAACCCCTGGCTGTGCCTTTACTGTGCCTGGGCTGTCACTCTCATGACTCAGTCCGCTGAATGGGTCTCCTGATATTGATAGTATTGCTACAGTCCAGAAATAAGAGATCTAGAACTTGATTTGCATTGGTGATGCCAACAATATTGAGCTCCTAGAAAGAGGGACATTAGAATAGAAAATAAGGGCAGGGGGATTTCCCATGCATTATTGGTGGCAGTGCCTCTGCTGTGGGGTATACTTCTCATCACACTCAGCCAGCTGAATAGAACTCATGGTAGTATTGCTACACCCAAGAATTAAGAGATCTATAACTTTTATTTGCATTGGGCAGTCAGACCCTAGAGAGCAGTGATGGGTAACCTCTGGCACCCTAGATGTAGAAGACTAGCACAGCTGAATGTCATGGGATGTGTGGTCCATAAGAACTGGGGGTACCGCTGCTGCACTGTAAACCGATGGATATTGATGTGTGCATGGGCTGCTGCAAATGTTTGACTAGTTGACTTTGGTCGTGCACAGGGAATTACAGTGTTATGTTTGTAGTTTGTTGTGTGAAAAATTAGGGTACACCGTATTTTTCTCTAAATCTTGTAGCTACAGATCTGTTTTTTTTTTTTTTTGATTGGGTGAATACATGACTCCGGTACACTGTTCTGATTTCTTAAAGTCTGTATTTGGACTGTTCTGATTTCTTATTTTCAGTATTTGATACTCCATTATAATATCCGTAAAGGCAAAAATATGTTGTATTTATCTCTCTGAATTGATCTAGTCAGTGCTTCTCTTGATTTGCTTGAAGAATCAAGGAAGTAAATGGGATTGAAATAGGATGTCCTTAGGAATGGGCAGCTTAGTCATGCAGGCCCTTGTCTTTGTTATTTCTGAACATGACGGTCAAACTAAAGTGGTTATTCACTGAGGAATGTCATCATTGAAATAAACTTTGCAAATTTAGACTAAAATAGCTGATTTGGGGGTTAATAAAATCTTCAAATACACTAAATTCACAGTTTGTCTACAGCCTAAATTTTGCATCTTGCTCTTCTGCTTAATATAATATTGTATTTAGCAAATCACTGCGCTTCAACTTGGCTACTTTGGCCTAAAATGTTACATGCTTTCAGTTTGCACTTTTAGTGGATAACCCTGTAAGTGTTAACTGGCTAATCGCGAATTACTTTGTGCATGCATCCCAGACCATAGCATCGGTCATGACATTTTAATGTCCTTCCTTTGTGTCACCATGCAGAAACATTGGTTGGGATCTAAACTCTATTTCCCCTCATTTTATTATAATTATTTTTTGTTGTCTTTTTTTAATTTTTTTTTATAACACATGTAAAGTGGTTTGTGCATGATTTTTTTTGCCGTTGAAGCCGTTGCCAAAAATCATAACTTTACGTTCTTTAGTAGTGCTTTTCTACATACAGCTTTCTGTTCCTGTTTTTAAGGGTGTGTATGAGAAAAAGGATTACAATGTAGTTTGCTTTTATTAGAGTTCCGTGATCAAACATTACAAAGTTCTCCACATTTAAAGCATCCCTGCCTTGGGGAGTACCACACCCAAGTGTCAAACAGTTTTCTCCATGTGTGATGTTCAGTGGGCTATGCAATTGAAACTGTACTGTACCATGTTTCTTTAAATCTAGCATCGGAACTGTCAAAGTAACAATGGTGCAAGATTTGGAAGTAATGTTCTCGGGAAAGCAATCTATCTCTCCTTACCTGTTTTCGTATACTAATGCAGTCTTAAGCTAAATATAGCAAAATGGTTAAATAATTGGATTTTGAGAGTAAGCCTGTTACAGCAAGGGCCACATCACCTTTTGTTCTTGTGTGTCTTAACATGTGATGTGAAAAAAAACTTTAATGTGTTGGAGCACCACAGAATATATATTGATTACCAAACTAGCATATGCCATGGATATAGATAGCCTGGGTTTTGTATATTTTACCATATGTGATATATCGTGTTTAAAGGTTGCTGTCATATCTAGCTGCTCTTTGGGTTCTTAAATACTGTAGTGTCAGTAGTTTAGTAATTTTAATGAAATTATATGAAATATTCTCAAAAAAAGATGCTGCAGAATTCACTTTCCGAAGGTTTTGGTGTCTTCGTTATGAGATAAAAACATAACGTTACTTTTTTTACGGCCATATTATTTCATTACTGTCTAAAGATACGTTGTTCTATGGCCACGTGAATGTTGCACTAAAGCTTTAAATGTCTACTACTTTGTCAGAACCATGTGGAAACAATGTGTATGTTGTGAATGCCACCTCCCTAAATAATGGGAGAGATAGCCAGTTCCCTGCCTCTTGTAAAACCATATTAACTTTTTTTTTTGTTTTTTTTTTTTACATTTTTAATACCCCTTAAATTGTCAGTTATTAAATTGACATTTAAGCTAGAACCTAAAATTGAAAAATAAATTTGTCTTTTATACTTCTGTTTTGTATACATGGTAATATATTGTCAACCCTGTTTGTTACATTGTCCATTAATGCATATATCTTCTGTGCATAAAGATGTATATTTTTTTTTAATTCTTTTTTTTAAATATTCTTTTGGACCTTTACATTTTTATTTCTATATTTTTTTTTTATGTTTATTGATGTCAAGTGAAGGAGAAACGCTGTTACAGTAAATTGTGACATTAGACAAAATAAATAAAGAGGACTTAATGGTCACATTGATAAAGAAGTCTCAAGCAGTATCATAGAGAATAACTATGTTCTATCTCACATCATCAGACTATCGGTATTATGATCAGTTCAAAGCTAGAATTATTACTATTTTTTCGTAGGGAAGAGTCTTGTATGTAGGGCTTCCAAATCAACCATTATTTTGTGGGGCTCCTTTCATTTTTGTTGGTGGGTATTGCATGAAAAGTTCTCTTACTGCATGTAGAACCCATATGCTTTAGGATTCTCAATGATTAAAGGGACATTGAGATGAAGTGGTCTGGGTGCACTGACCCTGTCCATTTTAACTATTTATTTTTATAAACAGCAATGTTTGTAGGGTTAAATCCACATCTAGGTGCTGTCTTCCTGACAGCCACTAGAGGTGCTTCCATGGCACTGGCAGAGTTAAACTGTGTTACGTGACACAAAAGTACTGTATACAATGCTTTTCTATAGAGAAGTTTGGATGTGTATGTGCATTAGATTCCAAGTGTACCTCCTATGAGGAGCATTGGATTGTCCCAACATGGAGGCGACTGTGCCTCATCAGTGTTGTCATGGGAGGGGGAGGGGGAACTTGGCCCTGGAAAAGGTAAGTAAAAAGCTTTATTTTTATTTATTTTTAACATTAGGAATGCAGGTAATAAACTAGGCATTATATTTCCCAGTTACGAAAAACCTCTGTTGTTTTAGACCCTGTGGATTCCATCCTTATGATGGCTGAAGATATTGGAAGATAGAACCACTGCATCTAAGTTATCACTGATCTATTACTGTGCAGACTGCCCCGATAGTGACTTGAAGATCTTACGGACTTCTAAATTGACATGTTTCTGTTTTTTATTTTATTTTTATAGGTCCTCCATTCTCAGTGATGTATCTACAAGTGCGAGATCCAAATTACCCACCGGGAAAAACATACTGGTTTTTGGTACGTACTCCTGAAAAGACAAAGTAAATAGTACATTCATCATGGCATTCATGCACACGTTTTCCTATTACAATTTCAGGAAGCATCTCCTTACTCCTATTAATATCAAATAGTGTGTCTGTTGTGAAAATGCTAATTTGCAATTTATACTTTTATCATGAGAGAGTTATTCAGCAACAAGCAGCTGTTTATTCTGCATATCAATGGATTGAACTTGTAATTACCAATTGCGTTCTAATTCAAGTATATAAACAGGTCTCCCTCCATCTAGCATCTGTTCTGTCAAATACCATTTGATAATGCTTGGCTGTGCCATTTAAACAGATGGAGAGCCTACCTGTTAGCCCTGCCTGTTCTAAATCATTGGTTTACAAAGTTTACCTGGGTGCTGAACAGTGTCAGGATAATTCACTGAAGAGAGTTGATGGGAATTCAAAATGCATTTCAAATTGTAGGTCAAAGATGTAGAAAAACATTCCTGATTTTGACATAAAAGTTTAAATTCACTTTGAATTCCTGAGAACTTTCACTTTAGTGAATAAACTCTCTTGTGGGATAACTTGTTTATCTCTAATGAGACAAAACCCCTTTCTGTCTCATTAGAGATATCTTTGTCAGAAGCTCAAGGAAGCAAGATGAAAGGTTAGTGTAGGACCCACCTTAGAGGTTTGCCTTGCCTTGACGTGACAGGTGGGCTAAACTCTCTCATGGCCGTTGGAGAAACTAAATAACCTCCTATTTGTTTAAATATGCATAGGGATTTGGGAAGAGCACAGGTAACTTTTCTCTCTTTGGTTTTTACTGTATGTATTGGGGCTGAAATGTACTATGGTCGTTGCTGCTGCCCAGGAGTGATGGGAGTTTGAGTGCAGGACTTTTTTTTTTTTTTTGTATTTATATATCAGATTTGACTTGTTCAAAAAATACTGAGTTGATTAGGAAGCTGTGAATGCCATTTTACAAACAGATTACATGTTATATACTGTATATGAAATGTACATACCTAGCTCCTGCGTTTTGATTGGGGTTTTTATTGCTCTGTCTTGTTTTGCCATAAAGGATCTTATAAACCTGTCTGTTAGGAAAGTCTCGACAACTCAAGTGAGAACGCTGTGAAGTGGATATTCGGCCTTTCTGCATTTGTCATGATTTTTTCCACCATTGCATTGCTCAATTCTCTTTGTTCATGCAGGTGAAGATGGCTCGGGAAAGACCACTCTCATGGCTAAACTACAAGGAGCAGAGCATAACAAGAAGGGAAGAGGATTGGAGTATTTATACCTAAGTATTCAGGATGAAGACAGAGATGGTGAGTGTTGCCACTCTATGTTGTTTGGGGGGGGGGGGGGGGTCTATTTTTGTGTGATCACTCTATGCCATACATTTTTTCCAACCTGGGGGTTCCACCAGGTATGTCCTGGCAACTTCAGAACTAATGGGAAAAGGGCAGAGATTTTAGTTGAAATTTAACAATCCTTTACTCTTATCTTGAACACTATTAATTTTGTATGAAAAATAGAAACAAGAGACCTACTAATATTACGTAATTGTATCCGCTCTTGAATAGTTAGTATATGGATTACAACAGGAATATTATAACCAATGTGGCAGTAAGGACTTGACTCTCTGGCTGAGAAAGTGTAGCTCAGCCAATAAGTGGTACCATAACCACTACCGTGTTTTTAACCTCACTGGTTTTCATCCTAGAGGACGCCATCTTGGAATTGCATCACATAAAGTTAGAGATTTAAAATATTTAATAGTATATGTGAAAAGTAAAGATGTGATAATAGCTGTAAATAGCAACATGAGGTCTGCTTGCTCCCAGCATTCCATTCTGCAGGTGTGGAGAGATTTTTATGTTATTGTTTTGCCAAGTTATACATAAGCAAAAGTAGTCCCAGCAGGTTGACAAATGGTGGAGATTTAGTCAAGCTCCACAGCCTTTGTCAACTTAGTCTTTGGCTGTCTGTGTGTACTCAACACCCTCAGGCGGCGCTTCGCAGAGCCTCAACGTGAACATGTAATTTGTGTAATTTGAGGACAACGCCCAGCTATGGGCAGATTAAACTATTTTCGGGTGTCGCCCTCTTAAAACTTGAATATGGCTGCTCCTAGAAAAAAGACCTGGATGAAATGGATAGATGTTATAGTAGAATGCACAAAAAGATCCCGCACTCTGGCATTGATAGAATGTGATTACATTTTGTCCACGCGTACAATCCAAGTGTTCCAGGTCCAGGATTGGCAAATTCCAATTTGCAGATATGACGAAAGTCAGATCCAGGCACTCAGGATATTGCAAAAAGCTGATTTATTGGAACTAAGGAGCAATGTTTCGGCCTTCACAGAGCTTTGTCAAGCTATCACCATAATGCACACAACTTCTTTATAGAGTGTAACTTGGTTTACTCCCTATAAAAGAGGGTGTGTGCATTATGGTGATAGCTTAACAAATGCCTCTGTGCAGGCCGAAACATTGCTCCTTAGTTCCAATAAATCTGCTTTTTGTAATATCCTGAGTGCCTGGACCTGACTTTATGTATAAAACAGAAAGTTAGGACTGTCCCAGGGCTAAAAATGGTTGGTAATGGGAGGCATAAGTTGGTATCCACAACGTGACAGAACCGCTTTAACTAAGCCATTACGATTATTATAAAGTGTAGCATATTTTTTTTTTTAATTGCTCTGGTAATTTTATGTGAAGGGTGCTAAGGATAAATGTCGAAAAACTCCTACACCAAAAAAATCTCGACAATGGGCAAATACGTTTGCAGGTTTGTGAGATTGGTTAAAATTATGTAGTCCAGTAGCATGTCTCTCGGCACAATGTGTATCAACTCACATCCCTGTACCATAATCTCACCCACCTAGAAGGATACAACTGCATTTTCTATAAATACATGCAAAGTCTTTCCTCACTCAGGAGAGTGATCTTACAGTACGACTGAATGGATTTCTGTTCATGCCGCCATTGCACACTTGCAGGCTTTCCTTATACATTTGAAAACGCTTGAACATCTCAATATGACATCATCACACTAAGTTTAGTAAGAGCACACTAGGATTGGCTGAAGCATACCTGCCACTAAGGATGATCCTGCGGGTAATGCAGTAGGATCAAAGCACTGGGATATTCTGCAAAGTAGGGGCATATTTACAGCTGAGGTGTTTTTTTTTTTTGTTTTTTTTTTTAATGTATTTATATTAACTTTTATTTCATTATTTAATTAACGTTGTGGCATCTAAATCCTTACTGCAGTGACACTTGAAGGGCCATTAACCCCTTAAGGACACATGACATGTGTGACATGTCATGATTCCCTTTTATTCCAGAAGTTTGGTCCTTAAGGGGTTAATATTAATTTCTTTAATATGACATGGCACAATGAGACGTGATAAATGGGTTTGAAAGTTAAAAAATGTATACAGTTCACAGCTGCTAGAAGTTTTTAGACAAAACATAATGTGAATTATTGGAAGAGACCAGAATAAATAACTTCACCCACTAAACAGAAACCAAAGTTGTCCTCTAACTGGCTTCTTCGTGTTCTAAGCCAACCAGAAGCCACATTCTTGACATGGTCAGTGACCACAAGCTGCAGAGATGTGACTAAATTAACGACAGCCTCTTCTCTGCTATTACTTGTAACAAATATACAATTTGTAAGTACCGAAGCCTTTCCATATTTATGCATAATGTGCCATTTTAAATGAACTGGGTTTGAGAGGGAGCATTACAATTTCTGCAAATGTACAGTTCCAGGTTACAACTGATGATCTGTGGGGTCTGTAACTCGATACTTGATTGATTTGTATGTGTTTTCCCGCTCAGTAAATTGTTTGCTATGCATTCGTTTAACCAGTCTGAAAATAGATTCTTCTGTTGGAACTCACAAATTCTATTCCTCCGAGCCATTGTCAGCCTTCACTAGTGAGCTTCACCTGCCAAGGACTTTTCCTTAACTAGTGGTTTCTGTTCATTTACGATCACCTGTCTGTAATACCGAATAAATCCCCAGCCCGAATAATAATTAAATAGAAATGAAGAATATTTAAATAAGCATTAAAAATATCCTTAAAGTCCAGTAGTAATCTTCGGCTTTAACTATATCAGATTTTAAATGTATTTTTGAGTTCCTCACAGTATATGTACATAGCTGGGCATATTGGGGTTTGAGAAAAAATGGGAATCAAACACAATAATGCTAAATGTATTTATTTATGAAAAGCAATCGTCGAATAGGAAGATTCTTTAACGTAACTATGATGCTGTACTTAATACACCAATTTAATTTGAAAACCGTTTTGCAGATGCTGTCAATGATCCCTCCCACCTCCCCTCAATACTGTTCAACATTGTTTTATTTATTTATTTTATGTATTTTTCTCATGTTAGTAATACAGTGATCTCTGTATTGTAATAAGTCTACGTGTTTAATAGTCTGCTCTCTCTTATGTGTCCACTTGTCAGCGCTGTCCACTATTTTCCTTGCAAAAAAACAATAAAAACCCGTTATTGGAATGTTTTGTTTTTTTGAGCAGTGTTTCTAATAGAAATCCCATCATATAAGGAATGGTGCATGAGGACACTTTTTAATTATTGAATACCCTTTGAATGCCAAGAATACCTTTCTGCATCCCCTGTAGAAATCTGCTAATATTGGTACCTATGTTTCTCTTTTCCATCAGAGATTTGCCAGAAAATGTTAATATTGTGTAAAGCTATTTTTTTTCCAGATTTTTCTTTTTTCCACTTTCACACAGTGACGCATTGTATGTCTGGGTGGGGCGTGAATAACTAGTTTAAACAAATCCATCATCTGGGCCACACCATGAATAAGCTGAGCATTTTTCTGCTTCCATGTTAATTTTTTTTTTTTTATTTCTTCAAGTTTACAAAGCCAGTGGATGTTCTAATTTACCTTTTTTTTTTTTTTTAATTCTTTATTTTAGTGGTGCAAATAGTTAACACAAGCTCGTGCCATGCCTCAACAGCAGGTACACGATAAGTACACATATGAACACGTTTAAGGCATAGAGGGTCACTGCACACATTTTTGAAGTTAGGTAGCTAGGTCACAGGAGTCAAACAATTCTACAGAGTATATAACATAACATAATATGCGATCTATAGAAGTCACTTAGATATGAGTGAGTGTGAGACAGAGTGCTGTATAAGCTTATAAAAACATAAAAGTATAAAAGTACAATATAATATAATCAAGCTGGATCTCGGTAAGTAGCTTTGAAGACGATTGAATAACATGAAATGAAATGAAATGCCACCAGGCAGATCACGGTATATTGGGTCGTCATCTGCGATAGTCAGGGTGGGAAAGACCACTATGTAAAGCCGGTTGGGCTGTACCGTTACCAATGTTTATGTCCGTGTGGCGGTGCCTGCCGCCAGAG
The DNA here is from genome assembly GCF_036172605.1 of Pelobates fuscus. Lineage (NCBI taxonomy): Eukaryota > Metazoa > Chordata > Amphibia > Anura > Pelobatidae > Pelobates > Pelobates fuscus. Next base: position 23,647,458 of record NC_086328.1, read on the forward strand.
TGTCTCTCGGTGAGGCTGTCTGCGGTGAGCGCCTTTCATGTCTTCCTTCGTGTGGAATTAGGGCTGTCGTCGTTGCTTGTGTCGTGCGTGTTACTGATAGGCAATCTTTTCACGGACTTGGTCGGGGTGAGTACGGATGTTGTGCTGTACAGTCCACTATGTCCAGGTACGGGTAGCGGTGTGAATGAGCTGTTACATGGGGATATCTTTTCCGGGCCTTCCCCCTGTGATGGTTTACGGTCTCAGTGATAGTAGGCCGAGGTAAGGCTTCTCGCTTGGGACTTGTGCTGAGTTTGCAGGGCGAATGGGCAGTAGAGTGGTAGGCTGCCATCTTCTCATCTCCCCATAGTTGCATGCTGGGGGTGGTCACAGATTTAGCTGTGTGGTGTGTGGGGTCATTGGCACGGCCTGCACAGCTCACCTCCAGCGGCCTGTGGGGAAGTTTCATCTTGTTCGGCCATTTTGTTGCGGCCGCATGGTAGTAGTTGGCGGTCAGCGTCGAGAGACCCAGGTGCGCTTTTAAAAGAGATTGCCTGCCTGGTGGGGACCGGGATAACCCCCACCGGTCCAGAGGGGGGGGTAAACGGGTCCGGGAGGGCCCCAGCTGCGTTGTGATTCATTTTGGCCGGGATGGAAAGCGTGGCAGCGGCCGTCTGCCCCACTCCCCTCTCGGGTAGGCCTCAGTCCCCAAGCCCCAGAGCATCTCACCGGGACCCAGATCCACCCGATATCTAGCTGCACCGGGACATTCCAGGATCTTGTGCCACGAGTTTCCAGGGTATTTCAGGCTGAGGTAATTGGGCATACACCCAATAATAGCTGGATTCCCCAGGAGCCGTAGTGACCTGCAGCCTGCTAGCATGGCCGCCCGGCCCCGCCCCCCTCTAATTTACCTTTAAAGAACAACATTCACCTTCCTGCAGCAAGTGTTTGTGTAGAAGTCCTGTTCCTTTCTTTATAATCTAACTTTTTTTATGTTGTATAGGCAAATTTCCTGGTTTAATGTGATTATTTGATCTATGAATTGTGTTTGGTAATGAACATTGAATACAGATTCAAGCATGTAAGCTCATTGAGCAGGGCTTTCAACCCCTCTGTTTCTGTGCGTCAAACTTGTATGGTTATACGTTTCTTAGTCCACCCATTGTAAAGCGCTACGGAATTTGTTGGCGCTATATAAATATAATATTAATATTCCCATATGTCTTCCTGCACTCACTGTCACAGCTCACACAAAACTAGCTTACTCCCCGATGTCCCAACTGTCCTGTCACTAGCACTTTTATCCCTCTCCGTCTTTTTTTTTTTTTCTTTTTTTAAAAAATTCAATATGTGAACCCTGATCCTTTTTTGTTGGAGAATGTACGTTGTATGACAGACTGAGAGCACTGAGTTAATACAGCGCCAGTATGACACTATCAGTGCGAATTCAAAGTAAATTTCAAATTTAAGGCCAGAGTAGCCGAACTGAAAGCGTAGCTGACTTAGAGAATGTTTCCAGTCCTCCTATTTTAACCTAAAAGTTGCCTGTTACTTTCAATTCTCACTATAGTGAAAAACTCTAGAGCTCCCCTGTTGCTAGGAATTGCATAGACAAATGCTATTGATCTATACATACACTTCTTCTGTTTTGTCTGGATCCCATAACATTATTAATTGTGCGATGCTGATGGAGTTATTTGCCCACGGCGTGGTGGTATGTGCGGCCACTTCATGGTGCCATGTTCTGTGTGGGGGAAGCAAACTTCATTTGAATGTATATTATTATTTATACATTTTCTGACAGTTTTGTATAGGTTATAACTATGTGAATCTGAACTTGCCATCCATACAGTTCATTGATGACTCATTAAATCAAATATCTCTAAATATTTACACTGATTTTAAACACAATCCTCCATCAGTATGTATGTGGGTGCTGCAAGCTGCAATGAGTATGTAATTCAATTCCATCGTAAAGGAGAATTCCGAGAGAATTTACCATTATGACTGTATATTCATTATTTGTGCCAGCCCCAGACTGGCTCTCAGCTTGGTGTGTTTTGACGCTTGGCTGATTACTTCCTTCATCGCTTTGCACTGCTTCTTGCCAACACTCGATAGCGTGTGCTCCTTTGTAGGTAGACATTTGCATAATCTCGCAGCTCCGGGTCCTATTATAGAGAGACAGACTATTTGTAACTTGCAATATGTGACTTGATGCCTCTCCCTTGCAAAGTGCCAGCTATTTACGGCACCTACCGGTGCCAAGCAGCAGCTGCGTGACAAATTATGGCTGATATTGTCCTAAAACAATGAGTGCTTTTATAAACCCGTCCAGCTCATCTCGTACTTACGGAGCACATGAGCCGATGCTGATTTTTATGTAAACATGAGAATCCCTATTTGTTCATTTTGAGTTTTGCACTTGGTGTTAATAAGAAGGCCTTGATAATACATTGTCAGAATTTAACCATTTCCCTCTACGACTGGACAGGGAATACTAAGTAAATGATTTTTGGTATTTGTGTATATTTTCATACACAGTCAATGACCACTTTCTTTATGTTTCCAGAACAGCCTTAGTTGGTTTTTATTCAATAAGTTGCTGGAAACGCTCCTTAGGGATTTTTCGCCAAGCTTACTCGCCCAGTACCTGAAGATTTTTGGCTACTCATTCTGGCAGCAAGCTTCATGTCCCACCTCATTCCAAAGGTTCTTTTATGGATTGAGATCTCCTGATATCTAGGCCATTGCAGTCACTATCATCTCCCTGTCAAGTCGATGTGTGATTTGCAATGTGATGCATTGTCCTGCTGAAAATATCTAAAAGCTAGAGCATTCGACGAACGCTGAAATGGATTTCCCAGGTCTAATGTATGTCAAGGATCCGCTAACTACACCATTACACGAATACCTGCCCGTGTCATTGACGCAAGAATTAGCAGAACTTGTTGTTTGTGGTTTACAACAAGCTGTGACCTCGCCATCTACATGATGCAGCAGGAATTGCAATTCATTAGGCCAGGCAATGTTTTTCCAATATTCAATTATGATCATCATGAGCCCTGTGTAGTCTCCTTTTCCTGTTCAGGAATACACATCTGCACATCACGCATTATTTTTGTGTTCGCGTCTTGGTGTCTAACCATTCCATTCCTCCAACCTGCAGAACTGCCAATCAATGGATGATTTTTTGCTTAGTACGCTATAGCAGGTTAACGGCTGTAACCACAGAGCATAAAACAAATCACAGGTCAGCAGTTTGTTGGAACCACCATATCTGACCTCAACAATCATACCACAGTCCAAGTTGTCTTGATCATATGTTGTCGTCTTCTTCTCAGTGAAGTACCAGGCTCCTAAACGTATTGATCATGTCTGCATGCTTTATGTGGAGATGTCTACACATTACTGCTGTTTGGTTATTTTTATTAAGGAATTGGTGTGCCTAACACAGTGTCCATTACGGTTTTGTATTTGTGTCTGTCTCCCAATATGTGTGTCTTACTGCTGATGTTAATGATGCAAATTTTGATTACTCCAACAAAGCACATCTTATAATTGGTTCTTTAGATTTCAACATAGTTATAAAAGTGAGATCTATTTGGTTTAATGATGACACTTGGTGAACGTTCTGTTTTATCTCCAGGCTGTGTTTGTTGTGGCATGCAGAGATATCGCTTCAAATTCTTACTGAAACTGCTAAATGGTCATATACCGGTATATCCCTCATTCTTCAAGGATATGTATAATTTGGTTACTATGACTATAATGAGCTAGGAGTGTTTTATTTAGGCTTGTAGATCTCTTCTATTCTAAAGTGCGTGCTTGATCCACACACCATTTAGAATATAGCAGAAAAAAAGCACAGATTAAAAAAATAATAATAAAAAAAAAAATAATCAAGTCATGCACTTCATGTCCATAAAATTCCAAACAAGAGTTACATGTCTTGAAAGGCTTGGTTGAATAGGTAGGACATGCAAGTTGCACTCCAGCTGTTCTCGGGAGCATTTGTCCTCAGCAGCAGGAGTACCAGCCCTGAAGCGATCCCTCAGTGCGCACTGCGCAGCGTTCAGAAAGAACACTGGTCTGTTTTTTGTGATTTGAAATGCAGGGTGAGGCAAGAGTTCTCAAGTTAGCTCACTTGCCTGGCTAACAGAAGGGACCTCCTTTATTCTTTAATGATAAACGTGCCAATATTCTCATCGAAATTAGCACTTTTGTAAAGTGCTTTTTACATGGGATACTTATGGGTGTGAATTGGTCCTTTAAATACTAATTGGAACACAGTTGGGTTTATTCTCTTTCACTGGAATTATAAAGCAATCTCAATGAAATTGTGCCACAATAGTTCAATTGTAAAAATCCACCAACTTCACTATTAATCTTTCTGTAAACTGAATTAAGAATTGACCAGGAAATGTTACAAAATGATCTACTGAAAAAAAAAATCATCAAATCATTTCTTGCTCGACTGTTTGTCCCAACATCTGAAATTCCCTGCTCAGTTCTCCTTATTCCTGTATTTAATGTATAGAGTTACGATTTTGTGTGTCTGAATTTAATAAACCACCTGCGCATGTCCGTGCATACTGTCCCCATAGTGAATGTTTGTATACATCCTTGTATTGATAACTGATTTCTCTTTTCATTCCTCCTCTGCAGATCAAACACGTTGTAACGTTTGGATATTAGACGGAGACTTGTACCACAAAGGCCTTTTAAAATTTGCCCTGTCGGCGGACTCAATTAGGGATTCTGTGGCTGTGTTTGTGGGTGACATGTCCAGACCATGGACTATTATGGAGTCTTTGTTGAAGTGGTCTAGAGTTTTACGGGAGCACATAGACAAACTGAAAATCCCCCCGGAGGAAATCAGAGAGCTGGAGCAGAAGAGTAAGTCAGGCTGGAGTTTAGTAGATCCATACCTTTCTGTTTTGCATCAAGTCCTGCATTGTGTACTAACCTGTGTTAGCTTGAGTAGGGGAAATATTTTGTTACAGGAAAAGTCACCTAAATGGTGTTTGTACTAGCATTGACCTTACTGGGGGCAAGTGCTAACACATTTTCAAGCAGTTTACCACTAAAGTGTCCCAGGCCCCGCCCAGACCCTGAATGAGGCATGGCTAAGGCAGAGATTACACACTTCCTTCTAGCCGTACCAATTCATACCTGCAATGGATGCTGTGATAGGCTGAAAGGAGTCAGCTGACACTCTCAGCCAATAACAGCTGCCCAGTGCTTCTCAGGTTAATACTTTGCTCAAACAGCACAGAGAGGATGGGCTGCTGGGGACTCTAGTTTAACATTAAACCATAAAACCAGTTCAACGCTGAATAAAAGGACTGCTCCAGGAGACTCCAGATACTGTAACCAGTGCCTACAGTGTCACTTTAAAGAGAAACTATTACTTCACAGGATTTTACATTGTATTTGCTTTTATCCCCTATATTTAACAAATATTTACTTGTGAGGTCTGAAAAATAAAATGAAATGGAGACATCCACAATGGGGCACATTCATCTTGGCTATCTGTTATAAGGCAGCATAGAGAAAACGTACAGAGAACAGAAAAAATGTTTTCCATTTCTCCTCTTTATAATTTCTTTTAATGACAAGTTTTATTCAATGATGCAATTAGCAGATAAGTTACCGTTATTCTGTAAGGATGACCTGTCTGTTTCAAAACATGCAATAAGTTTGTCCATAGCACACATATACTACTCTTTGGGTGGGTGGGGGAGAGGCTCTTCATTGGAGTTCTAGCAGCACAGACATTGAGTCTGGTTTTCTCAATGGAGTAAATCTCTCAAGCTGGTCCTAATGTATTCAACACATGGACTGAGAGGAAGCACTGTGAGACATTTGTTCCAGAGCAAGAAAATATATTTGTGATTATATTGTAATGTCCTCAGTAATGTGGTAGCCTCCTTTAAACCAATGTAAACAGTAAAGGGGGGGGGAGATTAGGATTTGTATCTCCGGTGTTTGGACATTCCCTAGATGTGGTGTCAAACCTTTTCCCTTCAAGAGAGTGGATTGTGTCATTTTTACTCTACATTTTAATGTGTCACTTTCTTCAACTTGTACATTTAGCAATTCAATTCAGAATGCACAAGTATATATGATATTTCTCCCCTCCCTGGAGAAGGAGACAAGCTGCACGTATAGATGTTGAGCTGCCGGGTTAATTGCTGCACGCAGTCTGGTTTACTGCTATCTGTTTACTGAGCACTTCCACTCATTACATGTGATGAATGACGGTGTGTCTGGGAATTAAACCACTTATTCAATAAACCCCTGCTTGACAGGAGACGGGCAGCATCTCACAGCAGTGCATCTGCAGGAACTTTGAATCTGGACATTTTTTATTATTTTTTTTTTTTTTTTTATGCATTAAATTAACACTTTAAGCACCATAACCACTACAGCCTGTGACTGTGGTGCCATAACCACTACAGCCTGTGACTGTGACTGTGGTGCCAGGAGTGCCCTCCGAGAGTAAGTAGTCAAACCATTTGCGGATTGTTTCACAACTAGCATGGAACGGTGCCAGTGCACTCCTGGACTGTAATCACTGCAGCAGGCCCTAGTAGTTATGGTGCTTGGAATGTTGCTTTAAATATATAATATTTAAATGAAAATATATCCTGCTCTAAAAATAGCAGATGGATTTTTGCCCATTTCCTTTTAATCTAATTTTGAATCCTTCTTTAGCACCATAATGGATAAAACCTTACCACTTACTAAATGCACACTTGTCGCAGCCTCTTTTTAAGGCAAGTCCTTAGCTGATACTAAATGTTCCTTTTAATGCTATGTGCACAACCTTTTATTTCCAGTACTGTTAGTGTTAAATCCTTTTTTACATTCCTCCCAAAGGCAGTTTTATTCCACGTGCAATCTTAGACGCCTCTCACGTAGCATTCACGCAGCTCATTTTCCTTTTCACTGAGCTGAATCATAGAAATCTCTTCTCAGTCAGATTGCCGGAAAGAATGGTGATCTGTGTGTTTCTTGTTATTTGAGCTTACAGGTATGCAAATCAATGTGCTGGCATTTTCTAAATTTGTTGGCAGACCCTCCATCCCAGCCTTCCCCCATTGTTGCCTAGACATAACACCCTATAGATGCTGTGTATGCTGCGGTCTCGTATTACAAGTATAGTAAAGCGTTCTTTAGAAAACATAGTAATGTATACAGCTATGACATCCATACACATTTTTCGTGTTGTGAGGAACCTACCCTTACTGCTTGCAGATTAGCTTACCCTGTATCACAGGGAAACCCTTTAAATGCTTCTTAAAGGAACACTATAATGTCAGGAGCACACACGTATTCCAGACATTGGAGTGTTTAACTATTTAGGTGACCCCCTTTGTGCAGTAAAAGGGTGTTTAAACTTTTTTTCCCCACGCCGCACTGGTCTCGCCGTGACGGGATCTCCATGACACCCCCAACGTGGCTGACATCATTAAACATGATGATCTCAGCCAATCTAATGCTTTCTCATTGGAAAACACTGGGAGGCTATTGAGCATGCGTGGCAAAATGCCGCACTGTCCCAATCAGCATCTTCTTATAGAGATGCATTGAATTAATGCATCTCTATGGGTAAGCTTCAGCTGGAGACACTGAATACAGCACTGGACTAGGAAGCATTACTAGAGGTGTTCCTTGGTTTTACTCCGCTTTTTGTCGGAAGCACCTCTAGTGGCTGTCAGTATGGCAGCGGCTAGAGGCTGCTAATCCTGCATTGAAGTCATTGCCATTTCTGCAGAACATCAATGTGGCTTCTGTGCCTATAGTGTTCCTTTGAATTTAACATCTGGAATTTGGGATGGTGCCTGCTTAGGCATTCTCTTCTCTTCTTCTGGTTCATCCTATAGCTAAGGAAATGGTCCCAGTTGTGTGTTGTTTAAGCCTTCTCAGGACATAGTATTACTGATTCTTCAAGTTTTTAAATTGTTAAATGAGATTTTCATACATAATTTGTAATTTAACCCATCATTGATATTTGATTGACCGTGATAAGTGACCTTAATCTTGGCTATATTATATACAAACTACGTGCTTTGTCTGTTATTTGTAGGAAACATGTATTCCTGACCCTATAGTGAAAACCCACCATTTAGGTGACTTTCCCCCCTCTTAGTCCCCCTCAGAATGAGTTTAAACTCGCCTTAGTTTCAGCTCTCCGCGGGTCTGCCGGCACTGGCCCCGCCCCCTCGGTGACAAAAATTGACATTGCCGATTTTTAGCCAATCCAATGCTTTCCCATGGGGAAAGCATTGGATTGGCTAAATCGGCACGGGACGGGGCCAAACACAGTTTTGGCCAATCAGCACCTCCTCATAGAGATGCATTAAAGAGCGTGGGGACGCTGAACGTCAGGGCTGCTTACTGTGTAGCCCTGAGCCAGGAAGCCCCTCCAGTGGCCATCTAAGGAGTGTTCACTTGGGGGTGTCCCTAGAGGCAATGTAAACACTGCCTTTTCTATGAAAAGGTAGTGTTTACATGAAAATGCCTGAAGGGAGCGATTATCCTCACCAGAACAACTACATTAACCCCTTAAGGACACATGACATGTCTGACATGTCATGATTCCCTTTTATTCCAGGAGTTTGGTCCTTAAGGGGTTAAGTGTAATTAATAATGTTTTAATTTTTTTTAAAGTCTGCAGTGAGAACTCAACATAATCATATTGAGTTTTTAAATGAGAATCTAATTTATACTCTCTGTGCTTAAAATAAGTTGCTTTTGAGTCCATTCAGGATTTAAAAAAAAAAATACATTTGATTTTGGCGCTAAAGGAAGCTATTGGCTCTAGAAACTGCTTGCATGTGTTAACTATTTTTCTTAGGTGCTGACATATTTGAACGTTTAAGATGAGCAAAGTAAGTGTTCCTTATAAATACATAGATTACGATCTTGTCAACAGCCTCCTAGACTATACAAACCAAAAGACTATTTGGCCGCGGTTTTGGGAGCTTCTACTCCTTGCTAAGCAAACTGCGGTTTTGCATTTAAATTAGTTACCAGTCATTGGAACAGGAGTTTGGCAAGATCACAGTAACTTATTAAAATAACTTTATTTGCATCCTGACCTTAGTCTGTGTACTGCCTGATCTGTGTTGTCAGTTCTGTATAATCAAATTTAAACATTAGGCTCACTAATGTGTGGGTTTTTATTATTTTATTTTTTGTTATCTTTTAATTTTTATATCTATTTATGTGTGAGTTATGTTGCTTAGACTCCCTTTCTCATTGGACTTTATTTCATGATCGGAAATGTCCAAGTTTAAAAGTAAAAAAAAAAGATTCCATTTTTAAATAGGAAGCAAGTTAGCGTGTCCACTATATGCAGCTCACACTTTGAATGCTGTGTATAGCTCATAGGTCAGTCTGAGTCCACTAAATGTAGTCCCAGGTATTGATTGATACCTGTATCTTCTTTGTATGAGCAGGGATTGAACCCTCTTCACACCAAATTGGTTCAAGGCATTAAAATGCCCATTTAAAAGGTTGTGTGCAGTGCTAACTTTGAGCGCTGCACACAGTTTGTTCAGTTTGTAGCCACTTAATATGCCTCCAGCTGGGACCTTTCTGGTGTGAGCATGGATTTAACGTTGGGGTGTGTCATTATGCCTTAATCGCATGTTTTGTAAAACAAAATCACGTATCCTAACATTGTGAAGGGGTTAACAAAATGGTCAGAGTTTAAATGTGAAAAAACCCAAACATTAGAAAGTTGTTTAATTCTTTTTTGCTGATTATATGACATGTTATCTCTCCAGCCAGTCTGCTCTGTTTACATACAAATGTCCTCTACTAGTTCTCCTGAAATTTGTCTATAAAGCGTAACTATTGGTGCCTACTCAGTCAAGTAATAAGTTCTGAAAATATTTTTGAAGTGATAGAGGTATGAAAGCATTTCGTGTATCAATTACAGCATTATGTCAATGCCATATTTTTGTCTCTGCCATGTATCAATAACTGTTTGATACATTAGTCAACCACTAATTGTTCTGTCCCTATTTTCCCATACACAAGATTGATATTTTTTAGGTGTTTTCTGTCCACTTGTTTAGTTTATATACACACTTTGTGTTCCGTTATCGAGACTGTGGCATCTCGCAGATCAATATAAAAGGTGTTTGCATATGGATATTTCCATATTGATTTCAGTTTTACAGCAGGCTGTATACAATATGTTAATTGTAATTAAACTGCATTATTTTCTGATCACTGGCCTTCTTTATGTCTCTATTCAGAGTTATGAAATCCTCAATTTACTCTCGATTTTTCTTTACAGTTGTTAAAGACTTCCAGGAATATTTGGAACCAGAAGATTCATCTGTAGGGTCACCACAGAGGAGAACTGTCTCAGATGAGGACAACATCATCCTTCCGCTTGGGGACAATATCCTCACACATAATCTTGGCATTCCTGTGCTAGTTGTCTGCACCAAGGTGATTATGGGAAATGTTTATTTTTCTTTTTTCTTCAACCTTTGAAATCCAAGCTAGAACGTCTCTATCCATGTGCATCCTTTTATTGTAGCCCTTGCTAGATCTCTCCGTTTGGGCAGATAAGGCTGACGGGATATCCCAGCAGAAATTACAGTTGGTCATGACCGCCAACCATATGCTATGCAAATGCTAGAGGAGTATAGAAGTAAAGGAACGCAGGTATACACATGTGTATTCCTGACCCTATAGTGTTAAAACACTATTTAGGTGTCCGGCCACACCTTGCCCCCATAAAAAGTTAATAAACTTACCTTTATTCCAGCACTGCACTGGCTCTGCCCCGATGCTCCACCCCCATGATTGAGATCATCATAACTGGCAATCTCAGCTAATCCAATGCTTTCCTATGGGAAAGCATTGGAATGGCTACGATCGTCAACTTTGATGATCTCAGCCAAGGAGGCGGGGATGTGGAGCCAAAAACCACGCTGGTCAGTCAGCATCTCCTCATATACATACATTGAATATATGCATCTCTTTATGAGGAATGCTCAGCTTCTCCATGCACAGAGTGGAGACGCTGAACGTGCAGCACTGACCCAGGAAGCACCTCTAGTGGGCGTCTGACTGCCACTAGAGGTGTTACTAAGCAGTAATGTAAACACTGCCATGTCTCTGAAAAAACAGTGTTTACATGAAAATACCTGCAGGGACAGACTATACTAACCAGAACAACTACATTAAGCTATAGATGTTTCGGGGACTATAGTATCCCTTTAAGATATTGCTATGTTTCACTGTAAAGAAGGGCAAATCTAGTCTGCTCACGTTTGAATTTGGTAACAACATTCACAATGATTGCTTTACTGATTCTACTCAAAAATATCCTTCACATTAATTAATTTCTACTTTGTTTTGTAAATCACTGAAATCTGTATTATTGGTCTCATTGAAATATGAAATATTTAATTTGCAGTGTATAGCTCAATGCCTGCCTGTTCCTTTTTTTTTTTAAAGCTAATAATATTCTCTGCAGGTTTGCTGCTCTCGAGCTGAGTGGGTTAGTAAACATGCTGAACAAAGGACATGATTTTAAAAATAATATACACACGTACAGGGCTCGAAATTTCCACTCAACATTGGCGAATAGAAAGTCACCCCTGATGGGTGTGCCACGGACCCATTGCTTTTTAGATTTGTCATTAAAAGGATCTAAGGGGAATCTGAGAATTTATTTTTGAGGAAAGATATAACTGTGTTTTATTCTCTATGGGAACCAATAATTTGTCCCTGCTTATTGCTCCACAACTGAATTGGTCACTATGGAAACCAATAGAATGTTCTTGCTGATTGCTGCACAGCTGAAACAATCACCATGGAAACTCCTAAAATGTCCCTGCTGATTGCTTCGTTATTGTCAGTCTGCCCCATAAATGCTTCTTGCATATACATATCCAATAAAGCCTTTCTCTGTGTATGGGTAATTCTGGGTTTATATTAACCACATACAATCCCAGGGATATTGGTGTCATACAGCACTGCGGTGACCTTTTTAAAATCACTTTAATACCCAAGATATTTAAACACCGCTTTGTTACTGTTTCTGTGTGTTGTGTTCCAGTGTGATGCAGTGAGTGTGTTGGAAAAGGAGCACGACTACAGCGACGAGCACTTTGACTTCATTCAGTCACACATCCGGAGGTTTTGCTTGCAGTGTATCCTTTTCACAGCTTTTAGTTCTTGTCATGTGACCAGATTATCACTTTCTCTACTGTTCTACCAGTATCTGCTATGAATGGGGCTAGTGTAGGGACAGCTATGTGAATGCTAAAAGAAGAATACACCAAGCAGCACAAGTATAGCTCTCAGATCCCATGCTAATCAGCCTTGACATCAGTAGCATCTGGCTTTGGTTCATGAAATCGCGTTAAGCTGCAGCACATTAAATGTCAGACGTCCCCTCCTCCTAGTGTCTGCTTCTCTGTTTGCAGAGACCGGACTTTGTCCCAGGTGTAAAACCCGATGTGTACAAAATATGCATCCGGCTCTTGCCATTTCTCATAGCATGTTCTTGGCGACTTACATTTAGTGTGTATTGTTTTATTTTTTATTATCTGATTATACACCTAAAGAGTCCAAGAAGCAACTAATACTAGCATTTATCTGATTAATTCTTTGTTACCGAATAAACAATTCACAATTTTTTAATGCTTTGTATTAATATTTTTTAAAGGATCACTATAGGGTCAGGAATACAAACATGTATTCCTGACTCTATAGTGCTAAACCCCCCCTTTAGGCGGCTTTCCCCCCCTAAGCCCACCTATAAAAGTTTAAAACTCATCATTTTTTCAGCGCCACACGGGTCCGCCAGCGCTGTCTCTGCCCCCTTTGTGACATCAAAATGGCCGATTTCGCCAATCAGGACCTCCTCAATGAATCAATGCACCTCAATGAGGACGCTGAACGGCAGAGCTGCTTACCGTGAAGCCCCTCCAGTGGCCATCTAAGGAGTGGCCACTTGGAGGTGTCCCTAGGGTCAATGTAAACGTGTTTACATGAAAATGCGTGAAGGAAGCCATTATACTCACCAGAACAACTACATTAAGCTGTAGTTGGTCTGGTGACTATAATGTCCCTTTAATTTTAAAATTCAGTAGTGTAAGTGTGGAAGATGAAAAGTATAAATAATCAATGACAAGTAGTGAGACGAGATAAAGAAGATCCTGTTTCATACCTTCCGAATTTATAAATGGACACAGAGGGACACTTTAATTTTAGGGGTGGGAGTGAGGTGCTGCCAAGGACAATGTATCTTATTTACACAAACTGATATCTAAACACATTTATTGGAGTTTAAAACCACATTACTGGGAGTGTTATTGTTGTGGAGCTCTGTTATACACTCAGACACCCCAACAATATAGAGCTCCTAGAAAAGAGGGACAGAGGGATTAAAAAGGACAGAAGAATATGGGTCAAAATAGGGACTGTCCTTTCTAAATAGGAGCAGTTGGGAGGTGTGCTGTTTAAGTGAGCTTTTCGGGAGAGTGTTTTTTTTCTTGTGGAGTAGGGCATTCTGAAGATGTAGCAGCCGTAGAGAAATCTTTTAAGTGAACCTTTTAGGGTGGGGATGCAAGCAGAGCACAAATGAAGGTCTGGAGAGATGAAATGGTTAGTTCCCAATTAAGGCAGGAAAGTACCTTGTATTCATTTGTACAGAGGAAGGACAAGCTTTCGAATTATTAAAGATACAGGTGGACTGTATAAGGATTGACAAAAGGAGCAAGGCTTGAGAGGACCTCTAGATAATGTTAAGCTTGGCAGGGTTCATTACAGACTATTAGGAGGTTAATGTAGATATATTTATGGCAATGTAGATCCATATAGATTATGCAGTTCCGGTGCGCTCAGTCTATAATTGATATACAACTTCTGTTTTTTTCTTAGTGTGTGACAGCAAACGTTCAGTAATGGAAAAACACCATTTATTTATTTATTTATTCATTTATTTGTCAAACTGTTATAAAACAGACGAACTGCACCCAAATTCTTCTTTTAATATTGCTTTTACAACAAGCCGGAGTGGCTATGGTGTTTTGAGTGTCCATTTAATAGTCTTTATTCACAATAACACTTATAACCATGCTTGATTTAGAATGTGTATGTGCTGGATTTCCTTAAATCGTTTTTGCTAGATGGAGCTGCCTTAATTTATACGTCTGTTAAGGAAGAAAAGAACCTGGATTTGTTATACAAGTATATTGTACATAAAGCCTACGATTTCCACTTTAACACTGCTGCCTTAGTGGTGGAGAAGGACGCTGTATTTATGTAAGTCCATATGATATTACATCACTCACCTTCATGCCCCTTTCTCTATGTTCTATAATTCATATATTGGTGATACCCAGCCCAGCCTTCAAGTTACAGCAGGTCTTTTCAGTATTCCCTCTGAATAAATTGGGAAATTTGTAAATTCAGACCTGGTGGTGTGTTCGTATTAAAGGGACACTATAGTCACCTGAACAACTTTAGCTTAATGAAGCAGTTTTGGTGTATAGAACATGCCCCTGCAGCCTCACTGCTCAATCCTTTGCCATTTAGGAGTTAAATCACTTTGTTTATGAACCCTAGTCACACCTCCCTGCATGTGACTTGCACAGCCTTCCATAAACACTTCCTGTAAAGAGAGCCCTATTTCGGCTTTCTTTATTGCAAGTTCTGTTTAATTAAGATTTTCTTATCCCCTGCTATGTTAATAGCTTGCTAGACCATGCAAGAGCCTCCTGTATGTGATTAACCCCTTAAGGACCAAACTTCTGGAATAAAAGGGAATCATGACATGTCACACACGTCATGTGTCCTTAAGGGGTTAAAGTTCAATTTAGAGATTGAGATACAATTATTTAAGGTAAATTACATCTGTTTGAAAGTGAAACCAGTTTTTTTTTTTCATGCAGGCTCTGTCAATCATAGCCAGGGGAGGTGTGGCTAGGGCTGCATAAACAGAAACAAAGTGATTGAACTCCTAAATGACAGTGAATTGAGCAGTGAAATTGCAGGGGAATGATCTATACACTAAAACTGCTTTATTTAGCTAAAGTAATTTAGGTGACTATAGTGTTACTTTAAATTAAGTTGTTATGGTGCGAGGAGGCACCTGGGACACTCTTACTGAAGGGATTAAGCCGTTTTGAATAGTTTAACTCCAAAGTTGCCTCCAGCGGTGGTCCCCACTCCCCCCCCAAGGCGTCATCCGGTTTCTGAAAGTTCACTGACGCTCTCAGCCAATGAGTGATTCCCTATTCACACAACTAAAAAGAAACTTACTTTTTCTAAGCCAGTTTTGTGAACGGGGGTCATTGATTTGCTGAAGGCTTTAGCTGCGCACCTGGCTCGCAACACTCCACACTTTCTGAAAGTGTAATTTCAGAAGTCAGATATCACCTCTGGTTGCAGATTTTTGTTAAACTGTTCGAAAACGGTTTAACCCCTTCAGGTAAGAGTTCTCCTGGGGGATTCCTGGCACCATAACAATTTAGCTAGAGCTGTTTTGGTGCCTGGAATGTCCATTTAACAGTAATAATAGTATTTTGACACATGTAATGACGTGCTGCGCAGCCTAATTTGCCAATGTAAATACATTCACCCTGTTCACCTTTCCCTTCCCTCTTAGTCCTGCTGGTTGGGACAATGAGAAAAAGATTGGGATTTTGCATGAAAATTTCTCAACCGTTAAGCCTGAAGATGCCTATGAAGATTTTATTGCAAAGCCTCCAGTTAGAAAGGTAATCCATACTCCTGTGTGTATGAGCTGTGTGAAACTTCTGCGTTTCACTTTCTCCAGGTTAACATGTGTATGTCTTGGCAGTTGGTTCACGATAAGGAGGTCGCTGCTGAAGATGAACAGGTGTTCCTAATGAAACAGCAGGTACGTTGATGTATTTACTTTGGATGTTAACCAGTAATGGCAACTCTTAATTTCTTTACAAAATGCAGGAAGGAGCTAATACACCTTGGTAGAAGCTTAAGATACTAATGGTTCACCAACATTTATTGTTTGTGTTTTTGCTATTGTTCCTGGGCTTTGGGGTTTCGTTTTTTTTAATTCTTTTTTTTTCGTGTGCTTGAAGTAACAAACAGGCCTGCAAAGCCACGACGGCAGTTGCAAGTGGTAACAAAACAGTACATAGCGTGGCATGTAAAACAGCACATGTTTAATATTATAGTGTGAAACCATGCTTTGAGTCAATAGTTTTTTGTAAGGAGGTTGCTTTGCTAAGAGTAAGGTAAGTACGCCAACGATCTTCAACACAAATGACAATGAACTTTCAACAATATTAGTAGATTTCTAAGATTCACAGGTTATGAACCTTATGAGAGTATCAATAGCGCTAGCAGGTTTGCTGATCTGGCAATTTTCAATTTGACATGAATAGGAATAGCATGCTGCCGCACTATGGGGAAAGAACTAAGATGGAGTGAGATTTGCTATTTCCTCAGGTGCCAGCGCCGCTCTTGGGGTGCCACAGCGAGGCTTTTGCATCAGGCAGTCAGTGGGCATAGCAAAGGGGTTGGGAATTTACCGCCAGGAGGGAGGGCCCCGATACTGGAGTCTGTAATAAGGTGTGCCTTTATTATTAGCTAGGAGAACTGAATTGGGAGGTGGTCAAACCAGATAAACGTTAAGCATAACTCAGGAGCATAGGGGTATAAAAGTAACACCAAATGCATATAGAAACATTACATTTGCCATATTAAAGTCAGAGTCTGTGTGAGGCAAGGTGGGTGACTCATCTGTGGCTTCTAGAGTCCCAGTCAGCCCACACCTGCAGGAGGCATACCACAGTCCTGTTCGGGTGCCTTTGTGGATCCTGGTCTTGATCTCTTCGTGTGCTCAGGAGGCGGCCCGTGTCTTGGTCGCGGGTCGGTAGCTGACTGACCAGGTGTTGCCGTCATTCTGGGCCCTGTGCCCAACCTTCTCCATCCTCTGACTTGCGTCGCTCTGTTCTTGGGCGAGGTGAGTCTTGTCAGTGCATTCTTCTCCTTATCAGTGTGCCCTGATCTCTGCAGTCCTTTGCATCTCCACTCCCCACCGGGTCCCGACCGTGGCTGTAGGTGTCGCTGCGACGTGTGACTCTTTTGATAGTGCGGTCTGGGAGCGCGGAGTCGGTCCCCGCCGGACCTTCGTGCAGTGTAGTATCGGTGGGAGGGGAGGGCATGTTTGCGTTGGCGCCCTGCCCGAGCGAGTAGGAGTGCTGGGCGGCTGTGCGGCTGCTGGTTTGTGTGATGGGAGTGGGTGAGCGTTGCTTGCTTTGTGGTAGTGGGTGGCTGTGGCGGAGCACTTTGATTCAGTATACCCGCTAGCTTCATCCAGAAGGTCTCAAAGTGGTAGTTGATTCGTGTGACAATATCTTGTGGGGAGTCGCTGGGGTGGTCGGCACATGTTGTGTCCGCCATCTTAGAGAGGCCTCCGTTCGCTGTCTTTGGCGGTATTCTATCACTCCTCAAGCTTGGGGTCGACCTCCTAGGGTGGACCGGGATCACCCCCGCCGGTCCAAGGGGTGGGGGGTAGCAGGGCTGGCTTGTACTGTGAGCAGCTCCAGGGCTTGGGAGCGGCCGCCTCCCCCGCCCGTTGAGCACCAGGCCGCAATGTCAGTTGAGTCTTCAGCTGGCCCCAATCGGGTTGCACAGCATCCCATTGTGTGCCTTCTATCATGGGTGACAGGTGGGCGTCTGGCAATGCCGTGTGTTGCGACTGGGTGAGACGATTTTTGCTTATTTTGTCAGGATTAAGCAGGAGCTTGTGTAAGACACGTCTCTCCGCCATGAGGGTCAGGTCCCGCCCCCCTGGACTTTGGGTTTTAAAGGAACTTAATTTGCTTTTTTGTGGTCACTGTACCCTATTGTACTGATTTTCTTCTTTTGTCAGTCACTGCATATGACATTTATATCAATCCCTTTCAATTTAAAGGGACACTATAGGCACACAGACTACTTCAGCTCAATGAAGTGTTCAGGGTGCAGTTCCCCTCTTGTTTTTAGTCCTGCAGTGTAAACCATTGTCTTTTCTGAGATACCAGCCCCCAGAGGCGATTGCACTGCTATAACAGAGTTTGATTCGTTTAAGTGGCATTCAGTGTCCTAACTCATTGCATGAATACTTCGAATGTCCTCTAATGCTGATCATAGAGAAACATTGGATTCAGTGCTTCTCTATGAGAAACCTTGGATTCAGTGCTTCTCTGTGAGAAACCTTGGATTCAGTGCTTCTCTGTGAGAAACCTTGGATTCAGTGCTTCTCTGTGAGAAACGTTGGATTCAGTGCTTCTCTGTGAGAACGTTGGATTCAGTGCTTCTCTGTGAGAAACCTTGGATTCAGTGCTTCTCTGTGAGAAACATTGGATTCAGTGCTTCTCTATGAGAAACATTGGAAGACAAACGACTCCTGCGGGATATTCTCATGGGAGGCAGAGTGGGGGCAGCTACACCACGTCTAGAAGCTGGAAAAAGTAAGTAGAAATCTATTTTTTCCATTTAATTTAAGGGGGCACAGTCTAGATGGGGAGTAGGACACAGTGTTCGGTATACATATTTGAGATGTAGGATATTTCAAGTTGGACTTGAATATTAAAAACACATTAATGCAGAATTTGTTGGTGCTTTATAAATAATAATAATAATGTGATAAATGTTGGAAATAAGAGGGGAAAGAGCAATTTGACTAATTCTATTTCTAATTTAGATTTTTCTTTTTGCAGTCTTATCTTTCAAAGCAGCCAGCCACTCCTACAAGAGCTTCAGTAAGTAGTTATGGTTTTATGAAGTGCTCAAATACCAAAGTATTGTTTTCCCATGTCAGGACAATGTTGATGATTTCTGTCAATAATCTCACATTATTTTTCAAGTGCATTCTGGTGTTTTCGTGTCCTAAAAGTAATTCTTTGTGACAAAGATCCTGTGATATAGTTAGTTGAGACTTATTGTTGTTTGGGCCAGGTGCACAGCATGATGTCTTCATCCCATTATCCCTCAATTCAATGTACACATTTTATAAATCTTGGATCTGATATAGAAAGCCAATTAGAGGAATAGGGGAAGCAGTCTTCAATTGCTTTCTTTTCTTGTTC
Source organism: Pelobates fuscus (assembly GCF_036172605.1). Taxonomy (NCBI): domain Eukaryota; kingdom Metazoa; phylum Chordata; class Amphibia; order Anura; family Pelobatidae; genus Pelobates; species Pelobates fuscus. The sequence goes on from NC_086328.1 coordinate 23,666,549, forward strand.
TCAAAACAGCGGTACTAATTCTGGGGAGAGAGCGTACTATCTGCCAAAGTGGTATATGAACACTTAGAACTATTTTACATTCTATTACAGTGTGTAACCACTTTTTGGAGATTTGGGAGATAATTTTTTTTACATGGCTTCTTTAAAAGTAGCCTGTTGTCTGTACAGCGCTAATGTAAAGTGCATACGATTTTTCATTTCCTTTTTAAAGATTGAAAATTGCTTACTTTGCACTACTAAAATTGCAAGTAAACGTAGAGTTCCAAACCATACCTACGGCTAAATAGGACAACTGCTTGGCTAGAACTCTGCATATACAACTTGGAAATACTTTGTTTGCCAAGTTTCGTCAAGTTATGTTTCCCTTTGTGTTGCCGTTCTGGCGAAACATATCTTCTTAATTCCCTGTCCAGATGATAGATGTCAGTGGTAGAACTGCCATTGGGTATTGCTCATCTCTTGTACTAAAACCTAGCCCGAAGAGTTTTATAGGGGGAATTGCAACTTATTTCTCTTGTCTTCATTGATGTGCATGGAGTGGAAACCTGTTCAGTCATTTTTTTATTCCACTTTTTAGTAAATAGACCTAACCTTTGCCTCCTTTGTTATTCTGGCAGGCTCCATTCACAATATATTTATAGGGATGATGACTCTTGTATTTTGGTGTTAAACAGTTATGTGAATGTTTGTCAGAACACTCCTTGTATTTACATGGATCAGACCCAGAGCAGCATGACAGTCACAAGCAAAGAAGTGTGCACTCTTATACAGAACCGTTATTCAGCTTATTCCAGCCTCACAGCATTAATTCTATGACTGCCGAGAGAGGCCTAGTGCTGTCTTTGGGAATGTTTCTTAGTGCTTATTCCAGACCTATTGGCATTGAATTGCCTGGAATTTCCTGTCTGTGACTACACGACAAGTTTTCCAGCTTGAAACCTATAAAAAGAATCTATAGTTTCTAATAAATATATTTGTTATATATTATGCATGTAATCTTAATGTAGTTTATATTTTAATGTCTGATTGACTTGGCACAAGCAGAGCATACTATGTAAATAATTTAACATCCATGGTGCCATTCACATGTACGCCACTATAGAAGAAATGGCTAAACATGCATACACTCCTATGGCATTTCTCAGCAAATGCCTGATTGCTTATTTGCACGTTTGGTGCTTAATTGGATGAAGACATCATGCTGTGCAATAAAGTGCTGCAGTTATGGGCTTAAGCAGGCAAGTGTTTGTTTATTTTGGCATATCAGATCTATTGTAACAAATACATATATATGTTATAATTTTTAATATATTTTTTCCCCTATTTTTTGTTTGCAGGAGTCCCCAGCCCGGGCTCCCACAGGGTCTCCCAGAACACCAGGCCGCTCTGGTGCCACCACTGTGCCCAGTTCTTCACCTATGGCAACGGTCAAAAAGCCAGATCCAAATATGAAAAGTAAGTCCATCACTTCAGAATATACATTGTATATTGCATGGGTGCTAGTAATGCGGGGAACATACTGATTGCATCTCTCTCTTTTGGGAGAGCCCATAGGTTATTTTAAAATGTATGTAGCAGTAAATAGTAGAATTTTGTAGCAGGCAGAATTAAATCAAATCATTTTCTTCCATTCCTTTCTCTCTCAGCCATATCCTATTCGATTTAAATACCAATAATAATAATAATGCTGAATACTAATAATATAATTCTAATCTTACTGTGAATAAAAGGTTAGCCCTATCTTTGGCACTTTTTAAATGTATAACTGGCATCACTCATATTAGCTTGATTGAATTAAGAAATAATCTCTTTTGAAGCACAATATTTTTCCCCTAAATATGTTGCTCAGAATTGTCTTATTATTATTTGAAAACAATTGAATTTTTCCAGCAATTGAATTTAAAACAAGTTGTCTGCTTTAACTAACTTATGGTTTGTCTCCTGACCTCCCTCATTGTATTCACGTTTGCTATGTCCTCCTCGCGCATGTCCAGTACATGTTAAATTACTAAATGTGAATGGCACCATGGATGTTAAATTACTAAAACCAGATTTGAGACCAAGAGAGACCTCATAAATTTTCTGGATGAAGAGGGGGGTTTCTCATCTGAAATTAAAATTGGGGGGTGAGGGGGTGGATGGGGGTGAGAGGGGGGAGACTATAGTGCCAGGACAACAACTGTGTTTGTTTTTTGGCACTGTAGTTTCCCTTTAAGTTTAATCTTTGCTTTGTATTCTAGTCAGCTGTGTGTGTATGTGTATATATGTATGTTTCATTATGGAAATTCTATTTCCCATATTCCAATGGAGACTTCCTTGATCCTAGCGATTTCACAGTACAAGCTGGTACTGTGCTAGTGTGTAGTCTCTGGAAACACTTGATATAAGCATTACTAATTGAAAAGTGGTGCTTTTCAGAAGGGTTCTTTTACAGAAGGGTCCTCACTTGCAAACCTATGGAAGAGCCCTTCTGTAAACTTTGTTTAACTTTTCTACTAGCCTCACTTTTAGCCAACCCATTCCATAGGCCGAGTATGTGTCTTTGCAAACATCACCAAAGCATCACTTAACTTTCCACATAACTCATCTGATCTCAAATGCCAGAGTGGCATGCCTCACCTCCCCAATTAGTGTTTTAACTTTCATATACACCCTCGTGTTTCATTGATGCTCTTACATAACACCCACAGATGCAGCCGCCAGTGAAGGTGTCCTGGCCAGTTTTTTCAACAGCCTGCTGAGCAAAAAGACTGGATCCCCTGGAAGCCCTGGAGGAACGGGTGCAGCGGGAACCAATGCGCAAGGTTCTGCCAAAAAAACAGGTAGGTCAAATTTTAGCTAGTGCAATAAGTACCATATTTTTCAGAATATAAGAACATAAGATGCACCCATATATTGTGACTAGAAAGTTAGAGGGGAATTAATAAAATAATCTGCACCATAATTACAGTAAAGTTTAGTTTATAGGTGTAGAGGCATGTAGCGTGTGTGTGTATTAGGGATGTATGTGTTTGTGTATAGGGGGTGTAGTGTACGTGTGTGAGTGTAAGGGATTCAGTGTGTGGATCTATAGTGAATGCTTTATAATGTTCTAATGGGGGGACATTTAACAAATGAGACAATTACAGATTGTTAAAGGTAGAAGAGGTTGAGGAGGTCCTTTGAAGTGAGGTAAGTGGCTATGTAACAATAAACACATGGCAGTGTTAACTGTGTTTTAAAGGTCCACTTTAACCTTTTCTCTGCCAAAGTGCAGTGATGCTCTCCCTTTGGTGCCAGAGAGTAACTCTGCCTTGCACAGCTCCCTGTTGAACTGACATATTGACACGTTTATCATACCTTGCTATCCTTGCTTACAAAAAAAAGATATAAAAAAAGTTTCTTCATAACGGATAGGGCATGTCCTATCGATAAAAGAAATGTTTGTATGGTAACTTCAGCCTCTTTATGTTATACTATTCTTTATAATTTAAAAAAATATACCAGGGCGGACAGGAAAACAGGGGCGTGCTGTCTGATAGACGCACTCCATGCTACAATGGACATGTAAGGTCTTAAAAGGAGTATTGGCCTACTGTTATTGAAAATGCGAGAGAATACTGTCATGCACAATGTAACAATATATTGCAATATTATGATTCATTATGTTTTCAATGTAATGTACTGCCTTGGAATAAATAAAGAATAATAAAAAAAAAAGTTTCTTCATTATAAAGGAGACCTTGAGGCATATTTGTAAAATAAATCAATACTAACTCTTGTATAAACTAGTACAATGCAATAGTTTATTTTTTTATAACAGCCAGTAGTACTATATGATTCTATTTATTGTAGAGAAAAAAAACGGAAAAGAAAGGTTATCAACTATCTATGAAGTTTTGTATGAGACATATGAACAAAGCCATTTTTAAAGTCTGTTGTTCTTTTTGGCACAGGACAGAAAGCTGTACTAACCAACGTCCAAGAAGAGCTGGACAGACTGACACGCCAGCAGGAAGCTGTATTAGCCAACTCTTCCCCGTCTGAAAACGAGGCCTGATCTGCTTGGAAAGCTTACGAATACAAAACACTTATGTAAATGACCAAATAATAATGATGTGTAACGAACTGAAGATTCTGTGGCTGCTCTGACACAGCGGATACTGTAGGCTTCCACCGTGGAAAGAGGCAGGCTTAACAGCTTGTCGCAAGCGTTACATGCCCTTACAGGAAGTTACCTAAAACATGCCACCTGATTAACCTCTTGTGCAGGAAAGCACCCGCATCACTCTGTTTCTCTGCACTTTGTGAGCACTTAATGGGCTGTATTTGCAGGCTAGCCCACTTCCTAAGGGTTTAACGATTCTTCGATTCTCAGACGGCGATTTCCTGTTTAGTTTTTAAACAGACTCTGCTGTGTGTTACATCCTTAAAGTTATAGGCGGAGCAGCAAAAGGGAGATGAGCGTTAGAATGTTGGCCAGAAGTAGCGAGGGCTCTATAATGTCGGGGATGGAGGGTGGATGTGAGTTAGAATGAGAAACCAGTGCATTTAACACCACTCTTCTTCTTTTTTTTACCCCCCTTCCTTTTTCTTACACTTCTCTTGGGATGCTTTTTGGAAAGGGGTACAGTAATCTTTGTGTTTGCTGTTGCTTCAAATTAACACCAAATCCCTCCCCATCTAAAACTGAAACAAAATGACAAGAACGTCTTTGGGGGATTGTAACAGGGAAAAAAATACGCTGGGATTACATGCAGGGATACAGTATGGTGGAAAGAATGCTGGGTTAAAGAAAGTGTCTGCTCAGTTCCAAGTGCCTGGAACAGTTCATGATGTACCACTAGGAGGCGCTTGAAATAATTATGCACTGTATTAACGGTCACCTTTTTTATTTATGTATTCATATACACACGCGCAAATGCTCTTGCAAAAACAGGCTTCCTATAGTCTGTTCTCAGTTCTACGTTATACACTCTCCTACTAACTCTTCATTTCTGCATGTTACAGACCAGCTATTTTATTTTTGTTTTATTGAAACAGACTTGATTTTGAAGTTACTTGACAGCCGCAGTAGCACAAATATATATATATATATATATATATATATATATAATTTTTTTTATTATTTTTGTTACTTTTTTTCCCTTTTTGCATGGTATTTTAAAAACCACAGGAAATGTTCACTTCACAAATGCCAATGGCATTGCTTCACACCAACCTCCAAACAGAAGGTATCTAATTAACAAAGAAAAGCATTGGTTTAAAAAAAAAAAAAGCATAATAAAAAAGGACCGGTTTCCCCAGAGCCATGTCAGGGAAGCTGTAAAGTGAATGTTGTTCTGCAGGGTTTATCAAACGGATTACCAACAGCAGGAGTATCTGTTGAGAACTAACATTCCCTTTAAGGTTGGAAAAGCATCATGGGGATTATAGGTTTGTAATAGCTGCAGGGATAATCTTTTGGCCAACCCTGATTTACAGATTCCTTGTTAACCCTTCTACCTGCTTCTGTGGCTGGCGGATCTTGTGATTGTTGCAGCAATTGGGAGAGCCATAAAAGACTATCGTTAATTCACAGCATCTAAAGTGCACTTTGCTGCTTCTTAACGGCTCCAGGCTACATTCATGGTTTATCAAGGAATTTTCCATAGCCCAGTGGGGGCGGGGGTTAATACTTTGGGGTGCTTTAAAATACAGTGGATGAAGGGTACATAATCTGTCAATCCAACATTTCCCTGTCTTCATTAACACACGACATGTTCAGCAAAGCTTTGCGCTAAACCAAGTACGTGAAGTCCCTTTCCTGTCTAGCGATCTGTTCGATTAGTTTTTTTATAAATAACACCACCACACTTGCACAGGTAATGTGCAAACCACACTTACTTGTAGGTTCACTCTTTGCTTAAATCCTGTGATCGCTCACGGTGCCATGGTATATGGAAAATTCTCTCGTCTGACACTCAAATGGTTAACAGTTTCTCAACAACAAAAAAAAAAAAATGGCCTAACTTTATTTAACTGGCATTTGTGTGGTTAAATAGCAGAGCACTTTCCCAACTCCTGTTTCCATGTACTGGAAGTGTTTTGATAGAATGTAAAGTGTGTTAAAAAGAAGCTTTGTGTAAAGACCATTATATCAATGTTAATGATTTTTATTTTTATTTTTTTGCAACGTCCAATTTGAATATATTTTAAACACTATCTAATTTGCTAAACGTACATAACAACCTCTAAAGTCATAATTTCCTAACTCTAGTCTTCTTAATATGGAACGATTTCCGTTTTTAGTGTTAACTGTATATCTGCCAAGCAAGACTACTATAAAGGAAGATGTACTCTGTGTATATGTGATGCAGTTCTTTAGGGTATACTTGATCAAGCAGAGAAGGATTAAAATCCCCAAATGCCCAAGGCAGGTTACCTGTTATGCCCCCCCCCCCCCCCCCCCATTCTTCACATAGGGATGGTTAATGGAACCAGTGAAATTCATGGTGCCAGGGCCCCATTCTAACCTCCTGGGCCATAGGAAGTCGCCTAGAGTCGCTGTATAGTTAGTCCTGCTATGTGACATACAGTGAGTTCTTAACGCCTTGTTACGATGGTTCCTCAACACCTCGGGATAAATCTTGCTAAAAGGAGCAATGAAATTATGACTGATGTGTCTGTACATTTTCTTTTTGTTATTAATATTATTGCTCTAAAACAATATAGGCCAGTGGTCGCTTACATTGGCATCGCAAATGTTTAGGAGCTTCCTTCCTCCATCACGTTCCGGATATTTGTGAAACTGCACTAAATTATCAGTAATGCGTTAATATAATTTGCTTTTATGTAGATTAACATGCTGAAAGATCTAATAGCTTAGTAAATACTATGAGATGTGCTTGTTCTGTATTTTACAATTAGATAAGGCCAAGTCTTTTTTTTAAATGGCAAATGAATGTCACAGACTGGATTTAGAGAATGGGGGGAAGCGTTAAAATAAAAGCTGGACTCTGATTTACTTTTAAGCTAATTATATTCCGTGCTAAATACAAAGCGGGGTCAGTGACCTGCAAATGCAGAGTTCTAATGGAGGCCCACAAATGGTTATTCACTAATGTGTAAATTGTTGGGAATTAAAAGGTTTAGGTCAAAAGAGAAATTTTCCAGTTCTCCTAGCAAGGCCCAAAATATGGAATTCACTTTGATTTGCCAACAATGTTACACCATTTGGAAACAATTCACTATCCTGGTGTATTAGGATATAACTCTTGAACAGCTATGTCTGTACTACAAGTCTTCACATCTTTAGCCTCTATTTTCATTCCTTTTCAAGAGTGATTGAGATTTTAGTCCAGTATTAGGCAGAGTTACTATTATATCCTATCCAAAAAGTTAACCAGATAAATATACAACATTCCTTTTCTAAAAGATTAGCGCTAAGAAGGAGGATTGAAGCGGTTATTATTCTTTTATAAGGATTCTTTAAAAGTAAAGTTTCTTCAGGATTTCCAAATGCATGCAGGTACCCTCCGAAGTACAATAATACAGTGTAAGGCTTTTTCTTGTCCCTGTCTTCTAGTATGTTATTTTGTTATCGTAGCAGTAACTTGCTTAGTAGTGTCAATCATGTGTTTTCATGAATGAATCTACTTGGACAGCTGAGCCACATATTTTAAGAACCTATGCTAAGCGGACGGTCATGAGATGTGTGTCATGTAAAAGTTAGGATTGGCTGAGATTACTTGGTCACTTCATGATCCCTCTAGAATAAATGTTAAATATTGGCAGCAAACCGTGCATGTTCAGAACTGTACAAGTCAAAAACAGAAGAGACTGGGCAAAAAAAAAAATAGCTTGCCCTTGCTCAGACCTCCAACAGGTTTTTTGCCCACGTGTGCCATTACAGAGTTTAGACATATCTTTTATTTTTCTTGTTTTTTTTAATGCCTTATCTCTAAAATGTGCTAAAAATGAGGGTCTGCTCTCGCCAGTATCTTAACTTGGAGCAACATATTAACAGCTGCCTCCTGAAAAACATTCATATTGTTTTGACATTGATTTTCATGCAGATAGAAACATGAGGCAAATATCTGATAGTGGAGCAGTTACAATGGGACGCTCCTGCTAATTGCATCAAATTGTTTAACTTTCAATGGCTTTACTTTGAACAAGAAACCTCTGTGTATGTAATTGGCTCCCCAAAAAAAATCATCAAAAAAACACTTTACTTTTTATGTTTATTTGTTCCAAATATAAAATGTAAATTGGTGTAGTTTTTCTTCTTTTACTTAATAAATAGGTAAAACATCATTTTGTTAAATGTCATCCTACAGTACTTAAACTTTATTTTAATGTTTACCTGTAACTTTCTAACACTGGCCATTTCTTTTTTTTCATAAACACTAGAGCCAAAATCCTAGCCTGCAAGGGATCCTTTCAAATATACTTAAATTCCAATTTGTAAATAAACAAAGAATGCAGTGTCTTTATATTTTAATATTTAAAGGGAATGTATTATAAAGGATTTTGTTTTATATTCACGTTTTATTTCAAAGAATATGTAGCAGTCTTTTATTTTCAATCAGAAGTCAATATTTATTTATTTTTGTTCTGCAATACTTTTCGGTTGGGAATTATCAATATTGGCAGAGATTAGTTGGATTTGTGCTATCGATAAAGAGCCAATTGTAACATTATTTTCATTATTCTTTTTTTTAGTGGTTACTATAGGCTTCTGAAACATTTAATACCAATTTAAAAGCTGCCTCAAGCTGTCCATTGGCTGTATTCTAGCCTTAATTTTTCATTTTTTCTTCCTAAATTCACCTTGTTTGTGTTCACACTTAGATTTTTGGTAGGCGATGCACATTTTCTCATTAATTTTATTTGGCTAAAAAAAAAAAAAAATCCTGCTTCAATCACTTTCCCCCTGGTAAAAAAGAAAATAAAACACCTCTCTTGTATTGCTGAACCCCTTGTGCGAGAAAGAGGAGGTTATCCTAAAGAAACCTAAACTATTACATTTATATAGGCCTGATTGGTAGCTGCCCAACCTGTCTGAATTTGTTAATTGTTAAAGTGAACTGCTATTTAATTGAAATCAAGGTGGAAATAATGTATACCACAGAATTAGCTTGGACAGTTTTAGACACACTATAAGGACCGCTACAGTTTATTGTAGTAGTTATGGTACACAGAGTCCCTGATGTGATGTCCCTCCAGATTTTGAGTGGATTGACAAATATTGGGGCTCCCGCAGCACCCACCAATCCTTCTCCTGCCACCAAGATATCGTAGATTTCATACTACTGCAATGTTCATGGAAAACTGTCCACATTTTGTTGGCAATGATTTGTTGTGAATGCTGGGGGCAATAAAGCCCATCGCTCTCAGCCAATCGTTGCAGGATTGGATGGATAGTTTTTGCTGTTAGGGTACCTTTAGCAATAAATGTTGGTGTTTATTAATGACATCTGCTCTTAGTTCCAGTGCTATGGGAGTGGATGGAAGTACAAAAATAATCATTTGTATTAACAAACCTTCAAACAGAATAAAGAAAGTGAATGTTTTTTGTGCTATAATTGGCAAAGACCTGAAAATCCATCAGGCAGCTGCAAGACTCCCAGCCTGGTAATGTTAATACTTACTCTCACACTGGGTGCCTTGACTTTAGCAAGTTAAGAATAATTTTTATGCCTTGACCCATACACAGAATTAAACCGAATTCCTTACCTCTGTCTTATGGTTTGGGTAAGATTATGATATATTTTTTTTTTTTATCATTTTCCCTTGCTTCGTAACAATTTGCTTGATTAGGGGCTGCAACAATGTTGTGAATGACCAAATTTTACATCCTGATATCCATGCAATTTTAATGGGCAATAATAGTTAAAAGAAGGTTCCTGCCCCTTTAAATGGTTCAACGCTAGAACAGCAAAACTTTCAATCTAACCATTTGAGTGCCGGTTGGGCGCACAATTCCAGTTTCTCTGACATATGGCAGATTTAAAATAATTGGCTAAGATATCAAAACACATTCTGAACGAAAATAGCGAATTCACGAAATTACATTTCTATGGCTGTACACAGGTCTGGTTTTAAAAGGCGGTATGATTTGTCTATAGTTCTGTTTAATCTCGATATTGGGACTTTAAGCTTGGATATCTTTGTATTTTGCTCCTATTTATTTGAATTAAAAGTGACAGTTTTTTGTACTTGTCAGAGCAGGACCCATCACCCCACCGTTTTAGTAACTTAAAGACTATTGTCTGGGCCTAATACCCCACCATCCTTAGTCCTGTAATAGAGCAGTAATACAGTAACAGGGTGTGGATTGTAGTTACGTGGAAGAGCTTCTCCAATGCTGGCATAGCTAAAGACGACTTGTTTCAGGCTTCAATAAAAATATCATTGCAGGATGGCTAGTCTGTGTGGTCATTGCTGTTATTATATACAAAACAGAAACCTACTCATGGAAAAGAGCTACACTCCCTCTTGTGGCGGAGTAGGGCACTGACAGCTGAGAACTCACATATTCTATTGGGTGGATTTGAGTTTAACCTTTTGAAGAATATCCTGGTTGAAACTTTCAAATGATAGAGTTGCACTTACTTTGAGTGTCTCAGACAGTACTAAAAATGTTTCCTGAACAGATATCAACCCTACTTAAAGCAACTTGAAAACCCAACACCCGACCGTTCTGCAGTTGCATGGATCATGCTGAAATTAAAGGGACTCACTTCACTGCCATGTGTTTATGCAAATCTAGCCACACCTTCCCTAGCTGTGATTGACACACCGTGCATGAAAACTGTTTTAATTTTCAATCAGATGTAACTTACTTCAAAAGTTTGTTTTTCCTGCTCTGTAAAAAGAACTTTAATTATATACATAAATCTCCTGCAGGGTTTATGAAGATATTAACAGAGCAAGAGATAACAAATTCTAACTTAAACAGAATTTGCAATTGATGAAGTGTAAACATTAGATGACTCTTTTCAGGAAGTTAAGGAAGGCTGTGCAGGTCACATGCATGGAGGTGTGACTAGGGCTGCATAAACAAAATTATGTAACTCCTAAATGGAAGAGAATTGAGCAGTGAGACTGCAGGGGCATGATCTATACACCAAAACGGCTTCATTCAGCTAAAGTTGTTTTGGTGACTATAGTGTCCCTTTAAATTTCTATGTTACCAAGTGCTAATCTGTCAAACTATGCCTGGCAGTTATAGGTTGAGAATACCGGGGGTTTAGATATTTAAAATGTTTTTTTTCTTTCTTCTAATTTTTAATAGCATTACTAAATAAATAAACTAATGGTTGCTTCCAACCTACATTGTCCCTTTACGTTTTCCATATATTATTCCAATGAAGGGTGTTCTACATCACCTTTAGTTTCTGAAATAAAATACATTGTTATTTTTGATATATATAATATGACCCATTAATCAAAAACGACAACTCCTGAATTAAGGCTGCCATTTTGAGGAAAAGCCTGCAAGACTCTCGTGTCTCTTCCCTGGCCAACTTATTTTTTACTGCTATTTGCCTTAAATACTCCTCAACATTGGTCCTCCCCATATAATATTCTTGCATAGGGACAGTACCCCATCTCAGGGAGTGACAGAGAAATCTAATCAAGTGGAGTCATTTGTTCCACGTTTTTGTAATATTATGATACTACCTACTGTCACTGGATACATAGGTCTCAGACTTTAATCGAACCAAGGAACAAAAGTCAAAATCAGAGCCTCAGGCAAATGACACCTCCCTGACTCAGCCAGATACAATTGCTCAAAAAATTACTATTCACTCTGGCCTAAGCTACACATGAAGTCAGAAGACATTAAATTGTCCATCTGTGAGATGGTATCTCAGCTAGTGGTTCAAAAGGGTAGGATTGACACACTCGAATGACAAGTGACCACTACCTGGCGGAGCTAAATAGATCTCAGAATTACTTGAGAAAGTGGATGACCACAGGAGGAACAACCTCTGATGTATTGGGTTTCCAGAGTCTATAAAACCTTCATGCCCTTGCTTGTAACATGGATCCCAGAAGTACTTACCTTGTTACATCATCTACCACTTCTCACAGAACATCTCACTGCATCAGCCCAGAAAGGGGACAATAATAGCAAGCCCTAACTGGACCTGTTTCAATTCAAGCTGTATGCTCTCGTTTATTTGGACCTGGATAGAACTGTGGCTCCATAAGGAAACCTACATAGAAAAAAAATATCTCCTCTGGCTCCCACAAAACAACTCCTTGGATCCCTCCATGAAGGTGGAAGTCATAAACATTTTTGTATGTGATCAGGTTAATATTGGAAAGTAAAAGAATATTTTTTTTAATATCCTGGAAAGACTTTCCTTAAAAAAAATATTTATTTAGCTGAGCTACTTAGAAACTGGGAGATAAAGGTATCCTTAGTAAAGTCACTACCCTGGCTCTTTACCGGCTGAATTGGTTTATTGTTCTGGTACATACAAAGTAAGACGTCCACATCAACTACTAATTAGATTATCTTACAAATTGCAACTCGGTACCATCGTAAAAATTTATTCTGTGTACTGCCACCTTTACCCCCACTAATAAAATGGGGGGGATCGGGTGCCCATTTACCATATAACCTGTTCAAACTTCAGAGTCATAGGTTCTGTTCCCAGCAATGTTCAGAAGAGCTGGGCCATACTAAAATATATTTATTTATCCCTTCACTAGCAGTCACTTTCCAAACAAAACAAACTAAACAATCTAATTTTTTAAAGCATCATATGAAATCAGAGTAAAAAAGAAATTCTATGTACGGTAATATTTCTAGGATATCAAAAAATTTAACCCCAAACCATAGTTGGTTCAGGCATGGGGCCTTCAAAAAGGCTGGTGGGAGATTTTGTGGTTATTTTCTTTGCATTCTTATGTCGGATTGACTATTGCATGAAATGCTTATTATAACTGGACAAGATCTGGGCAAGACTGGTATGCTCTTTGAAATATACAAGTATATTCGAGGTTCTATACATTTGTGCCGACCAGGTTAATGCTGCACAACTCTATTGTTTAAATGAGCAATGTTAATCCTGATATTTTTTATCTCTAATCTTCTTTGCTGATTTTTGTCTGTAAACATACAATAAAATACAGATTTTCAATAAAAATAAAAACCATATATTTTTACAGCTAAATCTCAACCCACAATTTCAAATGACCCTTCCGGCTATGGCTCAACGATATATACGACTCTCAGATGGCAGAGGATAATCTCCTGGGTCCTATGACCTTTTTGTTGCCTGAATTTGACTATCCCTTGAAGATTCCTGAGATGATCACAGCAGAGAGCAGACCGCATCTGTTTTTATCATATAGATCAACTTTTACTACTGTGTTAAATTCAACCAAATGTTTCTAATGGAATGGTCGAAGGACCATTAAAGGGGAAGTACACCTCCACCAAGTTATTATTATCATTTTTATAATGACAGATAAAAGCGTTAAATAGGGCCCTGCTCAAACAAGCTTACAATCTAGGGGTAATTAACTAAACTGTGAATTGTTGGAAATTTTAGAAGTTAAATTAAAATTATAACCCAAAATAGCACAATTTCAGTAGTTAGTGTTTTCAGTTTTGTTGTTGTAGCTTAATGTTTGAAATTCACTTTGAATTACTGACAATACACAATTTGATTAATAACCCTGAAAGTCTTGTTTCATTCGTTTAGCAAATATAGTGCTCCCGTAAACGTGTAACGTGTAAGTTTTATGTTTCCGCTATAAGAGATCTTTAATTATTTTTCTCTGTACTTAGCAGTAGTCTAATATTTAATTTATTAATAAAACGATTTTATATTTTTTTAATATTTATTTTGGATCACTGTAACAATATCTTTTTTTTTTTTTTAACCGAATAGCCAAGGTGTGGACTACATTAACAGGTTTTACTGTAAAATGTTCTATGAGTGACTGGCTGCAAGACACATCATTTCCTGCACAATATTCTGGCGACTGCTGTTAAAATGAATTTGCAATGGCTCTAGCACCAGCCTGTCAGTTTTGAGTACTGAATAAAGAGAAAATGTATTCATGAAATACTCATCCTGGCTGCTTTGGAATGTCATTGAAACGCCAATGCAGTGAACAGATGTCATAATACATAGATGGATAGGCAAAGTCTACATTGACAAAAGTCATCTCACAGTCATCACTAGTGCAATGTTTGTCGCAACAAAGCTAATGCCTTCTAGGGACAGCTTTTGGTAAATATATCTACATACACCTTCTCCAAAATAAGAAGGTATGTGCCACATTTTGCAGTTTTGCAAGATATGCAAAACCCCGCAGGTGATAAGTTCCTCATCCGCTTCCGCTTTGACTAATAATACCTATTTATTAACCCTTCTAACAACCAGTTGACTACACTCCATTCTAAGTAGAATGCTGTCCCACAGCTCATCATATTAAATGTGGTGCTCTACGTTCCTATCCCATCAGTTAAAGAGTTAAACTCTTACTTTTATTGTAGTTCCCTACAACACTGCTCCTCTGTACATCTCTACCCTTCATATAAAAGGGTCACTTTATGTACCACAATCACTACAGCTTATTGTAGTGGTTAGGGCACAAGACTATAGTTGTCGTCCTCTGGTGTTCTATCAAACTAATTAAACATACCAAGTGCTGTCCTTGTGATAAGTTCCTGGCAATAACCCACCTACACCAGGCCACCCTGCTCCATGTCATACCAATATACTTTAACGGCGAGCACTAACCTAATTCCCGTTCAGCCAACACAACCTCCACCACGCATGCATAGATAACTATGAGGACGGGATACAAACACCCATAGGTACACCGTGCACCAAAACGGTTAACGGTCTACCAAGATCAGCGCACTGGAGTGGTATCGCAACCATATAGACCGTTTTATTAAACACTCAGCCCCCAGATTGTTAATAGCACTTTCTGTTTTCTTTAAAATGTATTATTTTCCTTATTAAAACAAAAAAGAGGCAGCCATACAGAAGTAATGCGCAACATATAAGTCAGGCTTCTGTGATACACCTGTTTGTGATAACCGTTACTTCCTTATTCTGTAATGCTCATTTGCACACCTCAATAAAAAAATAAAAAAATCATTAAACATAACTTGGCCAACACTAAGTTTGCTTCTTCTGATTTTTTTAAATCAAACTACTCAAAAAAAGTTTTTTTTTTTACAGAAAACTGAAGAACAAGCATACACATACAGGTATAGCACCATAACCACTCTACTGAAACGGTAGTGTATATACTTAGAGTGTCCCTTTAAACAGTACAACTTGGCCATTCCATCTCGCTTATTAACTATTCATCATATAAAAACTGTACAAGTTTCACAAAGAACCCCAGGCACACCAATCCATATCAGTCGATATCCGTGACCTACAAAGTGTGTGTATTTTATATTTTAGCTTATCTGCACCTTACGTTGCACGTGCTTCATTTTTATCCTTCATATTGTAAGCTTGCAAACTCTGCTCACAAAACCAGCTCACATAGTTTTTGTCATGTCAAAATGTTTCCTGAATCCTTTGCGTAACCTTTATCTACAAAACACAGATTTTAATTTTTTTTTATACTATAATATACCTGCAGTCATTTTGGCGGATGAAAGCAAAACAAAGAGTCCTGTGTGAAAGTGGACTGTTTTAAGGATTTCTGTAAGTGATATGGGTTAACTGGCACGAACCGTGTCACACAAATTAAAAGGATCCTCTAAGCACCATTATAGGAATTGCTGGTTACTGCCCTATGTCTTTATAAACAAAATGTCAAATCCCTCTCCCAAAAAAAACCTCTCCACAGCAGCTTCCATGTAAACTTTATGCTGAGATATTTGTCCAAATCCATCCAACCTTAGAGGGCGGTGATTGGCTGCTGCGGAATTCCTAAATTAACTGACCTGTCATCTGTCAAAAAAAGTATCTATTTGTCAGTTGTGGCAATCAAATCATTCTTAGACTGGTCTTTATGGAGATATCTTGCCAGATATTTTAAGGCACAGTCAAGAATGCACTTTTTATGCCATTGGGAAGAATAAGGCAAGAAGCAGGATTGAATCCAGGCTGCTGTTCATGCACAGTAGCCTGTTAAGACTGGTAAAGTCACATTGGTTTGAGTAGAGACATATCTAACATTGGGAGTAATGGATGCAGGACAGACGGTGGGCGAGTCACAAGGGGTCGGCCGTGAGGGGCTATTCTGCCAGAATTAATGGGCATGTCACCTGGAATGTCAGCCTCTCTGAGCATGATTAGCCATAAGACGTCCCCCGAAACAATGAATTTGCTTGGCCCATTTAACGATCCATATGTGAAGAATAAAGAGGGGCAAACTAGCAACTAGCCTAGTGGCCCTTTGGATCCTAATCCATTGACGTGCTCTCACTGCAATTTTTAAGATAATTTCCCTGCTGTCCCTAGATGTAGGAGACCAGTATACAAACCCAAGATGCCAGGACAAGGACCATTTTACCAGCAACCTCTTTGCACGCACAGGGCCTTATGAAAAAGCATGTGAATAAACAAGTAGTACTCGTCTATTAAAGCCTCACCAGTGTGTTTGATTCTCAGTACATAGAAGCAGACACCTAACAAGCTAAATACAAATATACATCCACACACTGATTGTATGCACACCCCGGTGACCAGGATAGAATGGTACGCAGCCACGTGGATTTAAAGTGGCACTATCACCCCCCACAAACAAAAAAAATAGTATTTCTTAAGCATAGAATCTTTATGAAATACTCATTTTGACTGTGTTGGAATTTCAGCCAAATCCCAACCCAGTCAAGAGAAATACAGAGACAAAGAAGGGACTTTTTTGTCTCTATATTTCGTCCCCACCTGACTTTCTTAGACTAAGTGTCAATCCCCATATGCAAACAAGAGTGTCAATCCCGACAGCCGTCATCAGAGACGGCTGCAGGAAATTGGTTGTGTCTATGGAGGAATCCCTTGGGATCCTCCATAGACCTCAAGGATGTACTCTCGAACATGCTTAACTAGCGCCAGGAGGTGCTGGTTCAAGATAGCCGCACCCACGAGGGATAGGTTCAGGTTAGTAAATCTCACCTTTACCTGCCTGGACCCCTACAGGGTTACGGGACCCCCGTGAGGGATGTAACCGTCGGGGTCTTTGCGAATTCGTCAAAGTCCACAGACGGTGACATCGCTGCTTTAATATAACATTATCGAAGCAGAACGCTGGGGAAATAACTAATGGTGGGGAATCCAAACCTGACATTTGTACATTTCCGCTGATTATGTTTACTTTTGAGGCAAAATATAGCACTCCAAAAGAAACCCTTTCAGTGCTATGCACTAAACGCCAAACTGTCTGCAGTAAATAAAAATCTGAATTGCAAAATGTATTAGTTGTGGTCGGGTTTTAATTCACCAACATTTAGGGTTTAGCGAATGAACCTCAAATTATAATTTTATTTAATTTATCCTTTGACTTTTTGACCATAAACTGAGCCCTCTCAGTTAAACTTCTTACATAACAATAATAATAACAATAACTATAATAATAACAATAACTATAATAATATATCTAACACACAGCTCCTAGAGCACAGTGTGAGGATTATTATTACTGCAATGTGAATATTCAGGGGTTCAAAGTACATTTCTAATTATTTGGCAAAAAAAACAAACAAACTGCGGACATTCTCCAAACCAGCCAGGTTCTCAGTTTGATTATTTTGGTCTAAACACTAATCTTCAAGAATTGCTGACATCCCGCCCGTTAGTAAATAGCAGTGTGTTTGTGGGTTACACTCTGAGAGCACGTGATGCTGGGTATCGCAGACTGTCTGGCTCTCAATGTGTTAACTACAGGGGTGGGGCGGGACCAAAAAGCATGACCTTGCGCGTGATGTCACCACAGAAGCGACGCGCTGATTGGCTGCGGCGCCTCGCGTCACCCCAGGTTACCTGCAGAGCGCGTCAGTGCTTGGGAGAGAGCGAGCGAAGCGCGCTGCGTGTGCAGAGCACAGAGCATACTGAGCGAGCCCTCCACAGGGGGCCCTGCACGTTACGGCCACCTAGCCACGCCCGCCCCTCCTGCAATCTCTCCAGGCTCTGCACTCACTGCTCTGCTACATCCCTACTGGGCTCTGCACTCACTGCTCTGCTACATCCCTACTGGGCTCTGCACACACTGCTCTGCTACATCCCTACTGGGCTCTGCACTCACTGCTCTGCTACATCCCTACTGGGCTCTGCAATATCCCTACTGGGCTCTGCACACATTGCCCTGCTATATCCCTACTGGGCTCTGCACACATTGCTCTGCTACATCCCTTATAGGCTCTGCACACACTGCTCTGCCACCTCTCCAGGCTCTGCACTCACTGCTCTGCACACACTACTCTGCTATATCCCTACAGGGCTCTGCACACACTACTCTGCTATATCCCTACAGGGCTCTGCACACACTACTCTGCTATATCCCTACAGGGCTCTGCACACACTACTCTGCTATATCCCTACAGGGCTCTGCACACACTGCTCTGCCATATCCCTACTGGGCTCTGTAACCTCACCAGGCTCTGCACACATTGCTTTGCTATATCCCTACTAGGCTCTGCACACATTGCTCTGCAGCCTCACCAGGCTCTGCACACATTGCTCTGCAGCCTCACCAGGCTCTGCACACATTGCTCTGCAGCCTCACCAGGCTCTGCACACATTACTCTGCTACATCCCTCTTGGGCTCTGCACACACTGCTCTGCTCATCTTAGAGGAGTGCAGAGCCTCAGAGTGGGCGGTGACCAACCTACTACCCATCCCAAACTTCAGACAAAGGCAGTGGGGGGTATGCATCCCTGGGGCTGTGGCCCCTGTCTGTGACCTGTAATTAGTGGGGGCCTCTGTGATGAGGGGGGCAGCAGAAGACATGGATGGCTTTGAGGGTGAAGCTTCCACAGCCTCCATGGTGTCTGGGGCCAGCAGCCCATACCAGCCCACCACAGAGCCAGTAATGCCCAACAGGGGGCTGAGAGGAATCACCTGTGACCTGGACTACATGAGATCCCTCTATGGTATCCTCAAATGCATCCAAGTGGTAAGTGATGGGGAGGAGGTGATATCCAAAAGTCACTGTGTTTTTGCACTGGGGGACCCCAGATACCCTTCCCGAGTACAGTTATTCATCTGCTGTGGAGTAAATTCTCATGGTGCCTGGCAAAGCTTCCTGTGACTTGTAGTCCAAAACATCTCGGCGTCCTTGATCCTTCTTGGAGGTAGCAAGTTATCAAGGTTATTCAAGTGTAAATTGTCAGAATCTCAAAAATATTAAAACTTAAGGCCAGAATAGTTGGATTGTAAAATTTCTCTAAGTCAAATATTTTGTCAACTTGCTATTGTGGCCTAAAATTAAGTTACTTTTGTGTTCTTGGCAATTTAGTAAATAATCCTGTGTGTATCTTTGATACCTTTTTGGAAGGTTTATGTATTAAACTAGGAATTGTGAAAAATTGGCAAAAAAAATTCACATTTTCATAGTTGGAGCACCCAGTCATCGATTGAGTTGAATTTTTTTTTTTTTTAGTTTGACAAATTTCAGAAAATCCCTAATTAAGTCTTGGATTTTCACTTTATTTATAGACAGATTCTTGCATTTTATCATTTATAAAACTGTTGTGTGGAAATGCTAAGCAAGTCCTCCATAATAATAATATCGAAAGCCCTGCAGTTTAAGCCATTGCGATGCCAATATAGGTCCAGTTTTTAGGGATACCATCATTGATGTAGCTTGGGATAATTCCTAAAATCTGGATCAATTTTGGAATTTTCTTATAACAGAGCAAAAGTACACCTTGCAGTTTGTTGTGTATACACCTGGTTAAGGCTTCAGACTTGTGCAGGTGAGCAAACAGAACAATCGTGCAAATTCCCGTAGGATAATTATTTTCCAGACTACACCTGATGCCATTTCCCAATGCACTCGTATAATTGTAATATTCTCCCACCATCCCTACCTGTGTGTCTGTAACCTCTATTTACTCTCTGTGAATACCAACGACTTGCTCCCGTGCTTGTTCTCTATTGGTTATAAGAGAGAATTATTCTCCTTCTACTTAACTGCACTCTAATTGTTCTTCAAAAGTGACAGCTGGTATTTGTCCCAGGAGAATAACGCAATCAGACACCTTATGCAAGGTCATAGCAATTTCATAGTTGGTTTAACATTCGGTGCATGACTGTTAAAAATGTTACAGAACAAGTGAACATTTGGTTTATTTTTTTTAATGAAACTTAAAAAAAATGTTTGGCTGAATTTGATGTAGTGGACTTGATGTTACTATATCACAATTGTTGTAAACATTCGCTGCTAATAACCTTTTTTTTTTTTTTTTTTTTTTTTTAAATCTAAAAAAAGGTGTTGCTTGTACATCAATTTTGTAGACATTTTGCTTGGCTTTGCCCTTTGCGACATTTGGGGTCATAAATCGGCAAAATACCATCTCTCCTTATTCTTTCTACATCCGTTTGGATCATATAAGCAAAACTCATGCCAGGTTTTATTGGGCTATTCTAGCTTCACCTGTTCATGATCTATAATGATATATTTAGTGAATCATTAAACCGTGTTTGAGAAAGATTGTATTATTGGAAGCCCTATAACCCCTATCTTCCAGCCAAATCTTTGTTTGTTTATATTCCTTCTGAGATGTGCCAAAGCGGCATCCATAAAATTCTTCAAATATATTTTGCTCAATCCGAGATATGTTGATTTTTAAAATAGGAGAAAAGAGCTGAATTTTCTAGTTCCTCTTTGTTGTTTTTAGCAAATGTATTATTTTTTTTAAAATTTGATTTACTTTAATTTAATTAAAAAAAAATCTTAAATGTTGCAATTCCCGTTGAGGAGTTGAGTGAGTTTTGGGCATAATAGAATGACTGTTTACATTAAAGTTTCATAGAATTGTGACCTTCAGAAAGGTCGTAACTGTGAAAATGGCAAGGCTGCGGCACACTTGTAAGTGATTTTAATAATCAAAATATTGGGGATTAAACAAAGTCAACTAATCTCCTTGTTGCAAAAAAATTGAAAAAGTAACATTCCTTTCATTAAGTATATGGAATGCAGTCTTCTAGTAAAACTTACCATGAGCATGCTTAATAATCTATTGTTAGTTTCCACAGCAGAGCAGGGGTTAATCGTTGGACAGAAGACTTGTGATAAAATTAATGAAAGTAACAAAAGAAAATCTCAGGCTTATTTGCTAAACTGGAAACTGTGGAGGAATGAAAAAAGGAACTTCCAAATTTCAAGCTACAATACCTGAGCTGTATTCCGTTTGGGGAAAAAGTGAAATCGGGCCCTGTTCTTGCCCGTAAACTGGGGATCCTGGTTGAATGGCCCTCCATTCCCTCATTATACGGGACGACTGTTCTGCCATTCGCTAGGCACAACTTATTGTGCCTCATAATGTCCTGTTTCAGAGCAATTCAGAGTCACTTTGGTCTCAATTTGTCTTTAATAAATATCCAAATTAGAAAGTTGGGTTCAGTTTTGGATTAATCCACAAATATTGTGATTTTGTAGTAGTCAGACTGTCACTTTGAGGTATCATTTTTTGGTAGAACTCATTTAGGTTTCCTCAATCTTTCTCTTTTTTTCTTCTTATCTGAAACGTTTTGGGGTTTTTGTTTGTTTTCTTTCTTTGGGGAACTTTATATTTGTCAATCTGCTTCGGTTTGACACGTTCTTGCCCACATTGCCATGGTAATTTTCCCATAATCCGTTATTTAACCCTGCTTCATGGATTATAATCCCTGCCTTTATTTCATCCTCTCATGTAATTTTCACTTGATTTCCTCCATGAAATTTATACATGAGCGGAGATTCAGCAGTCCCTCTCTCAAGGATCAACAAAGTACTGCTTCCCCAGGGGGACTAATGGGAGGAATACAAATTGAGGACCAGGAAGTGCAGAAGACTGCACATAACAAATATTATCCAAGTTGTAATCTGTATGAAGAAGGTGGACTGAAATGGGAGGAGAAATAATATAATCTACATTCTAAATGAGGTGATCGAGGGGAGGAGAATTGTGTGGCTTCAAACATAGTAGACATCATGTCTTAAAAGGCCAAGCAGGAAGTTGCTGGGAAGAGGAGACTGGACACTTGAATGGTGTCTGTGTGATAATACCATTGCTTGCCCACAGAAGGGCAAGTGAAGCCAGGTACAGTTTAAAAGACTGGAAGATGGAGGTATTTGGAGATAAGGTTCTGGCATGTAAGAAAAGCGTAATTTAACAGTGAAAAAGTCAACTGACAGACTAAGAGCAAAAGGGATCCCTACGCAGATGTTGTATAAAGAAGGAGGAGAAATGGCTGCGTTTTAAGGAATAAACCCAAAAACATTTGATATGGCAACTGAACAATTGTTGTTTTTTAATTGTGCTCTCTTAAACCATACATTTTTTTGTTTTTTGTTTTAAACCTGCTGGTGTCATTAAAATATTTTTGTAGTGGTTATGGTGCCAGGAGTTCTCCCCCCCCCAGGGTAAATGATCAAGCCATTTATTTGAGAACAGTTTGGGGTCTCCAGGCACCATTTACCTGTGTTTAGCTGAAGCTCTGCAGGGCTTTCCTCAGTAGGGCTGACAGAAGCTCTATGCAGGTTTGGGTGACAATATTGCCCTGCGATTTTTTCTGAATACGGACGTGCACTCTCAGGAATCTGTTTGGAAAACTCTACCTAAGCCAAGCTTAACGTGCCATTCATTCCATAGTGCCATGTGTTTGTGCCCTCCGGGTGCCTCTTGGCATTTCACTATAGTGGTTTAATTCCTTAATATTGTATACCCAGCGTTACTTATCACAATGGAAACAAATACCTGAAAACGATTCATTCATATTTTATTTTTTTCTGTATTGCACAATGTTGGAATGAGGTGTTGGCTTGTGCTGACATTTGAGCAGTGACCGTGCCACCTTAATTGGCATTGATTGAAAGCTACTCCCTTCTCAAACACCATCTGTACAAACATTGATGAGACTCATTCCTTCAGGGCTTTTTAACAGCATTATCTGGTTCTCTTCCAAGCCACACAGCTTATATGCAGCCGCTACAACCTGTAGGTGCAGTAATACATCCTTCCCATGATCCCCTTCACGACCAGTTGTCTAAACTGAAGGGGCTTTTGGCCCTTTTGTTTAATCCAATTAGTGCTAATTCGTTCCGAGTTTGAGTGGGGAGATTAATTTAAAGAAGTCCTGTTGACTAAAAATTTTTTTTTTCTCTGAGCTTTTATATAAAGAGTGCACTGTATTGTAAACTATAGTACATATTGTTTAGAAAATGCCAGGATAGTTCACAGCACTGTGCAAAGGTTGGATCACACGCAAGGGATGTGTGGTGAGGACCCGAACTAAACTAGTTTATAAGCTCATTGAGCAGGGCCCTCAATCTCTCTGTTCCTGTGTGTCCAACTCGTCTGGTTACAGATCATTCACCAACACATGCATGTCTCATGATTTTGGCAGATGTGCGGCATACAAAACATGAATGTTCCTAGATCTGTAATTATGACCATAATTACTGTATTTTAATTGACTATTCAAATATATCAATACCTTATGTCCAATTGTTGCATCTCTAGTAAATACAACAATTAGATCTGCTGCGGAAAACTCAAGAATAGATAAAATGTCTTGTGCTTTTAAAAAAAAAGGAAAAGAAAAAAGCTAAAGATATGGATTCCCTTTATACAGACAAACTGCAAAGTTGAACAACAACAAACTTCTCTTTTTTTCTTTGCTTTTTTTTTTTCTGTAAAGGATTACTTCCCCTTTAAAAGGAATTGGGAATTTGTCATGGCTGAGCTAGGAGCCTCGTGATCTTCGTTAAACTGCACATGCAAATAATTATGTAGGTGGCTTCCATCACCTATTGTCCCAATATAACATTATCAGGCAGGTGTCAAGATTCAGGGGTGGAAATAGCATCATTCATGAACTGTCTGCAGCCTGCGGGCATACATGAGGGATTACACAGCTTTTATTTGTTTTCCACCTTGCCTGTCACAAGTGCAGGTATTTTGGCAGACATACATCTTGGTTGGTGGGATTTTCAGAAAAGATGTCAAATTAGAAGATGGACAGGGGGTCTGCAGTCTGTCTGTGTCAGTGATTTAGATGATGATGGGGTTAGTGTGTCCTAGGACAGCACAGCACAAACAGGAAAACCATTCCCGATTCCAAGAACGAACAGACTTGTGGTTAAGCTGGGAAAGCGCAATGCACACTAAGGAATGTGCTTCTGGATCAATCGTTAAACCATTGCCCTGTTTCCATCTGCTCTGACAAAATGTGATCATCCTGTCTCATGCTGAAATTTCAGCTACTATTTAAACTGTCTTAATATATATGTGTTAAGCAAGGCATTCTGTTTCTTGGATTTGTCAGTAAAGATGAACACTTTGCAGTTTCTTTTTTTTTTTATACTCTTATTATGACTGTGTTAACCCCTTAAGGACACATGACATGTGTGACATGTCATGATTCCCTTTTATTCCAGAAGTTTGGTCCTTAAGGGGTTAAACTTGTAATGTGCATACCATTTTGTCATTGTTCATCTATTGTTGCATTTGTTTAATTTGTAATTTTACTCATTGTGGTGTTATATTTGTGATGGTTAATACATGCCACCCAAGTGTCCCACTCTAAGAAGGACAGTCATTCTTTGGTACCAAAATCCTTCTATCCACCTTTTCTAAACCCAAAAATCATACATCACATTAGCTGCAGAACATTTTGTCAAATATTTTTTTTTTTTTTTTTATTGAAAGCTTTTAATTTTTAACAATAATAATCATTGTAAAACTATGAAATATAAGGAATAAAGAAAACTATATAAATCAAACAGAATCAGGGGGAAAAGTATCCATCCATTATAAAATCGATAACATATGCTTTATGAAAAACACTACATAGTGTCTAATAAGGTGTAAAAACACTTTATATGTACTGGCGATATCGTGTACAAACAGTTGTGTATACAAACAGAACAGGAGTAAATGGAGAGGCTCATAAAGTACTCATAAAGAAAGAGTATTTTCGTTTGACATCCTCCCATATGTTCCAGTGGAAAGTTAATGATTCTGTTGTGTTTGATGGCAATCTGAGGTGCATCTCATAGCACTTATTCTCTAAGGCCAATGTCAATACCTCTTTAATAGCAGGAACGACGTCAGACCTCCAATAACGTGGTATTACCATAGTGGTCGCTATCAAGACGTGGCCTACCATTATCTTATCCACTTTGGTAAAGGTTTCAGGAAATGACTTGAATAAACATAGCTCTGGAGTCGGTAACAACAGAAGTAATATCCCTGATTATTGTATGTGCATTCTTCCAAAATAATTGTAAACGTGGACAATGCCACCACATATGGGAATATGTGCCTGTTTGTCCACGGCCACGATTCTCATTTACAAACTTCTTTTCTACCCAACATGACATTCCTTCTTTGTGCTGGGCCATGCCCAATAAAATCCACTGGGTTGCAGCCAGCCAAGAACTAGCACTGTAGGTCGCTGATCAAAGGGCAGACTCTGTGGCTGTGCGTATGTGAGCATGTGTGTTGGTTTGTAGAGCTTGCACGTAAGAAGACTGCGTGTTCATTGTCAGCCTGTTTGTGCATACTGATGGCAAACGGGAAAATTGTACGAAATTGACTTTCATTTCGAGCTGGCTGATGACCGCTTCTAGAGGCGGAGTTACAACGTGGTGTAAAAATAAGAATATTTCTATTCTGGCAGTGTTTCAGATAGAAACCTTGCCCCATACCAGCTTAAGCAAGCAAAGTGGTTATGGTCCTTAGAGTAACTTTTTAAATGACATCAGTCGGACATGGTGAAACATAATTAGCCTACAAGAAGCTCACCTCCGGCCACACCCCCTGTAATAAAAGTCCCTGTTTGGCCGTTTGAAATGTTGGGAAATATAGAAATACCTTAATACTGCAATGAATTACCATGCACACTTATTCTATAAGTGACCATTTTTAAGTACCATTTTCAATTCAGGGATATGGGGAAAATTCTCCAAAAGGGCAGCTGGCACTTGAAACCATTTCTGTTGCCCACTCTGTGGTATATGGTCCTGGTTTACAGCAGACTGGACTCATTTTTGGGAGAGCTGGAATTGTACATCTCAACATACACATATTGAACTGGCAAGCCCCTCCCGTGCCACTTTCATTCCCCCTAATATTCGAAAAGTACATCATGATGTAAACCTCCTATAGTATAACATGCACTAGAAGAACAAAAGTATTGGGACACAACTCTTAATTATTGGGATGTCTTTACAAACATTTGTGAAAAACTGGGTCGTCTTGAAGAGCTCAGTGAATTCAAGCGTGGTACTTTTTCATGGTTTTTTCATCCTTGCTAGATATTTCACGGACCACTGTGGTATTATTGGAAAATGGAAGCATTTAGGAACAGCAGCCACTCTGCCACGAAGCGGAAGACCACGTAAAGTCACAGAGCACGGTCACAGAGTGCTGAGGTGCATGGTGCATAAATGTCGCCAATGCTCTGCTTATTCCATAGCTGAAGAGTTTCAAACTTCCACTGGCATTAATATCTGCACCAAAACTGTGCGGCAGGAGCTTGATGGAATGGGTTTCCATGGCCGAGTAGCTGCATGTACATATTAATGTCTATGTATTTAGAATGTAATATCCTAAAAGTCCATGTTGGTATAATGGTCAGGTATCCCAATACTTTGTCCGTAAAGTGTAGTTACTGTTCGTAAATTGATCTATATAGGTACAACCTTAAACAGGGCAGCATACTTACGTATTCTAGCACGCTTAGTCTCCTTGCATCCCATGTGGTCTACTGGCTTATAGTGATGGGAGGATTTGATATGGCATTGTGCGTTAGTACTATAGTTTACTGAGTAATATTGTAACAAGCAGAGCATTTTGGTTTTTTCTCTCTCTAGTGTGTCTACTTTGGCCTAAAACTTAACCTTTTGTAAAATTAGAATTTCTGGCCATTTTCAGTTAACTGAATAACCCTGTCAAACAATATTAGAGTAATAACCGTGTGACCACATGGACCATCATGCTTTATTATATCAAAGGGTTCTGTTCTTACTTCCTTTACGTATTTTGAAAGAAATCACATGTACGTTATAAAATTATAACGTCCAGCATCTAGGAACACTCTCCTCCATTCATCCCTGGCAATAAATATTCCAGTTTGGGCTTCCGCTAATTACTAGCGTGGGAAAGAATCCAGTAATTACTGTAGCATTCGTTTCGCTGTAAACACAGACGGCTCATCACTTATTCAGCTTTGTGTATTATAAAAAGGTCTGCCCAAGGGTTACAGGGCGCTCTGGCTGGGCTCTTTAATTCGGGGAAAACAAGCAAGGCCAACTGGTTTTATTAATAGTTTCCTGGGGATGGTAATATGATCGGGTATCCAAATGTTTAAGAAAATACACAATTTTTTTTTTTTTTTTTGTATGTCTGAAGTTGATGGAGAAAGAAGTCTGCAAGGGTTTATGTATTTTGTGAAAATCTGTGTATGAGCATATTTATCCGTCTTAGTATGGCCTGCTTCGAAACTGCATGGGTGATTCAATAAAGTAAGAAATCAAAGTGAATTAAAATTTTAAGTCCAAATTAGCCAAACTGCAAGTATAGCTGACTTGAAGAATGTTTTCAGTTTGACTAATTTGACCTCAAATTATAAATTCACTTTTTGAATTCTCACTTTAGGGGATAACTCTTTATATATTTTGTAAGCAAAGGCAAAAATAGAGCCAAAATGGAACAGGTAGAATCGGTTAAGGGAAGGGTTGAAGATGTGAGGGGCAGTGTTCAGTATGGAGAGGAGCAAGGGCTGGGATAAGGAATAGACCTTACCAAGGAGCAATGTCAAGACCGTGGAGTGAGAAAGTTGAAGAGACTTAGTTGGAGTGGCCGAGCAAAATGTACAAGAAAAGGTGTCATAAAAGCTAGATGACCGGATGAGAAAGAAGGGGTCAATGCTTAGGAAAGATAGGGAAGAGTCATGCTAAAGTGTGCTAAGCACAAATAGGCAGGAATAATGAATACAAGCAGTAAGGGGAGATATCAAGTTGAGCAATCAGTAGAGAGATTTATGAGTTAACTGCACCATGGCAGGGCAAGGGGCAAATTGGACCAGGGCAACTTGAAAAGTGGAACAGAGCAGGGCCATCAGTAAACAGAGTGCGGATAGAGCAGGACAATGTGCAAACTGGGCTACGGGGTTAAAAACTACTAAAATGAGAGGAGGAGCAGGTTGGAAAGGAGCATGGGAAGGATAAAAGGGAGCCAGGATAGGACAGGGTAAGGGGCAAACAGAACAGAGCATGGCAAGGCGCGATTTGATCAGGGCAAAAGGTTATCTGAGCCTAGACAAAGTGGGACAATTGGTGAACTTGGTAAAGATGGGGGGGAAAAAAACAAAAATCAAAGCAAGAGGGAGTAGAGAAAATGGTGTGGGGTCCCAAGAGGGAAAATGGCAAAGAGGTTTGTGAGAGCCTAAAAAAGGGCTAGGTGGAAGCACAGCGTAGGCCCAGGGTGTTGGGGCCAAGAAAGGTTAGAAGTGAGTGGGTAAATGGAGCATAGATTGGGCTTAAGGATGAAGAAAGCAGGTCAAAGAGTTCAAGAAGGACCAGGGTATTGAGACAATCACGGCAAAGCAAGGCTAGGCAGAGAGAGATGATGGGGCAGGCCTCAGGATAAAAGAAGGAAGGACATTGGATACTGGGAAGTTGAAGACCTCTCTTAACACAATATATTGAAATCCTAGTTCAAAACTTACTAGCTTTATTCCTGCGCTGAACATATTCTGTTACATTGTGCGCTCTTTGCAGTTACTGTACAGTGAGCATCAAAGAACTTCTATTGACTTGTAAATTCACTGTTACTTCAAAGAATTCTCCTGTTTTTTTAATAAGATGTGATTTGTAGATGTAAAGCAGGCGTGGGTTACATCAAGTTAGCGTGCATCCTATAAACTTTCATCTGACTGCGCCGTGGGAAGCGTTTTACAGCTAATGGAAGACAGAAATGAGTGAATGCTCCTTTTTGAGCGCTCCAATTAATTATGCAGATCTACATAAAAATCAAGATGAAAATATCAATAAACTTAAAAATGACCAATCTCGCCGAGATCACCACAATGACCACCATAAACCACAATTGAATGTACTGGGTGAGTCTTATCTGAATCAGAATACTCTACACATATATATAAGAGTATAACAAAATATCATTTATTGTATAGTAAACCAATCATAAAAAATGAAACAACATCTCAAAACGTCCAGTATCAGATGTAAACGTGATGAATAGTAAGGGGCCCCTTATTCATATTCTTGTCGACAAAGGACTGATGTAAAAAATCAGAGATGTGCACATTAGCATAAAAACTATATGTGAACTCAAAAAAGTTCAAGCAGTAGGCTCCAGTCCAGTCCGTGAAAAAATATATAAGTGGATAAACGGATAGTGCCCAGACGACCAAGCCGTCTTACGGAGAGGGAGCTCAAACACCAGCCAAACACCCTGGTCAAGACTAAGAGGGAAGCGATAGGGATGGCCTTAGATAACTGCTCTATGATACTCATGAGAATTCTGGTTAGGTATAGAGAATACAGATTGAAAAAGACTGAAAAGGAGATTGAAATAATTCATTCAAAGATCAATACCACTGACCAACCCGACTCAATAACAGAGTTGGATACTACTATGAACAATAGGATTATTAGATTTGAGAAAGACCTGGTCACCAAAAAGAACACCAAATACACAAGGGACCTAAAGGACTATGCAAGTGGCTGCATCAGAAATTGGCAAAGAAAGACCTTGAGATCGAAAAGGGACACAACTACTCCTTTTCCGAGGAAGGATTCTAGAAGTCAATACCCTGACCATTTCCAGCCAACTAAAGGAAAAAGGAGTACCAACTATGCTAATCGCTCCTATGGATCCAAGAGGACTCCCCAATGGAGCCCGAAGACATATGCTGAAGCTGTCCAATCCAAACCATACAATTCCTTCAATCAGAACCACCGTACCAGAAATAATCACTATCAGAAAGAGAAAGGTACTCATTATACCGCCAATACACCTCATCGTGACCGATGGAGGAGACAGGACAACCCCAACTTTATCCCCTTATTGGAGACCACAGACCGAGGTTCCATGGAGGGGTCAGGTCCCCGGACCAAGCATGAGGAACTAGGAGCGCGTCCCAAACCCCCCAGAGTTCTCCACCGGGATAATCCAGTTGAGGCTCATTTTTTAGAAGAGAGCCCTGTGGATCGACCCAAAACGTTCCCACTTTTTTCCAAAATAGGGAGCAAGAAAAGAGATGCACCCACAGGGGAACGAGAGGAAAGGGAAACAAACCCCAACAAGATGAGATGCCTCCCATAACTGGAATTTTCAACCTATCCACCCATGTATTGACCGCACCTGAGATCTCCTTACTCAACAAGGGTCTGAGTTTTGCTCCGTTTAGGAATCCGGATATCCTAGATCTATTTCGAGATCTTAACCAATTTATTAGAAAATTAACCTTAACCAGGTCGTTTAATATCAAGGATGCCAATAGCGTTCACACGGCTTCGTTCTTTCTAAATGATCCACAAGATAAAATCATTCTGAAGAACCTGATGAGCCTACTAAATGATCAAACTGAAGCCCTTGGGGAGGTTGATGCCCTGGAGGTGTTGGAGGCTAGTGTATCTACAGGACTTAAAACTCGTTCTACATACTATCCTCTAGCCGACAAGGGAGGGTTCATTCCTATCTTCTATGAATTGGTTATGAAGGATTTTAAACACCTGGTCCTGGATCTTGAGAAGCAACAGAAAGATCGTAAATTGGAACACAATCTTACTAATCTCGAAATGTCAGCCCTAAAGGGCCTTAAAAAGGATAATAACATCATCATAAAGGGAGCAGACAAGGGAGGAGGGATTGTCCTTCTCAATAGAGAGGACTACTTGGGTGAAGCCAATCGAATTCTTGGAGACCAAGAATACTATCAAGTTCTTACCTTCAACCCCTCAACCCGCTTTACCAAAGAATTACGGATTTGGGTAAATAAGATGTTTGACATGAAGGTTATTGACAAAATGGAGAAAGGTTTCCTCCTCTCTGGTGAAGGCAATATCCCCATTTTTTATTTTCTCCCCAAGATTCATAAATCTCTCACCAACCCGCCGGGGAGACCCATCATTTCATCTATTGGTTCTCTGACTGCACCACTCTCAAAATGGGTAGACACTCACCTGCAAAAAATTATGATTCACCTCCCCTCCTACATTAAAGATACAGGACACGTGTTGTCTCTGATGCAGGAGGTTGTGTGGCAGGAGAACTTCTGCTGGCTAACGATTGACGTGGCGGCCTTATACTCCAACATTGACCACCAGTTAGGTTTGAAAGCGGTCAAACATTTCCTTTTGGAAGACCCCCTTCTTCCACGATTTCAAGTGGAAGCCATTGTTGAAAGTATATCCTTCATTTTAACCCACAACTATTTTAGTTTCAATGGGCAATTTTATTTACAGAAGAAAGGGACAGCAATGGGGGCGAGCTTTGCCCCAGCATACGCCAACATGTTTATGGGAGCATTCCAACATCTACCATAACCCTATCTGGAAGAGGCACCTGAAATTCTACAAACGCTTCATTGATGACATCCTGATCATTTGGGAAGGTGATCTAAATGAAGCTGAGGAGTTCGTTCAAAGTCTCAATAACAACGAGTGGGGGCTCTCCTTCACGAGCAACAAAAATAGATCTACTATTGAATTTCTGGATTTAATCCTGAGTGGGAAACCTGGTTATGTCCACACCAGAACATATAAAAAACAGGTGGATGTCAATGGTTTTTTACACTCCACGAGTGGTCATCATCCTACGTGGATTAATAATATCCCGTTTAGCCAGTTCACCAGGCTCCGACGCAATTGTTCCTTTTTGGAGAATTTTGAAGAGGAGTCGTTGGACCTTTGCCAGCGATTTCTGGATAAGAATTATGACCCTAGCATCATTGGTCGGGCGTACCAGAAGGCTAGAGGGCTCAATAGAGATTCCCTTATCAACCAGCGTAAAATTGGAATGGACGGAAAGAACTCTATAATTATCCCTGGGTTTGCAGCTGATATACTGATTTCATCACCTTCCCCCTCAGTCAAACATAGGGAGATTCTATCTCTATTGGAGAATCATCCGATAATAAGGAGACCTAAACCGAGGATAGACTTTCACATCAGTACTAGAGAGGTGGGTCAGAATAAAGGTCCCATCTTCTCGACAACGTACAATAGGGCGTACAACCAGATCATTCATATCCTAAACAATCATTGGTCTATTCTGCGGTTGGATCCATGGCTTCGTTTCAGTATCCCTGAAGTACCCAGAGTAACATTCCGTAAAAATAGGAATCTAAAGAACCTATTGGCCCCTTCCAAATTTCCGACTGCAAAAACTAATCAAACATCGATATTATGTGAAGCAGGAAATTTCAAATGTGGTGCCACCCGATGCTTAACCTGCCAACACATATGTCACGGAAAAAAGAATTTTCCCCCTTCCTCTAAAGATGAGAACTTCCATACAACTACTAGAATCTCGTGCAATACCTCATTTGTGGTATATCTGTTGATATGTACTTGTGACTTGCTATATGTAGGTCAGACTTCGAGACCATTAAAAGCCAGGTTCAGGGAACACAGACGAGCCATCAGCAACCGTGATAAAAAATCTCCAGTAGCCAGACACTTCCAAATGGCCCATGACAGTAACCCTTCACAGCTTTTAGTAATGGGCATCGAGCATATTGCAGAGAATATACCCAATAGAAAATTAGCCTTAATTACAGCAGAAACTAAATGGATCTTTAGACTCAACACACTTACTCCTAATGGGTTAAATGAAGAAGTGGAATGTAACATTTAAAATTTGGAAGACATACTTATTTGTCCCTGTGAGTGAAAGATCTTTCACTGTCTCTATATGTGGGAGAGGATCAATCGGGAACCACATATATATTACGATTCACCTTAGACCCCATGGTCTCTTTAACACTTATATGAATCCTATATGAGTGTTCAGCATTTTTTTCCAATGTTCTTTTTCTTAATTATACATATAAATATATATACAAAAATATAGTGCTCAACATTTATTTTAATGTTCTTGTTCCTAATCTAATATATATAAATAACAGATTTTTATAAAACAATTGAACTATATTATCATTATTATTATTTTTTAAAAAAAAGGCTCACAAATCAAGATTGATTAATTATCTCTGTTAAACTTGAGATTGAAATACTTTATTAGTAAAAATAAAAGTAAAAATAAAAATATATTTTTAATCTTTATTTTATGTCTATATATATATATATAATTTTTCGATGTTAATAATATGAGATTGTCCTAATAAGGATATATGTTTTCATTTATTATATTTTGTGTTTTTCTATCCACTTGCAGCATATTTTATTTTAGATCTGTAATGATCTCAGTTTATCAATTAACAATTATGACCATTTACTTTAGATCTGTAATGATCTCAGTTTATCAATTAACAATCATGACCATTCTATGAATCAATTAAGAGTGGGTATATAAACCCGGCTCTTAGACAGCAGACATTGTCTTGAAAAAGTCCTCCAGCTAGGACGAAACGCGTAGACGTGCTGTCTGCTACCTCACCACACCGCCGACGGATTTGAACTTCCCAGCCGATTCGTCCTTTACGACCCGCCATTGATTTTCGGCAAGCGACCTGGCGAGAACTGCCTTTTTCCTGCAGCCCTCACGGTTTGGAGTTTATGTGCTCCCAGTTTCTCACCCGATGGTCGGACGGATAGGGTAAGTTGCTGAAGTGATATCCCCATAGTTTTCCATATCTGGATGTGATTTTTCACCTTTGGGGCCATCCCTATCGCTTCCCTCTTAGTCTTGACCAGGGTGTTTGGCTGGTGTTTGAGCTCCCTCTCCGTAAGACGGCTTGGTCGTCTGGGCACTATCCGTTTATCCACTTATATATTTTTTCACGGACTGGACTGGAGCCTACTGCTTGAACTTTTTTGAGTTCACATATAGTTTTTATGCTAATGTGCACATCTCTGATTTTTTACATCAGTCCTTTGTCGACAAGAATATGAATAAGGGGCCCCTTACTATTCATCACGTTTACATCTGATACTGGACGTTTTGAGATGTTGTTTCATTTTTTATGATTGGTTTACTATACAATAAATGATATTTTGTTATACTCTTATATATATGTGTAGAGTATTCTGATTCAGATAAGACTCACCCAGTACATTCAATTGTGGTTTATGGTGGTCATTGTGGTGATCTCGGCGAGATTGGTCA
Source organism: Pelobates fuscus (assembly GCF_036172605.1). Lineage (NCBI taxonomy): Eukaryota > Metazoa > Chordata > Amphibia > Anura > Pelobatidae > Pelobates > Pelobates fuscus. The sequence continues at coordinate 23,700,976 of NC_086328.1, forward strand.
TTTTTAAGTTTATTGATATTTTCATCTTGATTTTTATGTAGATCTGCATAATTAATTGGAGCGCTCACATACCAGTTATATCTTTTCGGTTTCATTTAATAAGTCGCTCCCTTGTATGTGACGCAGCCCTACTGTTATTTCATCCCATTGGGTATATTTATTTCTCACTGTCAGTCCATATTACATTTACATCTCCTTTTTGAGCATTTTTATTGTATTTTTTTTGATATTCACTTGCATGCGCAGTACTTCATCATGAATTAAAGGAGCACTCAACCCACATAAAGTACTTCAACGTACTGAAATGCTTTATATGTCAGGACCTTCTCATTTTAAATAAAGTTTATAAAACTTTGAAGATAGAAATTGTCACTTTTATAAATCACTGCAGAAAAGCATCCTCTTCTGTTTCTCTTGGCTCCACAGAACTACTGAAAGTGTCGTGTGTGTGTGTGTACGACTAAATTGTGCCTACCTTTTTCCCCAAGTCACAGTGTGTCTATGAGGCCATGCATGCACGTCCACAGGACTCATTCTAGCCCTGTGTCCTTCCTTCTATGGACTCCCTGACTGGACTCTAAATGAGAAAGCTTTGTGCAAGCTCACGACTCAAAATCAGAGGCTTCTCATTTCATAGGCAGCTTCCTATTGGCTGTGGTAACAACACAGAGCCTTGTACGTCCAGTAACCAATCAGGAGGAACAGATCTCAACAGTTGACCTAAACCTCTCGATCTCTTACTCCGCTTCTCAGTAATGGTTTAACCACTATGTGATTTGTTTGCTCTTGTGTGTTTTATTATAAAGAATGTGTATAATTAATACAAATGTTGCCTTTGTCTGCTCTTCTATATGTTTCTAGAACCACGGTAAAAAGATCAGGATTTTTTTATTTTTTTTTTCATTGTGTTTTACAATAGGACAAAAGACAAGTCATAAGTATGATAAATATATTGTGTTGTTGACCCATCATGCATTACATAGTGTATGACAATATAAACGATAGGTCAATGTAACAATTAGTGACCTAGATTAGGAAACCGCTGATAAAGTTAGGGCATTGAGTGGGTCATCATGCAGAGACCCAAGTTTTATCAATGATCTCAAATAATTAACTGTTCATATGTATCACTATAATTGTGTCCTGGACTAAACTTCATCTCCAGTTGATGTTACGGAGGATGAGACATACTAAAGCACTAGGAGTGTTTCTCTCCTAAAAACAGCAATCATGTACTGTATCCTGGAAATATCTGTATATTTAAAGAAACACTATAGGGTCCTGACCCTATAGGGTTAAAACATCCATCTTGCTCCCATTGTCCCCTCTTGCCTCCCTAAATATAGTAAAATATTACTTGTATTCAAGTCTGCAGCTGCTGGCTCTGCCCTTGTCTGCCTCTGACCTGTCTGCTGACATTATTAGAAGTGGTGGTCTGAGCCAATCACAATGCTTCTCCATAGGATTGGCTGAGACTGTCAAGGAGGCAGATCAGGGGGAAAACCAGCACAAGCCAAACACAACCCTGGCCAATCAGCATCTCCTCATAGAGATGCATTGATTCAATTAATCTCTATGAGAAAAGTTCAGTGTCGGCATTCAGAGGGAGGAGACACTGAATGTCAGTCACACTGTGCAGCACTGTTTCAGGAAGCACCTCTAGCAGCCTTCTGAGGAGCGGCCAGTGGGGGTATCCCTAGGCTGTAATGTAAAAACTGTATTTTCTCTGAAAAGACAGTGTTTACAGCAAGAAACCTGAAGGGAATGATTCTACTCACCAGAAAAAATGCAATAAACTGTAGTTGTTCTGGTGAGTATAGTGTCCCTTTAATATAAGCTCTGTACTATCCAAAGGGCTTAGATTTTCATGTTCTGTGCTACTAGGCTTTAAAAGTTACTTGCCCCCTGTTGGGCCCGTTGCACACTGACAGGGGGTGCATTTCTGCTGACCAGGTATTAATGGCAAGTGTATCCAGCAGATCTTCCTTATAAGATGCTCCCAATCCATAATTCGCATGTTGAGTAAGGTCACTGTAAGAGACAGAGATGTGGTATAACCCTGTATAATTTTGTATACATTGCTGTGTATTTGGTTCCAGTGTCACCCTATTCATCTTCTCTGTCTGCAGGTCCTGGCCCTCCTCTCGTTTATCTGCATCGAGACCATCATGGAATGTTCCCCGTGTGAGGGGCTTTATTTCTTTGAGTTTGTAAGCTGCAGTGCCTTCGTGGTGACGGGAGTTCTGCTGCTCATGTTTGGACTCGGCCTGCACACTAGCGTCCCTCACATTAACTGGAACCTAACTGTGAGTTGGAGAAATCAAGCAATTCTTCCATCTGTAGCTGGGTGGAGATTATTATTTCATGATTTGCCTCCAGCATTGAAAGCAGCCTTTAGACCTACCATGTCAAGTAATCAGGGTCTCCACGCTTGGCCATCATTTGGTCGGGCAGCAGAGTCGAGATGAAACGAGTCTATTGGCTGGCAGGGTTGTTCACCGAAGTGATAATTGTTGGAAATTCTAAGTGGATTTCAAATTTTAAAGCTAAAATAGCCCAAGGGGAACAATTCTCCAAGTCCGCTAATGTTTCCAGATTGGCTACTTTGATATTAAATTTGATATTTACTTTGAATTCCGATTTTTTTTTTTTAAAGCTGTCTAAGCCTTATGTTGGCCACGGTCATTTAATTCCTATTGACATGGTGAGAACCATTGTCAAACCAAACTGACCATATATCTGATGTTTGAGAACCTACATTTGGTGGAACAGCCATAGGCAAAGAGAGTGTAGGCGATGGGTGACCTGCTTGAATCCCTTCAAATTCCATGTACCTTTTCTACATTATCATGTTCAATTTACATTTATTTTGAAGCATTTAGGGGAAAGCTGGCTAATGGGCACCTTAGGGTTATATTGTTCGAGGTAATGCAGTGATCATAGGGTGTCTCGGGTCATTCACTAGTAGTTAGTGACATAAAGTCATGCCTGTACCTAACCTTGATCACATTATCCTACAGTGATGCTGTTTGACTGTCAGTCCCAGGAAGGCAAATATGAAAACTTTCCTCAAATGTTTTTCTTTATTTGTAGCCAAGTACTTCACAAGAACAATGCACTTGGTACATATCTAACATTCACAGGGTTATTAAAGGCACACTATAGCGTTAGGAATACAAATATGAATTCCTAACGCTATAGAGCCCCAGTCACCTAAATGGTGACTAGGGCCCCGTTCCACGGTGAATAAATAGTTAGTTAACCATTTATTTGCTTACCTTAATCCAGAGCCGGTCTCCCTCTGCACTGGTGACCTCTCCTCCTCCATTGACATGCTCCCGGAGCTCCTTAATGGAGCCGAATGCGCATGCACGGCCAGAGGCGTGCGTGCATTCAAGCCTGCCCATAGGAAAGCATTGCTCAATGCTTTCCTATGGGGATCTTTTTTGATGCTGGAGGTCCGTGAGGACGTCCAGCGTCAAATAAGCACAATTTACTCCGTGTAAATCACAGAAGCGCCTCTAGTGGCTGTCAGTGAGACAGCCACTAGAGGCTGGAATAACCCTGCAGTTTAAACATACTATGTTTTCAGCTGCAGGGTTAAAACTAGGGGGACTTGGCACCCAGACCACTTCATTGAGCTGAAGTGGTCTGGGTGCCTATAGTGGTCCTTTAAGACACACCTTCCGTGTCGCACATAAAGGAATACTCCCGACCCTTGAAGCTGTTTAGTTTGCTGAAGTGCTTTATGTGTGAAGATTGTCTCTCTCCCCCCCCCCCCCCCCCCCATTTTACAAAAAGTGCAGATTTCAATAGAAATGGGCATTTTCTGAAATTAATCTTGTTACACCCTACTGACTGACAAACAGACAACCTGTCCTGTTACTTCCTGGTTTGGTTAGCTTATTGGAGCAAAACTCAAGAGGCAGCAAATGCCCAGAGCACCTGCCTTCTCATTGAGCTGCACTGGGAAGTCGGTGATTGGACAGCCACAGAAAGTTTGAGCTGGGGCAGATGGAGAGTGTAAGGAAACCAAGTGTATTTAAACCTCCTTCGGTAGTTTCCTCCCGAACCGCCAGAGTATATAGCTCTCCGTTCGGTAGTTGAAATAGACGAAATCCCTACGAAATACAAATAGCTTTACAAAATAAATCCCTTAGTAAAGCATACGAATCCCCAAACATCAGCCGAAGTCAAGAAGAAGGGTACAAAATGAACTGTCTTTAATTACCACACACCTTCTTTAATGCAAGTCCCCATGCAAGGGGACATCCCACAGTGAGGGACAAAATATAACCAATAAGATACAGTAAAAGCATAAAACACACCCAGCACAAACATACAATTCCCTCCCCTAGCCCTGGAGATAATCAAGTCTGATAAAGTAATAACTTGATTATCTCCAGGCAGAAAAATCAGTTTCCCCCCATATCTGGAACACCCCTTTATACATGAGGTATCCCCACAAATAATATGTCCCCTGATAGCCCCGATCTGGGTGACCAACATATTCAAATTTCATACAGATCGGTTCAGGGGTTCTCAAAAACTATGGAAGTCCTCTGTGACCGGTTCACCGTGGGTGGGCTGCCCAAAATAGTTCCACAAGTTTGGGTGGTTTTGCCGGTCACTTCAAAAAAGGGAGAAAAACGAATAAAAGTACCGAATGGATTCCCCTGGCTCCTAGCAGCGATTGTTCCCCTCATTCGTATGCACAACCATACCGAATAGCGCTCTTCTAGCTAATCGGTACATATAGATCCAGCGTTCATGTGTTTGAGACCGGTGTTCGGGAAGTCGAGTGTCCGATTTTAGTTCCAGACACTCAACGACCAAGTCCCGCTGCCTTTGTTCATCTGAAAAAAGATTGCCGCGGTTTTCTCAGCCACGTGGCGTTCGGTAGTACGAACGCTGGCCGCACACGTAGAGGGTTTAATTGACGCAGGCTTTGAAGTTAAATGAGCCAGGGGGTGGTCTTTGCTCGGTAGTTCCATCTACCGAAGGGAAAACGAAGAAATAAAGAATAAAAGGGTAATTTCTTCACAGAGAGGGATTGCAAAGGCTGCAGACACGAGATCTGCAGCTTTTGCAAGCCGTTTTATCAACTAAAAAAATAGTGTTTCTGTCCCTTTATTTAGCCATACTCTCACACGTTCACACCAATATCAACGATTTCACTCCCAGATACATAATTAGTTATTCACTCAGAACAAACCTACATTTATAACTAGTGAATCACAAACACTACATACATATTCAGACCTACACAAACACATATTCACACATGTGAAATGAATTTACTCCCTGATGCTCATCTGTGTCGGTAGAATTCTCCTGTATCGTTGTATTTCATTAGAGAGTGGATTCCAGCTGTGCACACCGTCCGGTACATTACATCTGACCTCCATATCAGTACATGATCACACTACACATGTGCCGAGGTTTCTATTTTAGCAACCGTTTGGGGTGTTTTGTGGCATTCACGGCTCTCTCCTACAGTTAGAAAACAGCTAAAGCTCACAGACAAAAATCTAAAATCGCACATGTTTGGCCGCCCCTGAAGTTCTGCTGACTTGTCTCGGAATCTCATTGTCAGCTGAAAATAAAATGCCCACAGCCTGTGATGTGGGATTTTTATTTAGATGTTTTACTGCGAGGACTGTTTGTGCTCTGAATGTTGTCTGCAGGAGGACACATAAGCTATAAACATGCCTGACTGACCCAAAGGTCTGATTTTACATCATGTGAGTTGTAATTCTAGAGACCCTGCAGTGCCACGTTTCCCAGCTGTGCTGTAACAGCAGGAGAGCAGGGTGATTGTGTGCTTTCTCACACACTAGCACAAAGGTAAAGGAACACTATAGTGTTAGAAATACAAAGCAGTATTCCTATAGTGTCCCTCTACCTCCACCTCTATACTGGCGGCAATGAAAGGGGCTTTAAAAAAAACAAACGCCCTTTCTTTTTATTTTGCCTTATTCCTGTGCCAATATCCATCGGCGCTGGCTCAGTCTCCGCCTCCTGCGATGTCATTGCGAGGTGGGGGGGCCTAATGTGCATGCATGGCGAGCACTGCACGTGCCTTAGGCCTTTCCCATGGGAAAGCATTGACTCATTACATTCCTATGGGAATTTAAAAGACATTGGATGATCTCATGCACTGCATGAGGACGTCAAGTGTTGTTTCACAGAGTTAAATTCTGTGAAACCGCGGGAAGCGCTGGTAGACTGCCACTAGAGGCAGTCTTAACCCTCTATTGTAAACTGTAATGTTTTACATTGCATTGTTAAGGGGACAAGGACACTGCACGCAGATCACTTCAATGAGATGGTGTCCCTTTAACCATCTTTTAAATTTACCACCATTAATTCTGTCTATTTAAGATCAACATTTTATCCATAATATAACTTTTAAAGGATCACTATAGGGTCAGGAACACAAACATGTATTCCTGACCCTATAATGTTAAACCCACCATTTAGGTGACTTACGCCCCACCCCCTTAGCCCCCCTATAAAATTTTAAATCTCTCCTTATTTCCAGCGCCGCGGGTCTGCCAGCACTGGCCCCGCCCCCTTTGTGACATCATCAAAATGGCTGATTTTTAGCCAATTATTATTGTATATAATCTGCACGGGGGCGGGGCCAAATGCCATTTTGGCCAAACAGGACCTCCTCATAGAGATGCATTGAATCAATGCATCTCTATGAGGAACATTCAGCGTCTTCATGCAGAACGTGGGGACGCTGAATGGCAGGGCTGCTTACTGTGCAGCACTGCCCCAGGAAGTCCCTCCAGTGACCATCTGAGGAGTGGCCACTTGGAGGTGTCCCTAGGGGACTTTTCTCTGAAAAGGCAGTGTTTACATGAAAATGCCTGAAGGGATCCATTATACTCACCAGAACAACTACATTAAGCTGTAGGTGTTCTGGTGACCATAATGTGCCCAACTGTTCTAAAATGGCAATTCCTGCAATCCTTTTTCAGCCTGGGGGTTTAGCTTATTACCCCCATGAAATTGATATTTAATTTTGAATTCTCACTTTATTTAAAAAAAAAAAAAAAAAAAAAAAAAGAAGCCCCTAGTGACTTTATTTCTGACAGCTCATAGGCCTGGAACTTGCTAAATGTTAATGGTCTGTTTCCCAGAAATGGCACTGTTTACATTTGAGAGTTTGCAGCAGCACCTATGTCCCAAAATCACTTTATTAAGATTATGTGACATTATTCCTGAGAGGGTTCCCTTAAAGCATTATCAGAGCGGCAGGCAAGGGTATTATTTTTTGGTAAAGTTTATTATGACCCAAAACTTGGGACTGCACCAAAATACTCTTTAAACCAGAATATTAACCACTACAGTGAGACATAGTGATTGTTTTTATTTTTATTTTTTTTGAGTGCCCTTTGTAAAAAAAATTTTTTTTTTTTTTTTTTCTGTTTGGAGACTTATATAAGATAATGGGTTAAGCCCTAGTGTCTTTCTAGTTTATTAAACATACAGGTGATACTCAAAAAATTTAAATATTGTGCAAAAGTTCATTTATTTCAGTAATGCAACGTAAAAGGGGAAACTAATATATTAGATGCATTACATGCAAAGCAAGATAGTTCGAGCCGCGATTTGTCATAAGTGCGATGATTATGGCTTACAGCTCATGAAAACCCCAAATCCACAATCTCCGTAAATTAGAATATTGTGAAAAGGTGCAATATTCTAGGCTCACAGTGTCCCACTCCTATCAGCTAAGTAAGCCATAACACCTGCAAAGGGTTTCTGAGCCTTTAAATGGTCTCTCAGTCTGGTTCAGTAGGAATCACAATCATGGGGAAGACTGCTGACCTGACAGTTATGCAGAAAACCATCATTGACACCCTCCATAAGGAGGGAAAGCCTCAAAAAGGTAAGTGCGAAGGAAGTTGTTCCCAAAGTGCTGTATTAAAGCACATTAATAGAACGTTATGTGGAAGGGAAAAGTGTGGAAGAAAAAGGTGAACATGCAGCAGGGATGACCGCAGCCTGGAGAGGATTGTCCGGAAAAGGCAATTCAAATGTGTTGGGGACTTTCACAAGGAGTGGACTGAGGTTGGAGTCAGTGCATCAAGAGCCACCACACACAGACGGATCCTGGACATGGGCTTCAGATGTCGTATTTCTCTTGTCAAGCCGCTCCTGAACAACAAACAACGTCAGAAGCGTCTTACCTGGGCTAAAGAAAAACAGACCTGGTCTGTTGCTCAGTGGTACAACGTCCTCTTTTCTGATGAGAGCAACTTTTGCATCTCATTTGGAAACCAAGGACCCAGAGTATGGAGGAAGAATGGAGAGGCACACACTGCAAGATAATTGACGTCCAGTGTGAAGTTTCCACAGTCTGTGTTGATTTGGGAAGCCATGTCATCTGCTGGTGTTGGTCCACTGTGCTTCATTAAGTCCAGGGTCAACGCAGAGATTTTGGAGCACTTCATGCTTCCTTCCGCAGGCGAGCTTTATGGGGATGCTGACCTTATTTTTCAGCAGCACACTGCCTAAAGCACCAAAGCCTATTTCAATGACCGTGGGATTACTGTGCTTGATTGGCCAGCAAACTCGCCTGACCTGAACCCCATAGAGAATCTATGGGGCATTGCCAAGAGAAAGATGAGACATGAGACTGAACAATGCAGAAGAGCTGAAGGCCGCTATTGAAGCATCCTGGTCTTCCAGAACACCTCAGCAGTGCCACAGGCTGATAGCTTCCATGCCACGCTGCATTGAGGCAGTAATTGCTGCAAAAGGGGCCCAAACCAAGTACTGAGTCCTGTACTGCTTATGCTTATACTTTTCTTTTTTTTTTATCCTTTTTTTTTTTTATTCTTTATTTTGGTTGTGCATATTGTAACACAGAAGTTCGCACAGCCACAACAGCGAGTCCTACCAAGAGTTAAAACATTCAATAAAATGCAATAACAAATGTATGGCCTGTCATGTCTTGCACATTTTTATAGTTTTGGTCGAGTTATACAGAGTAGTACCTATAGCTAGGAGTATGTGCCCAGTGTTTTGTAAAAGCCTATCATCCCTGGTGTGCACTGGCTAGGAAAATCATGGGTGGGATACGCAGTATGCCTGATGTACATGCAGGTAAGCCCGTGTTTGGTTCGTTAGGTGTGCATAATGTATTCTGGGCAGTACAGTGTTATGTGATGCGTTCTAGTGACAAGATCCCTATAATGGGAGGTCATGTCGCGCTATGCCTTGCTTCATATTACGCCTGGCTATGTCAGGTAGGTTGCATATTCCTTGCTTAGATTCTGTCAGGCGGGGGGGGGGGGAGGGGGGTAGTGAGTCATGGCCTACAGGCCATCTAGTCAGATGAGTTGTGAGTAAGGTAGCTCGTCATGGTAATGTCAAAACAATAATAGGGTAATGTTTAAAACTGGTAAATTAGAATAACTTGTGGATTAGCGGAGTGTCCTTAAGGTGATGGCTCACGCCTGCCAGGTTCAGGTTGCTGCAGCTTCAGATTGATCCCGGTTCGGTCCACGTGGGACGAAGGGTGTCACCTGATCAGGGTTCCATTGGTGTGTCGAGGTAGCAGTGATTCGGACCGCAGCGGGGTGTAGAGAGTCTCTCGGCAGGCCCAGGGTATGTAACAGAGCCGCTGCTTCTGCGAGGATGCTTACTGTATGCTTGGTTTCTCCCCTTTGGAGCCATAAAGCTCGTTCTGTCTCAGCAGCGTGGTGAATGGCTTGAGCGATCTTCGCCAGGCAAGTGTGCCCCTAGTAAGGTCTGCGTAGAAGGAGAGATCCATTGTTTCGAACTGGTAAGGTGTACTTTCCCTGGTCGCTGCCACGACCGCCATCTTGTCTTTGTGATGCTGGAATCTTATGATGAGATCTCGGGGTGTCGTGGTTAGTGCCTTAGCTGGTTTCGGTGCTCGAAAGAAGCCGTCCAGCTGCACTGTCTTGGCTTGTCGCCGCGGTAGCAGGACCGTTAACAGGCGCCTCAACATGTGTGGCAGTTCAGCCACCGGGGTGTCCTCTGGGATGCCCCGGATTTTTAACTTATTGGCCCGTCTTGCGTCCTCGAGTGCCGTGAACCGGCGCTTATGCCCCTCATTTTGGCTTTTGAGGCCTTGTACCTCTTGTTGCAGTGCAGCTATTTGGGAAGCTTGGTCAGTGGACTCCGTCTCCAGGGCTCCGATTCTCCCTGTTAAGCCGTGGATGTCGGCCTGGAGGGACGCAACGTCTGTTTGGAGGGTACGTTGAAGATCGGCAAGCGGTGATTTCAGAATCGACGTCGTCACAGGTGAGGTGTCAGCCCTCTGGGCCGCTGGCCTTGGTGTTGACTCCGGAGAGAGATCTGCAGCCTCTTCTCCCGAGGAGAAGTCGTCTGAAAGTTTAGAGAAGGTCTCCGGGTAAGCGGACATTTTGGGCCCGGGCGCTCCCTGCGTTTGTATTAGGAGTTCAGCTATGTTTGGGCCCTGTCTCGGTTTATCCGGCTTGGGCTTCTTTGTTTTGCGCCCCATTATGTTGTCCCGGTATGGGGTGACCCGGTAGGCTGATAGATTGCAGATTAGGTGATGCCAAACAGGTAAATTTGGTAAGTTTGGGCCTGAAGTTGCAGGAGCTCATGTGCCATGCGACTGTTCAGCTTGATTGCTTAGCTCTGCCCCTCCATGCTTATACTTTTCAGAGATCCGATATTGTTCTATGTACACTCCTTGTTTTATTGATTGCATGTAATATTCTAATTTACTGAGATTGTGGATTTGGGGTTTTCATGAGCTGTAAGCCATAATCATCGCACTTATGACAAACCACGGCTTGAACTATCTTGCTTTGCATGTAATAATGCGTCTATCTCATATATTGGTTTTCCCCTTTTACGTTGCATTACTGAAATAAATGAACTTTTGCACGATTTTCTAATTTTTCGAGTATCCCCTGTATGTCCACATGCATTTCCTTTTTTTCGTTTATCACTTTACTGCAGATATTTAGCTTTATGAATGAAGCCACAAGAAACTCCCAGATTTCATTGAAAATTCCCGTAATCCATTGTTTAGAGAATAAACCCTCCATATAATGAAATGGTGGAAGGTGTAATATACTTTGTTCCTATATTTTATTAGATAAGAGGCGTTTTTACTCTGCAGAGGGTTTATTAACTAGACTGGAGAAATGCTGAGGTCATTGCAAAATTTAGACCAAAGTAGTCGAGCTGGGTAAATTCTCAAACTCGTTTTTTCCAGATTTCCTCTTTTAGTCTAAATGTTTACCTGTGGTTAGCTCATTTTTTGTGTTTGTGGAATGCCTGCTCAGCCAGATCACCTGTCATGAAAGGGCCATAAAGCAATGTCTACTTATATAGGCCGCATAGCGTAATGACGCTTCCTTTTTAGCTTTGTCCGATCTTTATTAAAGAAATCAAACAATGCAGCCACGGGGGTCAATAAGAGATTTCCTTCCAGACGTCATTGGATAAAACTTTTTTTGGAGACTTATGAAATCATCTTGCAAGTAACAAAATACCTTCATTAAATAACTTTAAATAAAGGGAAACTCCAGTGCCAGAAAAACAATCTGTTTTCCTGGCACTGCAGGTCCCCTCTCCCTCCCACCCCCCAATCCCTAGTTTCTGAAGGGGTGAAAACCCCTTCCGTAACTTATCAGAGGCAGCGCCGATGTCCCACGTTGCTGCTTCTTCCTCCGCCGCCACTCCTCCTCTGTATTACGTCGGCCAGTGGGGGAGACTGATACCGCCCACCGGCCTGGGAGACCTAATGCGCATGTGCGGCAATGCCGCGCATGCGCATTAGAGCTCCCCGTAGGAAAGCATTGAAAATGCTTTTCAATGCTTTCCTATGGGGAAATGAGCGACGCTGGAGGTCCTCACACAGCGTGAGGACGTCCAGCGACGCACCAGCACAGGTTTTCTGTGCTGTGGACAAGGAAGTGGTCTGGGTGCCTGGAGTGTCCCTTTTAAAGTGTAATTTACAGAGCAGGAGATACAACTTTTAAAGTAGGTTAACATGTGATTGAAAAGGAAACCACTTTATCATGCGGGCTGTGTCAGTCACAGCCAGGGGAGGTATTGCTAGAATTGCATAAACAAAAATGACTCCTCAATGGCAGTAAATTGAGCAGTGAGACTTCAGAGGCATGACCTATACACACACAAACGCTTTATTAAAGGACCACTCTAGTGCCAGGAAAACATACTCGTTTTCCTGGCACTAGAGTGCCCTGAGGGTGCCCCCACCCTCAGGGACCCACTCCCGCCGGGCTCTGGGGGGAGGAAGGGGTTAAACTTACCTCTTTCTCCAGCGCCGGGCGGGGAGCTCTACTCCTCCTCCTCTTCTTCCTCGCGACGTCATCGGCTGAATGCGCATGCGCGGCAGGAGCCGCGCTCGCATTCAGCCGGTCGCATAGGAAAGCATTCATAATGCTTTCCTATGGACGCTTGCGTGCTCTCACTGTGATTTTCACAGTGAGAAGCACGCAAGCGCCTCTAGCGGCTGTCAGTGAGACAGCCACTAGAGGCTCTGGAGGCTGGCTTAACCCTCAGAATAAACATAGCAGTTTCTCTGAAACTGCTATGTTTATAAAAAAAAAGGGTAAAAGCTAGCTGGACCTGGCACCCAGACCACTTCATTAAGCTGAAGTGGTCTGGGTGCCTAGAGTGGTCCTTTAAGCTAAAGTTGTTTTGGTGACTATAGTGTCCCTTTAACTCTCAGGCATGTATTTATCCTTTGCATTCTGCAAATAGTTGCCAACCAAACAGTATTTAAATATACTCAAAATATAAAGATCTACACTCTTCCATAAACCTCTTTAAGATACAAGAGGCTAGAGGGAGAATTTGTTCATAAAATTTACCTCTTCAAGACCACTGGCGTTCCAAGACATTGTCACAGTCTGGCCCCGGCAAGACCTTACTCCTGATTGGAACGCACAGCCGTTCTGCTGCCAGAACGAATGGGATGGCCTGTTTTGAATTCTTTATTTTTTCATCTTGACACAGTCAGCAAACATAACAGTAGCTGCATGACTTGTGCAAAAGTCAGTTATAGTGCAATACAATATAACACATTAGAAAAAGGAAAAAGTATCATGTCTTTGAACAATGCACATTCTACACAAGTAAGTACCATTTGGGCAGTCGTCAAGGGGTTTTGACAATAAGATTGACATTGCCAGAATACCAGACATGCGTTTAAGTACGCAGTGATAACTTCACAGAACCATAAAGCATCTCATAGCATAAGGGTGGAGCATCCGCTGTTACTCAGAGGCACCAGCAGATACCCCCTATATTGTACACCAGCTACTTTCTGTGTCAGATATCTAACAACGTCGACCAGTCCCTTCTCCTGGACTGGGCTAGTAAACGGAGAAAGAAAAGAGAGAGAGGGATAGAAAGAGGGGAAAGTAAAAAGAGGGTGGGACCTATTTTGAGTTTATCGAAAAAGGTGACAAGCACCTGTTAGTGCTATGTTGGGGGGGATGGGGGGGGGGGGGGAGAGGGAGGGAGGGCAGAGGGCCCATGCGGTCTGTGAGGCTGGGTACCCATTTCAGCCCTGCCCCAGGGATGGCCTGTTTTTATATAGGATCTTTGGAGAATAGATTGTTGTGATGATCACTGTTAGTTAAAGGGTTAAAATGTTGGTGGTGATCATATGATAAAAGGAGCAAGGCAGCTCGAGATCCAGAGTAGCCTTCCCTCTGTCGTACAGTTTATTGCAAGATTCCTAATAAACCTTTTAAACCGTGCTAACGTGCTATGTGAGTCAACACATGCTTTTTCTTGCTTTCTGTTTATTTCATTTTCCATGTTCATTATTTGTTTCTTTTTTTAGGATTTGCTGAACACCGGGATAAGCGCTCTGTTTTTCTTCATCGCCTCTGTAATTTTGGCCTCTCTCAACCACAAATCTGGGGCGGAAATTTCTGCGGCGGTAAGATCACTTACTCTGTAAACTTGTTTTTCCCCCAATGATGAGGATTCGGGGTGGGATCATATTTTAACCCTTGTATTGAGACCAAGAGTAATGCCCTACTGTCTGTGCAAGTAACGGACATGCTATTTCAGATCCAAATAATTCCATTACTCGCAGATAGAACGAGCAGCTGGGGGAATGAGATCTTTCTTGTAGGAATTTGACATTTTGTTAAAGTGACAAATGAACAGTGTGGGGGGAAAAATCTGAATCTCAATAAGGCTGCTTTTCCTCTTTTTTTTTTTTTTTTTTTTAATTTTTTTTTTACCAAAAGTGTGAATAATTTACATTTATTCATATTTTAATGAAAGCGAAACAATCTCTTTTCCCAGAAGGCTTTACTTACTGGGGAAGCCCTTGTTGGCCTGTTTGCCATATTTCTACCATCAAACTAATTTGGTCGACTAGTTTAAAAGCTGATGTGCTCCGGTGACAAGGAGGGATGGTAAGATATGACACGTTTAATAAAACAGTGGTGGAGATCACATGACTGCTTGCAGCACCATGACCGTAATGTCTGAACATGCATGACTTCATCATTAACCTATGCTGTCGCCTTACCAAGACGTGCGTACGGGGTCTGTAATAAAGATTCGATTTACCTCCCTAGCACTCCTCACTCCAGTAAGAGCTTAGAGAGTCTATATTGTCTTGGTGGAGCGAGGAATGGTTACTTCCAGAGAAAGGACAGTTCTTCTTTAAATGGTTTCCATTTCAAAGGGGGTGTTTATTTTAAATTAAAAAACTGCAGTAGCTGGCATTTATATTAGTCAGGACTGTGTTATGCAAGTGTCCACATGTATTCTCACGTGATGGAATCCAGGAATTCAGAATAGTTTGTTCTGTGAATTAACTCATTTTTTTTTTTTTTTTAACATTATAGTTGCAGCTGTTTTAAACTTTGTTTTTGCATCAAGTTTAATCCAGGTTTTAGTGAATTGAAATATTTTTACTTCTGCTTGTTAACTCTTGGGTATGGCTAAGATGTAAGAGATTTATGATGGGGGTTATTAGAGAGCGGTTTAGAAAGTTAAGTTTCAGGTGATGAGGATAAAGGTAGGTTCTGAATTCTGGGACAATAAAAAAAATAGCTTAGGAATTAAACTAATGCTAATTTATCTTGGCACTGAAACGGCTGCACTAAAGCATCAAATAATAATAATAATATCTATTTGCCGTCTCTCTCAATACCCTTCCTATTGTGTTTTTTTTTTTTTTTTTACCCTCTAGACTGTAAGCTCGTTTGAGCAGGGTCCTCACCTACCTATTGTTCCCGTTACATTTAGTTATTGTCTCATTTGATAAATTCCCCTTTTATTGTAAAGCGCTGCGGAATAAGCTGGCGCTATACAAATACCAATAATAATACTCCACGAGATTAACCTTTTGGTAGAAGATAGTCTGAGTTCATCTAGATTTGTGCTGACAAATTCCCATAGTTTTAGTAGACTGGGGATGGGATTTCTGAGTTTCTACTTCCTCTGACACATAGACTGCATATTGTCTGTAGTCTTGTTTAACGACTTACCTCTTTAAATATCATAATGGGTAACACATTGCTTCCTGCCGTGCTAACAGATGTCCCTTTTGAAGGGGTCAGTCACAGAGAATTTGTCACAGGGTGGTTTTAAAGTGATAGTACACGGCATGTTTGTGATTCTAATTCGGTGGTTCCTAGTCCGGTCCTGCAGGTGTACCAATGGTCCAGGTTTTATCAGTGTCCATATTGGAACAGAATTGCAAAATTCCTCGATACTGGACTGTTGGCGTGCCTTGAGAACTGCTTCGGGAACCACAGGTTTAACGAAATTAGATACAAGAGTATTTTATTAAAGACATCGTACTCAAATTCAACTACCATAGTCAAGGTTTATTTATTCATTTATTTGACTGTGGACTTAACATTTCTTCCCCAGACCACCGTAACAAAGCGTGCCTTTTAAATGTTCACAACGCTTTACACATGCGCTTAGTAATAATCCTACTGTAAAGGCTTGTCCTGTACTTAACATATTGTAATCCTGTGAATTTCTAGAGTCAACAATTGTGCTTTCAGCGCCCAATTGGTTAATGGAGTGTGTGGCTCTTATGTTTGGCAACAGCTGCCCACCCAAAAATATTTTTATCAAAACAGCTGGATTTGTGAGGTCTTGGTACTGCTGACTCTGCTGCCATCTAGTGGATGTTAGTGTGTCCCAGTAACCAAAGCTCTAACAATACATGCGGAATAAGGCATTTTGGTTTTTAAATTCATTATATATGTGTAACTCTCTTGTCTTCCAAAAAATGTCCATTAATCATTAAAAATTGAATTGTTGGGAATTCAAATGGAGATTCATATTTGAGGCCAAAGTTCTTAATTAAGCTGTTTTGTCTAAAATTTGAAATTCCCTTTGAATCCTCACCAATTCCCACTTTATTAATAACCATGTGTATCCAATAATAAAGTCTGATTTTTGACTACCTGTTTTGCATCTCTATCTCTGCAGATATTCGGCTTTTTAGCCACTCTCGCATATTCCGTGAACACTTATCTGGCACTCCGAAAGTGGAAGTTCGGCAGGTCGCAGAACATGCGCCAAACGAATGACTACATGCGGGCTCGCAGCGAGTCTCGTGATGCGGACTGTCGCCCTGAGATTCAACGTCTCGATGCTTGAGCAGCCTGGGCTTTGCGTAGAAGCAAGACGGCGACTCCGTTCAATGTAGACGGCAGTCCAATTTTTAAAAGGCGAAGAAGGAAGTATTTGGTGGTACTCGATAGACTTTTGCCGCACAGCACAGTTTTTACAGACTGCAGCGAATGTGTCAGACTAAACACAGATTAATCTGATTTTTACCATTCCATTGTGGGGTGGCTTTTTATTTGTATTTTTTTTCTCCTACATGAATATTACTGTATCAACAGATTATTTTCTGCCTGCAAAAGAGGGGTACAATCCATTATCACCGCCATCTGCTCATGATAATTTTGGAATTGTATTTATTTCTTAAATTTTGTGCTGTACTTATTCTATGAAGGATTTTTTTTTTATATATATTATTCACTTATTTTTACAATATGAAGGTTAAGGAAGATGACTCTAACCCTATTTTCTTCACTTCTCCCCCCCTCCCCCCTCCCCAGTGATCTTTTTTTAAGTAATGTTTTAGCTCAAATTAAGTTTTACTGTAAACCCAAAACCATGTTATGTTTATTGTTCTGAAGGGAAAAAAAAACCCTCAAAAGGGTTTAAAACATGTCACAGTTTGGTATGCTTAATTTATTTAATTCATATTTTTAATATTCATCTGACTGTTTATAAAGTTTAAATGTAATGTTTTAATCATTAAGGAGCGTTGGTCTTGGCAATACATTGCATCGCTGACTGTATTCACAGTACATTACCTTTAGCTATTATTCTGCCTAAACTGTACAACAACTGTTTTGTTGACGGATTTAATAGTCTGCCTGCTTTAAAGGGACACTATAGTCCCCCAAAAAACTTTAGCTTAATGAAGCAGCCTCACTGCTCAATTCTCTGCCATTTAGGAGTTAAATCACTTTGTTTATGAACTCTAGTCACACCTCTCTGCATGTGACTTGCACAGCCTCCCTAATCACTTACTGTAAAGAGTCATCTAAAGTGTATCCTTCCTTTATTGCAAGTTCTGTTTAATTCAGATTTTTTTTTTTTTTTTATCCCCTGCTATGTTAATAGCTTGCTAGACCCTGAAAGAGACTCCTGTATGTAATTGAAGTTCAATTTACAGAGAAAGAGATAAACTTGTGTAAGGTAAATTACATCTGATTGAAAGTGAAACCAGTTTTTTTTCATGCAGGCTCTGTCAATCATAGCCAGGGGAGGTGTGACTAGGGCTGCATAAACAGAAACAAAGTGATTTAACTCCTAAATGGCAGTGAATTGAGCAGTGAAACCTGAGAATCATGATCTATACACTAAAACTGCTTCATTAAGCTAAAGTTGTTTAGGTGACTATAGTGTTCCTTTAAATTCTGTTTAGTAAACTGTTGTATATTTAGATTCGGCATGAAAGGTCACTTAAGTCCTACCTTCTGTACCCCAGTAATATACTGTCTGCCATGACATTACTGATAAGCCTGGCTGTAGTTACGAAGAACTTAAGTGCTGACTGTTGACATAAGTCGGCATCATGTTGCAGTTTGTCCACAGGTGAGATAGATTGATATATATATTTTTCATTTCTTCTATGGCAATCCTGCAATTTATATATTGCAATCATTAGTAGATTAGTGGCCAAGTCCTTCCTCTCTTCAGATATTTTGTGGTCACAAACGGGATAACGTCCGTGGCTCACTAACCGGACAAGTAAAGAGTGTGTTGAATCTGGCTGAGCTACAATTTCTATTTTTAATTTTTAATTGTTTTTTTTGCGCAATAGTAATACTATTGAGACTAAAATTATTCAAGGGTAAAGACCACTCCAGTTGTATCTTTTACATGGTACCCATAATTCTTTATTGGACTAAAGTTTGATTATTTCATGTTAGCTAAATGTTCTATAGTTTGTTAGGTTGAAACAAATAATGCTTTTCCCATCAAGTTCACGTTTTTACTTAAAGGGACACTATAGGCACCAAGACCACTTCATCTTACACTGCAAGTGTCTACCAGATGTGTTTCCCGCTGTTTTTATGGAGCTTGGCTCTGTGAAACAATCATAGGGTAATAAATACAAAATTATAAAACTTACAATAAAAACTCACAATATTTAGAGCCTTTCTGAGTTGTCTCTAAACTTTAAAAGCAGATTTATCACTCTGGTGTAGATTTGGATGTATAGGTCCCTTAGAAAATGTCTGGGGTCTTCTCTTATACAAAAATCAGGAACCAGGTTACCAAATAAATAAAAAGTAAATACTTTTATTAAAATAAAAACAGGAATAAAGCACAACGCGTTTCGACCTAATACAGAAGGTCTTCCTCAGGTGCATAACATAAAACAGTACCACAACATTCTTATATAGCATACATAATAAATATAATTACATTACAAACATTAACAGCTGTGGAGTCCGTCCTCTTTTCCATATATGGAGTGTTTCTGGCAGCAATAGGGATTAATTTGCCTCCTCCAAGATGTCCACCATGTTAATTTAATCTATGGAGGTACTAAGACCTTCCACAGATGGCCGCGCATCTTTGCCGTCTAGCTGTGTGTTAGCACTTCCGGTTTTGGCTGGCTCCGGTCACGTGGTGCGGCTCCGATCACGTGACCGATCACTTTTCCAAGTTTTATAATTTTGTATTTATTTTGAGATGTATTACCCTATGATGGTTTCTTATATTTGCAGAACCTAGGGATCTCATTCTATCCAAGGATATAATTTACCGTGTGCGCAATCACCATATCTCCTGTTGTTTTATCTTTGTATGCAAGTGTTATATAGTGACTATACACTTTGGTGGTTTCTTTGTATGCTGCACTGGTTTCATAGATGATATTTTAATATTTTTAGCGCCATCTTCTATCTCTGTTTTGTATTCTGTGAAACAATGCTGGATGTCCTCGCGCTTTGCACCAGGATGACCAGAATTTTGCAAAACCCATAGGCCTAATACACGCTCGGCGCTCGCCACAGGGCACATCTGGGTCCCCTTCACGATGATGTTGGAGGAGGCAGAGACTCCTTGCAGGAATTGGGTGTGATTTTAACCCATATTTGTTGGGGGTGGAATGTGGTGCAGGGCAGAGGGACTCTATAGTGTTCCTTTAATCATATTTGTTAACACATATATAGATATATTTTTAACATTCCTTCAAAAAGACGTCGTAGAACATTAAAACAAATTAGGCCATCTATAATTACTAAAGCCTATACACAATCGAATGTGTTTGATGTACGAGAACGGTATTTTCCAGTTATTTAATTTTTATTTATTTTTAATTCTTCTTGGTACATTTTTATTAGAGGTAGGTTGTTGGTATATATATATATATATATATTAAACACAACTATTGTGTATTTCTAAATGCCCAGTCTGGATTGTTATAGGTTTAGACAGTAACTGAGTTGGTCACAGTAGCCCAGCTAGAGGTCACCAGCCATTGGGCTTTTAAAAGTACCTGATTATGTTATTCACTCACTAAAGTGCAAACTGTCTAGAAACGTCTGACAAAATAGTCAGTTTAAAACCGCTGAATTAGAGATTGATTTTCAGTTTGGCTACAGCGGTCTAAAATGTAAAAATTCTTCCAATTCCCGAGCATTCACATGTTAGTGAGATTAATGCATTACTTCGCTGGGTTTGAACTGGCGCTAATAATACAGAAGTGTGAGAGCCGTCTGATCTTTCTCTTTTTGTGTATTCCAGTTGAAAGTGACATTCACTTATTGTTGAAATGTGTCTGATGTTGTCTTACACACTTTCTCTATTCATTCCATACATCCTATTTTTATAGTAATCAGATAAAACTTGTAACTTGTTCCACCTTGTGTGCCTTTTTGTATCAATCTGCGTCCGGTCAATCAAAGGCCAAGTATTTACCTAAATATTGTTTCTTTCTGCAGTTAACTTTCTTTTTTTTGTGTGTGTTTGCGTGCATGTTTTATTGCTAATACCAGTTGTTTTGAGGTGCAATTGAAATCTGACTGTTCATACTGTTGATATTTTGTATATAAAAAATATTGTTAAAAAAAGTGCATAACTCATTTTTTCAGGAATTTATTTAACCCCATAAAAGGGACATTGTAGGCACTTCATCTTACTGAAGTGGTTAGTGTCTGGAGTCTCCTGGTGCCTTGCTTCCATTCGGTGTGAAACCATTTGTAATGTTTCAATGCTAAACGAGAGTCCCCAGCAGCCCATCTACTGTGCATCTTTGGATAGCGGAGAGTGTCGGCTGACTTTTCAGCCTATCACAGCTGTCCATTGCTTAAAGGGAGACTATAGTCACCAGAACTACTACAGCTTAATGTATTTGTTTTGGGGAGTAGAATAATTCCTTTCAGGCTTTTTGCTGTAAACAGTCTTTTCAGAGAAAATGCAGTGTTTACATTACAGCCTAGGGATTCCTCATATGGCTGCTAGAGGTGCTGCACAGTGTGACTGCCACTCCGTGTCTTCACCCTCTGCATGCAGACACTGAACTTTGCTCATAGAGATGCATTGATTCAATTAATCTCTAGGAGGAGATGCTGATTGGCCAGGGCTGTGTTTAACTTGTGCTGGCTCTGCCCCTGATCTACCTCCTTGACAGTCCCAGCCAATCCAATGCTTTCCTATGTGAAAGCATTATGATTGGCTCAGACCACCACTTCTGATTTATGTCAGCCAAGGAGACAGATCAGGGGCAGAGCCAGCAGCAGCAGCCTGGAATATAAGTAAGATTTTGCTGTATTTGGGGGGGGCTAAATGGTGTATTTAACTCTATAGGGTCAGGAATACATGTTTTTGTTCCTTTCATATGGCTAGAAGGCAGTATTACTCTCTGCCTTAGTCATACCTACAGAATGAAGGAGCTGTGGGAGGTTATTTGGTTTAAAAAAAAAAAAAGTCTCATTGTTTAACACTGAATGGAGGCACTGTGCCGGAGGACTTCAGTAGTATAACCAATTTAAGTAGTTGAAATACTTACAGTGCCTATGGTGAAATGTTAAGAAATTATGATTTACAACCCATCGTAACATTCAAGTCATTAAGGTGTGTCTGCCATATGTTCAGAGACATCTTTGTCGCCTATTTGCAAAGACCTACCCAAATGACATATCTGCTTAAATGGTGGCATTTGGGGAATTTTGGGAAAGGGAGCTATATTGACCTTAAACTCTCTAATTCCTTGGACTGCCATCTTCCAACCTTCAGTTCTGGCAGATGAAGGTACTAGGACCTGCACCATCTTTAAACTTTTCTTGCGTGTACATGATAAAACCTGATTTATGGGAGATCATCAATAGACCTTCTCACTCATTCAGAAGGCTGGTTCTCATCATCTTTGCTATATTGCCTTTTCAGAAACATTTCATCTTTAAAATAATTACAATGCTGAATTTTTCCATACTGAGACTAAACCTTTTAGGGTCCTATCCTAAAAGAGTGTCGTCCTTAATGACAGCAGAGCTTCCAGCATTGTATATGTACACCAATTCTTCCTGGCATGATGCCTTAGACACCAGATTGCGATGTCAGCAAAAATGCCTTTTGTCCTTATGGAATGAAAAAATAGACCTCATTTAGGGAACCTACCCTCACATGCTGATGGGAATCTGTCCTAAAAAAATAGAAATCTTTTTATACCATCCAAGGAATCTGCACTTTGTGTTAGCCAAAAGGATTACAAATATCGATTGTTTTTTTATTTCTCATGACAGTCTGAGTAATGCATAGAATGATTAACGTATTCACCAAGAAATTGAACATATGAGAAAACCAAAATAGGAAAACAATGTCTATTTTTTTTAGTGAATAAACCCAACACTACAAACACCTGTGACTAGTAAGGGCCCAAAACAACGGCCAGTAATTCATACAATCTTAGCCCAAAATAGCAAAGCCTGTATTTTTCCCCAATTTGGTTATTTGAACCTAAAAGTTTGTTTCCTCGTGGAATTCCACACAATTCTTGGTCTTAGTGCTGTTATTCCTGACTGTTTACAGGTAATATTATTCCGAACCTGTATAAGAGTACGAAGTAATACTTTTGTTTTGCAGTTTGATGAATTGAAAGTTTTTTTTTTATTAATCAGTCTGTTCTATTTTCCATATTAAAAGAACACTCCAGGCACCATAACCACTACAGCTTGCTAGCTTGCTGTAGTGGTTATGGTGCCAGGGGGCCCTCCTATTGTAAGTAGTCAAACTGCCTTAGAATGGTTTAACATTTTATATGTGGTCCTCTGACCGCCAACCCCTGCCTCCACTATACTCTCGAAGGAAAAACTGGACGTTTTTTCTGAGCTAAGCCCTGCAGTATGGGGCTTAGCTAGTTTGCTGAGAGCAATCAGCCAATGCTGTTAGGCAGTAAACTCAGGAGAGCTGTAGTGGTTATGGTGCTTGGAGTGTTCCTTCAATAAATGTTGATGGCATTTTAAGCGCACATGTTTAGTGAGAGGTCACTGCATGAATATACAGACTGGGCACTAAAATAAGTCACTCTGGACTGCCGGGTGCTGGTTACAGCCTGTACAGACAGCAAAGTGATAATTACTTTTGTGATCAATATGCTTTTGATTTTGCTTGTGTGAGTTCGAAGGAAATAGACGGCCCCTACTTTTGTGTCACAACTTGTTTTTTTTTCCACTAAACCCTGAATTGTAGGACTTAAAACTTAGCTGGCAAAACTGAGGCTAAAACATCTAATCTGGAGCCATTCGGCTAGAGTCAAAGTTTGGCTATTGTGCCTGAATTCTATCATTTGGATTTCAATTCACTATAAATCGGGGTTTAACCCCTTAAGGACACATGACATGTGTGACATGTCATGATTCCCTTTTATTCCAGAAGTTTGGTCCTTAAGGGGTTAAGAAATTAAGCTATAGGAATATTTATTAAGGCAAATAGGAGGTTCTGGGGCAAAGACAAGTCTTCGACATGAGTGGGGAAGATTTATAAAAGTGTCGTGGTCTGAAAAGTGTTGTGATAATGTAAAAACAATGGAATGTGACTGCTGGGTCCACATGTTTCCTTAGTATTTTGCACTATTTTACAGAACACGACTCTTTGCTAAATCTTGCCCATTCTGTGCGTGTTGGTCTCCATGGTGATGTTAGATATACAGTTATCACTAAGTAGTTTTAATTCCATTGGAAGTTATATGTTCCTTAAAAATGTGTGTGTATATACTGTATATATTTTTTTTTCTTTGATTGGGAATTACTGCACTTTTGGTTTACTTAAATAAATGTGATTTGAACTCTTAATTACTATATCATGATCTTGGTAATCTAATAGTTTGTGCACTTGTGGGTTACGGAGCAGGTGCTAAAATACACTGTGTAATTGTTGCCGCAATCTATGGTTTAAAAACGTCTTTCACAATACAGTTTCACAGTATACGGACACTAAATGTTCTAACCGCACGTTTATTCTTGTAGTGAAGGTAAAGGCCTATTCTGGAAATCAGGAGGGCCGGATGGCAATGTAATGTTTAAACAATTGATTGAAAGAATTCCCTGACCAACGGTGTACTAACATTAATATAAAATTCAAACCATGCTCACGAGAGGTGGGTTTTGTCAAGTGTCCTTGTAGTTCTGTCTGTGTGTCTTTTGATGTTTTATGCTACACATTTCTCTCAATGTCTGATGGCACTTTGTTTAACTGTTTTTGAACTTATCAGTGGTTTAAAAAAAAAATGAAAAACCTGTATTTTTGTACCCCACACGAACTGCTAATGAATTTATCAGTATCTACAGTTTCCAAGTGTATCTTGTTTAATAAATGGATACCATAAAGCTTTGTGCACTGTATTTTATTCAAAACTATTAATAAGTACATTGATCACTAAAAAGTTAATACATTTTCAAGTGAACGTAGATAAAGCAAAATGTGATAATTCCTTTCACAGTAAAACATAGAAAATTTAATACATTTTAAGGATTTCACGTTTTGCCACCTCCAAAGATATGTTATTCACTACAAACTGAATTGAAAGACTAATTCCCAAAATTTGGCTACAAAAATTGTGACTATAGCAGTTTGGATTTTTTCCAAATCAGCATTTTGTCTACATTTTGTAATTCCATTTTGAATTCACTGCAATTTAGTTAAGTTGCTTGGCAACAAGTGTGCAGCATAGTCTCAAATTTGATTAGTATTACCATATTTCCTCTTTAAAAAGGGGAATACAAAAACGACAGCATTTGTTCTATAATATCCCTAATATGAATTTTTTTTTTTGTAAAAATATCCTAAAAAGGGTGCGATGTTAAAAGAACCCAACACCATAACTACTAAAAGCTATGGTGTCAGGATTGCCCTACGCATTTTAGGTAGTGAAACTATTTTAGAAAAGTGTTTTTACCTCAAGTCTGCCAGGTGCTGCTCCCCGCCACTTTTAACCAGAAGCCGAATGCTCTCAGCCAATGAGCTAAGCCAAGCACTGCTGGGTTTAGCTCAGAGCCGAGAGCTTAGGGCTGCAGCAGACGCAAGAAAAAGAAACAAAATTATCCTAAAACTATTTGACTACTTACAATAACCACTACAGATTGTGAATTTCAAATTTTAGGCTTTAATATTAACTGGAAGAAAAAAATTAATTTCAAAATGTTTTTAGTTGAGCTATTTTAACCAGCGATTTAAAATTCACTTTAAATAACATTCTATAAACATATTTGTGTATAATCCCATGTGGAGAGTTCCATTTTACAGATGGCATGGCATGGATTGGCACAGAATGTTTCACACTGGGTCAAGTGGCCGCTGTTGACTTATCGCTGTAGCCTGGCACTCTTGTCCTCATTAGAGGGATAATATTTATAGTGATATGATTGCTTTCCGAACGACTGCCGCTTCAAACACAGGTCATCCGATTAGCACAATTTTAAATCCTTACACACTTTTTTTTGGAAAGAAACAGAGTAAATATCAGCTGTAAACAAAAAGAGTGGAATAGCGCTAAGTCAGAGGACGGGGAGGCAGCACACTTAAATGGGCAAGTCTCTTCTAAAAACCCAATAAGGACAAACAACAATACAAGACTGTAGGGTGCGCCAGGGCTTACGTCATTACGTTACGTCACCCCTTCACCCCTGGGTCACCCTTCAGTCTTTTATTGTTAAATATCAGCTGTGCACATCCAGTCTTGTGCGTCAGTCAAACCTAGGATAGGCTGCCATTGACAGCAAGCCTAATATGGACTGCCATTCCCATTCAGCCAGCTGAGGATGGGGTTTGCGATCCGCACAGCAGTACCATTTATTGGCAATTGTGGATTTACATCTGTAACAGTCACTAGTGGATTAGTTTATTTTTGAAAATCTGGAACTGTAAGCCCCAGTTATCAAAATGAACAGTATATGTAAACTGCCACTAGAGGGCACTGTGATATCTACCTCTACACTTGCAGGGCCATGCATTTTAAATTATTATTATTATTATTTTTTTTTTTTTTAAAGAAACTTTTATATATAAAATTTACATTGCAATAACATTTAAGTGGTGTAAATTAACATTAACCCATTCATGTTTAGCTTAGGCTTCAATACATCTGTGGTAATGTTACTGACCCACGTCGATTAATAAAACAGACCGAGGGCTCCTAAGGCACGTTTAGAAGTAAAATCACCCTCTTGCTGGGCTTTGAGTTATTGGGGCTGGGTATGGAAGTCACATGGAAAGTCTCAGAATTTGCAGAATGTGTCCACATATCCCTTTTGGGTCTCAGGCCTCACGTGGTCAAGTAACCAAATAGGTTTTTAAAATGTCCACCAAAGAGAACAGCTTACTATGAATTTGCACAAGCTGCGAGTTTTTCTGCCAAGGCCACCGATGTCCAGGGGAACAAGCTACAAGGGACGTTGTCCTCACTGCAGGGTACAATATCCAGTCTCCGAGGGCAGGGAGGATTCTCAGAGCCTCTTGTTTAATCAGAGTCTGAATCATATTCTTCATCTAAAAGGGAGAGGGTCGATAAAATGTGACATGTTTAGTGGTTCTGAGATTGAAAAAAAAAATTAAAATAATGGCATTCAAGAGATTTGTGAACTCCTGCATTTATTAAGTGGGTAGAGATACACAAACTTGTTCACACGTGCATTGTGTCAGTTTAGTAACATCTTTGAGCTGCAACACGTCAACTTGTAAATTACATGATTGAGAGTGGATTAAAGAGACACTCAGAGCACCATAACAACTTTATAATTAGGCCCACTGTCTTGGCCCATCTGGACACACGTGTAACGACAGCTATGAGACCGCCCCTTCGATACTCTAAGTCAATAGAAAAAGATGTACATCACCCTCTGCCCATCCATTCTATTAGTACAGTGTGTGTGATGTACCAATTCTGTCCCCCTGACCGGTTCTATCACAGTTTACATGGATGGACCTTGCACTGTTGTCTGACACCGCTAATAGGTTAACTGTGAAAAGAGCCGATAGTAAAGCTGATCGTAGCCACAGTGCTATGGGTATCAGCTCAGGTATCCATTCATTTCACCCTGCATGATGATATGGTTGTAAGGGCTTATATAATACCTCTTTAACCTGTTGTAGGCTAGAGGTTATGGGATAAGGTAAGAGCCATTTCCTGGTCTGGACCAAGCACAATGCAAAAGCTGAAACCCTGGCAAATGTAGGAACTTTAAGAGTATATTTTTTATGGATTAAAAATCAGGATGAATTCCACGCTGGATTGTCGCTTTAAATACAAGAATAATCTTTCTAATGCTTGATCTCAAACGCCCCCCCAATAAAACTTCATGTGGATTTTTAATCAAGTATATAAAATAATTTAAGGAACAGTTACATCACCAGGACCGAGGGAGCCCGGCGCTGGATTAAGGTAAGCTGCTGAAGGATGACAGTGTCAGGAAAAGGTTTGTTTTCCTGACACTATAGTTAGCCTTTAATTTTGTTGTGGTAGTTTTTCTTCTTTTAAATATAGTCTCCTCCTTTACTGTGTTGATTCCCTTTATGTATTTAAATGTTTCTATCATATCCCCCCTGTCTCGTCTTTCCTCCAAGCTATACGTGTTAAGTTCCTTTAACCTTTACTGGTAAGTTTATCCTGCAATCCATGAACCAGTTTAGTAGCCCTTCTTTGAACTCTCTCTAAGGTATCAATATCCTTCTGGAGATATGGTCTCCAGTACTGTGTACAATACTCCAAGTGAGGTCTCACCAGTGTTCTGTACAATGGCATGAACACTTCCCTCTTTCTACTGCTAATACCTCTCCCTATACAACCAAGCATTCTGCTAGCATTTATTGCTGCTCTATTACATTGTCTGCCTACCTTTAAGTCATCAGAAATAATCACCCCTAAATCCCTTTCCTCAGATGTTGAGGTTAGGACTCTATCAAATATTCTGTACTCTGCCCTTGGGTTTTTACGTCCAAAATGTGGTCCATGGTCTTTGTTTCTTTTTTTTGCTTCTAACCCCTGAGACCTGAACAACTTTCACTATGGTTCAAACAGTAAGCACGTGAACATCACAAGACTTGGAGAAAATACCAAATCATAAGTAAAAACAGTATGAGTCACGTCCTCCCGTGGCTGCTAGTCGGGGAGAGCCTGTGCTATCAATAGCTGGTGTTGGTATTACACAGGTTTGTGAAAACCATTTCCAATGATGCTCTGCCAATTTATAGGTTAGCTCTGAAATGGACTTCACAAACCATTAAAGAAATACTCCAGACCTCTGAAGCACTTTAGCTTGCTGAAGTCTTTGTATGTAAAGAGTGTGTCCTCTCTCATAATAAATAAATTCAGATTTCAATAGAAATTGTCACTTTTATAAATTACCCTTTTTACACCCCAGGCTGTCAATCAGATAGCAGGTTCTGTTACTTCCTGGTTTGTTTAGCTCAGTGGAGCTAAACTCAATAGGCAGCAATTGCCTCTTGCAATCTAAATGGATAGGAAGGGTGGGAAACAGGAGGTAGGGACTGTGAAGGTGAGAATGATATTGAAGGGACACTATAGTCACCAGAACAGCTTGATGTAGTGGTTCTGGTGAGCATAGTCCAGTGGTGGCTAACCTTGACACCATAAATAGTTTCTGGACTACATTTCCCATGGCTCATCTAGCTTTTAGAATCTAAAAGCTAGCTAAGCATCATGGTAAATGTAGTCCAGAAAATTTATGGTGTCAAGGTTAGCCATCACTGGCATAGTCGGTCCCTGCAGGATCAGTAATGTAAACACTGCCTTTTCAGAGAAAATTTACATTGCTCCCTAGGGACAACTCCAGTGGCAGCCACTCATGACTGCCAGCCCCTCTGGTAGGTGCTCCACAGTATGCAGCACCGACGTTCAGCGTCTCCACGCTCTGCATGGAGACGCTGAACACTACACATAGATTAATTCAATGCCAATCTACAATCTAATGATGTCAGCCAAGGAAGCAGATCGGGGGTGCAGCCAGTGCCATCGGACCCACGCGATGCTCGAATAAACGTGAGTAAACTCACCTTTTACATTAGAGACAGGGCAGCTGAAGGACTGCAGCTCACACACACATAAGATAAAAGATGCATCAATTTCGCCGCACACTTACAGGAGAAATGGTGGAACAAAACAAACTTGGCCAGTGCTCCAACTGCCACCCAGCAACTGGGAAATGTAACCCTGTTTAAAACGCAGCTGGAAAAATACCAGATACGGGAATTCTGCTGTGTGACCGGTTATAGAATTTATTAATGGCAACAAACGCTTTCCCCAACAAATGATCTAGAACAGAGGTAGGCAACCTACGGCACTAGTGTCATGCACGGCACTCGAGATGTCTTTGCACGGCACTCAAGGCTGCTAGAGACAAATAGGCTCTGGCCTATCCCAGTAAAACTTCAGATATCTGCTAATCCGAAAAGGTGGTGAAGGACAATCCTCAATTTATGCATTGCAGCACGTAGAGGAAGTGATCTCAGATCACTTCCTCACAGCACTTGTGAATAGGAATCCACACTGTAGTAGAGCAGCTCACAGTTGCTGTTGCAGCTCCTGTCCTTGACATGTACCTGGTCCCCACTTGAACCCAGGGAAGCCACCCAGACTTCTAGATATAGACAGGAATGCAGAATCCTGCATTCCTGTGTAATCCCTCAGAAAGCCCACACACAAACATACACATAATCTGCACAAACGCAACACCACTAACAATCCACATACATGCACACAACCCCACATGCAGTCTCTCACATGCAATACCTCAAACAGCCCCCACACATACTACCAAACACACAATGTGACATATCCATTCACACAATTCCACAAGCAGCCCCCATACACAACTCACATTCATATGTATCATACACAATACCATAAACTACTCATGAACATATACAATATAATAGCCAATATACGCAGGGCCGTCTTTAACGTGGGGCAAACTAGGCAGCTGGGATGAATCAGACCAGGGGTTCAAAAGTTAGTAAAAGTATCTTTTGTTCCCCCTGGCTGGCAGTATTTTAATCTGGCTCAAACAGTAAAAGTAAAACATCCCCACAATGCATCCTGGCTTCCTCCCTTCTGCCCTGGAGATAATTGGAGAAGTAATCCAATTATCTCCCAGGTCAAAGACAAAACTCCATTACACATGTGGGGACCTAAATACAGGATTATGTTTTAAAATATATAAAGTCACTTTTATTACACCAAACACAGACATGTTACATATCCCCAGATAGCTCAGGTCTGGGTGCACATTATTAGGTGAATGGCACCCAGACCACATGAATACAGTGCAATTGCCATGGAGCTAAAGTCTTTCCCATAGTCTTTCATTATATGAATAGGCTCCATGGCATAGCCATCTGGGGGTATCACCGCTCACACAGGGTAAGTACCGAATGGCCCCACTGTGTTTAAAGGGCCAGAATGAGTGACATGCACTCTGTTAGGGCCGAATACGTTTTGTAAAAGGGCCCAATCTCCCAGGGCCATAGTCCAAAGGCAAGAAGCGGGCAAGCAGCCCCCTCCAAGGACACGTGGCGAGGTCGGTTTCGCCACACCAACACTACACAAATACATGCTTGCAGTCACGTCAACACCACATACAAACATATTCCATACAAAAACCTGTTTACATTCAAACACACAAAAACCGCTTAGTGCTAAGACCTGGAAACATGGGTAAATGGTAGAGCCCCAGCTGTCAATGCATTACTGGAGTTGCACGACAGATGGGGATCTACCTTTTAATCACTCGTGCAACAGGGAGGCCCAAAAAAATTCTTGCACCTCTCTACTTTAGGTCCGCCACTGCGTTGAGGTGGAGGACGTGATTGCACGCCTGGGGAGGGGGGGACAGGGTCCAGGGGGCCCCAAACAAATGCTTTGCCCAGGGTCCAGTCAATATTAAAGACAGCCCTGCATATACGCACAAATACAACGATACAAAGCAATTACAGTAAAAATAACAAGCAGGATACGGCAGCATACACACCTCATTTAAAAAAAAAATAGGACCGGCACGCTACGGGACATCACAAGCCTATATCGGCACAGTGCTGCTAAAAGGTTGCCTACCCCTGATCTAGAACAACAAAAAGAAGTTTTGATATATATTCCATCATTTTAACTACATCCGCATCCAGTTTGGGGGATTCAGCACTATCTTTTGACAATTTTAAGTTGATAATGTTTTCTGACTTCAGAGACGTTACCGAGAGAATATACTTTTGGATTGTGAAAACACTCAATGCTGAATGAAGTTCAAAAAACATTAGTGACTGAATGCAGCACTGGATGGTGATCCGGGTATAAATTGAGTAAGAATTACAAGTATTAATCATATTTATTTTATAGTATTAAGCCTTCATCCCCAGGTGAGTATATTAAAGCACATCTGTCTTGTTTTGCTTCAATGAGCACTCCAAGCATGCTGGGAGCTGTAGTGGTTATAGTATCAGGGGTGCCCTGGCATCTCCCCACTGTAAGGAGTCAGATTGTTTTAGAACAATTTGACTTCTTACTTGGGGTTCTTTTGATCTCCACCTCCACTACCTCAGACAGAGACCCTAAGCCAAGCCCGGCGGTTACATTTTTTTGGCAGCTAGCGATGAGGTGATGCTCTCAGCCAATAATATCGTCTAGATAGAATTCCACTGGAAGTACTGATTCCGCTTTAGCTACGTCAACATTAACAGGCTTATATTGCCACCACAGAAACCAATTCATTAAAATTACCTCTATATTTCTAAATCAATTACTTTGAAGCAGGACTAAATCAATAGATTGTGCAAGAAATAGAACAGATCCACTGTCATTCTCAAAAGGCATCCCCCTCCCACAGAGAATTATGTACAGACGTTAGTTTCCCTTTAAGAGAGAAGGCATAAGTTCATTGTAGAAAAACATGTAGATAATACAATCCAAGCTGAATTTCCTGTTTTGGATCAGATGATCTCTCAATCATCAGGGTTGCATCATCATTTCCTGAATACATCTCAGCAATGCATTCTGTAGGACTGGTACAATATTACACCTTATGGTATTTCTTGTCAATGAAAATATAAAGAACCTTCATATTGATGACTGTTGCCATGGCAAGATTAACTTATTTCACATACAAATAAAATTTCAGATGTAGGTAAACCGGAATTAATAATTAAATCTTAGATCGAGATATTTACCAGACCAAACCTTTCTCCATTACCGATGAATTTTATATGATGGACGAAGTCTATCCTGCAAAACTCAACACTACAATATCAAGCCATTATATCGGTTTAGCCGCCGTTTGTTGTTGATTAGAAGAGTCTGTGCAAAGTCTTCTGGTGTTGAAAGTGAAACTCTAAACCCACAATAGACTGACTGAGTGATTAATGGTTTGTAACTGGGGTGTGTGAAGCGTGTTCTCAAACTTCACAACGGGGAGCCGTGTGAGCTTCACATGGAGGAAAAGGCATAGTTAAAGGGACACTATAGTCACCAAAACAACTTTAGCTTAATGAGGCGGTTTTGGTGTGTAGATCATGCCGCTGCAGTCTCACTGCTCAATTCTCTGCCATTTGGGAGTTAAATCACTTTGTTGATGCAGCCCTAGTCACACCTCCCTGCATGTGACTTGCACAGCCTTTCAACACTTCCTGCAAAGACTCCTCTAATGTTTATACTTCCTGTATTGAAAATACAGTTTAATTTAGAATGATTTATCGCCTGCTCTGTTAATAAGCTTTCTAGACCCTGAAGTAGCCTATTGCATGTAATTAAAGTTCAATTTACAGAGCAGGAAATAAAAACTTTTAGAGAAAGTTACATCTGATTGAAAGTGAAACCATTTCTTTTTATGCAGGCTGTGTGAGTCAGTCAGTGGCGGTGTGGCTACGCCTGCATAAACAGAAACAAAAGTGATTTATCTCCTAAATGATGGAGAATTGAGCAGTCAGACTTCAGGGGCATGATCTATACACCAAAACTGCTTCATTAAAGAAGCACTATAGTGCCAGGAAAACAAACGTCCTCCCGCTGGGCTGAAGGGGTTAAAACCCCTTCAGCCACTTACCTTTCTCCAGCGCCGGGCTCCCTCTGTGCTGGGGAACTCTCCACCCCCTATCTATGTCAGATCCGAATGCGCATGCGCAGCAAGAGCCGCGCACGCATTCAAACCGCCCATAGGAAAGCATTACTCGATGCTTTCCTATGGGCGTCCAGCGTCTTCTCACTGGGATTTTCACAGTGAGAATCGCGGAAGCGGCCTCTAGCGGCTGTTAGTGAGACAGCCTCTAGAGGCTGGATTCACCCTCAGCTGCAGGGTTAGAACTAGAGGGACCTGGCACCCAGACCACTTCATTGAGCTTAAGTGGTCTGGGTGCCTATAGTGGTCCTTTAAGCTTAAGTTGTTTTGATGACTATAGTGTCCCTTTAAGGACACAATGCATTGAAGTGGAAACTAATTAAAAACAAAAAAACTGACAGATTTCTGTAGTTTTTTTTGTTCGATTTGTTTTTATTATGGAAGTCTGCAAGTTGTACTGGAGGTAGGAAGAGGCTAATAATTCCCAGATATGTACCTTGTAATACTGAGAGATATCAGGAAGTGGGGGATGCAGTTTTTGCCACTGGTGACACTTGTGGTCATAATATAATTCTTGTCACAAATTTCAGGATGACAGGCAGTTTGCAAGGCAACCAACAGACCATGTGGTCATAGGTGCCGATAAGCTCTAATATTGGGCAGACATGCCCTGAGAACAGCCTAGTGTGCCACGATTACACATACGCTAGCATATAACGTTATAATTATTTATATAGCACCAACATATTCTGCAGCGCTGTACAGCAGATAAACATAATAAGCATTTAATATAACACAATAGGTGAAGAGTGACCAAAGGAGTTTACAATCTAAATTTATGGGGAAAGGGCCCATATTCAAACAGGTTCCAGCGGATTGGGGCAGCTGGATGATATGCAGTCCTGGCCATAGAGTTGGAGGAAGAGAGGACCGGGCTGGGTGTTTTGCTCCCCATTTATCCAGGAGATTACCCCCACTACATGCTATATAACAGACAGAGTAAGAGGTTTACCATGGGAAGTAATCATTTTAAAAAAGTGTAACAAACACTATCCCAGGTCAAAATGGATTTCAGAAAGAAGCAATTATTTCGTGATTTCTAAGTGATTTTGAAAGCTACGTACCGTCTGATTTCCGCGCCTCTGTGTCATTTGTGGAATCGTCTTTTTTGAGGAACTTGGTTAAATCGTTGAAGATCACATAGAAATCTATTGCGAACACAATTGTTGCTATAAAACCCAGAACCTGGACACAAGAGAGAGGACAATGAACAGGTCAAACTGACAGCGCAGAGACGAGACAAAGATAACGGGTTTTTTAGAGAGCAGGATGCGTTTAGATTTTATCTTATTTTCAATTCTTTAATGAGAGCAGATTGTGTTTTTACTCCGCATGGTCATTGTGGTTTTTTTTTGAAAAGACTAAAGGTTGACTTTACGGACCACTCCAGGCACCAAAATAACTTCACCCGGGGTACCAGCTGACAACCAAGTTACAATGGGGAAAGTGCTACTATGCTTGTCTTACACGAGAGCTGTTTACTTTTTCTGATTACGCAACAACTCAAATTAATATATGGATCCTATCCTGGATTTCACCACTTCTTGCGTATGATGATTCCCCTCCCGTGCGTGAGAAGGTAGTTGATTTTGTTTTGTTGGAAACAATAAAACACAACCATTTCACATTGGTGCAGTTGCTACATAGCCTAGAGTCTACTAGCACCTTCATTCTGGTTAAGCATTAAACCATTTTCTTACGAACATCTGTCTATCCGGTGTTGGTAGTGACAATGTAAAAAAAAAAAATGGTTTCACTTCTTACAATGGGGTAACAACAGCGCAATCCTGACACCATTACCACTACATCAAGGGTTCCTTTCTCAAAGGTGCCAAGTCCGACTTCCTCTTTCACTGTGTTTGCAAATGTGGAAGCATTCACTTGGGCAGCAATGATCGGCTTGACAGCGTGGCAGCCCATAGCAAATAATGATGTGAAGTGGTTTTGGTGCATGCACACACAGATAATATTTAACAGGCAGACCTGCATTTTAGAGAGACAAATTAAAACTAGTTGTGTCCTATTTGAAATCTAAGCTGCAGTCTGATTGGCTCATTGATTCGATTATCCAACCAGGATGTAAATTTAGGTCTCGCTCTCTAACCACAAAGTGTAGATTGCAATAATCTTGGGGCATCCTTCTGCTCGCCATAAGAGCATAATATTCCATGCTCTTTCACATAACCCGTTTGTAAGACGAGCGAATAGTCTCACATTAAAACAAACTATGCATTACGCATGTGGGTTATGGGAAATTAAACCCTAAAAAGTGACCCGATACTCACTGCTGCAGCTTTCGATGCCCCACACGTGTACTTTGACACGGCCACGAGAGAGATCACAAAATATATGATTGCGGCAGAGACACAACGGATAAAGTCCTGTAATAACAAGAAAGCCATGATTAGAATTGTACGACCAGTGAAATATTTTTAGGAAGTTCAGGACCCCAACAAGCAGCAACTAAAAGATTTTAAGTTAAACAGATGCAAAAGACAAGTCTTTGAATGTGCTGAAAGTATCAGTAATATAAACGATGTGTACGTTTGTTTTAATGTATTGCAGACTTAATGCTTTCAAATACAAATATTTATTCCCAAAAAAACGTCTTCAGATGATTTATTTGGAGTTTTAAGCAGCACTCTCACGGACATTAATCCATTTTATACACCTGCGTATAGCAGATGGCACACTATAAAAGGAATCGAAAAACTGGCTGCAAATTTATTGAATAGCACATCTTTCTGGCCACGGTAAATCACTCCTACCGATCATTCACTTCTCAAGGCTTGATCTATTTAAAAGAGCATTACATTCCATCTGTACGAGGGCTTGACAAATTTGTTTGGAATCTAGGAGCCAGCTAAAAAGTTAGCCAGTTTTAAACAGTTCAATTTTTTTGTTTTTAAACTATCAAAGTTTAATTTACAGCGGGAAATATGCAATTCATAAAGGGACACTAGTTACTAGATCCTCTACAGCTTAATGTAGTTGTTCTGGTGCCTATAGCCTGTCCCTGTAGCCTTTTCAATGTAAACACTGCATTTTCAGTGAAAAGGCAGTGTTTACATTGCTGCCTAGTAAGACCTCTAGTGACAGTCACTCGAGGTCAGACGGCCACTAGAGAGTCCTGTGTCAGTGCTGCACAGTGTGCAGCACCTTTGTTCAGCGTTGAATGTTACCCATAGAGAACATGTTCAAGATCGGAGGGGGCAAGTACCTAAACAGACACACAAACACACACTGATAGGAGGCATACACACACACACACACACACACACACACCGACAGAGGCATTCACACACACACCGACAGAGGCATACACACAAACTCTGACACACACATTTTCTCTCACACAAATTTTTTTTTTAATTTTAATCCACCCAGCCTACCTTTGGGAGAGCTGAGTGGATCTTTCCCTGGGGTCCAGAGGGGATGCATTCTTCCTGCGTGTGAGGGAGCAGTAATCTACTTGCAGCTTTTCTCTGCTCCCTGTAGTGATGCCGGGACTGGAGTGATGTCATATTCTGGCTCCGTGTATATCTATACAGAGCGAGGGAGCAGAGAGGAGCTGCAGGAAGATCACTGCTGCCTCTGATGACCACCTCGATTCTCCCCAGGGCAAGTGGCCGGCTACAATGCACCCTGAGCCGGCTGTTTTAGCTAAAGGTTCAGATACATTAATAAAAACCTGTACATTTTCTAAAAGCTTTGTGTGCCCTGTTTGTGTAAGGGAAGGGAATTATTATTTGTATAACACTGCTTTCTCCTTAAAGGACACTCCAAGCACCATTTAGCGGGCTGTAGTGGTTATGGTACCAGGAGTGCCCTGGCACCCTCCAAAACTAACTTTCCAAACCATTTTAGAGTGGTTTGACAACCTACCTGGGCCTTGTGGGCAGGGTGTAATAGTTATGGTGCTACTCTTAGGGCAGTCATGATTTCGGAAGAGACCCAAATTATGTAGATCTTGTAAGTCCTTCTCAAATCAGCAGAGGGAAGAATAGTTCCCCTGTGGTTTATGTGCATGAGTTTGTGCGATTTTACAAAATAGCTGCAGGTATAAGATACCATAACCACTGCAATGAATATAGGTTGTTATGGAGTTTAAAGTAAGTTAAACTTTGTTTTTTTGTCATTTAAAAAAAAGATCTTTCCAGAAAGTGCAGCCGAGATCTCATATTCTAATCACAGTTTTAAACCCGTGTTTTGGAACAGATGAAGGCAATATAATGACATACGGTGACACGACTTACCAGCAAAGGCCATAAAAGTCCTTTCATCTGCTCGTTCAGTTTAGTAGTGTACGCAAAGAACATAAACATGGCCCAAAGGAATTCTATGAGCGGAACAGTCATCAGAGCCACTGCAGTTGAAGCCACGTAACATATGAAAGTAAGGAATGAAATTACCTGCAGATAAAAACATAACATTAATTAAAGGAACACTATTGCGTTAGGAATAGTCCTAAAACTAGAGTGCTATAAGGATTTAGATTATTTGGCCCACCAATAATCATAATTCCCGGGGCGCCTGCCTCATGGTGGCCCCACCACCTCTGATGGCTGAGATTATGAATACTGATTATTTTATCCAATCCATTGCTTCCCAATATC
Organism: Pelobates fuscus; assembly: GCF_036172605.1. Taxonomy (NCBI): domain Eukaryota; kingdom Metazoa; phylum Chordata; class Amphibia; order Anura; family Pelobatidae; genus Pelobates; species Pelobates fuscus. The sequence goes on from NC_086328.1 coordinate 23,738,780, forward strand.
CTAACTCTAACTGGGTGGGAGAACCCTTTTCTAGTTCAGGAATATTTGCCTAAAATGTGCATTTCTGCTTAAGGAGATGGGACCTATCTACATTGTTCACCAGTGGTCTCAGCTTGTACATGCGATTGTTCCTTTCAATGACACGTGCACTTTAACGAGACAACTCTTTTTTTGTCTGCGATTGCCCCCGTTCCTCATCTGGAAAGAGTGAGCTCTTCATTGCAAAGATCCAGATATGGAGATCACCAATTGTGCAGATTCTAACTACATCACCCTTGGGAACAAAATTGGGCAATTCCTAAATTCTGGACTATTGTTGGTCCATGAAGACAGATCTACTCAATGTTCTACACAGATAACCTGTGGATTCTAGGTCAAATCCTCCCCCAAAAATGTTGTAGAGGATCCAAACAGAAGGAAGAGGCAAAGTAACATCCACTGGAAAAAGGGGATTTATAAATGTCCGATTCTAAGGGATCCTTTTCCACCCCGAGGTCGGCTACAGGGTTCACGTTCTTCCCCATAAGCCACTGAAGTGATACCGCTAGTGGCGCCCATTACATTTATTAAAAATATTCACATATCCTGATTGAACAGGCAGATAGCCTGGGATGAGGCCTACAAGAACTCACTAAAAGAGCGGACATGATTTTATTGTATGAATTAATTCCCTGCAGACATGCAATTTCTTAAAAATATAACATTGAAAAGAGAACATAAACCCTCAGTTGGATTTTCTATTCTCGCATGAACCAAACCCGGAGTTTTATTTATGATGACAGTTTATGGTATTGTAACCAATCTCAGAACAAAGCACCATATAGTACTTAATTACACATTTCCTGAATGACTACATTACTATTGGAGTCGGTGGTTAAAAGGTAAAAAGGTTAAAACAAAAAAATGTTTATCAGATTATCTTTAACACTGTATAGAAGCTCTTTACAAGTTTACACCTGCACACTGGGACTGATTAGTAAGCATAGATGGAGGAGATTGTAGACGTTTCCCACATAAAAAAAAATATTTAAAAAAAAGAAAGTTTTTACAGAAGAGGAAGAACGCGTTTAAATGCTCACAGACCCTACTTATTAAGAGTAATTTTACTACGCACTAAATACTCAATCAAAATCTTCCCCGAACCACCAGATGACATAATGTGGAAAATTGCGAAGAATTGTAATTTCACTAAAAGATCAGATGAAGTCAGAGTCACATTGGAGAAAGAAAGCTTTGTTCTGCGTTTGAGAAAAGTCCCTATGAAATGAAATATGCATGCCATGGGCTGGGTGCATTATATTGACGCTGACGCTTATAAAAGGTCTACAAAGCACTTCTTAAATCTATACCTGAAATAATGAATTTTATTAAAGACACGGAGGCTCCTATTATGCATATCTCTTTCTTTATTACTCTCAGCAGCAAAGAAATAGAGATAAATAAATAACTGAAATGAACAAAAAAAACAGTGCTCAAGCAACCAATCACATAACACAGGAAGTGACTATAATATGCTTGATGCACCCACAATCCCCCTCTTTCTTTGCTGCTCTCAGACCAGTTAAGTACACATTTTTCTGCTCTGTGTTTAGTGATGATTTGTTTTGCATTACTTGCTTGTGTTTTTACTTATTGGCTCCTTGTGATAGCCCTTAGGCTTATTAGGAGCCTACTGCTTTTATTTTCCCTTTCGTGTTATTGTTATTTGATTTATTTGCTTCTTTTCCCCGATGGTGTGCTCCCCTGGGGGCTGTTACCGCCGTGTGCGGCAGAACCGCTGCCCGCCCTATCCCTTCTCCACCGCGAGCCGTGGGTGGTCGTGGGGAGTCTCTTCACCCGCCCCTGCTCGGGCACACGCCGGTGAGCCTCCACCTAGCTCGGCGGTGGCTCCCGAGCGTGTGAAGGTCGGGCTGCGTTGTTGCTGCGCGCTCGCGCCCCATCCCCCACTCTCTCCGGCTGTCTCACCTTCCTGCCTCGTGTGGCGGCCATTTTCTACCTCCCGACCTCGATCTCTGGCAGGACATTCATGTAGGCACCCTGTGTCTGCTGTCCTCTCTCTGGACACACCACTGGTTAGGTTTGTGCTGCTTTTATTTGTTTCTCCATGCTTATGTGGTATATATGTTATTTGGTACTTATTTCAATTACACTTATTCCTTCTCTTCTGTACTGTCCCTTTTGGGTTAAACCCTGAACACTTTTTTCCTTGTTTCTGCTGGATACTTATTTTTCTGCCTCTGTTTTTATTTCAGATTGCCTGTTCTTATTGCCCTTAATTTTTATTCCCCAACTGCAATCATGCAGGATAAGGGTGATGGGCCTGAGGGCCACATTGATGAGTTCCATCAGGGGGTTCCTGAGGAACAAATCGTGTCTGAGGAGTTCCAAGCCCTGCTGGACTCCACCATGGCGTCTTCTCTCCAGAGAGTGCTTGCCTCCGCTGTGGGGGCTATGTCCTCCTCTTTTTCCCAGACTCTGGCACAGTCCCTTTTGTTGCCCCAGGTGGCTACCCGTACCCTACAGTGAGCGGGTCCTACCCCTGCCTCACCTGCTGCCCGTAAGGCCAAGGTGAAGGCCAAACACCTCTCCTCCCACTCCATGCCGCAGGTTATTCCTGCCCTGACGGACTCCCCTGAGGCAGTCACAGATGGCGCGCTACCACCGCGCAAAAGAGCCCCTGGTCGGGCAAAAATGGCCAGATCATGGAAACGGGCTAGATCCCGTGAAGAAAGGTCGGAGAGCGACCGGAGTGAGGAGGATGACTATGAAGAGATGGATTATGCCTCTTATGATGAGGCCGGCTCGGAGGAGGGAGCTCCCCCTGCCGTAGCATCCCGTACTGGGGCGCTATTCCTGCTCAGGGTGTTGCTGCCCAGGGGGCGAGTGGCGGCACAGTGCTTCTGGATCCGCAGGGTAACCCCCTGTTTGACCCGGATGACCTGCGTCATCCTCGCTCAGCTTGGGAACCACCCAAGCATATTGCCCGTTATATTGCGCACAGGATGCGCATGCCACTCTCTAAGGGCGGAATACCCTAGACCCTCAGTGCCAGGATCGGCGTGTAAGACGCCCGAAGTCCTCAGATCGCACAATTCCTTAATAAAATCGGGCTGGAAACCGAAAAAAGGCCTAGATGTTTCCCTGAGGAATTGCCAGGACAAAATAATGGACACTCTTGGTCCACTGTCAAAGGCCTATGAGCTGTTGGAATCCGCCAAAGCAGGCGAGTCGGAGCTTGATCTGGATGTGGCGATTGGCTGGGTACAGCGTGCCATTTGTCCGCTAGGCAATGCCAACATGGCCGTATCCGCTGAGCACAGGAAAGCTATCCTGCTCAAAATTGGCTACCATGGCCATATCAGAACCAGGTCCCTCGGCTGAGGGAATGTTGTTTGGAGACAATTTTGTCAAAGATTTGGGATCTTATGTGAAAACTTTCACCGCCATTGAGAAGGCCCAAGCTAACATGAAGAGGGTGTTTTCCCCTAGGGTTTTTGGAGGGGCCGGGCGCAACAGGAGCCGTCCACCCGGCCGAGGATTCCGGGGTTCGTTTCAAGCTCAGAGAGGCTCCTTCTTCCCTTCAAGGAATTTCCAAGAGCCCAGACCGGCTCCGTTCTTTCCCTCCAGAGGGAGATCCTGGAACCCCCGCTATCTGAGAGGTGCCTCGTCGGGCAGACGCCCTTATGGTGAGTACCCCTTTTTTCCCTCATATGCAAGAGCGCGTGGCGGGCAGATTGGGACAGTTTTACGAGGCGTGGGCTGCCTTAACAACAGATGCTTGGGTTCTCCAAACAGTAGAGTTACCATATAGACTTTGTGTCCATGCCTGTTCAGCTCTCTGTTCCCAGGGAGCTGTCGCTCGCTCGAGATCAAGAAGAACTGATCTCCTCGGAGATCGTGGAACTTTGCACCAAGGGTGCGATACAAGAGGTCCCATTCACTCACCCAGGGTTTACGAGCAACCTCTTTTTGGTCCCGAAGAAAGGAGGAGGTGTGCGTCCAGTCATCAACCTCCGCCCCCTCAATGCCTTTCTTCGATATCGACATTTCCAGATGGAAGGTGATGTAGAATTATTAAAAATCTTTATTGAACTTGTATTGAATTATTGTACTAACTCCATTTTAACCTCACACAGTGGCAGATCCTCCATTTTGTCCTCATTACCTGACAGATTCTCCATTTTAGACTACATTACATGACAGAATTTCCCAACAACATTTAATACAATGAACAGAGACTGTATTTTCTATAAAGACATGACTAACCCAGGAATTGCTGAATCTCCTGTAATTTGCAACATAGTATAATTTGAAGGCCATGAGAACACTGTACTAATGAAATGTTCTATTCATAAGAGAACCTTGCACCGGACCACAAGACTGACATCACTAACTGTGTAAAATGACGCTCAAGCCCCCCTTTCCACCGAGTAAACCTCATGCTGGGAAAGATGGAGCTTGAGCCTTCTGTCCACACCCGTGTCCAGAACAATACCACCTCTCGGTGGGTGGACACTTAGCTAACCACTTAGTTTTTGAGCCAATTAATCATATTGATGGGTGGTCACTGACACAAACACTTAACAATTAATCCAATTAATGATGTTTATTTACTGATATCTCGATAATCAATGATGATGCAAAGTTCCCCTTAAAAGGGCCTGCGAGCCCGCTCTTGCTTCACTTGCCAATAAATTTCCTCGAAGTTATTTTAACCTGAACTCTGTGTGTCAGTCTGAATTACTTCAGCGTATATACGCAATTCAATCTTTTATAATTTGGACAGGAACAGATTGACATTTAAACATCTTTGTTTATTTCTAAATTACACTATAACAATTTGGCGCCCAACGTGGGGCGCCAAATTGTTATAGTGTAATTTAGAAATAAACAAAGATGTTTAAATGTCAATCTTTTATAATTTGGACAGGAACAGATAGACATTTAAACATCTTTGTTTATTTCTAAATTACACTATAACAGAAGGCATCCATTGTCTTCGGGATCTCCTACAGGAGTCCGACTGGCTGGCCAAACTGGACCTCAAGGACGCCTATTTTATGGTTCCCATAACCTTGGAACACAGAGATTTCCTCCAGTTCACCTAGAAAGGGAGACGATGGAAGTTTACTTGTCTGCCATTCGGGCTCTCCTCGGCCCCCTGGTGTTTCACCAAGGTCATGAAGCCGGTGGTGTCCTTCCTCCGGAGCCGTGGAGTGCGTCTGATTATCTACTTAGACGACATCTTGCTGATGGCTCAATCAAAAGAGCAATTACGGGTTCATGTCTCATGGACTACGTCCTTACTCCAGAACCTAGGTTTTCTCATCAATTGGGAAAAATCGGTGTTGAACCCCGATCAGTCGATAGAATTCCTGGGCTTTACAATGGAATCCATCCAACAGTTCCTATTCCTTCCGGAGTCCAAGATGAAGGCCATCAAGAAGGAGATTAGGCGTACGTTACGTGCAGACGATCTCTCTATTCGACATCTGGCGAGGGTGATCGGCCTTTTGGCCGCTTCAATACAGGCGATATTTCCTGGACCTCTCCATTATCGGGCTCTTCAGCGATTAAAGGGCTCTCACCTGCGCGCAGGCCAATCTTACGAGATGAGAGTGAGGCTGGACGATGAGTCCAGGGATGAACTAACCTGGTGGTTGGCCCACATGGACGCCTGGAACGGGAAAGCCATATTCGGATCCATCCCAGACGTCGTGATAGAATCAGATGCCAGCTTACATGGCTGGGGTGCGCGTTGTGGTACAGCTTCTACCGGAGGCAGATGGTCAGATCAGGAACGGACACTCCACATCAATTGCCTGGAACTATTGGCAGGGGCATTCGCTATTCGCAGCCTTACACCAGAACGTGCGAATTGTTGCGTGATGCTCAGGATGGACAACGTGTCGGCGGTGCGTTACATCAACCACCTGGGAGGCACGAAATCGCGCATGCTAGTGCTCATGGAGAAGGACTTCTGGCGGTTCTGCCTTCGCAACAACATTACTGTGCAGGCGGAACATATACCGGGACTAGACAATTCGACGGCCGATTGGAATTCACGCTACTTAAAAGACTCTGGAGATTGGCACTTACACGCTGCATCATTCCATGGATTGGATCGAAAATGGGGCCCATCCGAAGTGGATCTTTTCACGTCCCGTCTCAACACACAAGTTCCCAAGTTCTTCAGTTGGAGACCAGATCCGGCAGCAGTGGCGACGGATGCATTCCTTCAGGAGTGGCCGAATGCTCAAATTTACGCTTTTCCCCTGTTCAACCTGATAGCTCGCACGCTGTCGAAACTGACTCGACACGACTGCTCGATGGTGTTGATTGCGCCACTAAGGCGGCCTCGGCCTTGGTTCCCTCGGTTACTGGAGTTGACCGCAGATTACCCACGACTAATACCAACCTTCCCGAATCTCCTGAGGGATCCGGATGGCAACTCGCACGAGTTAGTGGATCGCGGTCTTCTACATCTAATGGCATGGCCCCTGCGTTGGGTACGGGAGTTGTTGACTCTGGCCGGGATCGATACGTCCAGATTCACCCCTCATTCAGTCCGTGGAGCTATGGCCTCCAAGGCTTCGGCTATGGGCTGCCGCTTGGAAGATATTCTACATGCAGCGGATTGGTCACGGGAATCGACTTTTCGTGATTTCTACTTCAGGCCGATTGACCATTTTGCATCTCAAGTGGTTTCTAAGCTTTGAACTTGCATAATAGGAGCCTCCGTATCTTTAATAAAATTCACAGATTTTACTATTAACATGACGTAACGTCATGATTTTATTAAAGACACGGAGGCGAGTACTATTCCCACCCACCCGATTGTGGTTGGAAATTGGCTGGTATGGTGGGTAGGTATGGTAAGTTCTCTATTTGAAGTTTTAGTTCTAATGTTTCATTATCTGACATATGTATTGGAGAAATGCGTTTATTCTACCGCTTGATATATTAACATATTTTAGGTGTGGGGAGTTGGGCTTGACTTAGTGATTTAATTGATTGTCGGTACGCACATGCAGTTTGGAGCCCAGATATTACCATATTTTTTCTATGTCTCCTTTTAGCCTGAATTTCTCGTGATTTTCCATGTTGGAGATGCTGTTGGCTACGTTAGCTGAAGTTGGATTTTCTACGTTTTGGTCTTCGTTATCCGCAAGAAAGAGGGGGATTGTGGATGCATCAAGCATATTATAGTCACTTCCTGTGTTATGTGATTGGTTGCTTGAGCACTGTATTGTTTTGTTCATTTCAGTTATTTATCTCTATTTCTTTGCTGCTGAGAGTAATAAAGAAAGAGATATGCATAATAGGAGCCTCCGTGTCTTTAATAAAATCAGGACTTTACGTCATGTTAATAGTAAAATCTGGGAATTAACAATATGAAATCAGAATAATTAAATCAAGCTACGGATTCGGAGAGAACCATTTGCTGATGATACTAAGATATGTAACAGGGTTGATGTTCCAGGAGGGATAAGCCAAATGGCTAATGATTTAGGTAAACTAGAAAAATGGTCAGAGTTGTGGCAGCTGACATTTAATGTGGATAAGTGCAAGATAATGCATCTTGGACGTAAAAACCCAAGGGCAGACTACAGAATATTTGATAGAGTCCTAACCTCAACATCTGAGGAAAGGGATTTAGGGGTGATTATTTCAGATAAGAAAAAAACAGTGACTACAAGGGACTTAATGGTGTGTTATGGGAACCTGAAGGGGTTAACCCTGAAAAACAATAATGAAAAAAAAAAACCCACAAGTATCTAATGGACTATCAAAGCTCAAAAGGCACAGTAAGTAAATAAATAAAAACTCACATTTTATTGAATATCATTATACATACAGGGACTATGATAGCGTATGGGGGGGGGGGGGGGGCAGGGTGTGTGTATAGGGGAGAATGATTGTGTGGTTGGAGGGTAGAACAATACATACACACACACATATATATATATATATATATATATATATATATATATATATATATATATATATATATATATATATATATAAACCATAGAAAGTAGGTGCGCAAGATAGGTATATCCCTTTAAACACTGAAGTGTATAAGGCATGCAAATATGTCATGCAATAGATTATACAATCGCAAATGCAAACTCTTATTGGGATAACACCATATATCAAGTGACTTATGCAGAGAGATGCACACTTATAAAAAGTAAATGAATAATAAATACTTGCACAGGTCTGCTCAGATGGTGTATTCTGAAAATATAAAGAGACACAGACCTAGTGCAATACTGTTTCAGCAAATAATTATAACTAAAAAGGAATGTTCCAAACTCACAATTGTGGAGTGGTTGTAGTACCACTCCAAACTATTTCGCTCTGGGAGGATCAATCCCCTGTGATCGTGGGATCCAATAAAATGACAACTGGAAGCAATCACCCGGTATCCGGTCCGTTTTAGAAGTAAAAATCCATTTATTCCAACATAAAAATGTGTGTTTAAAAATAACAAATAAGTATATTCCTATTGCTGGTTTGAGAGTTCAGTAAGTCCAGAGTTACGTTTTACATCAAAACGAAAGTAGTAGTTTCCTTACTCTGTCTCCGGTTCTCCCAGCCAGCGAGGTTACTTCCGACTTCCGGTTTCCGGTATCACGCAACGCGTTTCGCCCCGCCTCTTGGGGCTTTCTCAAGCATAAATGTGGGTGGCTCCCAATGTCTCTTAAATAGTGTTTATTCAATAGCCCAATTAGTTCCTTGGCAAACATTGTTATTTAAACCTATTGTGCAATACTCATAAAACACAAATATATCTTAAAAAACCAACTTCTAGTATGTCTTATTATTTGGTTTTAGTTGGTTAAATATGCATACATGTGCCTCAACAATGTCCAGAAAAATGGAGAGAGAAAAATTAATTAATACTTTAAAATAGAGATTTGTACCACAAACATCTGTGTAAAAAATAATTAAAGCGACAATAATTTTTAAAAAGAGCTTGTGTTTTAGTAGGGTAAAAATTGTTTACCACAATGACTAAGTACATATTTAATCCATACATTATATAAATAGAAATAGAAATCAATGAATAGAAATAGAGAAGAAATAAAAAATATAAAATATATATGATAGAGGAAAAAGACTGCCATAAATATATTAACCGGAGAATTTCACCAATTCACCAGAACCAGAAACAAGGGGGATATCTCCTAAACATATACTAATCTATATACATAATAATCTCTTTATAAAAGGCTAAATATTAGCTATATTAGTCATATGTCCCCGATGAATACCAGAGAGGAAAAGAACCCTAGAGGAAATTACAGAAAATTAAAAAGGTCAAAATCGATATTCAGTCCTGTCGGGGTTAATGTGTCCATATAGTAAGCCCATTTCATCTCTTCCTGCCCGATCTTCTTAATGAAGTCGCCACCTCTCCAGTCTTTGAATACTCTTTTGATCCCGATAAAAGAGAGACCTGAGGGGTCTTGATTGTGTGCCTCCTTAAAGTGATTCGAGACGCTGTGACTTGTGACCCCCTTCCGAATGTTATATACATGTTCACGTATCCTTACAAGGAGAGGCCGTGTGGTTCTCCCAATGTACTGGAGACCACAGGGGCATTCTAAAAGATATATTACATTATTATTGCGGCATGTAATATGCTCCCTTATATCGTATTCCTTCTTATTTTTAGTTGACCGAAATTTGTGCACTACTTTCTCAGTCCGGCGTGTGTCCCTACATCCCAAGCAAGTTCTACATTTGAAAAAACCTTTAAGGTCCCCAAATGCATTATTAGTTATTGGTGGGATTTTTTCTTTTATGAAACTTCTCACCAGTGTAGACTTAAAACTAGGTGCTCCCCTGAAGGTGATATTTGGTTTTTCAGGTAATGTGTCCCCAAGGTCTTTATCCATTTTTAGGATGTGCCAGGATTTATTAATCACCCGTTTTATTGCTTTATGTTCTGAGTTAAAGTTGAACACCATTAGATCTTTTGGGGGGTCCTTCCTACTGTTTATGGATTTCTCTAAAACATCCCTCTGTGTTAGTTTTTCTACCTCTTGCCATGTTTTGTTTAGAATGTCATCGGGGTAGTCCTTCTCCTTAAATTTGTTCAGTAGCTCTTTAGCTTGTATCTGGAAGGTGTTATCCTCTGTACAATTCCGCCTCAGTCTCAATAGTTGCCCTTTCGGGATACCATTGAGCCAGGGTGAATAATAGCCACTATTGTATGCCACATAGCCATTGGCATCCACCTTCTTAAAGAAGGTTTTGGTCTTTAGTGTGTCGCCTGCTACGTAGATGTTCAGGTCTAAAAAATCAATGGCTGAGGGACTGATGTTATGGGTAAGTTCGATCCCCCAGTCATTCTGATTAAGGAACTTCAAATAATCCAAAAAAGTGTCCCCAGTGCCATTCCATATAAGGAACATGTCATCTATGTACCGGCGATAGGCAAGCACGTGTGCACCCCAGCCATGGTCACCATAGATAAAACTTTCCTCCCAATGGGCCATGAATAGGTTGGCATAGCTAGGTGCATACGTGCTGCCCATCGCCGTTCCACGTAACTGCAAAAAGAATGAGGAGTCAAACCAAAAATAATTATTCTGGAGGGACCATCGGATACACTCCAGGAGGAATTTCACTTGTGAGGGGGGTAGATCATGGTACTTCAACAAAAAGTGTTCTACCGCTGCACATCCCCTATCATGCGGAATGCAGGTGTAGAGTGAAGACACATCACACGTAATCAGGAGGTATTCTCCCTTCCATACAAAATTTCTTACCATATCGAGTACGTCCATAGTGTCCTTCAAATATGATCTAGTAAGAGGAACAATAGATTGTAAAAATGTGTCTATGTATTTGGAGATATTATAGGAGATGGACATAATGCCCGACACTATGGGTCTGCCCGGGGGTTCTTCCAGGTTTTTATGGATTTTTGGGAGTATATAAAAAACTGGGGTTCTCGGGGATTTGATATTTAAAAATTCGTATTCTTTTTTGGAAAGGATCCCTTCCAGTCTACCCTTGTCTAGAATCTTTACAAGAGACTTTCTTATCTCCCCTAATGGGTCTTTCCTCAGTTTCTCATATATTACCCGGTCCTCTAATTGTCTATTACACTCTGCCACATATTTTGTTGTGTCCATCACCACCAAGCTCCCGCCTTTATCTGCGGGTTTGATGATGATCTCTTCATTTTCTCTGAGACCCTTCAATGCCTGTCTCTCATCATATGTGAGGTTCGGCTCTTTTTGTCTCTTTTGCAGCTTCTTTAGATCTTGTGAGACCACCCTCTCAAAGGTTTCTATTGCACCCTGTTTTAAATAACTTGGGTAGAAGGTGGATCTATTCTGTAAATTGGAGTGTTTGAACAGATCTTCCCTCTCAGCTTTATTATATTCTTTATTAGAGTTGAGGAAGAATTTTTTGATAGACAGTTTTCTACCATATTTCAGCACATCAATGTGCGCTGTAAATGGGTCGAACTTTCTAGACGGAGCAAACTTCAGTCCCTTATTAAGCACTTTAATCTCATTATCCCTGAGCGTATAAGTCGAAATATTAGTAATGCCAACCGGAGCTATCGGTTGTATCTCTTTTCTTTTTTGTTGTTTCCCTCCTCTACATCCTCTAGGCTTACTGTCCTGGTTCTTTTTGTTGAAAAATCCCTCCTCATCGGGGTTCTGTCTAAAAAATCTGATCCTTCTTCTTTGTCTAGGACTGAATATCGATTTTGATAAGTATTCCTGTTGGAGGACGTGTAATGTTGAAAAGTGTTTTTATTAGGGGGCATGTATTCCCTCCTTTCTTTTTGGGATCTAGCATTATCTCTATTCGTCTGATAATTACGTTCAGTTTGACTGTATTTCCTTCCCCGTTTAACAACTTGAACCCAATCATCCTTTTCTTTTTCATGGGGCTTAGACTCCCTTTCCCTCCATGAGGTTGTCTTTGGCTGTGTGGGCTTTTCTGTAACAAATTTTACTCGGTCCTGGCGTCTATGGTGGTTCCTCTGTGGGGTTATGTCAGAGCTATTCCTCTCTCTTTGGAAATTTCTGACCCTCCCCTCTTCATAATCTTTCTTATCCCTCTTATATTTCTTAAATTTGGTATCTTTGATTTCCCTTTCAATTTTATCCAGACTTTTTTTAGTTCTATCTGACAATTCGTTAAAGTCTTCTGTTCCCACACAAGGTTGCAATTGCTCCTGTATGGAATCAACTTGTTTATCAAGTTCCGTCAAAGACTCCATCCTACATGAGATAAGGATATTCATGCATTCCATTGTGAAGCGTTCTAATGCCGCATCCCAAATGGCTGCATATTTAGCATTTTCCTTCTCAAAGGTAGGTTTCTTAAAAAAACGAAGACCCCTAGGGGTAATGTTTTCTTTCAAGTATTTTTCCATTGTGGCAATTTCCCATTTATACTTAGTTTCTTTTATAAGTAGTTTCTCCAGATCTTTAAATATAATATCAATATTACTGTCAGTTTGTTCTTTAATCTCTACATGATCATCCTCCTGATCAAAAATACATTTTTTCTTTCTATGATCAAAAACTGACATATTCGCAGCCCCTAATTCCAATGTATCAGAATAAAACAGTATAGAATGCAAAATAGAATAGGATGGCGCAGAAATATGGAGAAAAACACAAAAACAATGAATGCAGCAACCTACAAGGGGATCTGATACAATTCACCAAGTAAGAAATAAACCATAGAAAGTAGGTGCGCAAGATAGGTATATCCCTTTAAACACTGAAGTGTATAAGGCATGCAAATATGTCATGCAATAGATTATACAATCGCAAATGCAAACTCTTATTGGGATAACACCATATATCAAGTGACTTATGCAGAGAGATGCACACTTATAAAAAGTAAATGAATAATAAATACTTGCACAGGTCTGCTCAGATGGTGTATTCTGAAAATATAAAGAGACACAGACCTAGTGCAATACTGTTTCAGCAAATAATTATAACTAAAAAGGAATGTTCCAAACTCACAATTGTGGAGTGGTTGTAGTACCACTCCAAACTATTTCGCTCTGGGAGGATCAATCCCCTGTGATCGTGGGATCCAATAAAATGACAACTGGAAGCAATCACCCGGTATCCGGTCCGTTTTAGAAGTAAAAATCCATTTATTCCAACATAAAAATGTGTGTTTAAAAATAACAAATAAGTATATTCCTATTGCTGGTTTGAGAGTTCAGTAAGTCCAGAGTTACGTTTTACATCAAAACGAAAGTAGTAGTTTCCTTACTCTGTCTCCGGTTCTCCCAGCCAGCGAGGTTACTTCCGACTTCCGGTTTCCGGTATCACGCAACGCGTTTCGCCCCGCCTCTTGGGGCTTTCTCAAGCATAAATGTGGGTGGCTCCCAATGTCTCTTAAATAGTGTTTATTCAATAGCCCAATTAGTTCCTTGGCAAACATTGTTATTTAAACCTATTGTGCAATACTCATAAAACACAAATATATCTTAAAAAACCAACTTCTAGTATGTCTTATTATTTGGTTTTAGTTGGTTAAATATGCATACATGTGCCTCAACAATGTCCAGAAAAATGGAGAGAGAAAAATTAATTAATACTTTAAAATAGAGATTTGTACCACAAACATCTGTGTAAAAAATAATTAAAGCGACAATAATTTTTAAAAAGAGCTTGTGTTTTAGTAGGGTAAAAATTGTTTACCACAATGACTAAGTACATATTTAATCCATACATTATATAAATAGAAATAGAAATCAATGAATAGAAATAGAGAAGAAATAAAAAATATAAAATATATATGATAGAGGAAAAAGACTGCCATAAATATATTAACCGGAGAATTTCACCAATTCACCAGAACCAGAAACAAGGGGGATATCTCCTAAACATATACTAATCTATATACATAATAATCTCTTTATAAAAGGCTAAATATTAGCTATATTAGTCATATGTCCCCGATGAATACCAGAGAGGAAAAGAACCCTAGAGGAAATTACAGAAAATTAAAAAGGTCAAAATCGATATTCAGTCCTGTCGGGGTTAATGTGTCCATATAGTAAGCCCATTTCATCTCTTCCTGCCCGATCTTCTTAATGAAGTCGCCACCTCTCCAGTCTTTGAATACTCTTTTGATCCCGATAAAAGAGAGACCTGAGGGGTCTTGATTGTGTGCCTCCTTAAAGTGATTCGAGACGCTGTGACTTGTGACCCCCTTCCGAATGTTATATACATGTTCACGTATCCTTACAAGGAGAGGCCGTGTGGTTCTCCCAATGTACTGGAGACCACAGGGGCATTCTAAAAGATATATTACATTATTATTGCGGCATGTAATATGCTCCCTTATATCGTATTCCTTCTTATTTTTAGTTGACCGAAATTTGTGCACTACTTTCTCAGTCCGGCGTGTGTCCCTACATCCCAAGCAAGTTCTACATTTGAAAAAACCTTTAAGGTCCCCAAATGCATTATTAGTTATCGGTGGGATTTTTTCTTTTATGAAACTTCTCACCAGTGTAGACTTAAAACTAGGTGCTCCCCTGAAGGTGATATTTGGTTTTTCAGGTAATGTGTCCCCAAGGTCTTTATCCATTTTTAGGATGTGCCAGGATTTATTAATCACCCGTTTTATTGCTTTATGTTCTGAGTTAAAGTTGAACACCATTAGATCTTTTGGGGGGTCCTTCCTACTGTTTATGGATTTCTCTAAAACATCCCTCTGTGTTAGTTTTTCTACCTCTTGCCATGTTTTGTTTAGAATGTCATCGGGGTAGTCCTTCTCCTTAAATTTGTTCAGTAGCTCTTTAGCTTGTATCTGGAAGGTGTTATCCTCTGTACAATTCCGCCTCAGTCTCAATAGTTGCCCTTTCGGGATACCATTGAGCCAGGGTGAATAATGGCCACTATTGTATGCCACATAGCCATTGGCATCCACCTTCTTAAAGAAGGTTTTGGTCTTTAGTGTGTCGCCTGCTACGTAGATGTTCAGGTCTAAAAAATCAATGGCTGAGGGACTGATGTTATGGGTAAGTTCGATCCCCCAGTCATTCTGATTAAGGAACTTCAAATAATCCAAAAAAGTGTCCCCAGTGCCATTCCATATAAGGAACATGTCATCTATGTACCGGCGATAGGCAAGCACGTGTGCACCCCAGCCATGGTCACCATAGATAAAACTTTCCTCCCAATGGGCCATGAATAGGTTGGCATAGCTAGGTGCATACGTGCTGCCCATCGCCGTTCCACGTAACTGCAAAAAGAATGAGGAGTCAAACCAAAAATAATTATTCTGGAGGGACCATCGGATACACTCCAGGAGGAATTTCACTTGTGAGGGGGGTAGATCATGGTACTTCAACAAAAAGTGTTCTACCGCTGCACATCCCCTATCATGCGGAATGCAGGTGTAGAGTGAAGACACATCACACGTAATCAGGAGGTATTCTCCCTTCCATACAAAATTTCTTACCATATCGAGTACGTCCATAGTGTCCTTCAAATATGATCTAGTAAGAGGAACAATAGATTGTAAAAATGTGTCTATGTATTTGGAGATATTATAGGAGATGGACATAATGCCCGACACTATGGGTCTGCCCGGGGGTTCTTCCAGGTTTTTATGGATTTTTGGGAGTATATAAAAAACTGGGGTTCTCGGGGATTTGATATTTAAAAATTCGTATTCTTTTTTGGAAAGGATCCCTTCCAGTCTACCCTTGTCTAGAATCTTTACAAGAGACTTTCTTATCTCCCCTAATGGGTCTTTCCTCAGTTTCTCATATATTACCCGGTCCTCTAATTGTCTATTACACTCTGCCACATATTTTGTTGTGTCCATCACCACCAAGCTCCCGCCTTTATCTGCGGGTTTGATGATGATCTCTTCATTTTCTCTGAGACCCTTCAATGCCTGTCTCTCATCATATGTGAGGTTCGGCTCTTTTTGTCTCTTTTGCAGCTTCTTTAGATCTTGTGAGACCACCCTCTCAAAGGTTTCTATTGCACCCTGTTTTAAATAACTTGGGTAGAAGGTGGATCTATTCTGTAAATTGGAGTGTTTGAACAGATCTTCCCTCTCAGCTTTATTATATTCTTTATTAGAGTTGAGGAAGAATTTTTTGATAGACAGTTTTCTACCATATTTCAGCACATCAATGTGCGCTGTAAATGGGTCGAACTTTCTAGACGGAGCAAACTTCAGTCCCTTATTAAGCACTTTAATCTCATTATCCCTGAGCGTATAAGTCGAAATATTAGTAATGCCAACCGGAGCTATCGGTTGTATCTCTTTTCTTTTTTGTTGTTTCCCTCCTCTACATCCTCTAGGCTTACTGTCCTGGTTCTTTTTGTTGAAAAATCCCTCCTCATCGGGGTTCTGTCTAAAAAATCTGATCCTTCTTCTTTGTCTAGGACTGAATATCGATTTTGATAAGTATTCCTGTTGGAGGACGTGTAATGTTGAAAAGTGTTTTTATTAGGGGGCATGTATTCCCTCCTTTCTTTTTGGGATCTAGCATTATCTCTATTCGTCTGATAATTACGTTCAGTTTGACTGTATTTCCTTCCCCGTTTAACAACTTGAACCCAATCATCCTTTTCTTTTTCATGGGGCTTAGACTCCCTTTCCCTCCATGAGGTTGTCTTTGGCTGTGTGGGCTTTTCTGTAACAAATTTTACTCGGTCCTGGCGTCTATGGTGGTTCCTCTGTGGGGTTATGTCAGAGCTATTCCTCTCTCTTTGGAAATTTCTGACCCTCCCCTCTTCATAATCTTTCTTATCCCTCTTATATTTCTTAAATTTGGTATCTTTGATTTCCCTTTCAATTTTATCCAGACTTTTTTTAGTTCTATCTGACAATTCGTTAAAGTCTTCTGTTCCCACACAAGGTTGCAATTGCTCCTGTATGGAATCAACTTGTTTATCAAGTTCCGTCAAAGACTCCATCCTACATGAGATAAGGATATTCATGCATTCCATTGTGAAGCGTTCTAATGCCGCATCCCAAATGGCTGCATATTTAGCATTTTCCTTCTCAAAGGTAGGTTTCTTAAAAAAACGAAGACCCCTAGGGGTAATGTTTTCTTTCAAGTATTTTTCCATTGTGGCAATTTCCCATTTATACTTAGTTTCTTTTATAAGTAGTTTCTCCAGATCTTTAAATATAATATCAATATTACTGTCAGTTTGTTCTTTAATCTCTACATGATCATCCTCCTGATCAAAAATACATTTTTTCTTTCTATGATCAAAAACTGACATATTCGCAGCCCCTAATTCCAATGTATCAGAATAAAACAGTATAGAATGCAAAATAGAATAGGATGGCGCAGAAATATGGAGAAAAACACAAAAACAATGAATGCAGCAACCTACAAGGGGATCTGATACAATTCACCAAGTAAGAAATAAACCATAGAAAGTAGGTGCGCAAGATAGGTATATCCCTTTAAACACTGAAGTGTATAAGGCATGCAAATATGTCATGCAATAGATTATACAATCGCAAATGCAAACTCTTATTGGGATAACACCATATATCAAGTGACTTATGCAGAGAGATGCACACTTATAAAAAGTAAATGAGTAATAAATACTTGCACAGGTCTGCTCAGATGGTGTATTCTGAAAATATAAAGAGACACAGACCTAGTGCAATACTGTTTCAGCAAATAATTATAACTAAAAAGGAATGTTCCAAACTCACAATTGTGGAGTGGTTGTAGTACCACTCCAAACTATTTCGCTCTGGGAGGATCAATCCCCTGTGATCGTGGGATCCAATAAAATGACAACTGGAAGCAATCACCCGGTATCCGGTCCGTTTTAGAAGTAAAAATCCCTTTATTCCAACATAAAAATGTGTGTTTAAAAATAACAAATAAGTATATTCCTATTGCTGGTTTGAGAGTTCAGTAAGTCCAGAGTTACGTTTTACATCAAAACGAAAGTAGTAGTTTCCTTACTCTGTCTCCGGTTCTCCCAGCCAGCGAGGTTACTTCCGACTTCCGGTTTCCGGTATCACGCAACGCGTTTCGCCCCGCCTCTTGGGGCTTTCTCAAGCATAAATGTGGGTGGCTCCCAATGTCTCTTAAATAGTGTTTATTCAATAGCCCAATTAGTTCCTTGGCAAACATTGTTATTTAAACCTATTGTGCAATACTCATAAAACACAAATATATCTTAAAAAAACAACTTCTAGTATGTCTTATTATTTGGTTTTAGTTGGTTAAATATGCATACATGTGCCTCAACAATGTCCAGAAAAATGGAGAGAGAAAAATTAATTAATACTTTAAAATAGAGATTTGTACCACAAACATCTGTGTAAAAAATAATTAAAGCGACAATAATTTTTAAAAAGAGCTTGTGTTTTAGTAGGGTAAAAATTGTTTACCACAATGACTAAGTACATATTTAATCCATACATTATATAAATAGAAATAGAAATCAATGAATAGAAATAGAGAAGAAATAAAAAATATAAAATATATATGATAGAGGAAAAAGACTGCCATAAATATATTAACCGGAGAATTTCACCAATTCACCAGAACCAGAAACAAGGGGGATATCTCCTAAACATATACTAATCTATATACATAATAATCCCTAATAGTCCCTCAGCCATTGATTTTTTAGACCTGAACATCTACGTGTTACGGTTGCCTCCAGGCTGGCTGGAAGTTGGACCGTAGAAATGGATGCTCCTAGCGCTTACCCAAGGACCATCAGCACCGCAGCCACCATAAGCACTGCAGACTCCACGAACCACCGCTGCTGGGCTGGTATCTCGCCGTCTGCTCTGCGCCCTGGACCTACGACCAGGCTCCAGGTTCCAATAGGCGAACCTCTTCCTTCTGTCGAGCGAAGCAGGATCAGGAACAAGAGCTCTTACAAGAGCTCAGTAGCTAAGGGAGTATGAAGAGCATAGCAATCCCTGTAGTGATTATAGCTGTCCCCTACAAACATGAGTCGAGGCTGCAAGTTAGAGGGTCAGAAGAGGTCTGAGGTGCTGGAACACCCAGCCTGGTTTTTATTACCATTTTGAAAATACAGGACCACCCACAGGGCGGGACAAAACAACCAATCATACACGTACATCATTAAAACCACTCCCAGTAATTACACACAAAATCCTCCCCTATGTCTGTGATATAATTATGCTACACAAGGGATTAACATAATTATCACAGACAGTAAAAATACAGTTTTTACACAACATTCATAACTCCCAAAATATACATCACATTCGCATAAAAATACATATTCACAATCAATCCATTCAGGGGAACAACATACTCAAAAATCATACGAATTGGACCAGGGGTTCAGAAGTTAGTAAAAATGTGCATTTGACCTTCTGGAAGCATGGTTTTACAGGGCCCTCTATCCTGGAGACAATGGGGGGAAGTAATTCAATTATCCAGGACTTGAGGCAGACTCCATTAACCACATGGTTGCAAAACAACATAAAACACTTTAAAATACATAAAGTCACATTTTACACATAACACACAGACATTTCACATATCCCCAGATAGCTAGGATCTGAGCGCACAAAACTACCGAATAGCGCGCAGATCCTATTCACACAGTTCAATTGCCACGGAGCTAAAGTCTTTCCCATAGTCTTTCATTATATGAATAGGCTCCATGGCATAGCCATCTGGGGTATCACCGCTCACACAGGGCCATAGTCATAAGGAAGGAGGCTGGCAAATAGGCTTCTCCACAATCCAGGGAAGCAGGGCAATTTTTCATTTAAAGGGCCAGTTACAAATAGCGATTTGTAACACTACGTAGCAGGTGACACACTAAAGACCAAAACCTTCTTTAAGAAGGTGGATGCCAATGGCTATGTGGCATACAATAGTGGCCATTATTCACCCTGGCTCAATGGTATCCCGAAAGGGCAACTATTGAGACTGAGGCGGAATTGTACAGAGGATAACACCTTCCAGATACAAGCTAAAGAGCTACTGAACAAATTTAAGGAGAAGGACTACCCCGATGACATTCTAAACAAAACATGGCAAGAGGTAGAAAAACTAACACAGAGGGATGTTTTAGAGAAATCCATAAACAGTAGGAAGGACCCCCCAAAAGATCTAATGGTGTTCAACTTTAACTCAGAACATAAAGCAATAAAACGGGTGATTAATAAATCCTGGCACATCCTAAAAATGGATAAAGACCTTGGGGACACATTACCTGAAAAACCAAATATCACCTTCAGGGGAGCACCTAGTTTTAAGTCTACACTGGTGAGAAGTTTCATAAAAGAAAAAATCCCACCGATAACTAATAATGCATTTGGGGACCTTAAAGGTTTTTTCAAATGTAGAACTTGCTTGGGATGTAGGGACACACGCCGGACTGAGAAAGTAGTGCACAAATTTCGGTCAACTAAAAATAAGAAGGAATACGATATAAGGGAGCATATTACATGCCGCAATAATAATGTAATATATCTTTTAGAATGCCCCTGTGGTCTCCAGTACATTGGGAGAACCACACGGCCTCTCCTTGTAAGGATACGTGAACATGTATATAACATTCGGAAGGGGGTCACAAGTCACAGCGTCTCGAATCACTTTAAGGAGGCACACAATCAAGACCCCTCAGGTCTCTCTTTTATCGGGATCAAAAGAGTATTCAAAGACTGGAGAGGTGGCGACTTCATTAAGAAGATCGGGCAGGAAGAGATGAAATGGGCTTACTATATGGACACATTAACCCCGACAGGACTGAATATCGATTTTGACCTTTTTAATTTTCTGTAATTTCCTCTAGGGTTCTTTAATAATATTTAGCCTTTTATAAAGAGATTATTATGTATATAGATTAGTATATGTTTAGGAGATATCCCCCTTGTTTCTGGTTCTGGTGAATTGGTGAAATTCTCCGGTTAATATATTTATGGCAGTCTTTTTCCTCTATCATATATATTTTATATTTTTTATTTCTTCTCTATTTCTATTCATTGATTTCTATTTCTATTTATATAATGTATGGATTAAATATGTACTTAGTCATTGTGGTAAACAATTTTTACCCTACTAAAACACAAGCTCTTTTTAAAAATTATTGTCGCTTTAATTATTTTTTACACAGATGTTTGTGGTACAAATCTCTATTTTAAAGTATTAATTAATTTTTCTCTCTCCATTTTTCTGGACATTGTTGAGGCACATGTATGCATATTTAACCAACTAAAACCAAATAATAAGACATACTAGAAGTTGGTTTTTTAAGATATATTTGTGTTTTATGAGTATTGCACAATAGGTTTAAATAACAATGTTTGCCAAGGAACTAATTGGGCTATTGAATAAACACTATTTAAGAGACATTGGGAGCCACCCACATTTATGCTTGAGAAAGCCCCAAGAGGCGGGGCGAAACGCGTTGCGTGATACCGGAAACCGGAAGTCGGAAGTAACCTCGCTGGCTGGGAGAACCGGAGACAGAGTAAGGAAACTACTACTTTCGTTTTGATGTAAAACGTAACTCTGGACTTACTGAACTCTCAAACCAGCAATAGGAATATACTTATTTGTTATTTTTAAACACACATTTTTATGTTGGAATAAATGGATTTTTACTTCTAAAACGGACCGGATACCGGGTGATTGCTTCCAGTTGTCATTTTATTGGATCCCACGATCACAGGGGATTGATCCTCCCAGAGCGAAATAGTTTGGAGTGGTACTACAACCACTCCACAATTGTGAGTTTGGAACATTCCTTTTTAGTTATAATTATTTGCTGAAACAGTATTGCACTAGGTCTGTGTCTCTTTATATTTTCAGAATACACCATCTGAGCAGACCTGTGCAAGTATTTATTATTCATTTACTTTTTATAAGTGTGCATCTCTCTGCATAAGTCACTTGATATATGGTGTTATCCCAATAAGAGTTTGCATTTGCGATTGTATAATCTATTGCATGACATATTTGCATGCCTTATACACTTCAGTGTTTAAAGGGATATACCTATCTTGCGCACCTACTTTCTATGGTTTATTTCTTACTTGGTGAATTGTATCAGATCCCCTTGTAGGTTGCTGCATTCATTGTTTTTGTGTTTTTCTCCATATTTCTGCGCCATCCTATTCTATTTTGCATTCTATACTGTTTTATTCTGATACATTGGAATTAGGGGCTGCGAATATGTCAGTTTTTGATCATAGAAAGAAAAAATGTATTTTTGATCAGGAGGATGATCATGTAGAGATTAAAGAACAAACTGACAGTAATATTGATATTATATTTAAAGATCTGGAGAAACTACTTATAAAAGAAACTAAGTATAAATGGGAAATTGCCACAATGGAAAAATACTTGAAAGAAAACATTACCCCTAGGGGTCTTCGTTTTTTTAAGAAACCTACCTTTGAGAAGGAAAATGCTAAATATGCAGCCATTTGGGATGCGGCATTAGAACGCTTCACAATGGAATGCATGAATATCCTTATCTCATGTAGGATGGAGTCTTTGACGGAACTTGATAAACAAGTTGATTCCATACAGGAGCAATTGCAACCTTGTGTGGGAACAGAAGACTTTAACGAATTGTCAGATAGAACTAAAAAAAGTCTGGATAAAATTGAAAGGGAAATCAAAGATACCAAATTTAAGAAATATAAGAGGGATAAGAAAGATTATGAAGAGGGGAGGGTCAGAAATTTCCAAAGAGAGAGGAATAGCTCTGACATAACCCCACAGAGGAACCACCATAGACGCCAGGACCGAGTAAAATTTGTTACAGAAAAGCCCACACAGCCAAAGACAACCTCATGGAGGGAAAGGGAGTCTAAGCCCCATGAAAAAGAAAAGGATGATTGGGTTCAAGTTGTTAAACGGGGAAGGAAATACAGTCAAACTGAACGTAATTATCAGACGAATAGAGATAATGCTAGATCCCAAAAAGAAAGGAGGGAATACATGCCCCCTAATAAAAACACTTTTCAACATTACACGTCCTCCAACAGGAATACTTATCAAAATCGATATTCAGTCCTAGACAAAGAAGAAGGATCAGATTTTTTAGACAGAACCCCGATGAGGAGGGATTTTTCAACAAAAAGAACCAGGACAGTAAGCCTAGAGGATGTAGAGGAGGGAAACAACAAAAAAGAAAAGAGATACAACCGATAGCTCCGGTTGGCATTACTAATATTTCGACTTATACGCTCAGGGATAATGAGATTAAAGTGCTTAATAAGGGACTGAAGTTTGCTCCGTCTAGAAAGTTCGACCCATTTACAGCGCACATTGATGTGCTGAAATATGGTAGAAAACTGTCTATCAAAAAATTCTTCCTCAACTCTAATAAAGAATATAATAAAGCTGAGAGGGAAGATCTGTTCAAACACTCCAATTTACAGAATAGATCCACCTTCTACCCAAGTTATTTAAAACAGGGTGCAATAGAAACCTTTGAGAGGGTGGTCTCACAAGATCTAAAGAAGCTGCAAAAGAGACAAAAAGAGCCGAACCTCACATATGATGAGAGACAGGCATTGAAGGGTCTCAGAGAAAATGAAGAGATCATCATCAAACCCGCAGATAAAGGCGGGAGCTTGGTGGTGATGGACACACCAAAATATGTGGCAGAGTGTAATAGACAATTAGAGGACCGGGTAATATATGAGAAACTGAGGAAAGACCCATTAGGGGAGATAAGAAAGTCTCTTGTAAAGATTCTAGACAAGGGTAGACTGGAAGGGATCCTTTCCAAAAAAGAATACGAATTTTTAAATATCAAATCCCCGAGAACCCCAGTTTTTTATATACTCCCAAAAATCCATAAAAACCTGGAAGAACCCCCGGGCAGACCCATAGTGTCGGGCATTATGTCCATCTCCTATAATATCTCCAAATACATAGACACATTTTTACAATCTATTGTTCCTCTTACTAGATCATATTTGAAGGACACTATGGACGTACTCGATATGGTAAGAAATTTTGTATGGAAGGGAGAATACCTCCTGATTACGTGTGATGTGTCTTCACTCTACACCTGCATTCCGCATGATAGGGGATGTGCAGCGGTAGAACACTTTTTGTTGAAGTACCATGATCTACCCCCCTCACAAGTGAAATTCCTCCTGGAGTGTATCCGATGGTCCCTCCAGAATAATTATTTTTGGTTTGACTCCTCATTCTTTTTGCAGTTACGTGGAACGGCGATGGGCAGCACGTATGCACCTAGCTATGCCAACCTATTCATGGCCCATTGGGAGGAAAGTTTTATCTATGGTGACCATGGCTGGGGTGCACACGTGCTTGCCTATCGCCGGTACATAGATGACATGTTCCTTATATGGAATGGCACTGAGGACACTTTTTTGGATTATTTGAAGTTCCTTAATCAGAATGACTGGGGGATCGAACTTACCCATAACATCAGTCCCTCAGCCATTGATTTTTTAGACCTGAACATCTACGTAGCAGGCGACACACTAAAGACCAAAACCTTCTTTAAGAAGGTGGATGCCAATGGCTATGTGGCATACAATAATGGCCATTATTCACCCTGGCTCAATGGTATCCCGAAAGGGCAACTATTGAGACTGAGGCGGAATTGTACAGAGGATAACACCTTCCAGATACAAGCTAAAGAGCTACTGAACAAATTTAAGGAGAAGGACTACCCCGATGACATTCTAAACAAAACATGGCAAGAGGTAGAAAAACTAACACAGAGGGATGTTTTAGAGAAATCCATAAACAGTAGGAAGGACCCCCCAAAAGATCTAATGGTGTTCAACTTTAACTCAGAACATAAAGCAATAAAACGGGTGATTAATAAATCCTGGCACATCCTAAAAATGGATAAAGACCTTGGGGACACATTACCTGAAAAACCAAATATCACCTTCAGGGGAGCACCTAGTTTTAAGTCTACACTGGTGAGAAGTTTCATAAAAGAAAAAATCCCACCGATAACTAATAATGCATTTGGGGACCTTAAAGGTTTTTTCAAATGTAGAACTTGCTTGGGATGTAGGGACACACGCCGGACTGAGAAAGTAGTGCACAAATTTCGGTCAACTAAAAATAAGAAGGAATACGATATAAGGGAGCATATTACATGCCGCAATAATAATGTAATATATCTTTTAGAATGCCCCTGTGGTCTCCAGTACATTGGGAGAACCACACGGCCTCTCCTTGTAAGGATACGTGAACATGTATATAACATTCGGAAGGGGGTCACAAGTCACAGCGTCTCGAATCACTTTAAGGAGGCACACAATCAAGACCCCTCAGGTCTCTCTTTTATCGGGATCAAAAGAGTATTCAAAGACTGGAGAGGTGGCGACTTCATTAAGAAGATCGGGCAGGAAGAGATGAAATGGGCTTACTATATGGACACATTAACCCCGACAGGACTGAATATCGATTTTGACCTTTTTAATTTTCTGTAATTTCCTCTAGGGTTCTTTTCCTCTCTGGTATTCATCGGGGACATATGACTAATATAGCTAATATTTAGCCTTTTATAAAGAGATTATTATGTATATAGATTAGTATATGTTTAGGAGATATCCCCCTTGTTTCTGGTTCTGGTGAATTGGTGAAATTCTCCGGTTAATATATTTATGGCAGTCTTTTTCCTCTATCATATATATTTTATATTTTTTATTTCTTCTCTATTTCTATTCATTGATTTCTATTTCTATTTATATAATGTATGGATTAAATATGTACTTAGTCATTGTGGTAAACAATTTTTACCCTACTAAAACACAAGCTCTTTTTAAAAATTATTGTCGCTTTAATTATTTTTTACACAGATGTTTGTGGTACAAATCTCTATTTTAAAGTATTAATTAATTTTTCTCTCTCCATTTTTCTGGACATTGTTGAGGCACATGTATGCATATTTAACCAACTAAAACCAAATAATAAGACATACTAGAAGTTGGTTTTTTAAGATATATTTGTGTTTTATGAGTATTGCACAATAGGTTTAAATAACAATGTTTGCCAAGGAACTAATTGGGCTATTGAATAAACACTATTTAAGAGACATTGGGAGCCACCCACATTTATGCTTGAGAAAGCCCCAAGAGGCGGGGCGAAACGCGTTGCGTGATACCGGAAACCGGAAGTCGGAAGTAACCTCGCTGGCTGGGAGAACCGGAGACAGAGTAAGGAAACTACTACTTTCGTTTTGATGTAAAACGTAACTCTGGACTTACTGAACTCTCAAACCAGCAATAGGAATATACTTATTTGTTATTTTTAAACACACATTTTTATGTTGGAATAAATGGATTTTTACTTCTAAAACGGACCGGATACCGGGTGATTGCTTCCAGTTGTCATTTTATTGGATCCCACGATCACAGGGGATTGATCCTCCCAGAGCGAAATAGTTTGGAGTGGTACTACAACCACTCCACAATTGTGAGTTTGGAACATTCCTTTTTAGTTATAATTATTTGCTGAAACAGTATTGCACTAGGTCTGTGTCTCTTTATATTTTCAGAATACACCATCTGAGCAGACCTGTGCAAGTATTTATTATTCATTTACTTTTTATAAGTGTGCATCTCTCTGCATAAGTCACTTGATATATGGTGTTATCCCAATAAGAGTTTGCATTTGCGATTGTATAATCTATTGCATGACATATTTGCATGCCTTATACACTTCAGTGTTTAAAGGGATATACCTATCTTGCGCACCTACTTTCTATGGTTTATTTCTTACTTGGTGAATTGTATCAGATCCCCTTGTAGGTTGCTGCATTCATTGTTTTTGTGTTTTTCTCCATATTTCTGCGCCATCCTATTCTATTTTGCATTATATATATATATATATATATATAAAAATTATTTTTAAATTAAAAGAAAATAGTAATTTTGATATCAAAAAATTTCTTTTAATAAAAAAAATAAAATATATATATGTATTGTTCTACCCTCCAACCACACAATCATTCTCCCCTATACACATACTCTGCCCCCACCCATACACACACACATTGACCCCCATACACACACAAACTGCACCCCTCACACACACCATTGGGTTTTATTTCTGGCTGATGCTGGTCCACAAAATATTTCTCCTCTTTTCACCGGTCCCCGGGTGCTAAAAGCTTGCAGAACACTGCTTTAGAGGACTATCGGCAGAGTGTGTTGGGGAACAGAATTTTGTTGCACACCCATTTATTAGTTATGTAGCGTGTCATTCAAATGGCATACCTCGCTGTACAGTATGTGCGTGTTTCCGACTGTTGTCATTGAGATCTTACAGAATATCATCAGCACTCTGTTCTTGATTAGTAAGGACAGGCTATGCAGGGCCGGATTAACATAGGGGCTGATGGAGCTGCAGCTCCAGGCCCAGGCCCATGGAATAGGCCCATTGGTTTTAAAAAAAAAAAATAATAAATTTTTATTTTTTAAATTTTTTTTTTTTTTTTTTTACACACTACTCTTAGGGTTGCCAGATATTTCTCATGTATTTCTTAGGGTTTCCAGGTATTTCTCAGAAGTATTTCTCAGGTATTTGAGGCTGCCTAGCTGGTGCCGGTATTGCAGTAATACCGGCAACACAAATGTCTGTCTCAGTATAAACATAGATTATTCTGCAATACCAGCGCCGGCCAGTAGGGGTCGCTGTTTGTGTGGAGAGAGGCAGTGATAAGAAGTTACGGCATCTCCCTCCCTGCCTCTCTCTACTCACTGATCCGCGGGGGAGCAGCTCTGCACAGAGTGTCCAGACAGCAGCTCCGAGACATGGGGACGCTGATACATTGGGACACTGGGGAACATGGGGACCCTGAGCATGGACGTCCGCAGGAATTTTTCCGTGGGGGGGGGGGCATAATTGTAATGACATCCATGCTTGGCCCCTTTTTGACAGTGTCATGAAAGGGAAGGAGCATAGTCATTTTCACATAAAGCAAGGATGAATAGCGTTTTCACAACTATGGTGTCAGGAATATATGTTTGTATTCCTGACACTATAGTGTTCCTTTCATCAAATTACAGGAACATTCTGGTCACCATAACAACTTTATCTAAATGAAAATGTTGTGATGCAAAGAGGCCCCTGCGTGCCCTTTCTTTGAAGGGGTGAAACTGCTCTCAAATGGTTTACCCCCAAAGGCTTCCTTCAGCTCCAGATCTCCAGGTCGCTCAGTGGTATTCGACTTCTGAAACAGAGTGTCAGGAAGTGCAGATTGACGTTGGGCATGGGTGCCGCTGATTGGCTAGAGTGGTCAGCTGACACTCTAAGCCAATCGCTAGTTCCCGATTCATAAAAATGTTTTAGCCAACAATGTTTTAGCCAATCAGCGGCACCCCTGCCCAGCGGCCCTCTGTGTTTCCTGACACTCAGTAAATAAAAGTGAACACATTAACACTGATATTGTTTCCTGTTCCCTCTTCCTACTCCTTGCTGCCTCTTCCTACTCCTTGCTGCCCCTTCCTACTCCTTGCTGCCCCTTCCTACTCCTTGCTGCCCCTTCCTACTCCTTGCTGCCCCTTCCTGCTCCATGCTGCCTCTTCCTACTCCTTGCTGCCTCTTCCTACTCCTTGGTGACCCCTCCTGCTCCTTGCAGACCGTCCCTACCCCTTCCTGCATCCCCTTCCTATTCCTTGCTGACCCCTCCTGCCTCTTGCAGACCCTTTCTACTCCTTGCTGACCCCTCCTGCTCCTTGCTGACCCCTCCTGCTCCTTGCTGCTCCTTCTACTTTACCCTCCTGCTCCATGAAAACCTTTCGACCCCTTATTGCTTCTTGCTGCCCCTTTCTATTCCTTGCTGACCCCTCCTGCCCCTTGCAGAACCTTGCTGCTCCTTCTACTTTACCTTCCTCTATGCGGTCTCCCCCACCCCCCCATCCCTCACTTACCTGCTCTGTAGGCTGCCTTTGTGCTGCTCCCCTGCGGTTTCAGTCATGAGAGAGAGGCAGGGATTAGCTGTAGCTTTCTGCCTTTCTCAATTCACAGCGCCACCTACTGGCCAGCGCTGGTATTGCACTGTATTCTCACACTAAAATGAAAAATAGCAGCACAAGCTGAAAAATCCGGGGGGGGGGGGGGGGGCAAGTACCCCCCTTTACCCCCCCCCATTCGGACGCCCATGACCCTGAGACACTAGGGACACAGTGGCCCCATGTCTCCCAGTGGCCCCTAGTCTGTGTCCCCATGTCTCCCAGCCACTGTCCCTAGTGGCTCAGTGGCCCCATGTCTCCCAGTGTCCCCATGTCTCTAAGTGTCCCCTAGTGTCCTAGTGACATCAGGACACTGGGAGACATGAGGACACAGACTCTAAGGGACACTGGGAGACATGGGGATACAAACACTAGGGGACACTGGGCGACATGGGGACACTGAAAGGCAGGGAGACATGGGGACACTGGGCGACTTTGAGACATAGGAGACATGGCAGTGTCCCCATGTCTCCCAGCCAGTGTCCCTAGTATCTCAGTATCCCCATGTGTCCCTGGTGTCTCTCAGTGTCTGTAGTGTGCCAGTGTCCCTAGTGTCTCAGTGTTCCCTAGACTCCCAAAGTCCCCTAGTCTCACAATGTCTCTGTGTCCCCATGTCTCCTAGTGTCTCAGTGTACCCTAGTATAAAAGAAAAAATCTCAGGCACTCACTGTGATAGATTTAGGCAGGTTTATTGGACACCGCAACGTTTCGACCTGTACCCAGGTCTTTATCAAGTCTCCAATGTCCCCTATGTATCAGTGTCCCCTATGTCAGTGTCTCAGTGCCCCATGTCTCTATGTGCCCGTAGTGTCTCTGTGCCCGTAGTGTCTCTGTGCCCATAGTGTCTCTGTGCCCATAGTGTCTCTGTGCCCATAGTGTCTCTGTGCCCATAGTGTCTCTGTGCCTGTAGTGTCTCTGTGCCTGTAGTGTCTCTGTGCCCGTAGTGTCTGTGTCCCCTAGTATAAAAGAAAAAAATCGCAGGCACTCACTGTGATAGCTTTAAGCAGGTTTATTGGACACCGCAACATTTTGACCTGTACCCAGGTTTTTATCAAGTCTCCAGTGTCCCCTATATATCACAGTGGCTCAGTGCCCCATGTCTCCCCGTGTCCCCTCGTGTCTGTCACCCAGTGTCCCCAAGAGTCTCAGATTTCCCAGGTCTCCCAGTGTTCCCTAGTATCTGTGTCCCCATGTCTCCCAGTGTCCCAATGTCTCTCAATGTCCCCTGTGACATAGGGACACTGGGAGACATGAGGACACAAACACTAAGGGACTGGGAGACATAGGGACACAGACATTCCCCCTTTTTGTGTATGTTCGCCCTTTCAGCCGTTCTGGTTAGGTGATTTGTGTCAGTAGCCCACCATTTTACCGCATCCATAGACTTCCTGCTTTACTGGACACTGCTGTTAGGGGGTATGGGTTTACTTGAAAGATGAAAGCTTGAGATTAGCAAAGGGTATGTGTTTTCTCATAGTTGCATCCTATGAGTTTCCCTACAGCATCATCTCCATCAGATACATGACGCTTAGGAGGTAGGACTGTTTTAGTGTTTTTGGTCAATAAGATTTTGTAATTAGGCCCATCATAATTATCAGCACCAGGCCCACTGGGCTCTTAATCCGGCCCTGAGGCTATGACATAAAAAGGCAGGATGTGACATTAAATATCTATACCTCTCTGTTCGTGTCGGGGTCATTCGGTTTTCCTTTTGGCTCAAGCCCCACTCCAGCTGTTTCTGGACTCTTGCAATCCCCCTGCCCTGTGCATTTCACAATCTAACATTGCCAAGCAGGACTTTTGGGATATGTTATTCAGAAGTAGCTTCATTCATTAAAGGACATGAATGAACTGATCAGTGAGCTAACAGAATCTGTCCTGCAGCTTCAATTTGTAGATATTCATGAATTTTGCTATTTGTAGCTGTGCAGGACTGCAGTCCAGGCATTCTCATATGAATTTCTATGAAAATCACAAATAATATTGGTTTCCTGATACATTTCGGTGCTAGTTTTGGAGACAACGTTTCAAATAAAGGTTATACCATTTAAAAAACAAACAAACAAACAAACAAAGATGGGTGAAGAATGAAGTACCGTACCTTCGGCACTGCAGATGTTGTGGACTACATCCCCCTTAATGCTCTTACACCTATAATGCTGGCAAAGAATCATGGGAGGTGGAGTGCCAAAGGTTGCCTACGCCTGAAATAGAGCCTCAAGCTACAGTATTCTGGATAGAAAGGAATGCATTGCATGGTTTTAAAAGGCACTACCAGGAAGGGGTCAAAACAAGTATTCTTTAAACAGTAACCATTTGGCAGCCACTGAATAAAATCCCTTATGTGCTACAAAGGCGACTAACGTACATCTGTCATAGGTGTTTGTCAAACCTGGTGATGTCATAGGAAAAAAAGGCAAAATGCTAATTTCTGTTCTATTTTTTTTCTATTATTTTGTAAACTTAAGCTTCATGTGTAAATTGTCTAGAACTAAGGGAACCTGGGCCATCTAAAACGGGGTACATGTATATTCCTGGGTAATAGTCACACCATATAAGAATAAATGGCAACTTCTCCCAGACGGTTCAAATTCAATATATAAAATAAATAAAATAAAGAAATTAAAAAAAAATGTAAAAGTCTGCCATGTACGGAAACATTTACACATATTATACCCATTAAAAATTGTGATAAATATAAAAAAGTGCAATTTAAAACAATCGTGTCCAGATATTAAGATATTAACACATCTATTAGCAAAGTGTAAAAAGGATAATGTAAAACAGCCGAGATGTATCGAGACATGTAAACATTTACACATGTATTGTAAAATGAAATTTTTGTATTTTGGTTGTAGAGTTGAATGAAAAGTGTGTGTGTGTGTGTGTGTGTGTGTGTAAAACGACATTATGCTGAGAGAGTTAACAAGTAAAAACAAAGCAATAATGTAAATCTGAGTGTGATGCAATGCATAGTATGATTAAGTATAACCAGATCTACTGGCATAATGTTAACATTTCTCTAGCTTTGGCCTTTAATCACCACCTCCCCTTCTTCTTGGACACATGCTGATTGCATTAAGGAGTTGGGGTGGGAGCAGGGGGAAACCTACAGAAACAGAATTATAGCTACACAGAGACATAATGGGAGAGGTTAACGGGGTGGAGGTAGAAATTATGGGATTGTATGTCATTTTAACCCTTGCTGCTCAGGCAGGATGTGCAGTTGTGCAATGCACTGCCCAATTCTGGCACTGAAAGGGTATACAAGGCTCTTTTTAAAGGGAGAGGGTAAGGCATCAGTGAGGAGGAGGGATAGTTTGGGGATAATTAATACAAATAAATAAATCACAGATGGGTAACAGAGAAGGGAGAGGTTTAATGTGGGCACATGCTGAATAAAACCAGTTATTGCTGAGACACAGAAGGACATATGTGAGAATTTTGGGAGGAGGCTGAGAGTGACTGTCATCAGGGTGCAGAAGGGTATCAGGAGATGATTTGAGAGAGGTGAGGCTGAGGAGCAGGGAAAGTGATGGGGGATGATTGGTTTAGGAAAGAGGGGATTCAATGAGGAGTGCAGAGATTGGGGGAGAGAAGTATCAAGGCTAGGGCAACTGGAGGATACACAGGATTGCAGCGCGGGGGGGGGGCACCTTGAGGTGCAGAGAAGTGGAGTATGAAGGGGTGCAGAGAATGACAGTTTTTGGGGAGGAGGAGTATCTGGGGGTGCAGATGGCGAAGGGAAATAAGTATCTGGAGTGGAGCATGTAGGGGGGGGGGTAGATGCTTGTTAGGAGTATACGGAGTGCAGAGAACTGGGGGGGAGAGGAGTTTTTTGGGGCAGAGGACTGGAAGAGTAGTACCTGGTTTGCATTGATGGGGTAGAGGGGGATGTGGGGTGCAGAGGATTGCATTGATATGATAGAGGGGTGTTTGGGGGTCAGATTATTGCATTGATAGGATAAAGGGGTGTTTGGGGGTACGATTATTGCATTGATAGGATAGAGAGGTGTTTGGGGGTACGATGATTGCATTGATCGGATAGAGGGGTGTTTGGGGGTCAGATGATTGCATTCATAGGATAGAGGGGTATGTGGGGGTGCAGAGGATTGCATTGATAGGATAGAGGGGTGTTTGGGGGTCAGAGGATTACATTGATCGGATAGAGGGGTGTTTGGGGGTCAGATTGCATTCATAGGATAGAGGGGTATTTGGGGGTCAGAGGATTGCATTGATAGGATAGAGGGGTATTTGGGGGTCAGAGGATTGCATTGATAGGATAGAGGGGTATTTGGGGGTCAGAGGATTGCATTGATAGGATAGAGGGGTATGTGGGGGTCAGAGGATTGCATTGGTAGGGGTAGAGCGGATTGGGTTTAGGGGGATATTTTGGAATCGAGGGGTAGGTGGGACACACAGGATCACATGGGGGTGCAGGGGATTGGAGGTGGGGTGGGTGAGTTTGGGAGTAAGTAGGGGTACAAGGGATGCTCTCACCCATTCTGCCAGCACCAGCTGTCCTTTCCGGGATCTCAGGAACTCCTTGGTGGGGATGAGGGGGCTGAGCGGGTGGGGGGCAGCCCGGGTTTGTTCCTCTGCTGGGGGGTCATCCATGGTCGGAGGGGCCAGCACTGAGTGCAATGTGTGTTTTTGGGAGAGGAGCGGAAATGGTGACAACACGGAAATGTGCAAAAAAAAAAAGAAAAAGTTCAGCATGTGTGAATGTGGCTAGGGCTAGTTAACCCCTGAACTGCCGGAGTCTCACTTCCTGCATCTACCACCAGGGGGCACCTGGGGTCACATGTAACTGGACTCCACGCATTCACACCATCACTAGTTATTGGCTGCAGATGCTCACCCCCGGGGGGGGGAGGTGGAATTATTCCATGTTGGATGTAAACCATTATTAATAGGGAGGAGGTTAGAGATAAAATTCAAGCTGTTGCACTATAACGCCTATGATCCTCATCCAGTGTGTGGCTGGCTTAGAATGCTGGGATGGATTGTTACAAGCAGTCCAATAACTGCAAAGCTGACTGTTGATTGACACCTAAATAAAGCAACACAAAACACACCCATCATTGCCAGCCAGCCACTGCCAAGCATGTATAACCCAAATAGCTGCAACACACACACACACACACACACACACATATATATTTATTACTTATATAATTTTAGTAAGCAGAAATTCTGATCCCTTATTTTTGTACCCCAATCACTATATTGAATTTAATCAGTGTAGGTTTGCTTAAAGGGTTACTAGTTAAATAGTTATAAGTATGTAGAATATGAAGTTGGATATTGAGAATGCCTCAATCCAAAACAAGATAGCATTTCTGGAATAAGGAAGTTTTAACTGAGAAAGCACCCAAAATATTAATTCCTCTTTTTTTTTTTTACCACCATTGCTGACAAGAACTAGGAAGATAGTGGAAAAATGTTAGCAGTGAGCCTGCAAATTACACAGAAAGAGATTTGCATATCACTATCTGTATTTAGCTTTATATTACAAGAGTAAGCTTGCGTTCACTTAAAAATAAACAACACGTCTGGTTAAGACAAAGGGGGTTTATTCACTAAACTGAGTATTGTAGCAACTTGAATTCCAAATAGGAATTTCTTAGTTAATATATCGGATTTGGAAAATAAATCTCTAGGTCAACTATAGTAAGAGCTTGGTTGATTTTGCCTATATTTTGGTATTATAGCTTGTTACAATTAAATGTTTTGTGCATAAACTCTGAGGAAGAAATATATATATATATAGAGAGAGAGAGAGAGATATACAATAAATCAGAGAGTCCTCACGGGTCTTAATGCAAAAAAATCAACTGTCATTTTGCAAACTTGCATATAGATCAACGGCTAAGCCCTTAAAGGGTCAGACACTATAAGCACCAAAACAACTTTAGCTTAATGAAGCAGTTTTGGTGTATAGATCATGCCTTTGCATAATCACTTCTCAATTTTCTGCTATTTAGCAGTTAAATCAGTTTGTTTAAGCAGTCCTAATCACACCTCCCTGCATGTGACTTGCACAGCCTTCCTAAACACTAGATCTATTATATTCCTATATTGTACAGTCTGTTTACTATAGAATGTTTTATCTCCTGCTCTGCTAATAGCCTTCTAGAGTCAGCATGAGCCTCCTCTATGTAATTAAAGTTCAATTTACAGAGCAGGAGATAAAAAAAAACAAAAAAAAAACTTCTAAAGTAAGTTGACGTCTGGTTGCAAATTAAACCATTTAAAAAAAAAAAAAAATTGGTGTTAGTTACAGCCTGGAGAGGTGTGGATAGGCTGCCCCCTTTGTGACTTTATCAAAATGGCAGATTTCTAGCCAATCCAATGCTTTGGTTAAAATTGGAACGGGGCGGGGCCAAATGCCATTTTGGCCAATCAGGGCCCCCTCATAGAGATGCATTGAATCAATGCATTTCTATGAGGAAAATTCAGCGTCTCCATGCAGAGCGTGGGGATGCTGAACGACAGGGCTGCTTACTGTGCAGCCCTGAGCCAGGAAGCCCCTCCAGTGGCCATCTGAGGAGTGGCCACTTGGAGGTGTCCCTAGGGGCAATGTAAACACTGCCTTTTCTCTGAAAAGGCAGTGTTTACACTGAAAAGGCAGTGTTTACATGAAAATGCCTGAAGGGAGCGATAATACTCACCAGAACAATTAAATTAAGCTGTAGTTGTTCTGGTGACTATAATATCCCTTTAACTCCTAAATAGCAGCGAATTGAGCAGTGAGACTTCAGGGGCATGATCTATATACACAAACTTCTTCATTGTTGTTTTGATTCCTACAGTATCCTTGGACTTATTATCAAGACAATGTGAGCGAGGTTACATGCAGTTATATTTGGAGAATGTTTCCAATTGTGGCCTAACACTTGGAGTTCATTTACTAAGTTCGATTTGCAGAAAACTGAAATTCGAATGGCAAAATTCAGGCAAAAAAAAAAAAAGACAAGCCATGATGAAAGGAGGGTCGGAGACATTTTTCAGCTATAATAGTTTTGCAGAGATTTTGCCATTTTAATTCAGTGCAGTTCAGAGTTTATTGAATAAATTACATTGAATGTACTTTAAGCAGGAGCTGTCACCAGTAATACTTATACAAAAGCAGATTTATTTTTTGAAATTTCCTCTTGGATTTTTGTATTTTATTTATAGTCGTGGCATGCTAATTAAAGTAATTACTGGAGTGCCGTACATGCGCATGCATCAGGTGACGATGAGGTTTCCCTGGACACAGAAGAATCTGTTTTTCCTAAACATTTCTGTAGTATTTACTGAGGTGACAGTTCTGCTTTAAATGCCAAACAATTCACCACAGTTTTGTGAATAACCCTAACGAGAGAGAGAGAGAGACCAACAGAGGGTCCACAACATTGGTCATGGTTTGCTATTTTATTTTTTAATAAAGCAACATTGGTTTGTATATAGAGTCCCAAGAGTGCGCCAGTTTTCGACGTAGCTTGATAAATGCAGCATGAATGCACCAAGGCATTTGGTTTGGAGGTAGAGTGTCAGTGCATGAGTTTTTGATTCTATATACACACACATACATTATGTGAAAAAAAGTATTGGGACATCTGACCATTACACCAACAGGGACGTCTGTAACATTGCATTCTAAATACAATAATATGTAGTTGGTCCCTCCATCTTTGGAACTATAACAGCTTCCACTCTTCTGGGAAGGCTTGCCACAAGATGTAGGAGTGTTTCTGTGGGAATTTTTGCACAATCATCCAGTGGAGTATTTGCGAGGTCAGGCACTTATGTTGGATGAGACTGTCTGGCTTGCAATGTCCGTCCCACAGAAATGAGATGAGGTTGAGGTCAGGGCTCTGTGTGGGCCAGGCACGTTCTTCCACACCAAAAGACATCCAGCTATGTCTTTATGGGCCTTGAATTGTGCACTGGGACACAGTCATGCAGGAATAGAAAAGGGCCTTCCCCAAGCTATTCCCACAAAGCTGGAAGCATTGCATTGTGCAAAATGTCTTGGTATGCTGACACATTAAGATTTCCCGTCACTTGAAGTAATGAGTCTAGCGCAACCTCTGACAAACAGTCCAATACCATTAACTCTCCTCCACCAAACTTTGTAGTTGGCACAATGCAGTCAGGCAGGTAACGTTCTCCTGGCATCCACCAAACCCAGACTCAGCAATCAGACTGCCAAACAGAGAAGTGTAATTCGTCACTCCACAGGACATGTTTCCACTGCACCAGAGCAGGGCCGCCATCAGGGGGTGACAACCATAACGGTTGTCAAGGGCCCGGCGGTCCTGGGGTGCCCGGCCGCCCAGGCCCCACGTGTAGCGGCGGAACTGCCGCCGGTGCAGTTGCACCGGCGCCCGCACGCTGATGGGGCCCATCGGGTGGCCCATGCACTTAGGGCCACCCGATGGGCCCCATATCTTCAGGGGCCCGGTCAGCGCTGCGGCCGTGGTATAGCGCGACCGGGCCCCTTTAAAAAAAAAAAATGCCGCCGCAGCGCAAGTGCTGCTGGGAGGAAGTGGTCACTTCCTCCCAGCTCACTCCACGCGGGAGGAGCGCTCGCGCCCGACATGAAGAGGGAGAGCCAGCCGACTGCCAGTCCCATCAACCCCAGCCAGCCACCCTCCTGCAAAGACAAGGTAAGAAACAGGAGGGTGGCTGGAAAATGAGCTATGTCTGTCTATGTATGTCTGTCTGTATGTCTGTCTGTCTGTGTGTATGTCTGTCTGTGTGTATGTCTGTCTGTCTGTATGTATGTCTGTATGTATGTCTGTCTGTGTGTATGTCTGTCTGTGTGTATGTCTGTCTGTGTGTATGTCTGTCTGTGTGTATGTCTGTCTGTGTGTATGTCTGTCTGTGTGTATGCCTGTGTGTATGTCTGTCTGTGTGTATGTCTGTCTGTATGCTTGTCTGTCTGTCT
This sequence comes from Pelobates fuscus, assembly GCF_036172605.1. Lineage (NCBI taxonomy): Eukaryota > Metazoa > Chordata > Amphibia > Anura > Pelobatidae > Pelobates > Pelobates fuscus. Next base: position 23,776,695 of record NC_086328.1, read on the forward strand.
GTGTGTACGTCTGTCTGTATGTCTGTGTGTATGTCTGTCTGTCTGTGTATGTATGTCTGTCTGTGTGTATGTCTGTCTGTGTGTATGTCTGTCTGTGTGTATGTCTGCATGTCAGTATGAATGTATGTCATTATGAATGTGTCTGTGTCTGTATGTCCTTATGCATGTGTGTCTGTATGTATGTTAGTATGTGTCTGTCACTATGTACGCCTATGTGTCTGTATATGTGTGTATGTCTCAGTATGTGTGTGTCAGTATGTATGCCTATATGCGTATCAGTATGTGTGTCTGTTAGTATGTATCAGTGTGTGTGTGTGTGTGTGTGTGTGTGTGTATCTGTGGCCTTTTGTATCAGTGAATGTGTTTGTGTCTGTGTGTGTATTCCTGTGGGTGGGATTTGGAGGCGGTCTCTGTGGGCGGTTTTGGAGGCGGGCCCCCAGGGGCCCAAACCCTGAGCTCAGTTACGGGGCCCAAACATTTCTGGTGGGGCCCTGCACCAGAGTACAGTGGTGGGTTGCTTTACATCATGCTATCTGATGTTTGGCGCTGTACGCAGTGATGTATCCTGGTTTTGTGCTGCCCTAGGCAAAATTCAGGCAGCCCCACTCCCCCCCCGCCTTCTCAATACACATATACACTTAGTGTCAGACATACACATACACAAGCTAACAGACACACACATTCACTAACAGACACTCATACACTCTCCCTAACAGACACACACAGTAAAACACACACTCACTAACAGACACACACACACACACACACACATAATAACACACTCCCTGACACACAAACACACACACTCACTAACAGACACACACATACACACATTAACACACTCACATTTTTTTTAAAATTCAATCCCCCCAGCCTCCTTACCTTTGGGAATGCTGGGGTGGATTAACACTTTCCCTGGGGTGCTGGGCTGCTGGGCGGGCGGCCGGCCGGTGAGTGCAGTTGGTGAGGGAGCAATGATCCTCCTGTTCAGCTCCCTCATGTGCCGCATAGTGATGCCGGAGCCGGAATGATGTCATATTCCGGCTCTGGCATCACTGCGGTGCGCGCGAGGGAGTTGAACAGGAGGATTATTGCTCCCTCGCCACCCGCCCGTAAAGTGCCTCCGCTGCCAGCCTGGGGGGCCCTGAGGTGGCCACCCGGCCAGCTCCTGGGCCCCCCAGGACAAGAGGCTAGCAAGGCAATTGCCAGGGCGATTTGGGGGGGGCGACTTTTTTGCCGCCCCCCAGAAAGTGCCGCCCAAGGCAAACCTCGGGGTAAATGCACCCATGGCTGTACGTAGTGAGGGGAGGCTTACATGCAGCTACTCGGCCATGGAAACCCATTCCATGAAGCTCCTGCCGCACAGTTTTGGTGCAGATATTAATGCCAGTGGAAGTTTTAAACTCTTCAGCTACAGAATCAGCAGAGCGTTGGCTACTGTTATGCACCATGTGCCTCAGCACTCAGTGACTGTGCTCTGTGACGTTACGTGGTCTTCCACTTTGAGGCAGAGTTGCTGCTGTTCCTACACGCTTCCACTTTCCAATACCACTTACACTGACCGTGGAATAGCAGGGATTACATTTCACATACTGACTTATTTCCAAGGTGGCATTCTATCACAGTACCACACTTGAATTCACTGACCCTTTTTTTGTTTTGTTTTTTACAAAAGTTTTGGAATGTTTTACAAAAATAATTTTTTTTTTTACATTTCGAGTTAATATAATAAACTTTCATGAGGATAACCTGAAACATCATTTAAATTATTTTTTTTTTTTAAACGTTAAAGGGACACTATAGTCACCAGAACAACTACAGCTTAATGGAAGTTGTTCTGGTGTCTATATTGTGTCCCTGCATGATTTTTGCTGTAAAGACTGCCTTTTCAGAGAAAACACAATGATTATATCGCTGCCTAGGAACACCTCTAGTGGTCACTCCTCAGACGCCCACTAGAGGTGCTTCCCGGGTCAGTGCAGTACTGATGTTCAGTGTCTCCAAGCACTGCATTGAGACACTAAACTTTCCCCATAGAGATGCATCGATTATTCAATGGACCTGACTGTATATATATATATATATATATATATATATATATACACACACACACATACACACACATACAAATAACTGGAGCCCCGCATATGTCGGTACTAGTTGAGTGCAAAATCTCTGTCCACAATAATAAAATACATTGTTGGTGAGCACTCATAAAAATCTATATAAAAGGCGCAAAAACATTCAGAAAGAGCTAAGGAATCTGTTGGCGCTGTATAAATGGCAATATTAATAAAAATAATAATAATAATAATAATAAAAGGGTGTGTGAGTGAGACCTAGATTGTTGAGGCGGTTGCTAGGAAACCACTACCAAGCCTCAATGTAAAAAACAAAGTGTCCAAAAGGATGAAAGCAAAGTATCTACCTATGTTATGTCCAGAGGATACATAGTAACAAGATAACGCAAACCCCAGTAACGTCACCGAGTATACAGCACATGTAAAGCACAGGGTATGGCAGTGAAACTGAAGGTAAGAGCTGCGTATGTAAATATGTACAAGATCAGAATCTGCAAATACACATGAAAAGAGTTTAAGATGTAATTTGAAAACATTAAATAATTGTATGGGTCAATACTTGTGCCACAAATTCCACGGAAGGCTCTGACCCCTCATATATACGAGAGGCCCGAACCTTAGTGACTATATGGTCAATTCTTGTATGAACAAAACTTCTGAATAACCTACCAACCCAAGCAGTTATCGATGCCTAGGATGTGTGATCTGTGGGCACATGAATCTGGCTGAAACCTTTACCAACCCACACACTGGCAGGACATACAAGATCAAACATAGGATTACATGTACCATGGCATTTGTGATCTATAAACTCCAATGCCCACATGGTATGACCTATATTGTCAAAGCCAACACAGAAGTACAAAAAAGAATAAGGGGACATTGGTCCTCGATCAGGATAGCCTACCAGGATGGGCAGTCAGACAAACCTGTAGCTAGGCATTTCCTATAAGCAGACCATACCCCAGCCTACCCTTCCTGGGATTTGTGGAAATTTATCATGTATCTGAACCCACACGATCGTTGTAAGACTCTACTGAAACTGAGTTTTATTAGAAATTTACTTTAGACACTGTGTCCCAATGGGTCTTAATGAAAGAGACCTCCAAATTGCTTCTTAGACTTACGCCAATTTAGGCTCATATTACACATGGCCCACTCTGGACTTCCCATTGTCTGGCCATATGGAGTGGGTCGCTAATCTTTGCCGATGTTTATTATTATGCAGTTTGGATTAATTCATCTTATTTTTTATGTGTGTTTGTAGGTTTGTGTTTTTGCAGATTGTGGTCTTTTTGTACATATGTACGTATGCACTACTAATCTTCTGTTTCAGTGGCACACCTTGCCCCGTATACTCAGTGACGTTACTGTGCGGTGACCTATGTTACTATATCTTCTTTACAAATACTTTGTTTTCATACTTTCGTTTACTTTGTTTTACATTTAGGCTTGGTGGTGGTTTCCTAGCAACTGCCTCAGCAATCTAGGTTTCACTTTCACAAGAATGCTTTACGTCACTCTCTCGTTTCACTCACACCTACTTTTTGAATGTTTTTGCAGCTTTATATAGCTATTTGTATCCTTGTTCACATTGTCCTGATAACATTTTAAGAAAAGCACTGAAACATTGGTCATTTGTATGCAAGCTTGCAAAAGGCTGTTGCAGTAAGTCCTGTGAGTGCTCTTTTACGATATATATTTTATTATTGTGGTGGGAGATTTGGCACCAGGGCTACACTCAATAATCTCAGCCATGGAGCTTGGAGCAGCTGCGGACAGAGCACCACGGCATCAGGGAAAAGGTAAGTTAACTATCTTTTAATGTACTTGGTGGATGTGGTGGTAAATTTAACAGCTACAGGACACTAGAGCGTTAGGAATACACATATGAGAGAGCACTTACTGTCAGACTGGGTACCGCACCCCGCTCTGCCACGCTACAGGAGAGCAGGTACAGAGGGGAATGGGGGAAAGACACATGGAGGGACAGAGGGGGGGCTTGAAACTGGAGGAATGGGGGGGATTAACACTGGGGGGGTAGATAGACACTGGGGGGATGGGGGTTGTAGATTAACTTTGAAGGGGTGGAGGTAGATTGACACTGGAGGGACAGGGGGGAGATTAACCCATGGAGGGATGGGGGGGGGGGGGGGTGATTGACACATGGAAGGACATAGGAGGAAATTGACACATGGAGGGACTGGGGGGTGGAATTGACACATGGAGGTAAAGGGGGGCGAGACTGACACAGAGGGACGGGGAGAAGATTGACACATGTAAGGATGGGGGGGATTGACACATGGGAGGACCTCAAGGTAATTCATGCACCGGGGCCCCGTGGTTTCTAGTTACGCCTTTGCCCCACAAGCAGCCTCCCCACCCATATACACACTCACCTTCTCCCAGCTCTACCCAGCATATCATCTAATCCCCCACCTAGTCACATTCATCATTTAACTTTACCCCAAACTAGCCACTTTCACCCATTAAATATTGGTGTGTATATATATATATATATATATATATATATATATACACACCAATATTTAATGGGTGAAAGTGGATGGTAAATCTGGCCTAGTCTGTGTTCCTAATGCTATATATTGATCAGATACAACATTAAAGCCACTGACAGATGAAGTGAATAACTGATTATATATTGTTACAATGGTCCTCTCAATGGGTGGGATATATGAGGCAGCAAGTGAACAGTCAGTTCTCAAATTATAATTGTTATAAACAGGAAAAATTAGAAAAATTAGTGACTTTGACAGAATGACTGCGTCAGAGCATCTCCAAAATGGCCCAAGGGTCATTGATGCATAAGGGAAGTGAAGCCTAGTCTATCTGGTCCTATCACACAGAAGACTGTAGCTGAAATTGCTCGAAAAATTTATGTTGGCCATGATAGAAAAGTGACAGAACACACACTGCAGTTTGCGGTGTATTGGACTGTATAGACACAAACCAGTTGGCGTGCCCCTGTCGATTGCCAAAAGCAACTTCAATGGGGACGTGAGCATCAGAACTGGGCCATGAAGCAATGGGAAAGGTTGCCTGGTCTGATGAATCACGTTTTCTTTTAGATCAAGTAGAACAGGTGGGTGCCTGTACATAATTTACCTGAGGAAGAGATGGTAGCAGGGTGCACTATGGAAAGAAGGCAGGCTGGAGGAGGCAGTGTTCTACTCTGGGCAATGTTCTGCTAGGAAACCTGGATCCTGGCATTGATGCGGATGTTAATTTAACATGCACCCCCTGTCTAGAGATTGCTGCAGACCATGTACACCCTTTCATGGCAATCATGTTCCCTGATGGCAGTGGCCTCTTCCAGCAGGATAATGCACACTGCCACACTGCAAAATTGTTCAGGAATTATTTGAAGTACGTGACAAAGAGGTCAAGGTGTTGCCTTGGCCTCCAAATTCCACATCTCTCAATCCGATTGAGCATCTGTGGGACGTGCTGGAACAACAAATGTGATTGATGGAGTCCCCACCTCGTAACTTGCAGGACTTAAAGGACCTGCTGCTAATGTCTTATGGAGCATGCCACAGGACTTGCTAAGAGGTCTTTTGGAGCCAATGTCTTGATGCATCAGAGCTGTTTTGGCAGCAGAAGTGGATCTATATGATATTAGGTAGGCAGTTTTGATGTTGTGGCTGATTAGTGTAGTGTTCCTTTAATAGTGTGTTCTAGTTACTTACTGTGGCGGACCACTCCTTAAGGGATCCGAGTGTCCCCCGTGTGCATGATACAGGAGATGTGATTCAGCATGAAAGGCTTATACAGCATCTCTGTTTTAAAGCAGGTGACATTGGCTGAGTCATTTCAATGAAACGATGTGGTATCCATTCATTTACACCTTGAGTTTCCTTTTGCATGGGGTGCATCAAATAAGCAAATAAATACTTTTGCTAAATTGTATTGGGCAAATGATTAAAAAGTCCCTAATGCTGACAGATTTAGTTCCAAGCTGAATCACACAGGAATCAACACTTCTGCAAATGCATGAATAGACTTTCATTGTGAAAGTATAATTGTAGTTACCGGAAATTTGAAAAAATTATTCATAAAAGTGTGAGTTATCAGTAATTTAAAGTAAGATTTAAATTCAAGGTTAAAATAGATGACATAGCTCAGCTATTCTGACATACATTTTGCAATTCCCTATTCAGCTTAATTACTGATGTATAAAAAAATGATGACTTTGTAAAGCTACTACATCCACTAAACCCTTATCAAAACAGCACTAGTAATTTAGTTTCATTTTAGGGTCAGGGGCACACCTCGGTCCCATTTGATCAAAACAATATGGGGTTTGAGCTTGGCACCCTGATCTGATTGCTTTAAACCAAGCTTTTTTAAACTCAAAGTCTGGATCGGGACACATAAACAAGGTTTACGTTTATGTGGGCCGCAAAAAAAAATACCGTAAATTTTCATAGAAACTTAAAAAGCACTATATATATATATATATATATATATATATATATATATATATAAAAACAGCATTCCCCCTCTACTAAACCACATCACCCTGTGCCAAATCTGATCCTCCCGCTGACACACACACAGACTGACAGACAGACACACACACACAGACTGACAGATAGACACACACAGACTGACAGACAGACAGACAAACACAGACTGACAGACAAACAGACACACACTCGCAGACAGACACACACTCGCTGACAGACACACACACTCGCTGACAGACACACACACTCGCTGACAGACACACACACACTCGCTGACAGACACACACACACTCGCTGACAGACACACACACACACACACACACGCTGACAGACACACACACACACGCTGACAGACACACACGCTCACTGACAGACACACACACACACATTCTTGCACACACATACTTTTTTATTGCTCCTTACCTTATGGAGCCGATGTGGGGCCTCTCCCTGGGGTCCTTCTATCTGCTCCTCACTGCTCCCTTGCGCGGTTTAGTGATGCCGGGTGCTGGAATATGACGTCATATTCAGTCAGTGCACGTGAGGGAGCAGTGAGTAGCAGGAAGGCTGAGCTCCCTCGCTGGCCCTCCTCCCCAGCCGGGTAAGTGTTAGCAGAGTAGGCACCTGCAGTGTGGTTGAAAGCAGGTGCCTACTCTACTCTAACACCAGCATGTACTCATGGCTCACCGGGCCGCAAAGATGGTCCTTGTGGGCCATGCCTTAAACGAAACTTCAAACCAGTCGATCCCCATTTTTTTACCTTTAAAAACAAATACAGTATTAAAAGTAGGCAAAAAATAAGATGCAAATATAAAATTATTTCCCAGGATTTATAGCAGAAGAACAGTTATGTGATTTTGCGAAAGGCTGTTACAAGAAGCAGACAGATCCACAGACTGCAGCATGTGCAAGACATAAATACAACATGGTGGCTTCATACAGAACACAGTAGTAGCCAACAGGTATCTGCCCAGCTGATATGGCACTATAGTTTCCATAATGTTTTCCAAGCCATTAAAAAGCTAACTACTGGCCACATACACAGCACACATTCAAACAGGTGGAAGGTTGTTCCTACATCTATTTTTAATAATTTGATTGACGTTTTAAAGTTCGTATGTCATAGTGATACCGGAGAAACTGACGGAAGCCAAGCACAGAGAGATGGACACAGGTTTCTTCAGGAAGGAAGAGATTCTTTATTGGATCACCGATCGGGACTCAGAGGGACTAGCGTCACCAAAATACCACAAGTTCTGAGCCCCGGACAATAGTGCAGGCTCCTTATATAGGCATATAACTCCTCCCATATTAAGCTCCACCCGCACATTCTCTTAACCAATCAACACAAATAAGAATTAACTTCCTGTTTGACCGCATGGCTTGTCCAGCACAATGGAGGAGGGGAATACTATATCCTGTATTCTTGCACATGCTCCGTACACTACTGATCGTATCTTGCCTCGTGCAACCAACTGATCGATACGTCAGCATATGCACGTACACATGCCACGTGGTAATCTCGGCCTACTAAATTTATTTTTACCGAGATTCCACCACATTCCCCCCTTTGATGCCTCTTGATATTTTACAATTACTTGAGGCATCACATAACCTTAGTTTTGCTTACACCGCAAGTTACCTTGAACCAGACCAGACTTATCTTATGATGTGAATCTTTTAACACTCATCTTCCTGCATTGGTTCTCCTTGATCTAGAGCCTTATACTTATATATCGCCATTATCTGTGCAGCAGCCTTCCTCTCTGCTATACTTCCTATCAGGCTTTGCACAGACCTAACTACTAAGGGTATAAGACACGGTAGGAGTAGACACAACAGTAAAATCAGTAGGACTCCACCTACCACTGCCTTAAGCCCTCCAAACCACTCATACCAGCTACCAAACCAACTACTTGGATTGTACCCTTTCCATACCTGAGTAGGCACATGCGCTAGTTTAACCATATGGCTAGTAAGCTCAGCTATTGCTTGCCCTTCGTCATCTATTTGAAGACAGCAATTGCTTAGGTTAAACTTCCCACATACACCTCCCTCTACTGCCAAAAGGTAATCCAAGGCTAATCTATTCTGGTATACTGCTGTCCTCATCCTGGTATTATGTTTCACTAGGAGATTGAGCGCTTGTGATGTTTCATTAGTGATAATCTCAACCACCGCCTGTAATCTTATAATGCGGTTGAGCATATAAATAGGGGTTCTATAACCAAAGGTACCATCTTCTGCCCACGTGGCTGGCCCATAATAATCTATGATACGCTGGGGAGGCCATTCATTATCTTCCCAGGTGCCTATCTCTAAGGGTCCCCTTTTCTTCCTATGATTCACATCATACACTTTAACACCTAAAGTCTCACCTGTTTCAATCGGTAACAAGAAGAAGGATGGTTTGAGCATACCCAACACACATGCCCCTTCCCAGTCCTGTGGCAACTCCGAATAGGCTTTCTTACCACAGATCCAGTACAAATTTGCTGGGGCTCTCCAGGTAGATGTGATGGATAAATCAAACCACACATCCTTTAAACTGGCATATCTAGCAAACGGGTTAGATGGTTCTGAGACATTTGAAGCCGACCACCAAGTTGTATTTTTAGTATCATCATCATAAGCTTTTTGCCCTAGACAAGTTAATTCTCCTACAGAAGTATTATACATTATTCCTTTCCTTGCTATGCAAACATAACCTATGATGGAGGTCTTTAATCTCCACTCAGATTTACCTCTAACACTCAAATGATAATCGGCTTGTGTAGATATTAGTTGGTCAACTGCCTCAGAACCGGACATTACCTCCTTTGCTTCCCAAGGCCATTGGTCTCCCATGTTAGTACCTCCACACACATAGCAGTTGGTAACATTAAGACTACCGGCAATACTTTCAGCTAGGTCAATGAACAGGTTTTTAGCGTTATGGGGGATCTTATTATCTATACTCATCTCTTCATAAAAGGAATGGTATACTTGATGAGTCTGGGAGGATACCGTATCAGTCTCTATTCCTATAAACAATAATGTCCCAGGATCTAAACCCGTCCCGTATATCTGAAACCGAAATAAATTTCCATACTTATCTAGGAACTTGTCGGGGTTATTAATAAGTATATGGACTGGGTTGCATTCCATAGACTTACAATAAGGGCTAGTCGGCAACTTAGTCACTATCATGTCTTTATCTACTGTCTGTCCCCAAGTCGCCCACCCCACACAAGACCAATATGGGCAAAAGTTATAGTCTTTATTTGGGCATCTAGGACTTACATATTTATTTTTACTACTGGGACAAATATATTTATCATTAGACCCATACGTCCTCTCCCATCTAAGATCCCCACATACATTCCACGGTTTTCTACCACTTGATATCGCCTTACATGCATCAAATAACAGAACACCCGAAGAATATACGGATTCTAACACCGTCTTATTAATTAGGGTCCCCTGAGGATCTCCATTCCTGAGAGTCAACCAAATTGTACGAGGTTGATACTCTGGACTGAAGCACTTAGGTTCTCCTACTCCTAAATGGCACACACTATAGTCTATATTTAGGTATCTACATCTTGATACCTCTCCTTTACATTCGTATTGTGAATGCCAAATTAGGGTTTGGGAAATATGGTTACCTGTTCTCGTAGTCTTAATGCATACCTCACAGCTAGGAGTGTCGGTACCTCTACCTTCCTGAATATAAAAACACATGTAAATAAACACAATCAAAAGCACATCTTTCGCCGTCATCCTCAGTCTTCGTCCGTGCGATGGAACCTCAGCTTCCAGGATGTGAGGGCTGCAGGGAATGGAGTTCTGCTCGTCTTCACAGGTGTCCCTTCGAGACTTTCCTGGCTTATACACTATGTGTTGGTAAGCGGACAGGCTTTATTATGGCCTTCTCACTCACACCTGTAACAATAAAATTTGTAATCCACAATAATTCCTCGTTACTCCGACTGAGTAGTGCGTTTCAACCGGATCTTGCAGGGATTCTCTGGATCTGCTGTAACTTGCCAAGAATCGACTGCTGCTGGTTTAACCCTGGAGTGATGTATCCACGGAGTTACTTCGGCTACTTTTATCGCTGTAGGGGTAGACAAAAGAACAACATAAGGACCTCTCCACTTGGGCCCTAACGGTACATTATTCCACTCTTTAATCCACACTTGGTCTCCTGGATGATAACTATGAACAGGGGGATAAATATTCACAGGTAATCTATCTTGTACCCATTTCTGTACCTCCTCCATAGTCTTACCCAACTCTACAACCTGCTGCCGGGTAATTCCTTCTCCCAACTGACTCAAATCCCCCCTTAAGTTACCAAGTACGGGAGGTGGTCGCCCATACATAATTTCAAAAGGAGAGAGGCCCATCCTTCTGGTAGGGGTACTGCGGATTCGCAATAGAGCTATGGGTAAGAGAACGTTCCACTTAAGTTGGGTTTCCTGACACATTTTAGCCAACTGGTTCTTAATAGTTCTATTCATTCTCTCTACCTTACCAGAACTCTGGGGTCTATATGCAGTATGAAGCCTCCACTTTATACCAAGCATATGAGTCAGTTGTTGTAGGCACTGGTGAACAAAAGCTGGACCATTGTCCGATCCTATAGAACAGGGTAGTCCATATCGGGGTATTATTTCTCGTAGCAGGAATCTTACAACTTCTCCTGCTTTCTCTGTACGAGTAGGACATGCTTCTACCCAGCCTGAATAGGTGCACACAATTACCAACAGGTAACGATGTCCACCCGATTTAGGCATTACTGTAAAGTCTATTTGTAGATCGGACATGGGGAGTCCCCCCATAAACTGGACTCCTGGTGGCTTTACTGGTCCTTGTCTTGCATTATTCTTAGCACACGTTACACATCTGCGTACAATGGCCTGAGTCAAGTTGGACAATCTTGGTATGTAGAAATGTTTCCTGAGAGATTCTTCAGTACTGTCTCTCCCAGAATGTGTCCCGTTGTGATAATTTTGGACAATTTCTACCGCTAGTGATGCTGGTATGACTATTCTTCCATCTTCTAGCTGATACCACTTGTTCTCCAAATACTTTCCCGGTTCAGTCTTTAACCACTCCTCTTCTTGAGCTGTATAAACTGGAGTCCATTGGGACAGTGGAGTTGGTATAAGAGCAGCTATATGCCCCACATACTCCTGTCTTCCTGATTCAGCAGCACGCTTAGCTGCACTATCTGCCATCCGATTTCCCTTGGTTACATCACCATCTCCTCTCAGATGCGCTCGACAATGTATGATACCGACTTCTTTCGGCTCCCACACTGCTTCCAATAGTTGTAGGATTTCGGCTGCGTATTTGATTTCTTTGCCTTCTGAATTCAGTAGTCCTCTTTCTTTATACAAAGCTCCGTGGGCATGAGTGGTTAAGAACGCATACTTAGAGTCCGTATAGATATTCACTCTTAAACCTTCAGCCAATTGTAACGCTCGTGTTAGTGCTATTAATTCTGCCTTTTGTGCTGATGTTCCTTTCGCCAGTGGCCGAGCTTCTATCACCTTGTCTATTGTTGTTACTGCATATCCTGCATAGCGGATCCCTTCTTTCACATAACTACTGCCGTCGGTATAATATTGAACATCGGGGTTCTGGATGGGAAAATCACGAAGATCTGGTCTACTTGAAAATACTTCATCCATTACTTCCAAACAATCATGTTGACTTTCAGTAGGTTGCGGCAAAAGGGTAGCTGGATTTAAGGTGTTTACAGTCTCTAAATGCACTCTTGGGTTTTCACACAACATTGCTTGATACTTGGTCATACGGCTGTTACTAAACCAATGATTTCCTTTGTAATCCAACAACGTCTGTACTGCATGTGGGACTCGTACATAAAGTTCTTGACCCAGAGTGAGTTTATCGGCTTCAGCTACTAGCAGGGCGGCTGCAGCTACGGCTCTTAGACAAGGTGGAAGTCCGCTGGCCACTGCATCCAGTTGCTTAGACATGTAGGCAACAGGTCTTTGCCATGATCCCAAGTACTGTGTCAATACTCCCACAGCCATTCTTCTTTGCTCGTGTACATATAAGTAGAATGGTCGTGTGTGATCAGGTAGACCTAATGCTGGGGCACTCATCAAAGCCTTCTTCACATCTTCAAATGCCGTTTGCTGTTCTTGGGTCCATAAGAAGGGGTCGTGCTCTGTACCTTTGATGGCTGCGTACAGAGGTTTTGCCAGTATCGCATAGCTGGGAATCCATATCCTACAGAAGCCTGCTGCCCCCAAGAATTCTCGCACTTGTCTTCTATTCTTGGGTATTGGTATTTGGCAGACAGCTTCTTTTCTCTCTGGCCCCATAATCCTTTGACCTTCAGAGATATGGAATCCCAGATACTTGACAGTTGGCAAACACAACTGAGCCTTCCTCCTGGACACCTTGTATCCTGCCTTCCAGAGAATATGTAGTAGATCGTGCGTTGCTTGCTGACATTTTTCTTTTGTAACTGCTGCTATCAACAAGTCATCTACATATTGTAACAATACACATTCTCCTGGGATAGACTCGAAATCCAGTAGATCTTGACTTAGAGCTGAACCAAATAGGGTAGGTGAATTTTTAAACCCTTGGGGCAGTCTTGTCCAAGTCATTTGGCGTTTTGAGCCCGTTACAGCGTTCTCCCATTGGAAAGCGAAAATACATTGACTTTCTGCGGCAATTCGGAGGCAAAAGAAGGCATCTTTGAGATCTAAGACTGTGAAGTAAGTAGCCCCGCCCGGAATTAAAGCAAGCAGGTTATATGGATTGGGTACAACTGGATGTATACTAACAACCGCATCATTGACTGCTCTCAAGTCCTGCACAGGTCGATACTCATCTGTACCGGGCTTTTGAACAGGCAGCAATGGGGTGTTCCAGGGGGAAGTACAGAATTTTAGGATACCATACCGTATGAACTTATCCAGATAGGATTGGATGTTCTTCTTAGCCTTCTGTGGGATGTGGTATTGTCTTAGGCTCACTGGATAAACCCCAAGTTTCAGTTCAATTTTTATAGGTGGAATATTGCGGGCCAGTCCTGGTGGGTTGTTCTCTGCCCAAACTCCTGGTATGTTAAACAATGTCTCATCACTCCTAGGGTTTTGGCTAGTCAACACTGTATAAAGTCGCCACTCTTCTTCCTTTGGTACGGATAAAGTCATAATACCTGAAGGTCCATTAAACTTTAAGGATGTTGTTCCATTTGGTAGGAACGTAATCTGCGCTTGTAATTTTGATAGCATATCACGTCCCAGCAATTGGACTGGACATTCAGGCATATAAAGGAATTGGTGTTTTACTACGTGGCCTCCCAATGTACAGAGTCGACTTTTAAGAACCGGTTTTTCAGCACTTCTTCCAGTTGCTCCTATCACAGTAATAGTCCTTCCAGATGGAGGAGCAACTAGATTAGTCACCACTGAATGTTCAGCACCAGTGTCGATCATGAACGCACTCCTTTTTCCCCCTATTGATACATCGACCATAGGCTCCGCTTGACCAAGGGGGATGGAGCCCGGTCGGTATCAATAGTCCTCCATGACCGTGTCAGCCAATCCTACAAAGTCCCTACCTTCTCTATCGCGGGACCTTTGCGCTGCTGGAATATACCTGTCTTCCCTAACACTTCCTCTGTTCCCATTACTCCCTCTATAACCATTACTCCCTCCGGGGCCTCCTCTACCTCTCGCTCTGCCTCTAAAGTTTCCGTAGCCTGCCCTGGGTTGGTCTCTCTCGTACTGCTCTCTTTGCGGACATTCGTTCCTCCAATGCCCTTCTTCCTTGCAATACGCGCATTGATCCCTACTCAAAGGCTCCCTACTCCATCTATTATTGCCTCTATCTGGGCCCCGTTTATCTACGCCTGCGATCGCTACCGCTAGCATATCAGCCTTTTTACGCATCTTGCGCTCTTCCTCTTTCTTACTTTCTGTATCCCTGTTCATATAGACCTTATTTGCTACCTCCATTAGTTGGGTGATGGACATACCTGCAAACCCTTCTAACTTTTGTAGCTTGCGCTTAATATCCCCGTATGCTTGGCTGACAAAGGCGGAGTTAACCATTCGGGAATTGTCTGCGTCTTCCGGATTAAAGGGGGTATACAAGCGGTATGCCTCCAATAATCGGTCATAAAAGACACTGGGCGCTTCATCGCTTTTCTGGATCACCTCAACTGTCTTCGACATGTTAATGGCTTTCTTTCCTCCTGCTTTCATGCCAGCAATTATAGCGTCTCTATAGGCTCTGAGTTGAACCATATCAGCACCATTTACGTTCCAATCGGGATCAGTGTTGGGATAATGTGTTGCGGCCCATGCTGCTGGATTAGCTTGGTTCAAAACACGGGCTCTATCCTCTAGTGCTTTTATGGCTGCTTGATTTATTCTTGTCCTTTCCTCATTGTTAAATAAAGTCATTAGTAACTGCTGGCAATCAGCCCATGTCGGATTATGCGTCTGTACTATTGAGGTGAACAGATCAGTCATAGCTTGTGGTTTCTCAGTATACGAGGAATTATGGGTCTTCCAGTTTAAAAGATCGGTTGTGGTAAATGGGACATATACGAAGACTGGGTCAGCGTGTGCCATTTGACCTGCGGCATCGATATAAGCTGACCCGGGATTCAGACGAAGAGGCATCTGATAGTGCTTTAATTGTTGGGCACCAGTCAACTGTCGGGTTTGGATGGGGCTACGTAGAGAGGCGTCAGTCATGGGTTCCGGTCGGGGAGAGATAGGGTATGGGGATGTGGGAGGTTGGTTTTGGGAAAAGGTCGTAAATAAAACACTTCGAGCCGAGCTAGATGAAGCTTGACCGGAAGTCTGAAGTGGCGCCAAATCAGGATATTCGTTTCTAATGGGGGTGGGTTCTGGTTCCGGAAGGGGAGATTTAGTACGAGGGGGGGTGGATCCTGTACTGGAGGAGGAAGCGGAAGTGGATGGGGGTAATGAGGGGAGGGCTGCAGGACTTCCTGCGTTTGCGTCACTTCTTCTTAACGGAAAGTAAGGGGGCGGCAAAGGGATCTCGGACTCAGGGGGCGTGTCCAAAATGGGCCTAACACCAGTCCTAGTGGACGAACAAGTCCTAGCTACCATGAGGCGACACTGCTCCTCGTGGCATGTCTGGAGCCATTTTGGCGAGTCATTTACGGCCTGTCTCCAACAGTCAATATAAGGAAACTGGCCGTAAAGTTCAGGCCTACCTGATACAGCCACGTGTAAGCGCTGTACCAGAGTTAGATCCAAACTGCCACGTGGCGGCCATGCCGCAACCAAAGTAGGCCACTCCCTAGTGCACAAAGTAACTAAACGCACAGGAGACATCTTAACCCCAAAATCACAAGTTTTGAATCCCTTTTTAAAATTCTTCACCATACTACCTAAGGGATCCGGAATCGTTGACTGCGACGCACCCATACTTAACAACGGAACGTCGTCGACAACGAATACTATACACGCGTACTATTCAACAGTCACACCCGTTTCCTCTGGCAACAGCACCACGTGGTACGGTTACCAAGTGAAACGTACACAATAACAATAAACACTCAGGGAATTCCCGTACACACACAGCTGTTACACCAGTCACTATATAATCAATATTATGCCCTTTGGCGTAACTATACAGTCACCCACGCTATAATTCTCTATATACG
Organism: Pelobates fuscus; assembly: GCF_036172605.1. NCBI lineage: Eukaryota > Metazoa > Chordata > Amphibia > Anura > Pelobatidae > Pelobates > Pelobates fuscus. Next base: position 23,792,945 of record NC_086328.1, read on the forward strand.
AATTACCCGTCTATAACACACCCCAGTAACATCGTCTTTTACAAATAGCGGTTACAGTACGGTTAGCATAGGTCAAAGCACAAGTTAAGGTCACAATACAATTATTAGTGGTTATGGTGTTAAACATGCAATGGACAACAATGATTAGTACTTATATACAGTGTCAGTAAATATACAGGGTTATGGTACCGTGCACTATAATACAGCAACACACTATTAACACTCTCGCTAGACGGCTGAGCTCGCGCTATCTAACAAGATATACACTTTACTAAAACAATCGTTAACACATTTACAATTCCCAACTAAACTATTGGCCAGTACCTTGAATGGACTACCTAAAACTATATACACCCGTTTTGGTTAGCCACACTGCCCAATCACCACATATATAGCGAGCTAGAGAACCGAATTTACACAGGCGCCTCTTAGTCGCACTATCAAAAGTCTAGTGGGTTCCAAATTTACACGCCTTCCCACTTAGCCCAGATAGGATGAGAACTAGCGAACCGAATTTACACAGGCGCCGCTTAGTCTCCCGGTCCCTCCGACCTAGCGAACGTAATATACACCCTAGAACGCTAGTCTAGACAAGACACCGGTGTCCGGCTAGGGCTATTTACACCAGGACCCCGCCTGACTAACCAAATCAAACGGTCTGACTAAAGAGCGTTCGATCGAGCGGTGCGCCTTCGCTCCTTCCCTCCGACAGAGGGGGCAGATACACAGATTCAAAACCCCTTTGGGCCTACCGCACAATCGGTATACCCCTAGTGGGTCCTGCCGTCTAAAACAGCAGTTGTCTTACCTCCTCGTTCCTGAACCTGAGTTCACACTCATCGACGGGGACACCCCAGCACTTCTCACGTAGAGGCCGATGATCTCCTGGACAACAGACCAGTGGCGCCGAGACGAAGGGAGGTCCACGCAGAAGTTCAGGGGTGCAGCCGTAGAGAACGTGGGCAAAGATAGACCGTCTCACGCCTCTGCCTCTCAGCTACCGTTGAACGATGAGTTTCCCGGCCAATGCACCAAATGATACCGGAGAAACTGACGGAAGCCAAGCACAGAGAGATGGACACAGGTTTCTTCAGGAAGGAAGAGATTCTTTATTGGATCACCGATCGGGACTCAGAGGGACTAGCGTCACCAAAATACCACAAGTTCTGAGCCCCGGACAATAGTGCAGGCTCCTTATATAGGCATATAACTCCTCCCATATTAAGCTCCACCCGCACATTCTCTTAACCAATCAACACAAATAAGAATTAACTTCCTGTTTGACCGCATGGCTTGTCCAGCACAATGGAGGAGGGGAATACTATATCCTGTATTCTTGCACATGCTCCGTACACTACTGATCGTATCTTGCCTCGTGCAACCAACTGATCGATACGTCAGCATATGCACGTACACATGCCACGTGGTAATCTCGGCCTACTAAATTTATTTTTACCGAGATTCCACCACAATAGATCTAGTTGGAAGGTTGGTTTTTAATTTAAGAATGTTGCCCCAGCAAGGAGCTCTGTCTTGTCCAGGAATTACTTGACGACTGTCAGCCAGTCTTTAGTTGTTATAGTTACTGAAGTGTCACTTAAAAGAGAAGCACGGAAAATGTGTGTTCTGTAATGGCAAAAAAAAACAAAAAAACATTTCAACATCAACATTGGTGAAAAAAAAAATGTATGTCAAAAGATTACCGTATGTCAAAGTTCTATAGAAAGATGGTATCTGGAACAAAAAAAAAAAAAAATAACAACCTGAAGGTGACGATAAGAAAGCTTTCGGGTATAATCAGAAATAATACTTTTATATAAAGAATAATATAATAATTCTATATAAAGAATTGTAGTTGCATAAAATGGCCTTTCAGCAACTTCTTACTCTTAAATGACCAGGGGAGAGGGTAAAATGTAAATCAACAAAATACCCAATTTTCTTATTCACACGTGTTAAAGGAACACTATAGTCACCAAAACAAAATCATGCCCCTGCAGTCTCTCTGCTCAAATCTCTGCCATGTAGGAGTTAAATTACTTTTTTTTATGAAGCCTTTGGCACACCTCCCTGCATGTGACTTACACAGCCTTCCTAAACACTTCCTGTAAAGAGTCATCTAATGTTTACACTTCCTTTATTGCAAATTCTCTTTAATTTAGAATTTCCGATCTCCTGCTCTGTTAATAGCCTTCTAGACCCTGCATTTAATTAAACTTTCGATTTACAAAACAGGAGAGTCTTTTTTTTTTTTTTTTTTTTTAAAGTAAGTTACATCTGATTAAAAATGAAAAACATTTTGTTTTCATGCAGACTGTGTCAGTCACAGCCAGGGGACGTGTGACTAGTGCTGCATACACTTCTAAATAGCAGTGAAACCTCAGAGGCACGATCTATACACCAAAACTGCTTCATTAAGCTAAAGTTGTTTTGGTGACTATAGTGTCCCTTTGATTTATTACTTTTCTGGGTTAGTCAATAAAATGTGAATTCAAAGTGAATGTGAAATTTCAGGCTGAACTGAAAACTGGCTTGCTTTCTGGGTGAATTTTTACCAGTTCAACGCTTTCGGCCTAAAACTCCCATTGAATTTACTTTAAAGTCACAACTGCTTACATTATAGCGAATAACTGTTTTGTAGCTGTAAAACTCTGTTATTGTCATGGTGGTCAGAATGGGGTGGTCACTGGTGCCACAAGTGTGCTTCAATATGGCTCTGGCATATGCAACGTCCTAATGGCCCCAGGGGTATCACTTCTCACAGACAGGGGCCATTACCAGGGCTTCCTTGCCTTTTGGACTCAGACTGTTTTTTATCACTTGTGCTTCCTCACTGCCTGCCTGGACTTTCAGACCTCATGACTTTGTTCTCTGCTTTGCCCTTCTGGATTTACTTATAAAAACCCCGGGCTAACACAGATTTCCAAGGTACCTGTCCCTAATTCCAGGTCACCAAGGAGGTCTTTCTTGTACACCCATGGGTCACTAGAGTTTTATAAAATCAGTGCTTTGATACATCCTCTTTCTGGTTCTGGATCATCCCAGTCCCTCCTGGGTCCGTCGGTTATATACTCGTACGCACTGATCATATGAAACTCTAAGAAGAAGAAAGGGACATTAGGACAAAAAAACAAAAAACGACTGGAGAAATTTGACCCCAAAAAAACTGACTGTTCCTTTTAAATAGGAATGCATGGTGGTTTTAAAGGTATACTATAATCACAAGAACCACTACAGCTTAATGTAGTGGTCCTTGTGTCTATAGCCTGTCCCTACAAGCATTTTAATGTAAATGCTGCCTTTTAAGAGAAAATTTAGTGTTTACATTGCTGCCTTGTAACACCTCTAGTGGCAGTCACTCAGACAACCACTAGAGGAGCTTCCTGGGTCAGTGCTGCACAGTGAGCAGCACCTACATTCAGTGTCTCCACGCTCCACATGTAGATGCTGAACGCTGCCCATAGGAATGCATTGATTAAATACAGCTCGATGAGGCGATGCTGATTAGCGCAGTGTTTTTTTTTTTGCACATGCGCTATAGCCTCCGAATGCTTTTTTATGGGAAAGCATTAGATTTGCCAAAATCCTCAAGATTGATGATCTCAGCCATGGAGGCTGGGGCCAGCCACAGCAAAACCGTCATGGCGCTGGAGAAAAGGTGAGCAAAATCACCATTTTACTGCGTTCTAAGAGGGGTTGAGGACCTAAATTGTCAGTTTAACACTATAGTGTCTGGAATACACGTTTGTTGTTGTGGCTGATCAAAAATAAATTAAGCCACTTTTTCAGTATAGGGAATAGTCAGACTGGGCAGATCAATTATTTTGAATTTTGTCCAAAATCCAATAGAAGGGGGCTATGCGTTGTGTACAAGATCACATTTAAAAGCACAAAACCTCAAATTAAAGAAACAATAAATAGGGTTGAGCTAATGTAATATCCTTCATGTCTTCTGAGATAAAGTTTTACAAAGTAGTGCTGTTTAATAAACAAAGAGCAATTAGAATGGGTGGATGACTCTTCTTCCGAGAGTCTGTTTTAGATCATCTTGTTCTACACGTTGTTGGAACACTCATGCCCGCAGTATACTTGCATTGCAAGGCTTCTGAAATTGTAGATTTTTCTTACCGAAACAAATACATTTATGAGCCCTTCCTACTACTGTTCTGAGAAAATCTAAAATAAAATATATACCTGCCAAGTGCCTCTGTGCAGGGCCGGATTAAGAGCCCAGTGGGCCTGGAGCTGACAATTATGATGGGCCTAATTACGGAATCTTATCGACCAAAAACACTAAAACAGTCATACCTCCCAAGCATCATGTATCTGATGGAGATGGTGCTGGAAGGAAACTCAAAGGATGCAGCTATAAGAAAACACATACTCTATGCTAATCTCCCTCTAATTTATGCGTTCATCTTATAAGTAAATCCATACCCCCTAACAGCAGTGTCCAGTGAAGCAGGAAATCAATGGGCGCGGTAAAAGGGTGTGCCACTGGCACGAATCACGTGACCAGACCTGCCAAAAGGGGTGAACATGCCCAGAAAGGGGGCATGTTTGTCCAAAGAATTGGAAGGTCAGCCTGGCATGAATGCATGTCAGGCTGCCCGCCAATCCTGCAGGCTGTCCAACTAAGGGCATACTATGCAGGCAGCACCCTGAGCTTGACATAAATGTGTCTAATGATGCGCTCACTCCATGCTTTCTTAGGACTGTACCCTAGCACTCGCTGGTCCACTAGTCTCCTTACCTTCTTACTAGCAGGCAGAAGTTCCTGGTATATAGTCTGAGACAGAGAAAAGGTGAGTGTAGAATAAAGGGGACATGCCACAGTGTTAGAGAGACCAACGTCTGCATTACCTAAACTAATTTTATTGTCAGCCAGTCCACACAAGTTTTATTCCCATACATCCCTCTCAAGCTTCCAAACATAAAGGGACACTATAGTCACCAGAACAACTACAGCTTATTGTATTTGTTCTGGCAAGTAGAATCATTCCATTCAAGCTTTTTGCAGTAAACACTGTGTTTTCAGAGAAAATAACTCCACTGGCCGCTCCTTAGATGACTGCTAGAGGTGCTTCCTGGGGCAGTACTGCCTAGTGTGCAGCACTGCCATTCAGTGTCTCCACCCTCTGCATGCAGACACTGAACTTTCCTCATAGAGATGCATTGATTCAATTTATCTTTATGATGAGATGCTGATTGGCCAGGGCTATGTTGGACTTGTGCTAGCTCTGCCCCTGATCTGCCTAGTTGACAGCCTCAGCCAATCCTATGGGGAAGTATTGTAATTTGCTCAGACCACCACTTCTGATGATGTCAGCAGACAGTCTGTTCACAGGCAGAGCCAGCAGCTGCAGACTTGAATACAAGTAATATTTTATTATATTTAGGGAGGTAAGAACAGGCCAGGGTGGTGGGTTTAACATAATAGGGTCAGAAATACATGATTGTGTTCCTGACCCTATAGTGCTCCTTTAAGCAAGAGTATGTGAAGAGTAGTTAAGGTTGCCACCTTTCTTGGAAAAATATACCAGCCTTAATCATTTGTATAATGAATTAGTTAAGCGTGACACCACATGATGTAAATCACAAGGAGTGACATCAGAGAAAATTCTGTAAAATCACCAACAAACTACTCACAGTTTGATTCTGCTGTATAGATGGATTGCTCCCAGTGTCTCCCTGTCTCTCAGTGTCGCAAGTCACCCAGTGTCTCAGTGTCCCTATGTATCACAGTGTCAGTGTCCCCATGTCACCCAGTCCCCTAGTTTCCCAGTATCTGTGTCCCCATTTCTCCCAATGTCTCAGTGTGTCCCCATGTCACTAGGATACTGGGGACACAGTGAGACCCGGGGACACTAGAGACATGGTGACGGGGACACTAGAGACATGGGGACACAGAGAACCGGGGAAACTGGGAGACATGGGGACACTGGGAGACACAGACATTTAGGGAAACTGGGAGAAATGGGGACACTGAGACACTAGGGACACAGACACTGGTAGACATGGGGACACTGAAACATTTGGGGACACTAAGACACTAGGCACACAGAGACATGGAAACAGACACTGGGATACTAGGGGACACTGGCTGGGAGACAGACACTTGGGGACACTGGGGACATGGGGACAGTTGGGACATAGACATGGGGACACTGGGACATATAGGGACACTGGGAGACATGGGGACACTAGGCCCACTGAGACACTAGGAACACAGACACTGGGAGACATGGGGACACTGAAACATTTGGGGACACTAAGACACTAGGGACAGAGAGACATGGGAACACAGACACTGGGAGACTAGGGGACACTGGCTGGGAGACAGGCACTTGGGGACACTGGGAGACATGGGGACAGTTGGGACATAGACATGGGGACACTGGGACATATAGGGACATTGGGAGACATGGGGACACTAGGCACACTGAGACACTAGGAACACAGACACTGGGAGACATGGGGACACTGAAACATTTGGGGACACTAAGACACTAGGGACAGAGAGACATGGGAACACAGACACTGGGAGACTAGGGGACACTGGCTGGGAGACAGGCACTTGGGGACACTGGGAGACATGGGGACAGTTGGGACATAGACATGGGGACACTGGGACATGGGGACACTGGGACACATTGGGAGACATGGGGACACTAGGCACACAGACACTAGGAACACAGACACTGGGAGACATGGGGACACTGAAACATTTGGGGACACTAAGACACTAGGGACACAGAGACATGGGAACACAGACACTGGGAGACTAGGGGACACTGGCTGGGAGACAGACACTTGGGGACAGTTGTGGACATAGAGTCACTAGGTACACTGGGAGACTTGGGGACACACACTAGGGACACTGGCTGGAGGACATGGGGACTCTGGGAGACATGGGGACATAGTGTCTCCGTGTCCCAATGTCTCAGTGTCTCCCAATGTCCCTATGTCTTACAGCATCCCCATGTGTCTCAGGATCCCCATGTGTCCCAGTGTCCCCATGTTTTCCAGTGTCCCCAAGTGTCTGTGTTCTCAGGTCTCCCAGTGTCTGTGTCCTAGTGTCTCAGTGTCCTCGTGTCTGTGTCACCATGTGTCCCCTAGTGTCCCCATATGTCCCCTAGTGTCAGTGTCCCCTAGTGTCAGTGCCCCCATGTTTTCCAGTGTCCCCAAGTGTCTGTGTTCCCAGGTCTGCCAGTGTCTGTGTCCCCTAGTGTGTTTCCCCGTGTCCCATAGTGTCTCAGTGTCCCCACATGTCCCCTAGTGTCTCAGTGTCCCCATGTGTCCCTGCTGCCTTTCCCCCCATCCCTCACTTACCTGAGCTGTAGAGCTGCTGTCTGGACTCTGTGCTGTGTTGCTGCTCCCCCACGGATCAATGAGTAGTAGAGAGAGGCAGGGATTTGCTGTAACTTCCTATCCCTGCCTCTCTCCACACACAGTGACCCCTACTGGCCGGTGCTGGTATTGCAGAGTAATCTATTTATTTTCTCATTTACTCTGAGAAAAATACATGCATTTGTATTGCTGGTATTACTGCAATACCGGCACAGCCAGGCAACCTCAAATACCGGCTGTGCCAGTAAAATACCAAAATTTTTTTTTTTTTTTTAAATGGGCCTATTCCATGGGCCTGGGCCTGGAGCTGCAGCTCCATCAGCCCCTATGTTAATCCGGCCCTGCCTCTGTGTAAGAAAGAACAGTCACTATGTCAGGCTAAAAATTCTCTCTTCTTTACCAATACCCCTCCTTTCTAGTAATGACAGGGTTATTAACTAAAATATGCATTATCAGGAACTCAAAGGGTCTTCGAGAATATTTCCCATTGTGGCTTAAAATTTGAAATTCTATTTGAATTCAGTTGAAAGTCCCTGATCACACCTCCAGCCATACCCCCAAAATAAATGTGTCCCTCTTTGGCCATATGAAATATTGCGAGTTATAGTTACAGTAGGGAGGTCATGGTTAAACAAAGAATAAAAGAGTTCCATGGGCTTAAACATTATACTGCTGCAAAAATATATATAATTTTTGCCTTCTATGGGTTATTAACAGTTTTAAAGTTAAGTACACCCTTCCCATTGCTATAACCAAATGTGATTATGGATAAGAAGCACTGTGTCTTTAATATTCTTATTGCGAATATAAGCATCTATGGGAACCGTAATAAGGAACAGCCATTGTCCAAAATCGAATCCAGCTGCAACTCAGCTCATATCACTAACCAAACGTTCCTTTAAAGGCGCAGGTCTCTTAAACTCGAATCTAGATGTTTAGCTATTAGTGAAAAGCCTCAGGTAGTTATAAGGCTATGATAGCTCAGGATGTCTGTTATTAGAAGTGGGTTTTAAAAGAACACTTCAAACACCATAACCACTACAGCATGCAGGTGGGGAGCGGTGCCTGGCGGACCCATGGTAAGATGTCAAACAGTTCTAAAATTATTTGAAAACTTACACTGGGGGAGCGTAAGGACATTCCTGGCAACATAACCACTACAATGTCCTGCAGTAGTTATGGTGCTTGGATTGCAACTTTGCAGAAGAAAAAAATTACTAAGTCTCCCTAGAGGGAAAATATGTGAATCTGCACAAGACCCATATTAATGAGGACAGCATTGGAGGTCACTCCATTAGACTAACAACAGGGAGACATCTGCCTGCTATGGTGCCAGAAGTGTGCAATAACCACTATAAAAACAACCAGTACATTACTGTAAACACAGACCAATAGCCCCGTTCAATAGGGTAGCAATACATGGACAGGGTTGGACAAAAAAATGGTATAGGACAAAAGGATTACCTATCAATAGTGAGAGCTAATGGGCAAGTGAAAAGAAACACATTCTGACAATGGCAGGCCTCTAGGCTGTGGACATAAAAATAAATAAATTAAGCAATAATAGTTTGAGGAATTTTCATAAAAATCTTTAGCAATATGGCCCATGTGCAGACAAGGTAGAGGGTAATTCCCTGTAAATGGGGGATGGTGATGTCCCGTGGAGTGGGCAATGAGCAAGCAGATCCAAAGAGAATGTGTTTATTATAGAATAAGAATTTAATTTGAAGCAAAAGTAATGCCACAAAGGTAAATAGGACAGTGGCGCCAGCATACCTCCCAACAGTGAGCAGTATGAATGCACAATGTGTTTGGCAGGCCAACACAAGGTGTGCTACTGATGCTATCTACACAGGTGAGATGCAACAGGGTCAGTTCTGCTTAGAAAAAAAGTTTGATACATAGTAGAGTGTTTGTCGGGTTGGTTGGCAGACACACCGGCCAGATCCACTCAGTGGGAAACTGGAGATCAAACCCAGGACAGCAGCTCAATATCAGGACTGAACCGTTGAATCATGGACTGTTGGAATGTTTGCATCCAAACAGAATGACATATTCTGCAAATAGAACGTCAAGTGACCAGGCTACTGCACTACTATATTATCCTGGCAGTGCTAGAGTTAAAAATATATATATATATGTAATAGATTTGCTGTAACAAAAAACAGGTCTTTGTGCTACAGGACTGAAATGAAGGCATTAACATGGTTTCAGTAACAACGAATATTAATGGGTGTTTTGAAGCAATGGCTAGCGTCATTGATAAGGGACTGCAGACTGGCAAGGTTATTTATTGAAGTGAGAATTCAAAATGAACTCCAAATTTAAAGAGGAAGCCCCCCGACCCATAAACTGCAAAAGGAGTATTTCATGAATATATCATCTTGTTGAAATACTTCTATTGACTGTGGAATTTCATTGAAATGCCAACTCGATCAAAAGATATACTGAGACAAAGTAGGGACTACTGCCATCAAGAGGTGTTAATACCCCAGCTGTCACCGGTGCCGGTTGCAGGCAAATTAGCTCCATCTAATCTCTCACAGGATCCTCCATAAACTTCTCTTCTGTACTCTTGTGCGTGCACACTAGTAACATAGGGATGTCGGCTCCTGGCAGCTGAAGCACCAGGAGCAGAATATGATTGGCCGGAAGAAGATGGCGAGAGTGTGACAGAATCAGGTAAGTAGAACTCACCTTCGCCGGTCACCTGCCAAAGGACCACCAGCAGCAATGCTACTGACTATGTAAAGTACCCAGAAGGTGACAGTGCTGCTTTAAAGGGAAACTACAGCCATCAAAACAACTTTAGCGTAATGAAGCAGTTTTGGTGTTCAGATCATGATCTGGAGTCTCACTGCTCAATTATCTGCCATTTAGGAATTAAATCACTTTGTTTATGCAGCCCTAGTCCCACCTCCCTGCATGTGACTTACACAGCATTCCTAAACACTTCCTGCATAGAGTCCACTAATGCTTACACTTTCTTTATTGAAACTTCAGTTTCATTTAGAATTTCTTATCTCCTGCTCTGCTAATAACTTCTAGACCCAGGGACACTATAGTAATCCTATGTGTAATTAAAGTTCAAATTACAGAGCAGGAGATACAAACTTTTAAAGTAAGTAACTTCTGATTGAACACGAAATCACTTTTTTTTCATGCAGGCTGTGTCATTTACAACATGCGAAGGTGTGGCTAGGGCTGCATACACAGAAACAAAAAACATTTAACTCCTAAATGACAGGGAATTGAGCAGTGAGACTGCAGGGGAATGATCTATACACCCAAACTGCTTCATTAAGATAAAGTTGTTTTGGTGACTATAGTTTTCCTTTAAGGTCAAAATAGCTAAAAAAAAAAAAAAAAAAACTGGGAAATTCTCCAAGCCAGCAATGATTTCAGTTCAGTTAATTCTCATTTTGGTAAATAATCCTGTTGGTGTTGCTGAGGGCACACAGAAACTGTGATTCATAAGAAAGAATGGGACACGGTCCCCAAACTCAGCATAATAATGTTCATAATGTCAGCAACACTAAGCTACATGGCCTATTGTGGTTGTGGCAGCCCTCACCCAGATACAGTGAGTGACACCCTCACCCAACAGCAGCACCATGAACAGCACCCATCAGCTTGTGAAGCACACACACAATGCCAGACACACACACACACACACTTTTAGGTGGATACACAATACTAATCACACTCTGCCCCCTTATAGCATTTGTACACACACACTACTCTCCCACACACACACAGAATGCCAGAGACACACACACGTTCAGGTACATACACATAATACTAAACACACTCTGGCCCCTTATAGCATATGTACACACACACTACTCTCCCACCACACACACACAATGCCAGAGACACACACACGTTAGATACATACACATAATACTAAACACACTGCCCCCTCATAGCCTATGTACACACACACACACACTACTCTCCCACCACACACACACAATGCCAGAGACACACACACTTTCAGGTACATAAACATAATACTAAACACGCTCTGCCCCCTCATAGCCTATGTACACACAAAACCACTCTACCACCACACACACACACACACACACACAATGCAAGACAGTCAGTCAGTCCCCTCTCCCTTCCATAGCTCTCAGCCTCCTATGTACACACACCACTCTCCCACTACACAGACACACACAAAGCAAGACACACACAGTCAGTCCCCTCTTCCCTCCTCATTAGCTCTCAGCCTCCCCCATTAAATTCTCTCTCTCACACTGTGCCTAGTGGTATGGCAGTGGGTCCTAAAGACCCCTCACAGTCACAAATCAGCTCCAGAGGAAGCGGACTGAGCCACTGCCAGCACACTGACTGCCCTATATATATAAGCAAGGCGTGTCACGTGGTGCGCGCAGGCTCCGCCCACACCCGGAAGTGCATGCTGTAAGGCTGGTACCGGTACACCGGGATGTCAGTGAGATCAGCCGGCCGGCTCTGCTGGGGAATCTGGAACCGAGCCCGTACCCCCGCCGGGCCCCTGGGAGCCCCCAGCACACCCTCTGATAGAACCATGAATCACAGGAACTGCACGGGTATACCGGGCACAGGGAGAATAATATCTATATAGACCGTCACAGCCATGGGGAGGGAGAATAATATCTATATAGACCATGTCAGCCATGGGGAGGGAGAATAATATCTATATAGACCATCACAGCCATGGGGAGGGAGAATAATATCTATATAGACCGTCACAGCCATGGGGAGGGAGAATAATATCTATATAGACCATGTCAGCCATGGGGAGGGAAAATAATATCCTATATAGACCGTGTCAGCCATGGGGAGGGAGAATAATATCTATATAGACCATCACAGCCATGGGGAGGGAGAATAATATCTATATAGACTGTCACAGCCATGGGGAGGGAGAATAATATCTATATAGACCATGTCAGCCATGGGGAGGGAGAATAATATCTATATAGACCGTCACAGCCATGGGGAGGGAGAATAATATCTATATAGACCGTCACAGCCATGGGGAGGGAGAATAATATCTATATAGACCATGTCAGCCATGGGGAGGGAGAATAATATCTATATAGACCCTGTCAGCCATGGGGAGGGAGAATAATATCTATATAGACCGTCACAGCCATGGGGAGGGAGAATAATATCTATATAGACCGTCACAGCCATGGGGAGGGAGAATAATATCTATATAGACCGTCACAGCCATGGGGAGGGAGAATAATATCTATATAGACCATGTCAGCCATGGGGAGGGAGAATAATATCTATATAGACCATCACAGCCATGGGGAGGGAGAATAATATCTATATAGACCGTCACAGCCATGGGGAGGGAGAATAATATCTATATAGACCATGTCAGCCATGGGGAGGGAGAATAATATCTATATAGACCCTGTCAGCCATGGGGAGGGAGAATAATATCTATATAGACCGTCACAGCCATGGGGAGGGAGAATAATATCTATATAGACCATGTCAGCCATGGGGAGGGAGAATAATATCTATATAGACCGTCACAGCCATGGGGAGGGAGAATAATATCTATATAGACCGTCACAGCCATGGGGAGGGAGAATAATATCTATATAGACCATGTCAGCCATGGGGAGGGAGAATAATATCTATATAGACCATGTCAGCCATGGGGAGGGAGAATAATATCTATATAGACCCTGTCAGCCATGGGGAGGGAGAATAATATCTATATAGACCGTCACAGCCATGGGGAGGGAGAATAATATCTATATAGACCATCACAGCCATGGGGAGGGAGAAAAATATCTATATAGACCGTCACAGCCATGGGGAGGGAGAATAATATCTATATAGACCGTCACAGCCATGGGGAGGGAGAATAATATCTATATAGACCATGTCAGCCATGGGGAGGGAGAATAATATCTATATAGACCATGTCAGCCATGGGGAGGGAGAATAATATCTATATAGACCGTCACAGCCATGGGGAGGGAGAATAATATCTATATAGACCGTCACAGCCATGGGGAGGGAGAATAATATCTATATAGACCATATCAGCCATGGGGAGGGAGAATAATATCTATATAGACCGTCACAGCCATGGGGAGGGAGAATAATATCTATATAGACCATCACAGCCATGGGGAGGGAGAATAATATCTATATAGACCATGTCAGCCATGGGGAGGGAGAATAATATCTATATAGACCGTCACAACCATGGGGAGGGAGAATAATATCTATATAGACCGTCACAGCCATGGGGAGGGAGAATAATATCTATATAGACCGTCACAGCCATGGGGAGGGAGAATAATATCTATATAGACTGTCACAGCCATGGGGAGGGAGAATAATATCTATATAGACCGTCACAGCCATGGGGAGGGAGAATAATATCTATATAGACCATGTCAGCCATGGGGAGGGAGAATAATATCTATATAGACCGTCACAGCCATGGGGAGGGAGAATAATATCTATATAGACCGTCACAGCCATGGGGAGGGAGAATAATATCTATATAGACCATGTCAGCCATGGGGAGGGAGAATAATATCTATATAGACCCTGTCAGCCATGGGGAGGGAGAATAATATCTATATAGACCGTCACAGCCATGGGGAGGGAGAATAATATCTATATAGACCGTCACAGCCATGGGGAGGGAGAATAATATCTATATAGACCATGTCAGCCATGGGGAGGGAGAATAATATCTATATAGACCATCACAGCCATGGGGAGGGAGAATAATATCTATATAGACCGTCACAGCCATGGGGAGGGAGAATAATATCTATATAGACCATGTCAGCCATGGGGAGGGAGAATAATATCTATATAGACCCTGTCAGCCATGGGGAGGGAGAATAATATCTATATAGACCGTCACAGCCATGGGGAGGGAGAATAATATCTATATAGACCATGTCAGCCATGGGGAGGGAGAATAATATCTATATAGACCATCACAGCCATGGGGAGGGAGAATAATATCTATATAGACCGTCACAGCCATGGGGAGGGAGAATAATATCTATATAGACCATGTCAGCCATGGGGAGGGAGAATAATATCTATATAGACCATGTCAGCCATGGGGAGGGAGAATAATATCTATATAGACCCTGTCAGCCATGGGGAGGGAGAATAATATCTATATAGACCGTCACAGCCATGGGGAGGGAGAATAATATCTATATAGACCATCACAGCCATGGGGAGGGAGAAAAATATCTATATAGACCGTCACAGCCATGGGGAGGGAGAATAATATCTATATAGACCGTCACAGCCATGGGGAGGGAGAATAATATCTATATAGACCATGTCAGCCATGGGGAGGGAGAATAATATCTATATAGACCATGTCAGCCATGGGGAGGGAGAATAATATCTATATAGACCGTCACAGCCATGGGGAGGGAGAATAATATCTATATAGACCGTCACAGCCATGGGGAGGGAGAATAATATCTATATAGACCATATCAGCCATGGGGAGGGAGAATAATATCTATATAGACCGTCACAGCCATGGGGAGGGTGAATAATATCTATATAGACCATCACAGCCATGGGGAGGGAGAATAATATCTATATAGACCATGTCAGCCATGGGGAGGGAGAATAATATCTATATAGACCGTCACAACCATGGGGAGGGAGAATAATATCTATATAGACCGTCACAGCCATGGGGAGGGAGAATAATATCTATATAGACCGTCACAGCCATGGGGAGGGAGAATAATATCTATATAGACTGTCACAGCCATGGGGAGGGAGAATAATATCTATATAGACCGTCACAGCCATGGGGAGGGAGAATAATATCTATATAGACCATGTCAGCCATGGGGAGGGAGAATAATATCTATAAAGACCCTGTCAGCCATGGGGAGGGAGAATAATACCTATATAGACCGTCACAGCCATGGGGAGGGAGAATAATATCTATATAGACCGTCACAGCCATGGGGAGGGAGAATAATATCTATATAGACCGTCACAGCCATGGGGAGGGAGAATAATATCTATATAGACCCTGTCAGCCATGGGGAGGGAGAATAATATCTATATAGACCGTCACAGCCATGGGGAGGGAGAATAATATCTATATAGACCGTCACAGCCATAGGGAGAGAGAATAATATCTATATAGACCATGTCAGCCATGGGGAGGGAGAATAATATCTATATAGACCATGTCAGCCATGGGGAGGGAGAATAATATCTATATAGACCGTCACAGCCATGGGGAGGGAGAATAATATCTATATAGACCGTCACAGCCATGGGGAGGGAGAATAATATCTATATAGACCATATCAGCCATGGGGAGGGAGAATAATATCTATATAGACCGTCACAGCCATGGGGAGGGTGAATAATATCTATATAGACCATCACAGCCATGGGGAGGGAGAATAATATCTATATAGACCATGTCAGCCATGGGGAGGGAGAATAATATCTATATAGACCGTCACAACCATGGGGAGGGAGAATAATATCTATATAGACCGTCACAGCCATGGGGAGGGAGAATAATATCTATATAGACCGTCACAGCCATGGGGAGGGAGAATAATATCTATATAGACTGTCACAGCCATGGGGAGGGAGAATAATATCTATATAGACCGTCACAGCCATGGGGAGGGAGAATAATATCTATATAGACCATGTCAGCCATGGGGAGGGAGAATAATATCTATAAAGACCCTGTCAGCCATGGGGAGGGAGAATAATACCTATATAGACCGTCACAGCCATGGGGAGGGAGAATAATATCTATATAGACCGTCACAGCCATGGGGAGGGAGAATAATATCTATATAGACCGTCACAGCCATGGGGAGGGAGAATAATATCTATATAGACCGTCACAGCCATGGGGAGGGAGAATAATATCTATATAGACCCTGTCAGCCATGGGGAGGGAGAATAATATCTATATAGACCGTCACAGCCATGGGGAGGGAGAATAATATCTATATAGACCGTCACAGCCATAGGGAGAGAGAATAATATCTATATAGACCATGTCAGCCATGGGGAGGGAGAATAATATCTATATAGACTGTCAGCCATGGGGAGGGAGAATAATATCCTATATAGACTATGTCAGCCATGGGGAGGGAGAATAATATCTATATAGACCGTCACAGCCATGGGGAGGGAGAATAATATCCTATATAGACTATGTCAGCCATGGGGAGGGAGAATAATATCTATATAGACTGTCAGCCATGGGGAGGGAGAATAATATCTATATAGACCATGTCAGCCATGGGGAGGGAGCATAATATCTATATAGACCGTCACAGCCATGGGGAGGGAGAATAATATCTATATAGACCGTCACAGCCATGGGGAGGGAGAATAATATCTATATAGACCGTCACAGCCATGGGGAGGGAGAATAATCTCTATATAGACCATCACAGCCATGGGGAGGGAGAATAATATCTATATAGACCGTCACAGCCATGGGGAGGGAGAATAATATCTATATAGACCATGTCAGCCATGGGGAGGGAAAATAATATCCTATATAGACCGTGTCAGCCATGGGGAGGGAGAATAATATCTATATAGACCATCACAGCCATGGGGAGGGAGAATAATATCTATATAGACCGTCACAGCCATGGGGAGGGAGAATAATATCTATATAGACCGTCACAGCCATGGGGAGGGAGAATAATATCTATATAGACCATGTCAGCCATGGGGAGGGAGAATAATATCTATATAGACCATGTCAGCCATGGGGAGGGAGAATAATATCTATATAGACCCTGTCAGCCATGGGGAGGGAGAATAATATCTATATAGACCGTCACAGCCATGGGGAGGGAGAATAATATCTATATAGACCGTGTCAGCCATGGGGAGGGAGAATAATATCTATATAGACCGTCACAGCCATGGGGAGGGAGAATAATATCTATATAGACCGTCACAGCCATGGGGAGGGAGAATAATATCTATATAGACCATGTCAGCCATGGGGAGGGAGAATAATATCTATATAGACCGTCACAGCCATGGGGAGGGAGAATAATATCTATATAGACCGTGTCAGCCATGGGGAGGGAGAATAATATCTATATAGACCGTCACAGCCATGGGGAGGGAGAATAATATCTATATAGACCGTCACAGCCATGGGGAGGGAGAATAATATCTATATAGACCATGTCAGCCATGGGGAGGGAGAATAATATCTATATAGACCATGTCAGCCATGGGGAGGGAGAATAATATCTATATAGACCCTGTCAGCCATGGGGAGGGAGAATAATATCTATATAGACCGTCACAGCCATGGGGAGGGAGAATAATATCTATATAGACCATGTCAGCCATGGGGAGGGAGAATAATATCTATATAGACCGTCACAGCCATGGGGAGGGAGAATAATATCTATATAGACCGTCACAGCCATGGGGAGGGAGAATAATATCTATATAGACCGTCACAGCCATGGGGAGGGAGAATAATATCTATATAGACCGTCACAGCCATGGGGAGGGAGAATAATATCTATATAGACCGTCACAGCCATGGGGAGGGAGAATAATATCTATATAGACCGTCACAGCCATGGGGAGGGAGAATAATATCTATATAGACCGTCACAGCCATGGGGAGGGAGAATAATATCTATATAGACCGTCACAGCCATGGGGAGGGAGAATAATATCTATATAGACCGTCACAGCCATGGGGAGGGAGAATAATATCTATATAGACCATGTCAGCCATGGGGAGGGAGAATAATATCTATATAGACCGTCACAGCCATGGGGAGGGAGAATAATATCTATATAGACCATGTCAGCCATGGGGAGGGAGAATAATATCTATATAGACCCTGTCAGCCATGGGGAGGGAGAATAATATCTATATAGACCGTCACAGCCATGGGGAGGGAGAATAATATCTATATAGACCATGTCAGCCATGGGGAGGGAGAATAATATCTATATAGACTGTCACAGCCATGGGGAGGGAGAATAATATCTATATAGACCGTCACAGCCATGGGGAGGGAGAATAATATCTATATAGACCATGTCAGCCATGGGGAGGGAGAATAATATCTATATAGACCGTCACAGCCATGGGGAGGGAGAATAATATCTATATAGACCATGTCAGCCATGGGGAGGGAGAATAATCTCTATATAGACCATCACAGCCATGGGGAGGGAGAATAATATCTATATAGACCGTCACAGCCATGGGGAGGGAGAATAATATCTATATAGACCATGTCAGCCATGGGGAGGGAGAATAATATCTATATAGACCGTCACAGCCATGGGGAGGGAGAATAATATCTATATAGACCATGTCAGCCATGGGGAGGGAGAATAATATCTATATAGACCCTGTCAGCCATGGGGAGGGAGAATAATATCTATATAGACCGTCACAGCCATGGGGAGGGAGAATAATATCTATATAGACCATGTCAGCCATGGGGAGGGAGAATAATATCTATATAGACCGTCACAGCCATGGGGAGGGAGAATAATATCTATATAGACCGTCACAGCCATGGGGAGGGAGAATAATATCTATATAGACCATGTCAGCCATGGGGAGGGAGAATAATATCTATATAGACCGTCACAGCCATGGGGAGAGAGAATAATATCTATATAGACCGTCACAGCCATGGGGAGGGAGAATAATATCTATATAGACCATCACAGCCATGGGGAGGGAGAATAATATCTATATAAACTGTCAGCCATGGGGAGGGAGAATAATATCTATATAGACCGTCACAGCCATGGGGAGGGAGAATAATATCTATATAGACCGTCACAGCCATGGGGAGGGAGAATAATATCTATATAGACTATGTCAGCCATGGGGAGGGAGAATAATATCTATATAGACCGTCACAGCCATGGGGAGGGAGAATAATATCTATATAGACTATGTCAGCCATGGGGAGGGAGAATAATATCTATATAGACCGTCACAGCCATGGGGAGGGAGAATAATATCTATATAGACCGTCACAGCCATGGGGAGGGAGAATAATATCTATATAGACCATGTCAGCCATGGGGAGGGAGAATAATATCTATATAGACCCTGTCAGCCATGGGGAGGGAGAATAATATCTATATAGACCGTCACAGCCATGGGGAGGGAGAATAATATCTATATAGACTGTCAGCCATGGGGAGGGAGAATAATATCTATATAGACCATGTCAGCCATGGGGAGGGAGAATAATATCTATATAGACCCTGTCAGCCATGGGGAGGGAGAATAATATCTATATAGACCGTCACAGCCATGGGGAGGGAGAATAATATCTATATAGACTGTCAGCCATGGGGAGGGAGAATAATATCTATATAGACCATGTCAGCCATGGGGAGAGAGAATAATATCTATATAGACCGTCACAGCCATAGACCATGACAGCCTATATTATGGTAGCCCCTTTAATGCATAAAAAAACCAAAAACAAAACAATAGACCATGATGGAATTCATTATATCCAATAACAGGCATATTCTGAACTGGGACAATGCTGTCCAGTTGCTTAGCACAGGAAAATACTGTGATAGATGTTAAGCTAGGGACTATGTCTGGAAATCGGTGCAGTTAGGATGTATAGGGAACAGTATGATGAGTTTTATTTGGTAAACATCAAATTGTAAGGAATTGGATACTGATTGGCAAAATGTAGGCCAAAAAAATCTGCAATTTTCAGTCTCCGCTATTTGGTCTTAATTTTTTCAATCATCTAGTGTGTTCTTTACAATTTCCAGTTTAGTTTACGAACCTCAAGGAATTAAACACCCTGTTGCAGTGGACTTATAAATTAATTATTTATTTTCTCTCCGATAGGTAATTTTCTAACCAATAGGAATAAAAGCACAACTGTAAGTAAATGGCATTCCTGACATGTGATGTTAATGATCGTTATAATAATTGCAAAGAAATCTGTCTATACCAAAGGTTCTCAATTGTTACATTCTGAAACCGTGTACATAAATATTTATATACAATAATGAATCCGGCTGATATTTTGTCCAAATCCAAAGGTTTGCCCAATGGCTCCATATTTGAGTTATTTTTACTCCCTGTCCCCAAATTAATTGCAACATTTATAACCCAGGCATACACAAAAGCTCACTGTGGGATGCAGCTCCCAGGATGCTTTGCTGTTTGGGTTATACTATGGCTATACCTATGGCTTGCAGTTTTGCCACAGTTCAGAAGCACACATGTAATTTAGTATTTTAACTCTATGTTTCACTGCCTTTAATATTTTCTTACATTGACTAATTCTATTTTCTGATTTTGCGCTGACTATTTTTTTCACCTTTTGCTTCTTTTGCCTAAAATGTGCAGTTCCGTTTTAAGTTCACTGTTGAGTGGACAAACCTCCTCAGTGTAGTTGGATATATTTGTTTAATTTTTTTTTCCCCCAACACAAATTGTATGACATTTTATAAGTAGTTGTTTGTAACCGTACCGCATTTCTCTGTTTAGTCAAGACACCTAAATATCTACATGGCTTAATATTGACAGCATAATGATATATTGACTTTGTATAAAAAAAATAACAACTATTACATTGTATTTGTTCTTTATTAGATCTGCGTGGAAGGGAACATTGCCAGTGGGAAGACCAGCTGTTTAGAGTATTTCTCAACTACAGAAAACCTTGAGGTATTCTTTCATACTGTCTGCAACATTTTCGTGCTAATTTACATTTGTTCGCCAATAATAATTTAATTGATATGGTTGAACAAATGTTACATTTTTCCTCTAAGTGGCACTGCTACTTATTTTTTTTTTTTTTTTTAAACAATCTTTATTTAAGAGAGTTTTCTTGAGACACACAAAGAACCTAACATACCAGTGACTATAAACAAATGCACACGTCTGCATTAGCAATTGTTACAAATAAAACTTCAGTATAAGGCATGAGGAGTTAGTACTATAGGCCAAAATCCAAAATGAACGGGAGGTTCTGAAGAAATTTGAACAAATAAATCTCTCCGTTTAGGGTAAAGGAAAGATTAAAATTTTGATGGCTGTGTAAAGGGAACCCATAAGGGGAAACTTTTTTTCTAAAACAAGCATTGAAAGAATAAAAAGCCAGGTACAATAAAATGGAAAGAGAGGCTGGAGAAGAAAGGGGGAGAATACTGATAGAGAGCAGGAAGGGAGGTGGACGAAGGTGGGAGACTGCCAAAGGGAAGGGGGATCACCTCCAGTATGAACCAGCCAAGTAGCATATCAGGGAACAGGCTCAAGATTGTAACTCCGTCTAATTAAAGCAGGGAAACCAGATAGCAAAATATTTATTGTACGTCTTATAGGGAGGCAGTAAGTTCCTCCTTAAATCTACCATGTTCAAATCTATTGCAGCATATGTTACTTTTGGGGTTTTCTATAAAGGTTAAATCTTTATAAAACCATGTGACTGTTTCATACCCTTTACTGCACACCGTACCCTAGTAAACACTTTGAATAGAGTTCAATGAGGTAAGTGAATTAGGACTTTTCATTGAAATGACTTCTAAAAATGTCATTGGTGGCGCCTAATGTGAACCCAAATCTTTCCTCCCAGGGGCCGTGGCAAATGAGTGTAAACCTTTCACACTGCAATCTGTCAAGGAGAAGATTTGTTTTAATGCATTTACAGTTAAAGGGACACTAGAGCTTCATTATAGCTTACTGAAGTATTTTTGGTGTATAATTCATGCCCATGCAGTCTCGCTGCTCAATTATCGCCAGTTTAGATTGATTCAATGCAGCTCTATAAGGAAATGCTTACTGGCCAGGGCTATGTTTGGCTTGTGCTGGCTTTGCCCCTGATCTGGTTCCTTGACAGCTGTAATTGGCTGATCAAGCAGACAGATCAGGGTCAGAGACAGAAACAGCAGACTGGAATAAAAGTAAGATTTTACTATATTTACTATATTAAAGAGGTAAGGGGGATCAGAGGGGCTAGATCAAGCATGTTAAACTCGCAGCCTGTGGGCCCCATGCCGCCCAGAATGGGCATCTTCGCGGCCTGTCAGTGAGTGAGTGTGTGTGTTGGTCAGTGTTGCATTGGCTGCGACTGGACAGTGGAGTACCTGGAGGTGCATGGAGGCACGCAATGCCACGTCACATTCCGACGTGACATCGATGTGCTCCACCTTCACATGGTTTCAAGAAGTAGCGGGAGGATCAGACTTGGCACAGGGTGCGGACGGCGCCATTTGGGGTATACCAGAGGCTGGACTCTGGAGTCACATACTGGCAGCGGCAATGTGAGTGGAGTCTGGTTGTTGGCTAGAGGTGAGTGCTGGGATTTAGTATATGGGGGGCAGGGGCGTATTAGCCGCGAGGCAAACAAGGCATTTGCAAAAAAAGCCGCCCCCAAATGCCCAAGGCAAATGTCTTGTTAGCCTTGCGGCTAACTGACATGCCGGGCTGCTGCTGGGCGGTCGGGCGGCGCTGGCGGGCGGCTGGCGAGGGAGCACTTCCTCTGAGCTGTCTGCTCAGCTCCCTCGCGCGCCGCAGAGTGAGGCTGGGAGCCGGAATATGACGTCATATTCCGGCTCCGCCTCCCAGCCTCACTCTGCGGCGCGCGAGGGAGCTGAGCAGACAGCTCAGAGGAAGTGCTCCCCCGCCTGCCAATGCCGCCTGCCCAGCAGCCACTGGACTACCAAGGAGGAAGAGACCCCCCCCCCCCCCCCAGCATTCCCAAAGGTAAGGGGGGGGGTGTTTAAATACATTTTAAAAAAAAGTGTTAATGTGGGTGAGTGTGTGTTAGTGTGTGTGTGTTAGTGTGTGTTTGTCTGTTAGTGTGTGTGTGTCTGTTAGTGTGTGTGTGTCTGTTAGTGTGTGTGTGTCTGTTAGTGTGTGTGTGTCTGTTAGTGTGTTTGTCTGTTAGTGAGTGTGTGTGTGTCAGTGTGTTTCTGTTAGTGTGTGTGTCTGACTGTTAGTGTGTGTGTTTGCCTGTGAGTGTGTGTGTCTGCTAGTTTGTGTCTGTTAGTGAGTGTGTTGGTCTGTTAGTGAGTGTGTTGGTCTGTTAGTGAGTGTGTTGGTCTGTTAGTGAGTGTGTTGGTCTGTTAGTGTGTGTGTGTTTCTGTTAGCTAGTGTATGCATATCTGTCAGTGAATGTGTGTGTGTGTATTTAGAATGCGGGGTAGGGGGAAAGGTTGGGTGGGGGTGGCGCGGGGGGGGGGGGGGGGGTCGCCTGAGTTTTGTCCTGCCTAGGGCAGCACAAAACCAGGATACACCACTGATGGGGGGGACTGGGATTTAGTAGAGGGGGGGGGGGGGTGCTGTGGTTTAGTAGAGGTAGAGGGGGATGCTGTTTTCTTTTTATACTGTACTTTTCAAAATCGACCTACGTTTCGATGAAAATTTAAGTTGTTGTTTTTTTTGCGGCCCACATAAACTTAAACCTTGTTTAAGTGGCCCATGCTAGACTTTGAGCTTGACATGCTTGGGCTAGATGATGTTTTTAACACTATAGGGTAGGTATATGTTTGGGTTCCTGACCCTATAGTGTTCGTTTAAATCACTTTGTTTATGCAGCCCTAGGCACACCTCTGCGCATGTGACTTACACAGCCTTCCTAAACACTTCCTGTAAAGAGAAATATAATATTGTGCCTTTAATTAATAAACTATTACTAATAAGTATGTTTTTTATTTATTTTATTTTTTTAAGGTTTTGAAGGAGCCTGTAGAAAAATGGAGGAATGTTCAGGGTCACAACCCACTGGTAAGTGATTCAGATAAACAAGAAATGTGCGTGCTTTGTATTCATAGGGTTTTTTTTGTTTTGTTTTGTTTTTATTCTTTATTTTTGTAGTGCATATCAAAATAACATACGTGCGTGAGGTACCCTGACGGCAATCCTCGCACATAATCGTAACATATTTAACAATGGGGTAGTCTAGAATACGTGCACATTTTTAAATGTAAGTCGATAGTAAGGCAAGAGTGATACAGGCTAGGAAGTTTTTATCACAGTGGTTAAACTGCGCTTATACTGACATGTCATACAGTTAAACTGGGCTCAAGGGTAAACTAGGTAAACCAATAGGAGCTGCTGACAATCATCACTAGTGTGTGCGTATAAGTGTCTATTTATCATAACAGGTGGCACAGACCCACTAAAAGCTTATTTCAATGGTGCTTAAGGGCGCAGTGCCCCGAGTATTACTAGGGTGCTTGTAGTAATATTAATGCCACAGAGTTGCGCAGTAGTAGGGGAGACTAGGTGCTGAAAAACACTTAAAATGGGTATGGTTGACAATGGGTGTGTGCCCACTGGGGGTCAAAAGGCCTGAGGAGAGTAAGACCCTTTAGCCATAATGGGTCATTGATCTATGCGGCCCACCCCGAGGTGAAATGAAATACTGGGTCTCCTCAGTGATACCCAAATATCCCACGGCTCTGGTAAAGTCCAGTTCCTGCTCCACCCCTGGCCGTCTGTTTCCGACCGTCCGCTCTGGGTCTCGGGACTCTTCTGCGTCCGGTCGTCTGCGTCGCTGAATGGTGAGTACCCGGGGTTGAGATCCTTCAGTGGGGATGTCTCCTTGTAGGCTGAGGACCAGGGGCTAAACCTGTCCTGGGTAGATGTCTGCGCCGTCTATGTGCTTTTCGTTTTCTCCCACCTCTCCCTTGAGCTGACTTCGGTGTGCTTCTGCTCTCTGCCAGGTTCTTTTGATGTGGCCCCGAGAAGGCCCCTTGTTTGTCGTGGCCGCTTGCTGTTGTTGTGTAGTTAAGGGTTTCTGCCTTCCTCCGCTTGGCCGCCCGTGCCGGGTCCTGAGGTAGGTCATTGTGTGGAGTCGCTGGCTCTGGAGGTTGCATGCGGGCTTCCCATTGCTCCCAAAAGGAGGCGAAAATTTTATTCAGCTGAGGCTCCGTTTCAATCCATGCACCTCGTGAGTGGGAGGTGAGGAAGGCGTCCGCCATTTTGTGAGTTTCTCTGGGTGTTGCCTCGGGACCCCAAGTTAAGGTAGATGTGAAGAAAAGAGACCTCATCCGACCTTTTCTTTTATTTCTGTGCATTTTGTTTCCTTTTTCTGCCTATAGTGGATTATTCGTTCGGCAGTTTGCAACTACCGAACCCCGACCTCCCTCCTGGCTTGTTGTGATCTAAAGCACCGGCAATTAAGTGTTCCCTGGGTGGCCGCTGTTCGTATAGCCGAACGCCACGAGGAAAAGAAAACGGCGGCCATCTTGTTCGCACGAGGCGAGTCAGCGGGACTTGGTCGTTGAGTGTCTGGAACTAAAATCGGACACTCGACCGTACGAAGTACCGCTGAGAACTACCGAACGCCCGCTTCTCCTACTTGCCGAACACTCAGAAGAGCGGCATTCGGTAGTTATGTTCGTATGGACCAGGGGAACAATCGCTCCTATGAGCCAGGAGGGTATCTTCAGTATTTTGACCGCTTTCGCCTTTTTCTCCAATTGGCCGACCACACACACTGAATTCGTGGAACTGTTTTGGGCAGGAGCCTTGTGTGTGTGGTCGGTTAAAACAAGACTTCCACACTTTTTGAGAACCCCTGAACCGATCTGGGTGAAATTTGGATATGTTTACCTCCCAGATCGGGGCTATCAGGGGATATGTATTTTGTGGGGATACCTTGTGGGGAAAGGGGTGTTCCAACGTTTGGGTAAAATGTGTGCCCTCTGCCGGGAGATAATTGATTTACTCCTTAACTTATCTCACTATCTCCCAGGCAGAGGGAGGGCGTGTATTAAGAAAATACTGTACAGTGATTGGTGATATGTTTGTTTGTTTTGGGAGGTCCTCTTGCATGAGGATCCCCCATAAAAGCCAGCCTGTTTCAATAAAGTTTTAGTTCTGTTACACCCTTCATGAAGTCTTGGCTCATGTTTGGGGAATATTCTATCTACTGGGAAGGATTGTCTGGAAGCTGTATTCATCTCTACCCCCTGCTGGAGCTATAATCACTTGTACTCAGCAGCTGGGAAAGGAACAAGAGACCGCAGCACCATCACCCCTGCAGGTCTTAACAACTGGTGGCAGCGGTGGGATTGAATGGAACGCAGAGAGACAACTGGTGAATGGCCCAGCAGTACGAGAAACTAAAAAAGACGACGCTACAAGATCTACTGGAAGCCCGAGGCCAGGTGGCAAGCAACAAGAGAAAAGCTACCCTCATAGCAGAACTGATGGAGGGCGACCAAACCAGCAGCAGAGCGGACGTCAGCCGAGAGGAAGCGGAATTCCAACAGAAGGTGATGTGGAGGCTAAATTTATATGGGCCGAACCCCCCACCTGAGGCGATAACGCAAATCCTGGCACAAGTGAACGCAGAACGCAGTGCCCTACAGGCCAGCTTGAACCAGGCAGACAGCGCGTCCCTAACAGGATCTATAAATGGAGGGCAGCGGAGAAAAATTAACTATGCTGCATTTAAAAGCTTTGCGGACGGAGAAACAGACATTGACGCATATCTACAGGATTTTGAACGTCAATGCGCTTTGGAGGGTCTGGAATCGGAGCAGTGGGCATCGATCTTAAGCAGCAAGCTCACAGGCCGAGAAGCAGAGGCCTACAGAACAGTTCCTGACACAGCCATACATGACTATGCCAAGGTAAAGGAAATTCTGCTAGCTAGATATGCCGTGACCCCAGAGACTTACAGAAAGAAATTTCGGGCATTACGGAAAGGGGGCCGAGACTCCTACACTGAGTGGGCTTTTAGGCTGTATCGAGCGGCCCAAAACTGGATACAAGGCTGCCTGGCCACCACATTGGAAGAGGTACTACAACTCTTCTTACTTGAACATTTTTTTGAGCACACCCCAACAGACACCAGGGATTGGGTCAGAGACCGAAAGCCGGCTACCATCGAAGCCGCAGCCAAGCTGGCGGATGAGCATCATGAGGGCCGAAAGGGGGAAGCTAGTGGGAACCGTCCTCTGGTAAGGTCCAGTTCTCCACCACCAGGACCTGTGACCAATCCCAGACCACCCACAGTGGCCCCCACAACCCAGCCTGGTTTTGCCCAGAGACCTCCACCGGTATGTCACCAGTGCAATCAGCCCGGGCACTACAAAATCCATTGCCCCCAGCGGAGCCAAACCAGCTGGGAACGGCCCCCACAAACCCCGAGGGCTGCCGCTCACCACTATCAGCACACCCCTGTGGAAGAGCCATCACCCGACTCAGAACAGTGGTCCGTGCTGCATGAGGTAGACCTAGCCCAAACCGAAATCGACAACCGGGTCCACCACAGACAGTTGGTCACCATAGACGGTAAAGAAGCAGAGGCGCTCCGAGACACGGGCGCCACACCGTAGCTGCCAAGGCCCGCACCCACAGGACTGTAGCAGTACGAGTGGCCGGGGGTGCCATCCACAAGATACCCACCGCCCGGGTACAGCTAAATTGGGGCAATGGCGCAAAGCCGATGGAAGTAGGCATTATGGCGGGACTACCAGCGGAAGTTTTGTTGGGGAATGACTTGGGGTGCCTGACTTCACAGCTGGTGCAATCCGAACCTGCTGGAGCCTGCGCAGTGACTACTAGGGCGCAATCCCGCCGAGCTGGACCGACACACTCCGAGGAACCACAGGTAGGAACTGAAAACCCCGTAGCCGCCCCTAACCCTATCCCCTTCTGGGGTACCCCCCAAGACTTTGGCCAAACCCAACAAACAGACCCCACCTTAGCCGGTTACAGGAAGGCAGTAGGGACACCCAGGGAAGGTAATACCCACGAGGGATTCCAATGGGATAAAGGGTTGCTGTACAGGGTTACCGGGGGAGTGGGGAGAGGGGCAGCGCAAGTTATAAAAAGGCAACTGGTAGTACCCCGGAAATACAGGGCAGAACTTCTAAGGCTCAGCCATGATATCCCGCTAGCCGGACATCTGGGTATCAAGAAAACTAAGGACCGCCTTACCCAGACGTTCTTCTGGCCAGGGGTATCCACCGATGTGCAGTCCTACTGTAGAACATGTGATACCTGTCAAAGAATAGGGAAAAGGGGGGATCACCCTAGGGCCAAGTTAAGACCCCTACCCATAATTGACAAGCCATTCTACCGGGTGGCAGTGGACCTGGTGGGGCCTCTCAGCAAACCCAGCTCCTCAGGGAAGCGCTACATACTCACGGTAGTGGACTATGCCACCAGATACCCTGAGGCGGTGGCGCTCTCCAACATTGAGGCGGAGACGGTTGCAGAGGCTCTGGTTAAGATCTTTTCCAGAGTAGGGTTTCCCCAGGAAATACTTTCCGACCAAGGGACCCAGTTCACGGCAACTGTAACTCAACAGTTGTGGCAGAGCTGCGGGGTCAAGCCCTTATTTAGCTCCCCCTATCACCCCCAGACGAATGGACTCTGTGAACGGTTTAACGGCACGCATAAACAAATGCTCACAGCGTTCACGGAGTCCTACGGTCAATGGGAGAAGTTTCTACCTCACCTCCTGTTTGCCTACCGGGAAGTGCCTCAGGCGTCCACTGGGTTCTCCCCCTTCGAACTCCTCTACGGGAGAAAAGTTCGGGGACCCCTGGACCTCATACGGGAGCACTGGGAGGGCAACACAGGAGAGGAGGGAGTCCCAGTCCTGCCATACGTGCTGGAGTTTCGGGACCGCCTGCAGGCCCTAACCGAGTCAGTTCGGGAGAACTTGCGGGCGGCCCAGAAGCGACAGAAACAATGGTATGACCAAGGGGCGAGAGATAGGAACCTGGAAATAGGGCAAAAGGTACTAGCTCTCAGACCGTCCAAAGAGGACAAGCTCCAGGCAGCCTGGCAGGGGCTATTTAAAATAGTAGAGAAAATTAGCGACACCACTTATATCGTGGCCAAATGTTCAGATGAAAGGGTACGACGAGCCTTTCATGTGAACATGTTGAAACCCTATCACGGACGATCTGAAGATGTGGCTGCCATATGCTCCCCATCCACGGATGATAGTGAGGGACTCCCCTTACCGGACCTACTAGCAGCTAACCCCGGGACGGTAGAACAAGTCGGGTTAGGAGACAAGCTAGACCCCCCCAGCAGGCAGACACTAAGCACCTGCTGCAGGAATACGGTGGGCTATTCTCCTCTCTACCCGGATACACCTCCGCGGCAGTACACCGGGTAGAGACCCAGGGGGAAAACCCCTTGAGACAGCAGCCCTATCGTATACCGGCAGCAGTACGCACGAGCATGTGGAAGGAACTCCAAGAAATGCTCAAACTAGGGGTTATTGAGGCTTCCCAAAGTCCCTGGACGTCTCCGGTAGTGCTAGTACCGAAGCGAGACGGCACGACTCGCTTCTGTATTGACTACCGGAAACTGAACGACAGGACAATCACGGATGCCTACCCTATGCCACGGGTCGACGAATTGCTCGATCGCATGGCCAGTGGACACTTCCTGACTACCCTAGATCTGTGTAAAGGCTATTGGCAAATTCCGCTAGACCCGGCTGCCATCCCTAAGTCAGCATTCGTCACCCCATTCGGGCTATACCAATTTAAGGTTATGCCGTTTGGGATGAAGAATGCCCCGGCTACATTTCAAAGGATGGCGGACCGACTTCTGGAAGGAATGCAGGACTTCGCATGTGCCTACTTGGATGACATCGCCATCTACAGCGGCACATGGGAAGCTCACCTGGGACACTTGTCTTTGGTGTTTAACAAGTTACAGGAAGCCGGCCTTACCCTGAAACCCGAGAAGTGCCATGTGGGCATGGCAGAAGTCCAGTACTAAGGGCATCGGGTAGGGTCGTGTAAGCAGCGGCCCGAGCCCGACAAAATAGAGGCCATAGCAAATTGGCCCCAACCCCGCACTAAGACCCAGGTATTAGCTTTCTTAGGCACAGCAGGGTACTACCGCAAGTTTGTCCCCGAGTATAGCACTCTAGCCAAGCCCCTCACCGATCTAACCAAAAAAGCCCTACCCAAGCAGGTATCGTGGTCCCCGGAGTGTGCAGCAGCGTTCCAAAGCCTTAAGGCAGCTCTGAGCAAAGCTCCAGTATTGGCGGCCCCAGACCCTAAGAAGACATTTCTCGTTCACACAGATGCCTCCATGTTTGGGCTGGGAGCCGTGCTGAGCCAGGTGGGGGAAGATGGCATGGAACACCCGGTGGCATACCTCAGTCGGAAGTTACTACCTCGGGAGGTCAGCTATGCCACCGTGGAAAAAGAATGCTTGGCGTTGGTATGGGCCTTAAAGAAACTCCAACCGTACCTCTACGGCCGAGCTTTTACGTTACTGACTGATCACAACCCCCTCATTTGGCTCAACCGAGTCTCTGGAGACAATCCCCGGTTGCTACGCTGGAGTTTAGCGTTGCAACCATACAATTTTACACTACAGTACCGTCCGGGCAAACAGAACGGTAATGCTGATGGACTTTCCCGTCAGACGGACTTGGACTCTTAATGATACCACCCGGACATCCCCTAGCCAACCCGGCAGGGTCTAGGCGGGTATGCCGACCCATGGAACTAAGGGGGAGTAATGTGAAGAAAAGAGACCTCATCCGACCTTTTCTTTTATTTCTGTGCATTTTGTTTCCTTTTTCTGCCTATAGTGGATTATTCGTTCGGCAGTTTGCAACTACCGAACCCCGACCTCCCTCCTGGCTTGTTGTGATCTAAAGCACCGGCAATTAAGTGTTCCCTGGGTGGCCGCTGTTCGTATAGCCGAACGCCACGAGGAAAAGAAAACGGCGGCCATCTTGTTCGCACGAGGCGAGTCAGCGGGACTTGGTCGTCGAGTGTCTGGAACTAAAATCGGACACTCGACCGTACGAAGTACCGCTGAGAACTACCGAACGCCCGCTTCTCCTACTTGCCGAACACCCAGAAGAGCGGCATTCGGTAGTTATGTTCGTATGGACCAGGGGAACAATCGCTCCTATGAGCCAGGAGGGTATCTTCGGTATTTTGACCGCTTTCGCCTTTTTCTCCAATTGGCCGACCACACACACTGAATTCGTGGAACTGTTTTGGGCAGGAGCCTTGTGTGTGGTCGGTAAAACAAGACTTCCACACTTTTTGAGAACCCCTGAACCGATCTGGGTGAAATTTGGATATGTTTACCTCCCAGATCGGGGCTATCAGGGGATATGTATTTTGTGGGGATACCTTGTGGGGAAAGGGGTGTTCCAACGTTTGGGTAAAATGTGTGCCCTCTGCCGGGAGATAATTGATTTACTCCTTAACTTATCTCACTATCTCCCAGGCAGAGGGAGGGCGTGTATTAAGAAAATACTGTACAGTGATTGGTGATATGTTTGTTTGTTTTGGGAGGTCCTCTTGTATGAGGATCCCCCATAAAAGCCAGCCTGTTTCAATAAAGTTTTAGTTCTGTTACACCCTTCATGAAGTCTTGGCTCATGTTTGGGGAAGGAATATTCTATCTACTGGGAAGGATTGTCTGGAAGCTGTATTCATCTCTACCCCCTGCTGGAGCTATAATCACTTGTACTCAGCAGCTGGGAAAGGAACAAGAGACCGCAGCACCTTCACCCCTGCAGGTCTTAACAGTAGAGTTCTCACTATTTTGCTCGGGGAACGTGTGCTGGTAGACCGGGATATCCCCCGCCGGTCCAGAGGGGGGGTAACGCGGGCCCAGATTCAGAGTTGCTTCTTGGCTCGGCGTCAGGAGAGCGGCTGCCTTTCCCGCGTCTACCGAGCTTGTAGGCCTCAGAGACATGTTGGGTATACAGTGCTTGAATTGTCGCATATACGGTATCTTCTTGTTCCCTTCCATGTCATCAGTGGCGTGTTGGCCTTTTAGCATAGGAAATTCACCATTTAGTGAGCGTTAAAACGCTTTTTTCTCATAATTCAGCAGGAGCTGTGGAGGCCAGCGTTCCTCTCTGCTCCGTGGTCAGGCCACGCCCCCATTCATAGGGGTTTTAATCTGCATTCTCATCATTTTCAAGAGAGAGTGATTTTGACAGAGCTCCCTGTACCCCGACTGGGTACCTCCGCCAAGCATGCTTCATAGCTATCACTGGGACACTAGTAGAGCTTCAGCCCATAGCCGCCTCAGCTTGGCTGGGATCATTTTATAGATTCCTGCCCTGGAACAGGGTCCTGAGTACAGCTCCAAGTGACTGCAGGAGAGCATATAGCTGTATAGCTGGTCCCCCAAACACTAGTCTAAACTTAGTGAAGGGTGAAAATGAACTGCTTTATTCAGGCAAGGCACACAGCATTTTGCATGATAATCCTCTTTAGAGAGAAACTGTCATTCTCTAAAAAAATACACCATTAAATAAAACTTTGAAAATCACCTGTAATTTGTGTTGAACATTTTATTTTATCAGGTTATACTCAGTTTTCTATTAAATATATGAAACATTTAGCAATTGACATCACAATCCAGTTCTGTCTAATATGTATTGAGAAAATTTGATAGCTACAGATACATCAGCCAATAAAAATAAACCTAAGGAGACAGCATTTTCAATGAATAAAGAAATGGTAGATAAGAGGGCATGATGTAAAATCAGGAGGTTGTAGATACTTGGGTTATAGTTGAAGCTCTCCACTTTTCTTAGCGCAGATATTTGGTGTCTTTAATGCCGTTTTGAAAAGGATGTACATTTGAAACGTTCTTGTCTGTGTTCTTTATCCATTCTTCAGGCTTTAATGTATCAGGATCCCTCCAGGTGGGGATTAACGTTACAAACCTACGTACAATTAACAATGCTGGATATGCACACCAGGTCATCGGTAAGTTTTAACATGATAAGTTGTATTCTCATAGGAAATACCGAGGGGGATCAACAGGGTAGCCTGCGGTATTCTAGTAGAGAAGATCCGTGGAACACAATAGAGAAAAAAAAATCCGAAAAGTAAGAAAACCATTAAATTACCATAATTGATAAACAATGTATGTAGAGATGCCAGATTGTTATAACACCCAGCGGCCAAATACTTGTGAGATGCATTTTAAACATATTTAGATTTTTGGAAACCAGTTCTTAACATGGGGATGTCCCTCTGATGGGCTAACATTTATACAGGACAGTTAGCCATTTCATCTTACTGGATCTCAAATTTCTGGTTGGTTGCCCAGTTGTCTACGTGGTGGGATGCGTAAGGACCACCAGCTGTGTATTAGGGAAACAGTTAAGCCAGATGTAACTGTCACAGTAGTGGGAGGGGAGTTGGTGGGGGGGGGGGGGGTCTAATTACAGGAGGCAAGGTGTTTTTTTTTATTTAATTATGGATGGGATTCAATTGAGGCATAAAGTATCCATTTTAAATAAGAAACTATCACAATATAGGTCAAATTACTACAAGAATATTGATATTATGTAAACGTTATCTTGCCTCTTTACTAAGGATTATTAAGGGAACAGTTTATATACAGTTGAGTTTATTAAATAGAGAACACTAACTTTATCCTGTGAAACTGGGGGAAAACATTTTTGACAGCAAAAACAAAATTTGTGATGCAATGGCCGCTCTATCAAGAAAATGGTTGCATTGTCACATGACAGTTACAGTTCACTGCAGACTGATTATATCAAATTAGTATTACTGATTCATGTAAGAAAGTCAAAGAGACACAGAATGCTTCAATAATTTACTTTTATGCTTATTGAATAGGTTATGGAGCAAGGAGGGCCCCTGCCACTGTGACTGTGCTCACAACCGCTTATAACTACAGCCAGTTACAAAAAACAAATAGGACTCTGCCTAGGATTCAGTAGCTTCACACTAAAACATTATAAAAATTCACATTTTCATAAATAGTTGAAATACTTTTGCTCTAGCATTCACTGGCAGACAATTTTTGTGCATTTAATTAAACTATAGGTAACAAGTAAACTTTTGACACTGGCAGCCATTTTGAATGCCTAAAACTATAGCAATGTATTTTGAAAGTGATCGGCCCCATGCATAAATTAATTTATACACCTGCATTTTTTTTTCAGACCTGCCCTGTTAAAATGATGGAACGATCCATTTACAGTGCCAAATATATATTTGTGGAAAATCTGTATCGTAGGTACAGTATTACTTTTCTATATATATTTCTATATGTTGTGGGACCTTTTAAAGCAAAACTGTCAATGTGCAAGGTTTTATTTTTTTTCCCCCCTTGTTTTTATATTTTGAAATTCACTTTATATATTTTTTTTTATTATACATATGATAATGCAGGCGATATTTTATTTCTTATGGGGAGCGTAAATTCTGTCAATCTTTGGCAATGGGCGGAGCTTAAAGTTCTCTTTCAGTTGCTTCGCTGATTTACCCACAATCCTTCAGTGAACAGAATCCCACAGAAGGCAAGCGGCAGACCTCAAATAAACAAAATGGCGGTGCCCCGATATTGAGGCGCAAGGAAGAAAAAAATCATAAATATAAATAAAGGATAAAAGTAGTAATGAGTGAGGGTATAATAATTAAGATACAAAGGGTTTAACATTTAAAAATTACAGATCTAGAAATTGGTATCCTATATTTTATATATAGATGGATAAATCTCCCAGTGGTCACAATTTCAAGTTGTACACTACTAGCCAGGCATAAAATGTGCTTGTCACCTCGTATCCCACATAGAGCTGTGTTCTAAGCATAGTTATCTCCTATAATATTACACTGCGGGCTGCTGGGAGCTGTGTTTAGAACTTGCTGTGGTCTATTGAATGGCCCCTGAGTTAGCAGAGCTCCTGCCAGCCCTTAATGGGAAGATTTGTTTTGAGTAAAGGGAGACTGGCAGACATGACTTGGAGAGAGGAACCGATACGATTGCTGTCTCCTATGGAGTAGGAGCCTTGTATGATATGAAGTGGCTTACTGGCAGGGGTCGTGGCATGGCGTGGGTTACTGGCAAGGATGGTAGGACGCAGTGGAATAATGGCAGGGATTGTGGTACGGGGTGGGTTACTGGCAGGGTTCAAGGTATGGGGTGGGTTACTGGCAGGGTCAAGGTATAGGGTGGGTTATTGTCAAGGATGGTAGGACTGAGTGGATTAATGGAAGGGATTGTGGTATGGGGTGGGTTACTGGCAGGGGTCGTGGCATAGCGTGGGTTACTGGCAAGGATGGTAGGAAACAGTGGAATAATGGCAGGGATTGTGGTATGGGGTGGGTTACTGGCAGGGTTCAAGGTATGGGGTGAGTTACTGGCAGGGTTCAAGGTATGGGGTGGGTTACTGGCAGGGTTCAAGGTATGGGGTGGGTTACTGGCAGGGTTCAAGGTATGGGGTGAGTTACTGGCAGGGTTCAAGGTATGGGGTGAGTTACTGGCAGGGTTCAAGGTATGGGGTGAGTTACTGGCAGGGTTCAAGGTATGGGGGGACTCGGCTTTGGCATACAAAGTGGAGAGGCATTCTCTTCTGTGTTCTGAATGGAGAGACTCTTGTACATGTGGCGTGTGCCACAGAGACTCTTAAAATAGTGACTTTCTTAAGTTTTGGTTTAAATATTTAATAAAAATGAATTTAAAACCAGTTATACACAACTTGAGGATATTATACAGACATTATTTTACAGCAGCTTGTTTTTACTATCACTTCAGCTTCTGTATTTCAGATTCTGTGAGTTTAACCACCAGGGGTCACCGGTGTAGCACAGAGAATATCCACAACTAGTCTATATAGTATTAAACGAACTAGGTACTGCTTCCATTTTAGCCAGGAGAAAATTTCTGGCAAATCTGCTTATAGAACGATACAATTACCTGAAGTCTTCTGGTCTGTGGATCATAAGTTCTAAAGCTCAGTGTAGTGTTTATGGTCCAAAAATTCTCTAAGTACTGTCCCTTGTTTCACATTCTTTTTTTTTTGCCAAATTGTTTTGGATACATTTGCCAAAACCCATCTCCCAGGCACTCATAGACTGCTCCCTCTTAATTACGCCTAATTCCACATTACCAGTATAAATTCTGTGCAACATGGATGGCAATGACTGGCTGACAGTGCTGGCGACAAGGTTCGCCCACTGCGCTCAGCCTAACACTGCTGTCCATATTTAAGAGAATTTATATTTGTAATGTAGAAGTGTACATACCACATCATTTAGTGGGCTGGATACCGGGCTGTCTGTAAGCTTGTGTTTTTCTGATACTGCTCTAAAACAGTTTAAAGGACCACTATAGGCACCCAGACCACTTCAGCTTAATGAAGTAGTCTGGGTGCCAGGTCCCTCTAGGTTTAACCCTGCAGCTGTAAACATAGCAGTTTCAGAGAAACTGCTATGTTTACTTTAGGGTTAATCCAGCCTCTAATGGCTGTCTCATTGACAGCCGCTAGAGGCGCTTCCGCGCTTCTCACTGTGATTTTCACAGTGAGAAGACGCCCGCGTTCATAGGAGAGAGCCCGGCAGGGGGGGGGGGAGACCCAGAGGGTGAGGGGGTCCCAAGTATGTTTTCCTGGCACTATAGTGGTCCTTTAAGAAAAAAAAAATGGGATGATATTACTAGTTTCTTTGCATCATAACTGTTACTTTGATCTGTCGTGGTTTTGGTGCTCAGTGTGCCTATTTAAGAAGGTGGATACAGTGTGCGAGGATGTTTAGATAACAACATAATTTGGGGAGGTGGAGTAAAGCAGATTGTGTCCCAACCACTATGGCAGTGGTTTTTGCTGTTTTATCACAAGGCTAATTGAATGGAAGACAAAATGTTTTCAAATGATTTTGTATTTGTACAATGTATTGGTTAAAAGCTATTGTTAACCTATATTTAGAATAGGTGTGGGTTGATCTTTACCTATGGCACATTCCATCTTCTCTAAAAGCACATTGTGTGTGCAAACACCCTGTGGCAAATTAAAGGGCATCCATCCCTTCCCTTGAATTTACCATATTGAATAAAACAATGAAAATCACTTACGAGCCCTGTTAAAGGGACACTATAGGCACCCAGACCACTTCAACTCATTGAAGTGGTCTGGGTGCATAGTCCCAGATCCCTTATAACCCTGCAATGAAATAATTGCAGTTTTTAATAAACTGCAATAATTACCTTTTGAGGGTTAACAGCAACTCTAGACAGCCACTAGAGGGACGTCCGGGTCGCTATGCATGAGGACATTCAGCGTCATCTGAAACCCCATAGTAAGTCCTAATGCGAGCACTGCCATTTATTTAGCCTTTAAAAAAAATAAAATATATATATTTTGAGCTCCGCATCTTTAGAATAACATTTTCTATTTTTTTTTATGAGATATAACTTTGTAAGGACCAATGCACTCATCAATTTGGTCTGTCGTGTCTCTATGACAACATTTTATAGCCTGCTATCAGGACCCCTCTCCGCTCAGCACTCCCCTCATGCTCCCATTCTGTGTGCCTCCTCTCTCCCTGCAAGGTGCCAGACGGGTGTGGGCTTGATTGCACCTCTCGGCGCTAGATGTTCCTCTGGTGGTTGAAATCTGTCCCTCCAGACTCATCACTCATTTGGTCAGGCGCATCTTAAAGTGGAAGTGGGTGTTACTGCCAGGAATGTGTACCAGTGATGCAGGCATGATGCGCATGGAACCCCCTTTATCCTATAAATAGCTTGCTCTCACTGTTCAGTAATACTGTGCTCCTTGTTCCATCAAGTTGTACCCTGTTTTGCTCCTAATCTCCTATATGGTCTGCCTGACATCTGACCTTTGGCATGACCGCTGTTTGTGAACCTGTACGTCCTGCCCTGACCTTTTGCTATCCTGACCATGTCTCTACCTCATCCGTATCTGGATACCAAACCCTAACACCTACGTACTCAGCACTGACAACTATGTATTGCCTTGTTTCCACTAAATGAATAGAACCTTCCAGTTACGTACAAGATTTTTAAAGGGAGGCCTCTTATACGAGTTAACCCAAAGCTCACAGTATGTGATTCCTGTCCGCACTGGTTTAATTTGTTTAGATAATGTGGAAGTGAAACTTTCACATTGTGACTGCGGCAGGAGACAGACCAGACTTAAGGTACCGGGGCAGCCCCGGTTTTTATAAAATTAATTACACAATTGGACAAAATGTACCCCTAGTGAGTATTCTATGGCTTGCAGTGGGTAGCAATTTTAAGGGCTGGCTAGTAGCATTTTTTTATTTTTATTTTAAGCCTTGCCATGAATTGTTCAATGGATTTTGCTCCCAGTGTGCAGTGAATGACCTCTCCATTAATGTGCTTTGTGTATTTTGTAGTGGGAAGATGCCTGAAGTGGATTATGCAGTTTTAACAGAGTGGTTTAAGTGGATTACAAAGAACATTGACCTCTCGGTTGACCTAATAGGTATAATTCAGATGAACATTTCCTGTTTTATTAGTGACTATCACTTTATCTTTGTGGGTGATTTTATTTTATTTTTTTCTTCAAATATTATTACACAATTCACAAATGCACAGTTTGGCTGTTCTTGCCAAAAATGAAAAAAAAAATGAAAAAACCCTGTGAGAAGTGCTAAATGAACCCACAGTGATTCTTTATCAGTTCCGAAATGTTTGCTAATTTCCTGTGTTGGTTCGTCTTTGTACAAGTAGTTCTATATTGAAATGCAGATGCATCCGGAAACACCTAACATAAGAAAAACCATAAAATCTGATGGAATTTGATTACATTGAAGAGCCACTTTAGGCTGCACAACAGAGCTGCTACAGTGCGCCGTAGTGGTTGTGGTGCCAGGAATCCGGGGGGACCATTTGATGGTAACGATTGCGAACATTTCTACACTTACTTTATTTAGTTACTTCCCACCTGAGTTGGTCTGATAAAGTGGAAAGTCAAACCTCAGCATTATCATACAGGCGCATACCAGGATGAAACCTTATTAATTGGCCACCTGGTATGATATTGTGGAAGTATTACCTTGCACTTCAGCAGGTCAGGGTGAGTGTCAAATAGTTCCTAAATGGTTTAATAGATTCTTGGAAGCTGATGCCCCTGGAACTCCAAGCACTATAACCACTGCAGTGTACTGTTGCGGTTCTGATTTCTAGATTGTTCGATTAACCCTTGGAATATTGTTAAGGAAGTTTAAATATGATGAAGATGCCTTTGTATTGGCTTAGAAATAACTGATGCTAGTAAACAGAGAAACTTTACTACAGCCGAGTCTTATAATACACCAGTCCATTGTAAGGGAAGTTACAGTGGACAATAAAGTTTTTATTTTATTTATTTTTTTGTGTATGTCGGTCAATCTGCATAGACTTTGAATATAGAAAATAATCCAGGCACTCCAACGAATTCCAGTAGAGGCAATTTTTATGGGAACAAGGAACCAGAAAGCAACGTTTCGACCCCTTTGGGCCTTTTTCAATCTGCATAGAACACAAGTAGTGGCCTGATATACACTGCATAGAGGAGGGGCACTGACCTCCGCTCATTGAAATGTGTATGTTTATATTGTATTTATATATTATCTAAGAGCTAGGAGGAGGGATCTGCCATGAATTCAATGGGAGTTTTTATATTTGAGGCCAGAACAGCCAAAATGTAAACAAGTTTCCAAGTCAACTGTATTTGGTCCATGTGTTTTGACCATTTGAAGCTCACTTTGTATTCCTGACAATTCACACTTAACCCCTTAAGGACCAAACTTCTGGAATAAAAGGGAATCATGACGTGTCACACACGTCATGTGTCCTTAAGGGGTTAAAGGGACACTCATTTGCCCAAATACAAAAGAAATAACAATCAGTGTCTAGTAGATATACCCAAATGAAAACTTACATGCATTTTTTTATTGGGTATATATCTAAAATCAGCTTGCAAAACATGCAGTTCTCTTGTCTGCCGCCTTTGCAACCCCATCCAGACGTTCTGTGTTTGTCCAATCACAGACTTACCAATGCAGCTCAATGAGACGTCTTTGTAAGTCAGGTGCTCTGGGCAATTGCTGCCTCTCGAGGTCAGCTGTATTGAGCTAATGAAACCAGGAAGTAACATTACCTGTTGTCTGCTTCCAAGCCAAGGAAGTAACATTACCTGTTGTCTGTTTCTAAGCCAAGGAAATCCACTCTTCACACATAAAGCTTTTCAGCGAGCTAAAGTTGCTTAGGGGTCTGGAGTGACCCTTTAAGTGAATAACCCTTCGTATCATTTAACCTACTGGGCTATGGCCATTAGAACTTTGAAAGCTAACTTTTATTGATATATACAACAGATCATGGCATAACGTTTTTCCTTTAGATATACACCAGGCCCATGTCCGTACAATATTCTGATTTATTCTTCTCCCACTTAACCCAGGACAGTAAGATTCTCCCATCTGAGCGCAAAATCGGTGGTTTCAGAACTTCCTTAACCAAACGGTCACTTGCCTTTGAATAAAAAATTCTTAAAGGAACATGCTGCACTAAATTGCTTTGTTCTGAATTTATAAATATGGTGAAAGTCGATTTTAATTTCTTTTTATAAAGAATGTGTTTCTTTATCTATCTAAATTGGGCAGACTAGATGGTCCGAATGGTTCTTATCTGCCGTCACATTCTATGTGATCAATAATACTTAGTGTATGTCACAAACAACATAGAAACATTACACTTTTTTCAATATGAGTTAAAATTGCTGTTTTTTCCTTTTTTTTTTGTTTTTTTGTTCTTGTTGTAAAACAAATTCGTGAAGCTCAAAACATGACTTTCCAGCAATCCTTTTTACAGCAAGCACTATTTTATTGTGACTCCTCAGTGGCGATATTCTGACCTTCTGGCTGTTTTTTCATTTTTTTTCCCCATTAAGGCTTGTAAAGAGGAGTGCTGAATCTTTCTGGTTGGTTTTTCTTGCTGAATTGTTGTTTTTTAGGTGAGACTAGAGGGTCCTTTTGAATCCTTTTAAAGAAAGCAAACTGATGTTAATGTTTGAAAATGTTGACAACTGGAAAAGGGGGGAATCTGAAAACATACTGTCTATCTGATAAAATTGCTGATCTTATGTTCTGCTACCCATCTACAATGAAGAGATCTTGAAACAAGTGCTAATAAGTCATCTTCCCTACAGTTTATCTCAGGACATCTCCTGAAACCTGTTATGAGAGGTTGAAGAAGAGGTGTAGAGAAGAAGAAAAGGTTGTACCGCTGGTAAGATGTTCTTTTAAGGAATGATACAGGTGTAAAATGTACACGATGGATCTCAATATGTGTGGATGGCAAACTACATATCCGTTAAAGGAAAAAAAAATTGTAACAAGGTTATTCATTAAAAAAAAAAAAAAAAACTATATTAAAAAAGTCCTTCTTAAGTATCTGTCCCTAGCCCCCTTATGTCTCTTCCATGCCTGTATTTTTAGTTTATCAGCAAGAATAGAAGATAGTATTTTAATATCTATTAATGATATAGGTCTATAGTTGACGATATAATCTAAATATTTATCTGCTTTTGGGATGGGAACAATGTTCGCTCTCAGCAGCTCTCCAGGACAGTCTCCTGTTTCCATTATATAGTTGAAAAATATTAGTTAGTTCCTCTTTTAATTGATCTTTCATTAACTTGTAGAATTTGTTTGTAAATCTGTCTGGGCCTGGTGCAGTCTTTGTTTTAAGTTTATCTATAGATTTAGTAACTTCTAGTTCTGTTATGGGCTGATTTTATCAGTCTTAATTGGTCAGGTAGAAGTTTTGTCATGGACAGATTTTCGAAGAATTTCTCGATCTCTTTTTCTTTGCCAAATGTTTTTCCTGGTAAGCCATTTAGATTGTGATACAATCTTTCAAATGCTAGACCTATTTTTTTTCTGGGGCCATTAAGTAGGTATCCTTATTTTTTATTTTATATATTACTTTTTTATGTTTATCTTTTTTCAGTTTATTAGACCTAATTGTTTCTGGTGTATTGCCTTTTAGGTACCATTTAGCTTGTAGTGCTTCTAGTTGTTTAGATGCTTTGTTCATTAATTCGTTTTTTATCTGCTTTTCTATTTTTACAATCTTACTTGCTATTTGTATGGAGGTGGTAGAACTTTTTTATTTTCAATGGCTGCCATTTTTATCAAATGACCTTACTCCACTTTTATTTACGCACCAGACCATGATGTCCGGCGTACCTCTGTTTTTTTATTTAAAGAGATTTGTTATTTTTTTTTAATTTCTTCCACATTATTTTTTTATGTGATAGAAAATCTTTAATGCGCCACTCTTTATGAAAATTCTCAAAGTTATCTTTGTATTTCAACATGATAGGGCTATGGTCTGACCATGCTATATCGTGTATCTCTATTTCTTAACAAGGTGTAACATGGTGACGTTTCCCAAGACAAAGTCTATTCTGGAATATGAGTTGAATGTTTTCGAATCGCATGTGTAGTCTAGATCGGCAGGGTGAAATGTTCTCCATACATCTCTTATTATTATGATTGTTCAGTAAGTTTTTCAGTTTGGTATCGTCTATTTTCCTTTTTTTTTTTTTTATATAGTTCTGGCTCTTTCTGTCCTTTAGTGGATCAACTACACAATTGAAGTCTCCCATAATTAATACCAACCCTTGTTTGATCTGCTCTATTTTTTTTATGCACTTTTGATATGAAGTTTATTGTAGCTTTATTTGGTGCGTAAATATTGGCTAATGTGAATAGCTTATTATTTATTTCATAAATTAAAATAATATATCGGCCTTCTGGATCTAGCTCTTGATGTTTAATGATTAAGGAAACATTTTTTGCAAAGATAAATGCAACGCCTCTTTTAAAAAAAAAAATTAAAAAAAATCTATCCTTCTTTGCTTTCTTGGAAGCCACCAATCTTATTTAGTGGCATCATATAAAAGAATGGCAGCCATTTTCCCATAGCTGAATTTTTTTAGAAAATGAGGCACCAAAACACCACTTCGACCCATACAGTAATATGTGTAGATAAAAGAATGGACTGATGATAGACACAACCATAAATATTGTTTATAACATTTATTGCTTAATGACATATATAGTTTCAAATTAATTATCCATCCTACTAAGGCACAGCATGGCTATACCTGAGCTGTTTGTGCCTTGATATTCCACTATTGTTCCCTGTATATACAAGTGATAGTACAATTGGCTAGTCTACTTCCATGTCTTCAACTGATGATTCCTGAAAGCTGGGAAGGTTGATGCCTATTGAGCCTTGAATGTTG
Source organism: Pelobates fuscus (assembly GCF_036172605.1). NCBI lineage: Eukaryota > Metazoa > Chordata > Amphibia > Anura > Pelobatidae > Pelobates > Pelobates fuscus. The sequence continues at coordinate 23,836,366 of NC_086328.1, forward strand.
GGAGGGTTGATGCCCATTGAGCCTTGAATGTTGGGAGGGTTGATGCCCATTGAGCCTTGAATGCTGGGATAGTTGATGCCCATTGGTTGAACTGGTGGGATTTGAGCACTTTGTGTGTATTCTGCCAACTTTTTATCTAATTCTTCTAATGTAATTCTAGGAACAATGTACTCTGTTTCTGCACCCCGTTTTCTTTTGTTGTTCAAACCTTCTCCTTCCTCAGCTGTGTGACCTTCAGATAAAATGACAATTATTTATACAGTTTCAACATATTCCCGCAGCTCTGTACAAAAGGTAAAACAAGACAAACAATTCTAACAAAACACGTTTGGCTTACGGGAAAAGTATTTGAAGAGGACATTGCCCGGATGAGCTTACCTTCCCAGCATCTTTTGCGTTTTCCACCTCGAATCACTGGCCTTTCATTTGCCCTAGTTTTGTTAGGCTCCCCTTGGCTTCTGTTACTTTCTTGCCAGTGATCAAGCTTGGTGTTGTCCTCGCTTAATTGTTGGGGTCTTCCAAGCTGCGTGCCATCTTTGGGCAACAGGTAAAACAAGACAAACAATTCTATCAAAACATGTTTAGCATACAGCAAAAGTATCTGAAGAGGGCTCTGCCCAGATGATCTTACCTTCCCAACATCGTTTGCGCTTTCCACCTCGAATCACTGGCCTTTCGTTTGCCTTAGTTTTACTTCCTTGCCAGTGATTAAGCTTGGTGTTGTCTCCTCTAAAATGTTGTGATCTTTCAAACTGACATTCATCTTTGGGTATCTTCCTGGTATGGTGAAAACTGTGCATATTTCTTCCTCCAACATGTCTTTCCCACTTGGCCTGGTGATTTAGGGGATAGTTTTGCCTCGGTAATCTATCCATTTTATCCTGGGCATACCGCCTTTTTTCCATTTGCTGGTCAAATCTGTTGTTTTTAGCGATGTGCTGATGGATCTGGCGCAAAGAATTACGGAAATTGACCATTGCCCGTGGTTGGTCTTTTACTCCAAAATTAAAGCTCCTGTTTGGGGGAAGCTTCCTCCTCTTGCACTCCATCTCAAAGTTAGAAATGGGCTATAAAGCCCTATTAATTTTGGTGCACCTGCTGTGCAGTTATATATGAATATATATTTTGTCTCTTACTCCAATTTTCAACTCAATAATATTGTGTGCTACCTGCTGCAGTGGTATACAACACTAATGTGAGGTATATGCTGCCTTTCACCACAGTAATAAATTCACTGATGTCTTACTTATGAGATCACACTTGCTATATGCAATTTTACATTTTTTTTTTTTTTTTAAATACAAATCTTTATATAAAGTTCAAGAACAAACATTAGGAAGCAGCATTCTTCAGTAATAAAGGAGCAAAATAAATCTTTAAATCAAGTATTTTTGATTGCTATTAAAAGATTATATTGCTGTTTTGCTTAATTCTATATTGCTCTGTTACCTGTTTAATGGTAAAAAAAATACTTGGAGATTTCTTATTGCGAATTAATGATTAAAGGACAACGGTTGCCTCAAAACCATTTTTAATATAGTAATCTAATGATCTTTTTACCATGTTTTGTTTGGAAAGGAACATGATTTTTTTTTTTTTTAAGTGGCGTATATGTAAAATTATTACGAAAACTCATCCCTACCTTTAGTAAATGACAGGATCCTTTAGCCAAATACATGTACCTTTGGTAGGACACTGTATGAAAGCCGACATTTATTCTCTATGGTCTTCCCTGTTTCACTCCCTGCATCACTGATTTGGGTATTTGTATAATTATGGATAATTAAAAAAAATAATAATAAACCCAATGCATCTTAAGAGAAGCTCCCAAAACACAGACGTGATTTCTTTTGGCTTAAAAAAATAATATATATATATATATATATATATATATCTTAATGATTTGTAAGTGGTGATCTGCTACAAATAAGTGTTTTGAGAAATGCACTGTGATTATTTCGGTGCAGACTTGCAAAGGTTTTTCACCACAGTAAATATATTGTCAGTAAATTCAATGTAAATATAAATAATCTGTGCCAAAATAGCCAAACTGAAACCTAGCTGACGAAGAATTTTTCAGTTTGGGCTATTTGGGCCTTATTTGTGAAATTTAGTTTGTAAACCTGTAAGGAAACAAATGGATGTCTGATTATATAGTTAATCGACTAGAAAGAACAAGCCAGTAGCAATTTGTGGGGAGGAACTTAAATTATGCCTGGCCGTAAACATATTAGACATGAATAAAGTGAATACTGGGTATGGAATTCCAACTCATGTCTGGTTCCTGTGCCTGATATTAAGGTCACGACAATGAGGGGCCCCAGTAATGTGCCCACTCTTGTTACATTTTACACCTTTCATGCCATCATTGGTCAGTTTATCAGGTAGTGATTCTTTCATGTCAATTACAGACCACCCCCCCCCCCCCCAACAGTCCTGATTGTGGACTTTCACCCCCTAGAGCCTGCCCACTTGCCCTCATCTTATACCTCCAAATTTTTGGTGGACTGCATTTAGACTCTTTCATGCATCCTTCTGTATGTGACATTTGTGCCCTCTGCTACAGGGTGACGTGTCGGAAAACTGCTAACAACATTTCCACCGCTATGTATAATTTAGTCTTATTCGTCCTCTAGTCCCAACCACAAATGAGAAGTCTGTTAGCCTGGCATTGGGGGGAGGGGTTTTCAGGCCTGTTTACACTTACCTGTCCCGTAGGTGAGCATGCTGCGTGAGCACACTTATATATCCCACCTCTCTTCCAATTATTTCTTCTGAACAAACTCTTCTCTTAGATCAGCCCTCTATTATAGGCTTACCACCCATACCTGTTTTAGCACACTGCCCCATTATGCCCCCCCCCTCCCTCCAACCACAAATCTAATTAAATATCTATATGACAACATTCTTCAAACAGAGTAAGTGATGAGAACCGCACTCAGTCCCAACGGCCAAGGGTGCTCCAGAGCAGGACCAGCAATCCCAGTACAATAATCCAAGAAGAAAAAACTCACAGGCATTCCAACTTCAAGCCGCAGGCAGATTTATTATGACAGAATGCAACGCAACGTTTCGACCGGAAAGGTCTTTTTCAAGCTTGAAAAAGACCTTTCCGGTCGAAACGTTGCGTTGCATTCTGTCATAATAAATCTGCCTGCGGCTTGAAGTTGGAGTGCCTGTGAGTTTTTTCCTTTTAACATTCTTCAAACAAACACAATAAAGTACATTTGTTTGTGTCTCGTACCATTAGGGTATATATATGATTGTGAGGTTTATTACAGTGTCACTCTAAGACCTATAACCACTACAGCCCCCTCTAGTGTTTATGATGGTAGGAGTACCCTGCCCACTCCCTGGCACTGGGCAGGCTCTAAGGGTCCTCCATGGCTAGTGACGCGCATCCAGCTCTTATTTAGGGCTGCCTGTTTGAGGTGGAATTACACCTCTGGCAGCAAAAGGGTTAAACTCTGTATGTTTGTACACACAGGTACCAAGCAACATGACCACTTCAGTGATTTGAAGTGTTCGCGGTGCCCCTTTAATTATTGAGTTGTGATATATTCCGCAATTCTTTTCACCTAAATTGTGCCCCTGGTTGTCAGTTCATTGGATGTGACTGTATACTAAATACCTCCCTTGTTATATTTTCATTTGTTTTTAGGAATATTTGAATGCAATCCATAATCTCTATGAAGAATGGCTGATCAAAGAAACCTTGTTTTCAGTCCCAGCACCTGTACTGGTACGTTTTTTTTTTTGTCAATCTTTCTTTTATTGAGGCATGTGGTTATGGTGGTACAGAATAAAGAGAGGGAGACTTGCAGAGATTATACAGGTCAGGGATATCATAACAAAATACAAAATCTCCTAGAGTTATCAGCCTCATTTTATATTATACAATCAAGCTTAAAACATTAAGTTGTGGAAACAGGTGGACAGTAATATATGTCTTAGTCAGTAAGTTTAAATACATGCTAGGGATCCTAGGATCCGATTGGCAACAGGCTAGAGTATTATAGTCAGACATTCGGTGGTACATGGGTAGATAATATGATGGTCAGGCTATTTACGATTGTGAACAACTGAGGCTTGAGACGAGCAGTGTGGACGCGTGAACAGTATAAATATGCAAATATCTAATAATCCTGTGTAAGCTCACGTTGCTTATGGCGATATATGCAGGACTCGTGGCGAGCTCATTAGGAAGGTATGTATAACATGCTAGGTTTACACCAAGTTAGTACTGAGGCTTAAGCCATATTATGAGGCCCAAGTCCAAGCCATGTTAAGTGATATAGTGGTAACCCTGTGTGAGTATCACTGGGTAAGCAAGAGTACACTACATACAATGACGTGAGGCTCATCGCTAATTCCAAGAATAAACTGTAAATGTAACAAGCTTGACTATGCAACGTTCAACTGCAGTTACCCAGATTCCATAATTTTAGTAATACACTGGCTTGGGTATATCATAGTTGCAAACTATGCTAGGTACAACACTTAAACTGTAGTTATCAGAGAGGAAAACATATTTGACACTTGTAAGGCATATTACATAACATTAGCTATATACCAGTCCGAGTGTGCTTAGGAAGATAAACACTCCAAAACCTTTGCTTGCTCGCAAAAGATGTATCTCCGTGTGGTTGTTGGATCAAGAGTCTATGCCGCGGCAGCATTAAATGTGCCCTCTGAGTGTAGATACGGCATGTCCTTAGTACAGCAGTCGGCCTCAGCCTATGCCCAGTGCAGGAGTTTGCCTCTTGCTGCTGGCTTTCGTCTCCGGGGGGACGCTGGCGCACGCTGGCGGGCTGTATAGGGCCACTGCTGTGCGGGTGCGGGAAGAGGTGATCCTCCAGCCCCAGGCTGGTGAGCAGGCCTGCATCACTGTGCCACAAACCCGGTGACTGCCAGAGTCCGAGTTTACTCCTCTTGTGGGAGAGCTGGGGGGTCTGGTGTTTTGCTGCCGCTTACGGCGCTGGGACCTCCGCCGCTGTGGAAGATGCTTCCGGGCTTTAGCCCTGGTGGCTTTCAGCCCAGGTGGGCTACGTGGAGTAGGGGTGTATGGCTGTGTGACCGCTGTGCCCGAGGACACCCTCCTCACTCCCTGTCGCGTGTGCCCCGACTCACCGGCGTGTGGCTTGGTTTGTGAGATGATCTGGGCTGTCTGCATGCGCTGATCCAGTCTCTCCCAGAACCGGAGAAAGATTTCCTCGAGGCGTTGCAGGATGTCTGTGGGATTACTTTGGCTGGGCATGTAGTGCTGAGGCCGGCTGCAAGTGTGTGGTGAGTCTACAGCCGCCATCTTGGACGTGCCACGAGGCAAGCGTGTTTAGTGCCTTGCTGTATGCTGGTGTTAGAGGTTCTCTACTGCGGTTCTGTATGGTCCAGGATAACCCCCACTGGACCGGGGCGGGGGGAGGAGGTGTGTGTGTGAGGATGCAGTCGCCGTATCTGTGCCTGGAGAGCGGCCGTCTCCTCGTGGCTCAGTTCCTGGTAGGCCGCAAGCCTCGGTGTGTCCGTTTGGCTGTGCCGGAGCTTGGGAGAGGCACCGATCGATGCAGCAGCCTCTCCTAGTTGCAGTCGTCGAGGGTTGCAGGCTGTCAGCCACGATTTACAGGTAGAAATCCCCGTTTTTTGTCCCCAGACGTGGGAGCTCTCGCCGGACACGTCTGGGCTGCTTGGTTGCTTAGCTCCGCCCCGGTACGTTTTTTTTGTCCTTATGGATATGTATGTATATATCTAGTTTTGCCACGCACAGCACGTAAGGGCACACTTTAATTGTAATCTCCAGCTGTGGAGCTTTTGGTTAAATCAGGATTCAGAATTGGTCCTCATGCCATTGTAATGTGTCACATCTGGTAGGAGCAGGCACATTATTTTCAGCAGGCCCAGGGAGTGCCCACAATGTGCTGTTTACTGTAGCAGCACTGTCTTTCCTAGTATTATGGGACACCCCCTAGCAGGGCCGCCATCGGGGCATGACAACCATAATGGTTGTCATGGGCCCGGCGGTCTTGGGTGGCCCGGACTACTTTGGCAGTCCGAGCCCCACATTCCTTATGTGCACATATATATAGCAATTTTCGCTATATATATGTGCACTGTGGGCCCCCCTACCTGTACATTGCAGAGGGGGGCCCAGCAGCACACTCTTCTTTCCAGCTGCTCTCTGTCCAACTTTCCTGCGGCCGCTAGAGCATTGCCACGGGTTACTGTGGCAACGCTCCGCACAGCACGCAGGCTGGTCTCGTGAGAGTTACAGACAGGAGCTGGAAAGGAAGACAGTGTGTGCTGCTGGGCCCCCCCCCCCCTCTGCAATGTACCGCAGCTTGCTCTCTCCATCATGCCACTGGACCACCAGGGAATGCGATCTCCCCCCTCCATGGCAAGGTAAGAACCAGGGAGGGGGGGGATACAATTAAAATATACACAAATAAAAATACTCACTTCCCTCCTATTTTACACACACACTGCATCCTTACAAGCACACACTCTGCACTACATTCACTAAACAAACTCTGCACTACACACACTAGATTCACTAAACACACTCTGCACTACACACGCACACACACTAGATTCACTAAACACACTCTGCACTACACACACTAGATTCACTAAACACACTCTGCACTACACACACACACACACACACACTACATTTACTAAACACACTCTGCACTACACACACACACACACACACACTACATTTACTAAACACACTCTGCACTACACACACACACACACACACTACATTCACCACAATCACACTACGTGCACTATACAGACTTTGCACTCACTACAAACACACTACATTCACGCAACACACTTTGCAATCACACTACATGCACTATACAGACTCTACATTTGCTATACACACTACATCCACTACAAAAACACACTCTGCATCTAATGCATGCATACAAACATTACACAAAACGTACAATCTGCTTCCACTATACACACGGCATCCATGACACACATACCACATCCACTACACACATTCTACATCCACTATACACACACACTTCATCCTTGAGGGCGGACTCGGGGCTGGGGCCCAAATCTTGAGCTGTGTCCGGGGCCCTAAAATTTCTGATGGCAGCCCTGCCCCCTAATATTATGTGTCCACCATCTAATAGTAGCTAATGTTAATTGTGAATATATATTGTTAAAATACTTGGTACAAAATATATGGATCCAATGTTTCCTGCTCTGTTTGTAAATGGGTTGTGTAAGCATTACCTTCCCCAATATTACTTTTTTTTTGCTGTCCCACAATACAATGCTGTTGGGTATGCCCAATCACCTACAAGATTATATTAGCTGCTTGCAGTTAAGAGATATATAAACAAACGTTTCATCCCAGTATTGATATCTTAATATGAATGTTTTGGGGGTGTAAACATGAACTGTCAACAGATGTTTGTGAGGCCTGAAACATAAAATTAAATGTAGAATTTCCAGAACGGCATACCTCCATCTTGGTTCCCCGTCTATCACTGTCATAAGTTATGTTCTTTTCTTTAATTGAACAAACATTGTGGAGGTGCAAAAAGGAAAGTTTGTCCTCTTTCAATGCAGTGTGTGCCTTGGCTGTGCCAGGTCTGGACCCGACTATTCTGTCAATTGCTAAATCTTAATAAACGTAAACAGAGCATCACATGAAAATGGTTACCATGGTTTAGAAGTCATAGGATATTTTCATTTTATTCAATGTTCAATTTCCAGAGACGTGTCTGTTTCACATAAAGTGCAGCACGTTTTTTTTTTTGTGGTTAATGACTCAATAAAAGGAGCAATTTATATTTATAATTCTAGCTTCATGTTTCATGGTGTAGGTGATAGACGCTGATAAGGACTTGGAGGAGATGATGCAGCACTATGAAGACAACCGTGGAAAGATACTGTCAATGTGAGACGGTATAATGTACAGGCTTAATGGAAGCTCACAACAAGTCATGGCTACTAGTAATGACAGAAAACTGATTGCCTTTTGCATTCCAGCTTCTTTATCCCAAAGTCTTCTCTTCCTCATCCAACTCTCCCTGGTGCTTACGGCAATGGAAATCTTAGAATATCGGCTGCATGGATGGCTCTTTATTATGGAACAACTTACTTGTGTTATTGATTAACACGGGCCACCGTCTATCTGGATGAAGACACATCTTAGAGGTTGTTCTGCACTTAATTTATTTGTAAATATTTTTTTTATTTCTTCAAAGTTAGTTACTAAACTCCAAATCGTAGCAAATTTAAATCCGTATGATATATATATATATATATATATATATATATATATATATGATATGTAGAAAGCCATTCAAAACTGAAAAAAAAAATCAACAAACAGCCTCTGTGTTGGTAGAGACTCTAGTACTGCGGTTTGTCTGCTAATAAATTCTGTTTAGTGGGATATTCTATAGCAGGTGTAGGCAACAGTCAGCTCTCTAGCTCTTGTGGACTACATCCCCCTGGTACTTTGTTAGCACTATGGGAGATGTAGTCCACGAGATCTGGAGTGGTAAAGGTTGCTTACCTCTGTTCTATAGCATCCTCTCTCACGGTAGCTCCGATCTCACTCTCCTCATTAGCTGGCACTAAATTCAAATCTTAATACAAAGTAACATTTCAAAGATACGCCAGGCTCAAATTCATAACCTTTAATTACTTGAACTTATGTTTAAATAGTGTATATTTCTGCTACACATAGCTTGTTTTTAAAATACTCAGACGTTTATAAAAGAAGTTAGCAAAAAAATACTTGCATGGTGAGAGCCAATTTGGAGTTTATTATTTTTAAGCAGTAAATGTGCTTAATGAAAATTTGAATCTACGCATGAAGTAGCAAAGTTGAGAACAGAGCGGAGTTATCCTATAGCCTTAATTTAGCAGACTCGCTACAATTCACAGTTTATTAACGAAAATCCTATTCGGGTTATTCAATATTAAATTGTCAGCAATTTAAAGCAAATTCTAAGTTTTGGTAAGAATAGATTAAAACAGAAATGATAGCCAATTTGGAGAATTTTTTTCTTTATTTTTATATTGTCCTTCGATGTGAAATCCACTTTGAATTCCTGACAAAACACATTTTACTGAATAACCATGTACGTAATTATAGCTAGTTAGCAGAGATCCCTACTGAGAGATAAACGGAGTGTCCACTCTTTCAACACAATGCATTGCGGTAAAAAAAATCTGTGGATCCACTTGTAACCCATATTCAACAATCTGTGTCATGAGTCAATGCGGGTCTACAAATGTTAACTTAGTATGAGAAATTATCTGATGTTTTGTAGTAATACAGAATAGGTTTAAACTATGTAAAATAAGTGGTGATATAGAAGAAGGTCCAGTCATGCAATAGCATGTCTGCCGGCACTGACCAGTAAGACTAGGATATGGCATGGCAGTAATACAATTAGTCAGAAACCTTGCCCAAAGGTTCCGCCTGAAAGCTCCGGCCTTCTGTCACGGAGGGTGCTCCGTGCAGAAGGTGGACAACGCTGAATCCACCAGTAGGCTCACAGAAGTAGAAGAAACACAGGCAACACTCCAGGATCAAGAGGGTAAGTTTATTTCTTGATACAGCAACTCATAAAGTGCATGATTAAGGCTCTGTTGAGCTGAAACTTTGCACTTTATGAGGTGGTGTATCCAGAAATAATTACCTTCTTGATCCTGGAGTGTTCCCTGTGTTCTACTTCTGTGAGCCTACTGGTGGATTCAGCATCTCCACGACAGAAGGCCGGAGTGTTGCCTGTGATGTTCTGCTGATGCCGCTAGCTAAAAAAATGCATTCCAGCATGGCAAGGACCACTGGCAACCAGAGCAGAATGTTGATGACACACTCTGTGCTTGGCGATTCCAGGACCTTTGAACCAATGAAAACCTTTAGTGTTTAAAGGGACATACATCACTTTGAGACATCTGTCTCAATCTGCAGACTGAAATAAGATGGTTAATAAGATCCTCCCCCTCCCTCCCCCCCCCTTTCATATTTACCTGTTTCTTCTTTCTTATGCTTTCCATTTTCTTATGAGGGGAGAAATTCCCTTAGTTGAGAAGTTTACTGCGTTTGTGCTACATTTAATGGAACATTGCAACAAGAAACTGGGCCAATGGAACCGAGACCAAAAAAATTCTGCAAAGTGGGATTCAGGACACTTGAATAGTTAAAGGACCACTATAGTGCCAGGAAAACAAACTAATTTTCCTGGAACTATGGGGTCTTTGGGTTCCCCCCCACCCATAGGGTCCCAATTCTTACCTTTCTTCTCGGCGCTGGGGACTCCCCTCCCTCTTCCTAAGTCATCCGCCGAATGCACATGCGCGGCAAGAGCCTTCAATCAGTCCATAGGAAAGCATTTCTCATGCTTTCCTATGGACGGCAGCGTCTTCACACTGTGAAAATCTCAGTGGGAAGCACCTCTAGCGGCTGTCAATGAGACAGCTACTAAAGGCTGGATTAACCCTAATGTAAACATAGCAGTTTCTCTGAAACTGCTATGTTTGCAGCTGCAGGGTTAACCCTAGATGGACCTGGCACCCAGACCACTTCATTGAGCTGAAGGGGTCTGGGTGCCTATAGTGGTGCTTTAAAATGTTCAATGTTACAAGGCAAGATATCTCTTACAAGATAAGAAATTGAATTAACATTTTCATGCATAACAACCAGTTCTGGCAGGATACAAAGGTTTTATTTTCCTATCCCCTTGCCATGAAAGGGTTAAGGGTACAAGTGGGTTTCCTGATGGCATTTTGTTAATGAATGTTGTTTTTGTGCTAGATCATAATGTTTAACTTATCTAAAATGTATACCATGTCAAAACTATTTTTATATCCTGTTATGTTTGTATGTTAATAACATACAGCTGTTGTAATAAACAGTATTTTTGTGGATTGTGTAATATTTTCTTGGGGGAAAAGCTGTGATTGGATATGCAAGGACTTTTTCTCTAAACGGCAAATAATCCGTAATGAAAAGCCTAATGGTGAAATTCGGGCTAAACTAACCAAACTGAGTTTTCAAAATCCAATATTTTTGGTTGAAATTTTGCATTTTAATGTTCGATTCACTTTAACACTTTGCCAGTGTTTGCAGCTGTAAATAGTATAAAACATTATGTAGGTTGCAGGGGTAGGCAACCTTCGGCACTCAAGATGTTTTGAACTAGACCTCCCATGATGCTTTGTAAGTATGACTAAGAGCATTATGGGAGATAGAGTCTACAGAATCTGGAGTGCTGAAGGTTGCCTACCCCTGCTGGAGAGACACGGCATGGTTTTAACCCTTTCAGTGCCACTGTTCTCCCCTGTGGCACTGAGAGGTACAGTATAATAAAGGTTACACATGGTTGGGTCTGCGAGAGGATCATTTGGCTCCCTCATAGTGTGATAATCAAAATGTTTTCGCTATAAATTAAAGGAACCCTCCAAGCACCTTAATGACATCTCAATTAAAGGGACACTCCAGCCTGGCACTGCAGGTCCCCTCTCCCTTCCACCCCAGGTTGTTGAAGGAGTTTAAACCCCTTCAGTGACTTACCGGAGTCCAGCGCCGATGTCCCTTGGCGCTGGTCCAGGGTCCGCCCATGCTCCTTCCCCGCCGACGTCATCCGGCAGGGGAGACCGATTGCGCATGCGCGGCCACCAGCAGGGTGAGACCTAGTGTACATGCGCGGCAACGCCGCGCACGCGCATTAGACCTCCCCATAGGAAAGCATTGAAAAATGCTTTCAATGCTTCCCTATGGGGATTTTAGCGACACTGGAGGTCCTCACATAGTGTGAGGACGTCCAGCGACGCTATAGCACAGAAAATCTGTGCTCTAAACCAGGAAGTACCCTCTAGTGGCTGTCTAGTAGACAGCCACTAGAGGAGGAGTTTACCTTGCAGGGTTAATATTGCAGTTTATGAAAACTGCAATATTTACAGTTGCAGGCCAGGCAGTTCAGAGAAATTTCAATTTAATTACTAATAGCAATTTATGCAAAATGTAATTTAGAACAATGTATCTTATTTACACAGACTAAACTACAATAAATGTGTTTAGATAAAGACAAATTACTGGGAGTATTTTTGCTGTAAAGCTCTGCTATACACCCAGACACATTACTGGGAGTATTATTACTGTGGAGCTCTGTTATACATTCAGACACATTACTGGGAGTATTATTGCCGTGGAGCACTGTTTATACACTCAGACACATTACTGGGAGTATTATTGCTGTGGAGCTCTGTTATACACTCAGACACATTACTGGGAGTATTTTTGCTGTAAAGCTCTGCTATACACCCAGACACATTACTGGGAGTATTATTGCTGTGGAGTTCTGTTATACACTCCGACACATTACTGGGAGTATTATTGCTGTGGAGCTCTGTTATACACTCAGACACACCAACAATATGGAGCTCCTAGAAAAGAGGGACATTGGGATTTGGGACAGAAATAGGGACGGTCCTTTCTAAATAGGAACACTTAGGTGATAGGGTGTAATTGTGAACCCGGACAGCAGCAGGGCTACTTCAAAGAGATTAAGTGGTTGTGATGTCTGGAGTTTTCCTTAAATTTGCAATAATATTTTTAGCAGGATTTTTATCGCCATTTTTAACTATGTTCCAATTTAAACGTTTGAAAAGTATCCTAATTTAAACTAGAACAAGCCACTTCTCTGAATGTGTCAGTCCTTCATTTCCTTACCCCATTACAGGTTATAAAAGTTCTTATTAGGATGAGGGGTGCAGTGGAAGCAAGTATAAGACACACTTACCTTCCATGCCCAGGGCAATTGCATTGACCCATGATGCTCTGGGCATACAGAGTAAACCTGTAATGAAAAATGTCACTTACCTTAAAATCGCATACTTACCCATATACATTAAATACACCATATATCACATAGATACATAGTATAGTCAATGTAAAATAGAGACATTTACTTACTTTTCCTTAGTATCTGCTGCTTCGTCGGTGTTACTCCCACCTCTGGGCCACTTCACTCGGACTCTTCTGGGAGTCATTCCCCCAAACAGGGCAAATCGACAGTGACATGTGCACGTAGGCTTCGTTGGCAGCATGGGCTGTGGGTGCTAGGGGTGGAGAGCAGAGGGACCTCATGTGTGAGGTCTTTTTTGCTCTCCCATGTCAGTCTATGGCTCAGTACGCCAAGGCATTGACTGACAGCTGCGAGAAAAAAAAAGTATATATTTTTAAAATCGTTTTTCACCTAACCTATACATTTTCTAACACAATGTATAGATAGAATCTTATGTTTAATTGAATGGGCATGACCGGTCCCATTTGAAAAGCATCTGCTTAGAAAATCATGTATGAGTATATGCACATCGCGGACTAACTCCCATACGTGGCACTGTGGGTATTGAATTCATTTACGTTACATGCTCTAGCAGTGCCAGAACAATTTGAAATTTACTAAAATTTGTAAACAATTATGTTCTGAGCCCTAAAAAAAGTACTTTTTATTAGCTACAAAACTGGCTTGTGTTTTACTCTCTGTCCTGCATTCTGCAGCGACTGCATAAATCCGTCTATACTGCTGATATCTACACAGCCACAAGTATAAACTCAGCATGCTAAACCCGGATGCCGTAGATAATCTGCAGTGTGCCCTGACACCAACGTAAATGTTGTACAAAATTGATACTGCAAACCAGGAAGAGAGCATTCCAGAAGGTTGATTGACAGTCCAGACACACAGAAAAAGGGTATTGGTCTCAAGAATAAAGTATTTTAAAAAACAAAACACAGGATGCAGTGACAGGGTATCTGTATTAAAACCACTTTGTAAGATGGTGCTTAGATTGTCCCTTTAACAATAGCAACATGGAATGATTTGGCCTAAAAAGCAGTTAGCATTTGCCTTTTGGTCAGGTAAATTTTTATATAAAAAATGTCCAGCAATGGACTTCAATCGCTTCAGAAGATCATATGAAGTGTAGTTCAGTATTTCCTGGTGAGACACACATTGATCAGGATCCTGACTGTAGTGATTTAGCCAAAAAATAGTAGACCTTGAGAAATTTGCATCACATCACTCATGTATAATATGGTTGGTAATTTTATTTCTTTAAGTAATTTGAGATTCAATTTTTCTTACAAAATATACGCACAATAATCGAATGTTCTAGCAAGGTGTGATGTAGAACTGTGATTCCTAAACCAGTCCTCACTAATCCTGTGCTCGTATATTTTGGGAATTGGTTAAACCTGGAGCCTCAGGATTCATGAGAAGTGGCTTGGACTGCTCTAGAGAAGATGTAGCCAATGTGTCTTGGCTTGGATTGCTCTAGAGAAGATGTAGCCAATGTGGAAGTTCTAGTCCTGCAACAGCTTGAACGATAATGCCTACAATTAATTCTTGATTTGGCAAATATAGCCCTCACTTTGTTGTTGGACCTCAACTTCTATCATCTTCCTGGAAGACCACAGGTGGCCATACCCATTCTAGAGTACTATATTATATATTACAAGACCAGTTCTTAGCTTCACAGATTCTGTATCCAATAACCCTGCAGGATACAAAGGATTTTGAAAACCATTTATCAGCCTTACTATCTGTGCAAGTAAAGGACACCGGTACTTTGGAGAAAAATAAGGCACCACATGATAGAGAAAACTAGCTGATGAAGCATCTTATTAGTAAAGCTGTTCATGAAATTAGGTACGATTTAAAAAAAAAACAAAAAAAAAAAAAAACACATAAGTCCACGATGGAAGCACTGTGTGTTTCATGCTTTCTAAGTCTTCATATGTTAACATTATTGGCACCGAAGACATCTGCCGGGAAAAAAACCCAAAAAACACCAACAAGATGTCCAACAAGTGAAGAGCAGAATATAGTCAACAATCTATACATGGTAGTAGTGTGTGGTCATCACCAAAAGCTAGTGAGGTGAGGCTGGTGTAACATTCTTCTTTCATAGTCACAATTTAAAATTTGGCTGGTCAGTCAGTAGGTTACCTGAATGTCATCTGTTCCAGAGAAAATGCAATGAAAATGCATTAATATACAGATCAACTCTCATTCAATATAGAACAAATTCGGTTCTTCATCCTTCATTTAAAAATGGATTGCCTCGATTCTCCTTGCTATGCCTGTATGACTGGTCCAGTCAATGTAAACTTACCTGTAGCATCGAGCAGGAGGGTATGGCTTAAAAAAACCAACCAAAAAAAAAAACCCAATAGGGCAGGAACACCACAATCTGCAGTGCATTTTGCTACATGGATAAAAGAAGTTCTGCAATGGTTGTAGGACCATGCGTGGTTTACCACTGGTAAAGATAGACAAAGTGGTGATGTATTAGACAAGGTATTACATACACCAACAAGATTCCTGCCACCGTGTGAGGCACAAGTACAACTCCAGTTGTGATTGGTCAGCATATATTTGGTTACATATAATGGCTGTGGAATTTTATTTGCTAAGGTTGTTTAAATCCTGATATATGGGCTGCTGTATCTTTTTCACTGATTTAGTGCATCTGCTACCAACTCATATTGCAAGGGAGAACCATCTGGATGGGCATGTCTTCTTAAAATCTCCATGGAAATGTTGGCATGCGTGTACCTATACACGATAAGGATCTGAACCCATTCAGAATTTCTTTTTTGAATGAAGTAAAAATGTTTCAATGTAGCAGCAAGCAGATAATCAAAGTCAAATTTAGAACAATAAGTCTCAGGTTTGTGTCGGCACAGCGTCATTCAACTTTGGAAATTTTCTCGCCTGGTAATAATTACAAAATCCTCCCTTGTATCTGTGTTCATATTATATATGGTTTCATCAATTTGGACTATATCTGATGACTGAGACAAGGATTGGTCCTCCTCAGGTTGCAAGTCTGAGATTTTCCCGATATGACGCTCTACCCCAACTGGTGGGATGTATGTTGAGTTTGGAGGCTCTCGAAGGTGACTTATGTTTTCTATATCGCCACTACACTCAACAGCTTTATTCATGGGAAATGTGAGTTTGGGTGTACACAACCCCGCATTAACAGTATTTGATGTGGAACCACCACTAAAGTGATCTTCACACACGGATAATTTCCACTTTGACTCAGTGTTGGTCAACTCATTGCCACTGGTTGGTGCTTTACTGTTTGGAGGTAAAGTCTCTTCAGTAGGGTAAGGTAAAAACACATTGTTCATTTTTTCCATTTTCAGTTTAATTACTGACCTCTCTAAAGGTTGTCCATGCTTGGTTGACCTGCTATAGTCCACTCTAGAGTCATTGTGGGGCATATTACCAAAATTTCCTTCTATGTTTGATTTATGCCAACCAGGAGAGTAATCCATGGCATCACTGCTTTCACCTCTAGCCTCACTCACTGGTTCTTGTACAAATTCCATGGCTTTGCTCCAACCTGCTTCATCTAAAGATTTTGGATTGGCCGTCGCATTCACAGAAGATTCTAGACCGATGAGGTATTTATTTGATTCTTCAAGTAATGGTTTTATCCACTGACTAGTCTTCTTCTCGTGGGTTTTCATATGAATAGTTTTGCTTTCATGTCTTGGGAATATAGGCTTTTGAGCCAGGTTGAGATCACTGTATTTATTGATAAATTCTTCACTGTCTAAGGGTTTGCTAAAATAACCTTCTGAATCATCATGGACACTTTCTGGTTTCAAAGGTGATACCAATGACTCTTCCAATACTCTATTCTCCAGTCCCTTAGTAGTGAGCTCTTTTATTTTACATTTAAATTCCCGGTTATCAATACCCTCGGTTTTTGAAAAAACAAGTAAAATGTGCATATTGTTGTCCGTGGAGGGCTGCTCTGCATTTTTACATTCAGTCCCTTCTCCTTCATCTTTCTCAGAAGAAGACTCTTTAAATAAGGGTTCCAAGCAGTCTGTTTTACCTTGATTTATCAGCTGAATTAGTTCTTGGCACTGAATTCTGGCCACAAACAGTTCAAAGGCAACTTGTTTTGCCTCTTCTGTATTGATTTTCCTTCCAATAATATACTCGGTCTCTGTGATGATGGTGTAACCTACCCTTTGCAGGGTTTTTTTCAATGTATGCCCTGGAATCACAGGTTCGATGTAGTATACAAAGTTTCCGGTGAACCTCTAAAAAGAAAAAAAAACACACAAAAAATATATATTATTGAGATGCAACTTTCAAGTCTTTACAATACACTTTTTTACAGCAAATCCCAGGAACCAGTTTAACATGTGGCTACTAATTATTTAAGGTTAACATCTAGAGCTATTTAAAAAGTTCAACTACAGCATGGTTTAGAGATTAATAGAAGTGTGCATTTGGACAAAAAAAAAGTTTGATTCAACCATTTGTCCAAATCTAATATTGCATAATGTAAGTGAATCAATGAACAAATAGCACAATGGACAAAATTCTTCCTATGCTTGACCAGCTTTCACCCAGGGGAGGAGCTAAGTCCGCTCCATTTCCTGTGGTCAAAGAAATGTTCCCACAATACTCCCCCTCTCCTCCTGTGTTCTCGTGTTGCTTCATTTGCCGTTCGAACGCCGACAAAACTACCGAATTTCGTCCTAACAGAATAAGAACAGTTTGTCCATTCGTGTTAGGACACAATTCGGTACTTTTTGTTCGGGTCGAAATTTCATTCAAATTTATTACATTTCAATCTTATTCGTGCCGCAGCTGCATCTTGCAGCCACTTAGTAACATAGAAACATAGAATGTGACGGCAGATAAGAACCATTCGGCCCAATTTTCTAAATACTTTTAATTAGTCTCTGGCCTTATCTTAAAGAGAAACTCCAGTGCCAGGAAAACAATCCGTTTTCCTAGCACTGCAGGTCCCCTCTCCCTCCCACCCCCCGATGCCCGGTTGC
The DNA here is from genome assembly GCF_036172605.1 of Pelobates fuscus. Lineage (NCBI taxonomy): Eukaryota > Metazoa > Chordata > Amphibia > Anura > Pelobatidae > Pelobates > Pelobates fuscus. The sequence continues at coordinate 23,854,229 of NC_086328.1, forward strand.
TGAAGGGGTGAAAACCCCTTCAGTAACTTACCGGAGGCAGCGACGATGTCCCACGTCGCTGCTTCCGCCTCCGCATTGCGTCGGCCGGTGGGAGAGACTGAAGTGGTCTGGGTGCCTGGAGTGTTCCTTTAAGTCTAGGACAGCTTTATGCCTATCCCACCCATGCTCAAACTCCCTCACTGTGTTAACCTCTACCACTTCAGCTGGAAGGCTATTCCATGCATCCACTACCCTCTCAGTAAAGTAATACTTCCTGATATTATTTTTAAACCTTTGCCCCTCTAATTTAAGAGTATGTCCTCTTGTTGTGGTCGTTTTTCTTCTTTTAAATATATAGTCTCCTCCTTTATGCATTTAAATGTTTCTATCATATCCCCCGTCTCGTCTTTCCTCCAAGCTATACATGTTAAGTTCCTTTAACTTTTCCTGGTAAGTTTTATCCTGCAATCCATGAACCAGTTTAGTAGCCCTTCTCGGAACTCTCCCTAAAGTATCAATATCCTTCTGGAGATACGGTCTCCAGTACTGCGTACAATACTCCAAGTGAGGTCTCACCAGTGTTCTGTACAATGGCATGAGCACTTTCCTCTTTCTATTGCTAATGCCTGTCCCTATATAATACAGTGGGAATTAGGAGCTATCTACTAAAAGGTTGAAAGACCAAAATTGTTCATTCAGCCAAATTTACTAATACCAAGTAAATATTACTTAGTATTTAGTAATTAAGGGAGATTAAAATCACCCTTTTGCCCCTACTCGCTATACTGTGAGTAGGGGTATGTCTACTAAACAATGAGCAGCCAGTAGCTGCTCACTATTGTAAAAAAGCCCCCCCCCCCTCCCACTGACTTATAAAGTGCTCCTTTGTGGGGCACATCTAAAAATAATTAAAAGGGGAGACATAGTGTCCCCCCCTCGGCCCCCACCCATAAGCAGCGGGTCGGGACCTTAGTTACAACAGGGGGGAGGAGGGAACCTATTGTCCCTACCCCCACCAATGAGCCGCAGGTGGAGGCCCTAAGTTACAATAGGTGGAGTGAATCTATTGTCCAGTCCCCCCGGCCCCCACATATGAGTGGCGGGTCAGGGCCCTAAGTTACAATGGGGGGCAGGGGCAGGGCGTCCTATAAGGTGAACTAGGCAGCCGCCCTTTCAATGCTGCAGCCGCCTGAGCGCTCTACAGAGAGCCTCAGGCGGCTGCAGCACTGCCTGTCTCCTCACCTCCCCTTCCCTGTAGCGTGGCCAAACTCCTCTCTGGTCCGCGGTACAGGAACATCCGTTTCCTGTACCCGGCCGGACTGATAGGAAGGGCACACTCAGTTTTTTTCTGGGGCCATTAAGTAGGTATCCTTATTTTTTATTTTATATATTACTTTTTTATGTTTATCTTTTTTCAGTTTATTAGACCTAATTGTTTCTGGTGTATTGCCTTTTAGGTACCATTTAGCTTGTAGTGCTTCTAGTTGTTTAGATGCTTTGTTCATTAATTAGTTTTTTATCTGCTTTTCTATTTTTACAATCTTACTTGCTATTTGTATGGAGGTGGTAGAACTTTTTTATTTTCAATGGCTGCCATTTTTATCAAATGACCTTACTCCACTTTTATTTACGCACCAGACCATGATGTCCGGCGTACCTCTGTTTTTTTATTTAAAGAGATTTGTTATTTTTTTTTAATTTCTTCCACATTATTTTTTTATGTGATAGAAAATCTTTAATGCGCCACTCTTTATGAAAATTCTCAAAGTTATCTTTGTATTTCAACATGATAGGGCTATGGTCTGACCATGCTATATCGTGTATCTCTATTTCTTAACAAGGTGTAACATGGTGACGTTTCCCAAGACAAAGTCTATTCTGGAATATGAGTTGAATGTTTTCGAATCGCATGTGTAGTCTAGATCGGCAGGGTGAAATGTTCTCCATACATCTCTTATTATTATGATTGTTCAGTAAGTTTTTCAGTTTGGTATCGTCTATTTTCCTTTTTTTTTTTTATATAGTTCTGGCTCTTTCTGTCCTTTAGTGGATCAACTACACAATTGAAGTCTCCCATAATTAATACCAACCCTTGTTTGATCTGCTCTATTTTTTTATGCACTTTTGATATGAAGTTTATTGTAGCTTTATTTGGTGCGTAAATATTGGCTAATGTGAATAGCTTATTATTTATTTCATAAATTAAAATAATATATCGTCCTTCTGGATCTAGCTCTTGATGTTTAATGATTAAGGAAACATTTTTTGCAAAGATAAATGCAACGCCTCTTTAAAAAAAAGAAAAAAAAAATTATCTATCCTTCTTTGCTTTCTTGGAAGCCACCAATCTTATTTAGTGGCATCATATAAAAGAATGGCAGCCATTTTCCCATAGCTGAATTTTTTTAGAAAATGAGGCACCAAAACACCACTTCGACCCATACAGTAATATGTGTAGATAAAAGAATGGACTGATGATAGACACAACCATAAATATTGTTTATAACATTTATTGCTTAATGACATATATAGTTTCAAATTAATTATCCATCCTACTAAGGCACAGCATGGCTATACCTGAGCTGTTTGTGCCTTGATATTCCACTATTGTTCCCTGTATATACAAGTGATAGTACAATTGGCTAGTCTACTTCCATGTCTTCAACTGATGATTCCTGAAAGCTGGGAAGGTTGATGCCTATTGAGCCTTGAATGTTGGGAGGGTTGATGCCCATTGAGCCTTGAATGTTGGGAGGGTTGATGCCCATTGAGCCTTGAATGCTGGGATAGTTGATGCCCATTGGTTGAACTGGTGGGATTTGAGCACTTTGTGTGTATTCTGCCAACTTTTTATCTAATTCTTCTAATGTAATTCTAGGAACAATGTACTCTGTTTCTGCACCCCGTTTTCTTTTGTTGTTCAAACCTTCTCCTTCCTCAGCTGTGTGACCTTCAGATAAAATGACAATTATTTATACAGTTTCAACATATTCCCGCAGCTCTGTACAAAAGGTAAAACAAGACAAACAATTCTAACAAAACACGTTTGGCTTACGGGAAAAGTATTTGAAGAGGACATTGCCCGGATGAGCTTACCTTCCCAGCATCTTTTGCGTTTTCCACCTCGAATCACTGGCCTTTCATTTGCCCTAGTTTTGTTAGGCTCCCCTTGGCTCCTGTTACTTTCTTGCCAGTGATCAAGCTTGGTGTTGTCCTCGCTTAATTGTTGGGGTCTTCCAAGCTGCGTGCCATCTTTGGGCAACAGGTAAAACAAGACAAACAATTCTATCAAAACATGTTTAGCATACAGCAAAAGTATCTGAAGAGGGCTCTGCCCAGATGATCTTACCTTCCCAACATCGTTTGCGCTTTCCACCTCGAATCACTGGCCTTTCGTTTGCCTTAGTTTTACTTCCTTGCCAGTGATTAAGCTTGGTGTTGTCTCCTCTAAAATGTTGTGATCTTTCAAACTGACATTCATCTTTGGGTATCTTCCTGGTATGGTGAAAACTGTGCATATTTCTTCCTCCAACATGTCTTTCCCACTTGACCTGGTGATTTAGGGGATAGTTCTGCCTCGGTAATCTATCCATTTTATCCTGGGCATACCGCCTTTTTTCCATTTGCTGGTCAAATCTGTTGTTTTTAGCGATGTGCTGATGGATCTGGCGCAAAGAATTACGGAAATTGACCATTGCCTGTGGTTGGTCTTTTACTCCAAAATTAAAGCTCCTGTTTGGGGGAAGCTTCCTCCTCTTGCGCTCCATCTCAAAGTTAGAAATGGGCTATAAAGCCCTATTAATTTTGGTGCACCTGCTGTGCAGTTATATATGAATATATATTCTGTCTCTTACTCCAATTTTCAACTCAATAATATTGTGTGCTACCTGCTGCAGTGGTATACAACACTAATGTGAGGTATATGCTTCCTTTCACCACAGTAATAAATTCACTGATGTCTTACTTATGAGATCACACTTGCTATATGCAATTTTACATTTTTTTTTTTTTTTTTTTTTAAATACAAATCTTTATATAAAGTTCAAGAACAAACATTAGGAAGCAGCATTCTTCAGTAATAAAGGAGCAAAATAAATCTTTAAATCAAGTATTTTTGATTGCTATTAAAAGATGATATTGCTGTTTTGCTTAATTCTATATTGCTCTGTTAACCTGTTTAATGGTAAAAAATACTTGGAGACTTCTTATTGCGAATTAATGATTAAAGGACAACGGTTGCCTCAAAACCATTTTTAATATAGTAATCTAATGATCTTTTTACCATGTTTTGTTTGGAAAGGAACATGATTTATTTTTTTTAAGTGGCGTATATGTAAAATTATTACAAAAACTCATCCCTACCTTTAGTAAATGACAGGATCCTTTAGCCAAATACATGTACCTTTGGTAGGACACTGTATGAAAGCCGACATTTATTCTCTATGGTCTTCCCTGTTTCACTCCCTGCATCACTGATTTGGGTATTTGTATAATTATGGATAATTAAAAAAAATAATAATAAACCCAATGCATCTTAAGAGAAGCTCCCAAAACACAGACGTGATTTCTTTTGGCTTAAAAAAATAATATATATATATATATATATATATCTTAATGATTTGTAAGTGGTGATCTGCTACAAATAAGTGTTTTGAGAAATGCACTGTGATTATTTCGGTGCAGACTTGCAAAGGTTTTTCACCACAGTAAATATATTGTCAGTGAATTCAATGTAAATATAAATAATCTGTGCCAAAATAGCCAAACTGAAACCTAGCTGACGAAGAATTTTTCAGTTTGGGCTATTTGGGCCTTATTTGTGAAATTTAGTTTGTAAACCTGTAAGGAAACAAATGGATGTCTGATTATATAGTTAATCGACTAGAAAGAACAAGCCAGTAGCAATTTGTGGGGAGGAACTTAAATTATGCCTGGCCGTAAACATATTAGACATGAATAAAGTGAATACTGGGTATGGAATTCCAACTCATGTCTGGTTCCTGTGCCTGATATTAAGGTCACGACAATGAGGAGCCCCAGTAATGTGCCCACTCTTGTTACATTTTACACCTTTCATGCCATCATTGGTCAGTTTATCAGGTAGTGATTCTTTCATGTCAATTACAGACCACCCTCTCCCCCCAACAGTCCTGATTGTGGACTTTCACTCCCTAGAGCCTGCCCACTTGCCCTCATCTTGTACCTCCAAATTTTTGGTGGACTGCATTTAGACTCTTTCATGCATCCTTCTGTATGTGACATTTTTGTCTTATTTGTCCTCTAGTCCCAACCACAAATGAGAAGTCTGTTAGCCTGGCATTGGGGGGAGAGGTTTTCAGGCCGGTTTACACTTACCTGTCCCGTAGGTGAGCATGCTGCGTGAGCACACTTATATATCCCACCTCTCTTCCAATTATTTCTTCTGAACAAACTCTTCTCTTAGATGAGCTCTGTATTATAGGCTTACCACCCATACCTGTTTTAGCACACTGCCCCATTAATGCCCCCCCCCCCTTCCAACCACAAATCTAATTAAATATCTATATGACAACATTCTTCAAACAAACACAATAAAGTACATTTGTTTGTGTCTCGTACCATTAGGGTACATATATGATTGTGAGGTTTATTACAGTGTTACTCTAAGACCTATAACCACTGCAGCCCCCTCTAGTGTTTATGATGGTAGGAGTACCCTGCCCACTCCCTGGCACTGGGCAGGCTCTAAGGGTCCTCCATGGCTAGTGACGCGCATCAGCTCTTGTTTCGGGCTGCCTGTTTGAGGTGGAATTACACCTCTGGCAGCAAAAGGGTTAAACTCTGTATGTTTGTACACACAGGTACCAAGCAACATGACCACTTCAGTGATTTGAAGTGTTCGTGGTGCCCCTTTAATTATTGAGTTGTGATATATTCCGCAATTCTTTTCACCTAAATTGTGCCCCTGGTTGTCAGTTCATTGGATGTGACTGTATACTAAATACCTCCCTTGTTATATTTTCATTTGTTTTTAGGAATATTTGAATGCAATCCATAATCTCTATGAAGAATGGCTGATCAAAGAAACCTTGTTTTCAGTCCCAGCACCCGTACTGGTACGTTTTTTTTGCCCTTATGGATATGTATGTATATATCTAGTTTTGCCACGCACAGCACGTAAGGGCACACTTTAATTGTAATCTCCAGCTGTGGAGCTTTTGGTTAAATCAGGATTCAGAATTGGTCCTCATGCCATTGTAATGTGTCACATCTGGTAGGAGCAGGCACATTATTTTCAGCAGGCCCAGGGAGTGCCCACAATGTGCTGTTTACTGTAGCAGCACTGTCTTTCCTAGTATTATGGGACACCCCCTAGCAGGGCCGCCATCAGGGCATGACAACCATAATGGTTGTCATGGGCCCGGCGGTCCTGGGTGGCCCGGACTACTTTGGCAGTCCGAGCCCCACATTCCTTATGTGCACATATATATAGCAATTTTCGCTATATATATGTGCACTGTGGGCCCCACTACCTGTACATTGCAGAGGGGGGCCCAGCAGCACACTCTTCTTTCCAGCTGCTCTCTGTCCAACTTTCCTGCGGCCGCTAGAGCATTGCCACGGGTTACTGTGGCAACGCTCCGCACAGCACGCAGGCTGGTCTCGTGAGAGTTACAGACAGGAGCTGGAAAGGAAGACAGTGTGTGCTGCTGGGCCCCCCCTCTGCAATGTACCACAGCTTGCGCTCTCCATCATGCCACTGGACCACCAGGGAATGCGATCTCCCCCCTCCATGGCAAGGTAAGAACCAGGGAGGGGGGGATACAATTAAAATATACACAAATAAAAATACTCACTTCCCTCCTATTTTACACACACACTGCATCCTTACAAGCACACACTCTGCACTACACACACACTACATTCACTAAACAAACTCTGCACTACACACACTAGATTCACTAAACACACTATACACACACACACACACACACACACACACTACATTCACTAAACAAACTGCACTACACACACTAGATTCACTAAACACACTCTGCACTACACACACACACACACTACATTTACTAAACACACTCTGCACTACACACACACACACTACGTGCACTATACAGACTTTGCACTCACTACAAACACACTACATTCACGCAACACACTTTGCACTCACAATCACACTACATGCACTATACAGACTCTACATTTGCTATACACACTACATCCACTACAAAAACACACTCTGCATCTAATGCATGCATACAAACATTACACAAAACGTACAATCTGCTTCCACTATACACACGGCATCCATGACACACATACCACATCCACTACACACATTCTACATCCACTATACACACACACACTTCATCCTTGAGGGCGGACTCGGGGCTGGGGCCCAAATCTTGAGCTGTGTCCGGGGCCCTAAAATTTCTGATGGCAGCCCTGCCCCCTAATATTATGTGTCCACCATCTAATAGTAGCTAATGTTAATTGTGAATATATATTGTTAAAATACTTGGTACAAAATATATGGATCCAATGTTTCCTGCTCTGTTTGTGAATGGGTTGTGAAAGCATTACCTTCCCCAATATTACTTTTTTTTTGCTGTCCCACAATACAATGCTGTTGGGTATGCCCAATCACCTACAACAAGATATTAGCTGCTTGCAGTTAAGAGATATATAAACAAACGTTTCATCCCAGTATTGATATCTTAATATGAATGTTTTGGGGTGTAAACATGAACTGTCAACAGATGTTTGTGAGGCCTGAAACATAAAATTAAATGTAGAATTTCCAGAACGGCATACCTCCATCTTGGTTCCCAGTCTATCACTGTCATAAGTTATGTTCTTTTCTTTAATTGAACAAACATTGTGGAGGTGCAAAAAGGAAAGTTTGTCCTCTTTCAATGCAGTGTGTGCCTTGGCTGTGCCAGGTCTGAACCCGACTATTCTGTCAATTGCTAAATCTTAATAAACGTAAACAGAGCATCACATGAAAATGGTTACCATGGTTTAGAAGTCATAGGATATTTTCATTTTATTCAATGTTCAATTTCCAGAGACATGTCTGTTTCACATAAAGTGCAGCACGTTTTTGTTTTTTTGTGGTTAATGACTCAATAAAAGGAGCAATTTATATTTATAATTCTAGCTTCATGTTTCATGGTGTAGGTGATAGACGCTGATAAGGACTTGGAGGAGATGATGCAGCACTATGAAGACAACCGTGGAAAGATACTGTCAATGTGAGACGGTATAATGTACAGGCTTAATGGAAGCTCACAACAAGTCATGGCTACTAGTGATGACAGAAAACTGATTGCCTTTTGCATTCCAGCTTCTTTATCCCAAAGTCTTCTCTTCCTCATCCAACTCTCCCTGGTGCTTACGGCAATGGAAATCTTAGAATATCGGCTGCATGGATGGCTCTTTATTATGGAACAACTTACTTGTGTTATTGATTAACACGGGCCACCGTCTATCTGGATGAAGACACATCTTAGAGGTTGTTCTGCACTTAATTTATTTGTAAATATTTTTTTTATTTCTTCAAAGTTAGTTACTAAACTCCAAATCGTAGCAAATTTAAATCCGTATGATATATATATATATATATAAAAAACATGGGGGGATGGTTGCACTCACCTAAACATGCTTAAATGGGGTGCTGCTGGGGGCCATATTATACAATAAATACACAAGATCCAGCGCACTCTCCTATCTACTAAACAGCAACTTCAATGTTGACAGATTAGTTTGTAAAAGTTTTTTTTAAAAACACCTAATCTAGGCAAAAAAGTGGGGATTTAGTTACATTATATGATCATACATTGCATAAGCCTGCCACAACGTCAATGTACCCCATCTTTGGCAGGTCCTACTCTCACAGTCTAATGTCTGCTCTTATGAGATTAACCACTTACTTGGGAAAAAATTCCATCTGAGGCTCTCTGCAGTACAAGACTAAATAGGGACCTGAGATGAGGCACCTGTAACAGGGAGGGGTGCAGAACCAAGGAGTTGGCTAGACTCCCAAATATATATAGGAAACATGGGGGGATGGTTGCACTCACCTAAACATGCTTAAATGGGGTGCTGCTGGGGGCCATATTATACAATAAATACACAAGATCCAGCGCACTCTCCTATCTACTAAACAGCAACTTCAATGTTGACAGATTAGTTTGTAAAAGTTTTTTTTAAAAACACCTAATCTAGGCAAAAAAGTGGGGATTTAGTTACATTATATGATCATACATTGCATAAGCCTGCCACAACGTCAATGTACCCCATCTTTGGCAGGTCCTACTCTCACAGTCTAATGTCTGCTCCTGTTACAGGTGCCTCATCTCAGGTCCCTATTTAGTCTTGTACTGCAGAGAGCCTCAGATGGAATTTTTTCCCAAGTAAGTGGTTAATCTCATAAGAGCAGACATTAGACTGTGAGAGTAGGACCTGCCAAAGATGGGGTACATTGACGTTGTGGCAGGCTTATGCAATGTATGATCATATAATGTAACTAAATCCCCACTTTTTTGCCTAGATTAGGTGTTTTTAAAAAAAACTTTTACAAACTAATCTGTCAACATTGAAGTTGCTGTTTAGTAGATAGGAGAGTGCGCTGGATCATATATATATATATATATATATATATATATATATATATATATATATATATATATATATATATATATATATATATATATATATATATATATATATATATATGATATGTAGAAAGCCATTCAAAACTGAAAAAAAAAATCAACAAACAGCCTCTGTGTTGGTAGAGACTCTAGTACTGCGGTTTGTCTGCTAATAAATTCTGTTTAGTGGGATATTCTATAGCAGGTGTAGGCAACAGTCAGCTCTCTAGCTCTTGTGGACTACATCCCCCTGGTACTTTGTTAGCACTATGGGAGATGTAGTCCACGAGATCTGGAGTGGTAAAGGTTGCTTACCTCTGTTCTATAGCATCCTCTCTCACGGTAGCTCCGATCTCACTCTCCTCATTAGCTGGCACTAAATTCAAATCTTAATACAAAGTAACATTTCAAAGATACGCCAGGCTCAAATTCATAACCTTTAATTACTTGAACTTATGTTTAAATAGTGTATATTTCTGCTACACATAGCTTGTTTTTAAAATACTCAGACGTTTATAAAAGAAGTTAGCAAAAAAATACTTGCATGGTGAGAGCCAATTTGGAGTTTATTATTTTTAAGCAGTAAATGTGCTTAATGAAAATTTGAATCTACGCATGAAGTAGCAAAGTTGAGAACAGAGCGGAGTTATCCTATAGCCTTAATTTAGCAGACTCGCTACAATTCACAGTTTATTAACGAAAATCCTATTCGGGTTATTCAATATTAAATTGTCAGCAATTTAAAGCAAATTCTAAGTTTTGGTAAGAATAGATTAAAACAGAAATCATAGCCAATTTGGAGAATTTTTTTCTTTATTTTTATATTGTCCTTCGATGTGAAATCCACTTTGAATTCCTGACAAAACACATTTTACTGAATAACCATGTACGTAATTATAGCTAGTTAGCAGAGATCCCTACTGAGAGATAAACGGAGTGTCCACTCTTTCAACACAATGCATTGCGGTAAAAAAAATCTGTGGATCCACTTGTAACCCATATTCAACAATCTGTGTCATGAGTCAATGCGGGTCTACAAATGTTAACTTAGTATGAGAAATTATCTGATGTTTTGTAGTAATACAGAATAGGTTTAAACTATGTAAAATAAGTGGTGATTATAGAAGAAGGTCCAGTCATGCAATAGCATGTCTGCCGGCACTGATCAGTAAGACTAGGATATGGCATGGCAGTAATACAATTAGTCAGAAACCTTGCCCAAAGGTTCCGCCTGAAAGCTCCGGCCTTCTGTCGCGGAGGCTGCTCCGTGCAGAAGGTGGACAACGCTGAATCCACCAGTAGGCTCACAGAAGTAGAAGAAACACAGGCAACACTCCAGGATCAAGAGGGTAAGTTTATTTCTTGATACAGCAACTCATAAAGTGCATGATTAAGGCTCTGTTGAGCTGAAACTTTGCACTTTATGAGGTGGTGTATCCAGAAATAATTACCTTCTTGATCCTGGAGTGTTCTCTGTGTTCTACTTCTGTGAGCCTACTGGTGGATTCAGCATCTCCACGACAGAAGGCCGGAGTGTTGCCTGTGATGTTCTGCTGATGCCGCTAGCTAAAAAAATGCATTCCAGCATGGCAAGGACCACTGGCAACCAGAGCAGAATGTTGATGACACACTCTGTGCTTGGCGATTCCAGGACCTTTGAACCAATGAAAACCTTTAGTGTTTAAAGGGACATACATCACTTTGAGACATCTGTCTCAATCTGCAGACTGAAATAAGATGGTTAATAAGATCCTCCCCCTCCCTCCTTTCATATTTACCTGTTTCTTCTTTCTTATGCTTTCCATTTTCTTATGAGGGGAGGGGAGAAATTCCCTTAGTTGAGAAGTTTACTGCGTTTGTGCTACATTTAATGGGACATTGCAGAAAGAAACTGGGCCAATGGAACCGAGACCAAAAAAATTCTGCAAAGTGGGATTCAGGACAATTGAATAGTTAAAGGACCACTATAGTGCCAGGAAAACAAACTCATTTTCCTGGAACTATGGGGTCTTTGGGTTCCCCCCCACCCTTAGGGTCCCAATTCTTACCTCTCTTCTCGGCGCTGGGGACTCTCCTCCCTCTTCCTAAGTCATCCGCCTAATGCACATGCGCGGCAAGAGCCGTGCGCGCATTCAATCAGTCCATAGGAAAGCATTTCTCATGCTTTCCTATGGACGGCAGCGTCTTCACACTGTGAAAATCACAGTGGGAAGCGCCTCTAGCGGCTGTCAATGAGACAGCCACTGGAGGCTGGATTAACCCTAATGTAAACATAGCAGTTTACTGAAACTGCTATGTTTGCAGCTGCAGGGTTAACCCTAGATGGACCTGGCACCCAGACCACTTCATTGAGCTGAAGGGGTCTGGGTGCCTATAGTGGTGCTTTAAAATGTTCAATGTTACAAGGCAAGATATCTCTTATAAGATAAGAAATTGAATTAACATTTTCATGCATAACAACCAGTTCTGGCAGGATACAAAGGTTTTATTTTCCTATCCCCTTGCCATGAAAGGGTTAAGGGTACAAGTGGGTTTCCTGATGGCATTTTGTTAATGAATGTTGTTTTTGTGCTAGATCATAATGTTTAACTTATCTAAAATGTATACCATGTCAAAACTATTTTTATATCCTGTTATGTTTGTATGTTAATAACATACAGCTGTTGTAATAAACAGTATTTTTGTGGATTGTGTAATATTTTCTTGGGGGGAAAAGCTGTGATTGGATATGCAAGGACTTTTTCTCTAAACGGCAAATAATCCGTAATGAAAAGCCTAATGGTGAAATTCGGGCTAAACTAACCAAACTGAGTTTTCAAAATCCAATATTTTTGGTTGAAATTTAGCATTTTAATGTTCGATGATTCACTTTAACACTTTGCCAGTGTTTGCAGCTGTAAATAGTATAAAACATTATGTAGGTTGCAGGGGTAGGCAACCTTCGGCACTCAAGATGTTTTGAACTAGACCTCCCATGATGCTTTGTAAGTATGACTAAGAGCATTATAGGAGATAGAGTCTACAGAATCTGGAGTGCTGAAGGTTGCCTACCCCTGCTGGAGAGACACGGCATGGTTTTAACCCTTTCAGTGCCACTGTTCTCCCCTGTGGCACTGAGAGGTACAGTATAATAAAGGTTACACATGGTTGGGTCTGCGAGAGGATCATTTGGCTCCCTCATAGTGTGATAATCAAAATGTTTTCGCTATAAATTAAAGGAACCCTCCAAGCACCTTAATGACATCTCAATTAAAGGGACACTCCAGCCTGGCACTGCAGGTCCCCTCTCCCTTCCACCCCAGGTTGCTGAAGGAGTTTAAACCCCTTCAGTGACTTACCGGAGTCCAGCGCCGATGTCCCTTGGCGCTGGTCCAGGGTCCGCCCACGCTCCTTCCCCGCCGACGTCATCCGGCAGGGGAGACCGATTGCGCATGCGCGGCCACCAGCAGGGTGAGACCTAGTGTACATGCGCGGCAACGCCGCGCACGCGCATTAGACCTCCCCATAGGAAAGCATTGAAAAATGCTTTCAATGCTTCCCTATGGGGATTTTAGCGACACTGGAGATCCTCACATAGTGTGAGGACGTCCAGCGACGCTATAGCACAGAAAATCTGTGCTCTAAACCAGGAAGTACCCTCTAGTGGCTGTCTAGTAGACAGTCACTAGAGGAGGAGTTTACCTTGCAGGGTTAATATTGCAGTTTATGAAAACTGCAATATTTACAGTTGCAGGCCAGGCAGTTCAGAGAAATTTCAATTTAATTACTAATAGCAATTTATGCAAAATGTAATTTAGAACAATGTATCTTATTTACACAGACTAAACTACAATAAATGTGTTTAGATAAAGACAAATTACTGGGAGTATTTTTGCTGTAAAGCTCTGCTCTACACCCAGACACATTACTGGGAGTATTATTACTGTGGAGCTCTGTTTATACACTCCGACACATTACTGGGAGTATTATTGCTGTGGAGCTCTGTTATACACTCAGACACACCAACAATATGGAGCTCCTAGAAAAGAGGGACATTGGGATTTGGGACAGAAATAGGGACGGTCCTTTCTAAATAGGAACACTTAGGTGATAGGGTGTAATTGTGAACCCGGACAGCAGCAGGGCTACTTCAAAGAGATTAAGTGGTTGTGATGTCTGGAGTTTTCCTTAAATTTGCAATAATATTTTTAGCAGGATTTTTATCGCCATTTTTAACTATGTTCCAATTTAAACGTTTGAAAAGTATCCTAATTTAAACTAGAACGAGCCACTTCTCTGAATGTGTCAGTCCTTCATTTCCTTACCCCATTACAGGATATAAAAGTTCTTATTAGGATGAGGGGTGCAGTGGAAGCAAGTATAAGACACACTTACCTTCCATGTCCAGGGCAATTGCATTGACCCATGATGCTCTGGGCACACAGAGTAAACCTGTAATGAAAAATGTCACTTACCTTAAAATCGCATACTTACCCATATACATATCAATGTAAAATAGAGACATTTACTTACTTTTCCTTAGTATCTGCTGCTTCGTCGGTGTTACTCCCACCTCTGGGCCACTTGCCTCGGACTCTTCTGGGAGTCATTCCCCCAAACAGGGCAAATCGACAGTGACATGTGCACGTAGGCTTCGTTGGCAGCATGGGCTGTGGGTGCTAGGGGTGGAGAGCAGAGGGACCTCATGTGTGAGGTCTTTTTTGCTCTCCCATGTCAGTCTATGGCTCAGTACGCCAAGGCATTGACTGACAGCTGCGAGAAAAAAAAGTATATATTTTTTAAATCGTTTTTCACCTAACCTATACATTTGCTAACACAATGTATAGATAGAATCTTATGTTTAATTGAATGGGCATGACCGGTCCCATTTGAAAAGTATCTGCTTAGAAAATCATGTATGAGTATATGCACATCGCGGACTAACTCCCATACGTGGCACTGTGGGTATTGAATTCATTTACGTTACATGCTCTAGCAGTGCCAGAACAATTTGAAATTTACTAAAATTTGTAAACAATCATGTTCTGAGCCCTAAAAAAAGTACTTTTTATTAGCTACAAAACTGGCTTGTGTTTTACTCTCTGTCCTGCATTCTGCAGCGACTGCATAAATCCGTCTATACTGCTGATATCTACACAGCCACAAGTATAAACTCAGCATGCTAAACCCGGATGCCGTAGATAATCTGCAGTGTGCCCTGACACCAACGTAAATGTTGTACAAAATTGATACTGCAAACCAGGAAGAGAGCATTCCAGAAGGTTGATTGACAGTCCAGACACACAGAAAAAGGGTATTGGTCTCAAGAATAAAGTATTTTAAAAAACAAAACACAGGATGCAGTGACAGGGTATCTGTATTAAAACCACTTTGTAAGATGGTGCTTAGATTGTCCCTTTAACAATAGCAACATGGAATGATTTGGCCTAAAAAGCAGTTAGCATTTGCTTTTTGGTCAGGTAAATTTTTATATAAAAAATGTCCAGCAATGGACTTCAATCGCTTCAGAAGATCATATGAAGTGTAGTTCAGTATTTCCTGGTGAGACACACATTGATCAGGATCCTGACTGTAGTGATTTAGCCAAAAAATAGTAGACCTTGAGAAATTTGCATCACATCACTCATGTATAATATGGTTGGTAATTTTATTTCTTTAAGTAATTTGAGATTCAATTTTTCTTACAAAATATACGCACAATAATCGAATGTTCTAGCAAGGTGTGATGTAGAACTGTGATTCCTAAACCAGTCCTCACTAATCCTGTGCTCGTATATTTTGGGAATTGGTTAAACCTGGAGCCTCAGGATTCATGAGAAGTGGCTTGGACTGCTCTAGAGAAGATGTAGCCAATGTGTCTTGGCTTGGATTGCTCTAGAGAAGATGTAGCCAATGTGGAAATTCTAGTCCTGCAACAGCTTGAACGATAATGCCTACAATTAATTCTTGATTTGGCAAATATAGCCCTCACTTTGTTGTTGGACCTCAACTTCTATCATCTTCCTGGAAGACCACAGGTGGCCATACCCATTCTAGAGTACTATATTATATATTACAAGACCAGTTCTTAGCTTCACAGATTCTGTATCCAATAACCCTACAGGATACAAAGGATTTTGAAAACCATTTATCAGCCTTACTATCTGTGCAAGTAAAGGACACCGGTACTTTGGAGAAAAATAAGGCACCACATGATAGAGAAAACTAGCTGATGAAGCATCTTATTTGTAAGGCTGTTCATGAAATTAGGTATGATTTAAAAAAAAAAATAAATAAATAAAAACATAAGTCCACGATGGAAGCACTGTGTGTTTCATGCTTTCTAAGTCTTCATATGTTAACATTATTGGCACCGAAGACATCTGCCGGGAAAAAAACCCAAAAAACACCAACAAGATGTCCAACAAGTGAAGAGCAGAATATAGTCAACAATCTATACATGGTAGTAGTGTGTGGTCATCACCAAAAGCTAGTGAGGTGAGGCTGGTGTAACATTCTTCTTTCATAGTCACAATTTAAAATTTGGCTGGTCAGTCAGTAGGTTACCTGAATGTCATCTGTTCCAGATAAAATGCAATGAAAATGCATTAATATACAGATCAACTCTCATTCAATATAGAACAAATTCGGTTCTTCATCCTTCATTTAAAAATGGATTGCCTCGATTCTCCTTGCTATGCCTGTATGACTGGTCCAGTCAATGTAAACTTACCTGTAGCATCGAGCAGGAGGGTATGGCTTAAAAAAAACAACCAAAAAAAAAACCCAATAGGGCAGGAACACCACAATCTGCAGTGCATTTTGCTACATGGATAAAAGAAGTTCTGCAATGGTTGTAGGACCATGCGTGGTTTACCACTGGTAAAGATAGACAAAGTGGTGATGTATTAGACAAGGTATTACATACACCAACAAGATTCCTGCCACCGTGTGAGGCACAAGTACAACTCCAGTTGTAATTGGTCAGCATATATTTGGTTACATATAATGGCTGTGGAATTTTATTTGCTAAGGTTGTTTAAATCCTGATATATGGGCTGCTGTATCTTTTTCACTGATTTAGTGCATCTGCTACCAACTCATATTGCAAGGGAGAACCATCTGGATGGGCATGTCTTCTTAAAATCTCCATGGAAATGTTGGCATGCGTGTACCTATTCACGATAAGGATCTGAACCCATTCAGAATTTCTTTTTTGAATGAAGTAAAAATGCTTCAATGTAGCAGCAAGCAGATAATCAAAGTCAAATTTAGAACAATAAGTCTCAGGTTTGTGTCGGCACAGCGTCATTCAACTTTGGAAATTTTCTCGCCTGGTAATAATTACAAAATCCTCCCTTGTATCTGTGTTCATATTATATATGGTTTCATCAATTTGGACTATATCTGATGACTGAGACAAGGATTGGTCCTCCTCAGGTTGCAAGTCTGAGATTTTCCCGATATGCCGCTCTACCCCAACTGGTGGGATGTATGTTGAGTTTGGAGGCTCTCGAAGGTGACTTATGTTTTCTATATCGCCACTACACTCAACAGCTTTATTCATGGGAAATGTGAGTTTGGGTGTACACAACCCCGCATTAACAGTATTTGATGTGGAACCACCACTAAAGTGATCTTCACACACGGATAATTTCCACTTTGACTCAGTGTTGGTCAACTCATTGCCACTGGTTGGTGCTTTACTGTTTGGAGGTAAAGTCTCTTCAGTAGGGTAAGGTAAAAACACATTGTTCATTTTTTCCATTTTCAGTTTAATTACTGACCTCTCTAAAGGTTGTCCATGCTTGGTTGACCTGCTATAGTCCACTCTAGAGTCATTGTGGGGCATATTACCAAAATTTCCTTCTATGTTTGATTTATGCCAACCAGGAGAGTAATCCATGGCATCACTGCTTTCACCTCTAGCCTCACTCACTGGTTCTTGTACAAATTCCATGGCTTTGCTCCAACCTGCTTCATCTAAAGATTTTGGATTGGCCGTCGCATTCACAGAAGATTCTAGACCGATGAGGTATTTATTTGATTCTTCAAGTAATGGTTTTATCCACTGACTAGTCTTCTTCTCGTGGGTTTTCATATGAATAGTTTTGCTTTCATGTCTTGGGAATATAGGCTTTTGAGCCAGGTTGAGATCACTGTATTTATTGATAAATTCTTCACTGTCTAAGGGTTTGCTAAAATAACCTTCTGAATCATCATGGACACTTTCTGGTTTCAAAGGTGATGCCAATGACTCTTCCAATACTCTATTCTCCAGTCCCTTAGTAGTGAGCTCTTTTATTTTACATTTAAATTCCCGGTTATCAATACCCTCGGTTTTTGAAAAACCAAGTAAAACGTGCATATTGTTGTCCGTGGAGGGCTGCTCTGCATTTTTACATTCAGTCCCTTCTCCTTCATCTTTCTCAGAAGAAGACTCTTTAAATAAGGGTTCCAAGCAGTCTGTTTTACCTTGATTTATCAGCTGAATTAGTTCTTGGCACTGAATTCTGGCCACAAACAGTTCAAAGGCAACTTGTTTTGCCTCTTCTGTATTGATTTTCCTTCCAATAATATACTCGGTCTCTGTGATGATGGTGTAACCTACCCTTTGCAGGGTTTTTTTCAATGTATGCCCTGGAATCACAGGTTCGATGTAGTATACAAAGTTTCCGGTGAACCTCTAAAAAGAAAAAAAAACACACAAAAAATATATATTATTGAGATGCAACTTTCAAGTCTTTACAATACACTTTTTTACAGCAAATCCCAGGAACCAGTTTAACATGTGGCTACTAATTATTTAAGGTTAACATCTAGAGCTATTTAAAAAGTTCAACTACAGCATGGTTTAGAGATTAATAGAAGTGTGCATTTGGACAAAAAAAAAGTTTGATTCAACCATTTGTCCAAATCTAATATTGCATAATGTAAGTGAATCAATGAACAAATAGCACAATGGACAAAATTCTTCCTATGCTTGACCAGCTTTCACCCAGGGGAGGAGCTAAGTCCGCTCCATTTCCTGTGGTCAAAGAAATGTTCCCACAATACTCCCCCTCTCCTCCTGTGTTCTCGTGTTGCTTCATTTGCCGTTCGAACGCCGACAAAACTACCGAATTTCGTCCTAACAGAATAAGAACAGTTTGTCCATTCGTGTTAGGACACAATTCGGTACTTTTTGTTCGGGTCGAAATTTCATTCAAATTTATTACATTTCAATCTTATTCGTGCCGCAGCTGCATCTTGCAGCCACTTAGTAACATAGAAACATAGAATGTGACGGCAGATAAGAACCATTCGGCCCAATTTTCTAAATACTTTTAATTAGTCTCTGGCCTTATCTTAAAGGGAAACTCCAGTGCCAGGAAAACAATCCGTTTTCCTAGCACTGCAGGTCCCCTCTCCCTCCCACCCCCCGATGCCCGGTTGCTGAAGGGGTGAAAACCCCTTCAGTAACTTACCGGAGGCAGCGACGATGTCCCACGTCGCTGCTTCCGCCTCCGCATTGCGTCGGCCGGTGGGAGAGACTGATCCCGCCCACCGGCCGGGGGAGACCTAATGCGCATGCGCGGCAATGCCGCGAATGCGTATTAGCACTCCCCATAGGAAAGCATTGAAAATGCATTTCAATGCTTTCCTATGGGGAAATGAGCGATGCTGGAGGTCCTCACACAACGTGAGGACGTCCAGCGATGCTCTAGCACAGGTTTCCTGTGCTAGAAACCAGGAAGTGCCCTCTAGTGGCTGTCTAGTAGACAGCCACTAGAGGTGGAGTTAACCCTGCAATGTAATTATTGCAGTTTATAAAAAAAATGCAGGGTTAAGAGTAGTGGGCAGAAGTGGTCTGGGTGCCTGGAGTATTCCTTTAAGTCTAGGACAGCTTTATGCCTATCCCACCCATGCTCAAACTCCCTCACTGTGTTAACCTCTACCACTTCAGCTGGAAGGCTATTCCATGCATCCACTACCCTCTCAGTAAAGTAATACTTCCTGATATTATTTTTAAACCTTTGCCCCTCTAATTTAAGAGTATGTCCTCTTGTTGTGGTCGTTTTTCTTCTTTTAAATATATAGTCTCCTCCTTTATGCATTTAAATGTTTCTATCATATCCCCCGTCTCGTCTTTCCTCCAAGCTATACATGTTAAGTTCCTTTAACTTTTCCTGGTAAGTTTTATCCTGCAATCCATGAACCAGTTTAGTAGCCCTTCTCGGAACTCTCCCTAAAGTATCAATATCCTTCTGGAGATACGGTCTCCAGTACTGCGTACAATACTCCAAGTGAGGTCTCACCAGTGTTCTGTACAATTGCATGAGCACTTTCCTCTTTCTATTGCTAATGCCTGTCCCTATATAATACAGTGGGAATTAGGAGCTATCTACTAAAAGGTTGAAAGACCAAAATTGTTCATTCAGCCAAATTTACTAATACCAAGTAAATATTACTTAGTATTTAGTAATTAAGGGAGATTAAAATCACCCTTTTGCCCCTACTCGCTATACTGTGAGTAGGGGTATGTCTACTAAACAATGAGCAGCCAGTAGCTGCTCACTATTGTAAAAAAGCCCCCCCCCCCCTCCCACTGACTTATAAAGTGCTCCTTTGTGGGGCACATCTAAAAATAATTAAAAGGGGAGACATAGTGTCCCCACCTCGGCCCCCACCCATAAGCAGCGGGTCGGGACCTTAGTTACAACAGGGGGGAGGAGGGAACCTATTGTCCCTACCCCCACCAATGAGCCGCAGGTGGAGGCCCTAAGTTACAATAGGTGGAGTGAATCTATTGTCCAGTCCCCCCGGCCCCCACATATGAGTGGCGGGTCAGGGCCCTAAGTTACAATGGGGGGCAGGGGCAGCGCGTCCTATAAGGTGAACTAGGCAGCCGCCCTTTCAATGCTGCAGCTGCCTGAGCGCTCTACAGAGAGCCTCAGGCGGCTGCAGCACTGCCTGTCTCCTCACCTCCCCTTCCCTGTAGCGTGGCCAAACTCCTCTCTGGTCCGCGGTACAGGAACATCCGTTTCCTGTACCCGGCCGGACTGATAGGAAGGGCACACTCAGTGTGCACTTCCTGTCAGTCCAGCCGGGTACAGGAAACAGAAACCTCCCCTCACCCCACAAAGACAATGCATCCTTTGCACACATACACAGAAACACACAATGCATCCCTTACACACACATGCAAACACACACACTGCTTCTCTTACATACACACAGAAACACAATGCATTTCTTACACACACACAGACACACACCTTGCATCCCTTATGCATTCAAACACAGATTCACACAATGCATCCCTTACACACAACACATCCCTTATACACAAACACACACTGCATCACCTACACAAACTGGTATCCACATACACTACATTCCATAAGCACACACATTAAATCCTCTACAATAACACATAACACATCCCCTACACACTCCACTCCCTGTGAGCGAGCTCATGGGTGGAACATATAGGTAGACTTATGGGTGGGCCTTATGGGCATACTCACCGTCAAGCCCTGGGGCCCAGACCTTGAGCTGTGTAAGGGAACACTGAATTTTGTGACCACAGTTACAAACAGCCGCCAGAGAGCCTGTTCTACACCAGACCAGTGGAGCCAAACTGCAGCCAGAGCCCATCATCATCCTCATCTAGTTGTAAGTAGGCAATCTTGTATATTATTAGGGACACTAATCTCTAATTTACCTCACATTAAAGGGACACTATAGTCCCCAGAACCACTGAAGCGGTTCTGGTGTCTATAGCCGGTCCCTGCAGGCTTTTTAATGTAAATACACACTGTGTGCAGCACTGGCGTTAGTTCATATGGCAGATCATATGGGTGGGGCATTGCACCGGCCCTGATGGGGGGGTAACCTATTGTCCCCTCCCCTGTTCCCCCCTATGAGCAGCGGGTGGGGGCCCTAAGTTACAATGGGGGGGGGGGAGGGTAACCTATTGTCCCAGCCCCAACCCATAAGCGGTGACAATAGGGGGAGGGAAGGACCTATTGTCCCCCTCTGCCCCCACCCATGAGCAGCAGGTGGGAGCCCTAAATTACAGTATTACCTATTGTCGTCGTCCCCCCCCCCCCCCCCTCCCCGAGGACCTTTTGTCTTGATTTGGTCTGTGATTGGACAACGACAGAAAGTCTGGGCAGGGTTAGAAGGAGAGGGTTTGCAAAGGCAGCGGTGTTTTAGAAATACTCCTAATTAAAAAAAAAAAGCATAATCAAATACATGCATATTTTAATTTGGGGTATACCTACTAAACAGTGTTTTTAAAATTTATTTTGTATTTGTGAAGTGGGATGTCCCTTTAATCCTACATACTTAGGGAGATATCTACTAAACAGCTCAAAGTTATGTTTTTTTTAATTTTAGTCTTTCAGCTGTTTAGTAGATCAAATTAAGGCACAATCTTCTACACAGCTCCCTAATTTGCTATCCTTGTGAGGAATTGGCAGATTTAAGGATACGAAATAGGGGAGTTATCTAGCAAACTCAACAGCTCCCCAATATGGTACCCTTAAATTTGGTAGTGCCACATAAAGATAGAAAATTAGGGAGTTACTTACAAAAAAATTTGGACTAACCACATTTTTTTTCAACCAAAACAATTTAGAGAAACCCAATTTTTCTAGTGATTAAGCTGCCTAGAGTCAACTGGCATGCTTTTTTGTTTAAATGGAGAGCTTTTAATAGCAACTTCCATCTGTCTTTTTATACAGAAGTCAGGACTGTCTGGCTGTATCCAGGCCAGTTGATAGGTATGTAAGTGGGGGATGGAAGTTGATAGGTATGGTTAAGAAATGTTAACTGTTAAAAGAAGGAGAGTCATTCTACTTAAAGGGTACCGTTCATGCCATTTCATGTGTTGCAGAAATGTAATTCCTCTCGTGATTCTATCTATACACGGAGCTTTGCCACACCTTCAGTCTCCTACCATGTTAGCGTCATTTTGGGGGCTGTGCCAGGCATAGGGAAACCATCCAAGGCTTCCCAAACACAGGCAGTGCAAAAAGGAAGGGTACTGCTGCCCATGAAAGCGGGCTAGTGGCATCACTGAATCTGTTGGGAAGGAACTACAATTAGGTTATATAGAAGATGGGTGGAAAAAATGACTAATTTCGGATGATAGACAGGGCAAGAAGCAGGATCACAGACATTGACAATTTCGATAGCAGGTTCATTTTAACAACAAAAACTCAGACATGACAAACTGATTTATATCTATCTTGACAGCCCTGGCAAGTCATCCGTCATGAAGGGGTTAAAGGGAGGTGAGACAAGTATTACAGTTAAATGAGGACTTGAGGGGGGCGTGGTTTGGCCGCGAACGAAGATGGCCGCTTAAGGGACGAGCTCCGACCCACACAGCAAATATAGCAGGCTTACTTACCAGCACGGCACGGAAATGGGGCGCACTAAACGCCCTGACGGCTCCCAAACCCCCAGGCATCCAGCGACTGCCGCACAAACGGGTCCCATGGACGGGTACCTGGCCCCGGCACCCGCCGAGTACCACGAGGCCGCGGGCGCAAGCATGGCCGACTCCCCGGCCCACTCACCAATAACGGAGGCGGCTGCACCCACGCTGGCGGAGATCAGTGCGGACATTAAGGCAATAAAAGCCCTGGCAGCAGCAATGGTCACCAAAACTGACATGCAGACCCTCTCTGATAATCTACATGCGGCGATCCGCACGGAGGTAAACTCACTTAAGGCCGAAATCTCCACACAGGCCTCCAGGATACAGGCAGCTGAAGCTTCAGTGCAGGCTGTTGGAGAGAGGGTTGAGGCTTCAAATCTGGCTATACACAGGCAAGGCAATATTCTTCTACACTTAAGACGCCAAACTGAAGATCTTGATAACAGGGGCCGCAGATCAAACATTAGGGTCCGCGGCCTACCAGAACCCGAGGGGGCGGAGGTCGTGGAAGCAACACTACAGACGCTGTTCCGCGACATACTAGGCTCAGATGCGCCAGACTCCATAACGTTTGATAGGGCGCATAGGGCCAACAGAGCACGCACGTCTGATAACACACCGAGAGACATTATATGTTGCCTACACTCCTACAAACTGAAGGAGAAAATAATGAACAAAGCCCGCGCAAGGCCCACCTGGCGTTTCAACGGCGCAGAAGTTGCCCTTTACCAAGACCTGTCTCCCCTCACGCTTGAGGCCCGCAGGGCCCTGAGACCCATCACAGCGCTACTCAGAGATAGAGGGATCCCATACAAATGGGGTTTCCCCTTTATGCTATTGGCCAGACACCATGACGACTGGCTCCCGCTACGCTGGCCGGAGGAGGTGCCCAGGTTCCTACAGCGCCTCAACCTTCCGCCTACGGAGGTCACCGACTGGATCCTGGGGCCAATGGACCAGAGGCAGGGAATTCACACTCCGAACCTGCAGCGAAGGAGACGAGACGTCACACCTAGGCGCCCGCAGGCCCGCAGGCAACTGATACCCACGGACCCGGAGGAATAAGGTTATGCTCCCCACCTACACCCACCAGGCAAGGAAGACCGACCATGACACACCAACATATCACGGCCTGCTGATAACCACAGATGCCAACGCCATCCCGCGTACAGCAGAAGTCAGAT
The DNA here is from genome assembly GCF_036172605.1 of Pelobates fuscus. Lineage (NCBI taxonomy): Eukaryota > Metazoa > Chordata > Amphibia > Anura > Pelobatidae > Pelobates > Pelobates fuscus. The sequence goes on from NC_086328.1 coordinate 23,878,453, forward strand.
AAGTACTGTTCACGCATACACATGTATGGGGTCTCACACATGACCGGGTGTTACAACACTTTCCTAACATGCCCTTGGGTAAGGGAGGCTACCCCAAGTTGAATGGGGAGGGGGGCCTGACGGGGGTGGGACGCACCGCTTGGCTTGCCCGTGGGTTGGGGCACCTGCAAGGAATATCCCACATATGTACGTAGAACATGAACTGTGTCGCTATACGGGACTGTTGAAATGCTGTATACACGTGCACATGTGCGGAGACTTACGCATGACCGGGTGTTGCCACACATTCCTAACATGCCCCTGGGGAAGGGAGGCTGCCCCGAGTTGCTTGGGGAGGGGGGCCTGATGGGGATGGGACGCACCGCCTGACTTGCCCGCGGGTTGGGACCCTTGCAAGGAATGCCCCACTTGTGCACGCGGAACATGAACTATGTCGCTATATACGACTGTTGGTTACTTACGGGACGCTTGAGCACTTGATATATTGTGGGTTTTTCTGATGCTGCAAATGTGATTTGGTCAGGTCATATTAATCACTTAACAGCTGCCTATAGCACTATCTAAAAGATGGATGGAGGGAGGTGGGGAACAATTGGGGGACATATTTGGGTAAGTGATCTTATTTCGTTAATACTGATGTACCGGGCTGTAATGGGTGGGATGGCTCTGGGGGTGGGAGTATGGCAGGGATGCTGCTGTGCCCTAGGGCCACGGAGGGAGTAGGGGATATATGGAGAGTTAAACTGGGACTACACCTATGACTCACTAGTAGCACAAGATACCTAGGGTTGCGGGGATGCGGGTGGGTCTGGCTGGGTGGGGGGGCGGTCGGTTTCTGAGTGGTACTGAGGAGTGATGTTATATGTTTGCTATGTCGCATTGTCAGTTCCTTGCACCGTAAGACAGTCGCAAATTGAGACGTTCACCCACGGCGGACAGGCTCGCACGCGCCCATACCACCTAGCGCCTCCCTCTCCTCCCCCACGGACGGCTAGCTCCGCTTCCTATCCCCAGAATAGGGGACCCAAAACAGAGCCCGCTATGGGAGGTGGGGGGACCCAGAACGCACTCCATACGCAGCCGGCCCGGCACGACCCACGACCTGAACTAACTTAAGATAGCAATGGGCTACCCGCCCCGACATAGGGAAGGACCAGCAGCCACTCACACCATATATCCCAACAGATGTTAACCCATACCCCCATATTACGTGACCGTACTAATCGATATTTTCACTGTACTAGCCATTGAATTCAGATTGGGAACAAGTGGGACACGGACACCCCTCTGAGAGTTCATACACTACTACACCACTAGACACTGAGCCTCTGCGGCCGACTGGACAGTGGCTCTGGACTTCTTCGGTCTCACCACCACCCCGACTTACACCTGTGTAGACCACACTACTGGGGGACCCAACACCGCGGCTGCCCTAGCTTGCTAGGGAACGGTACGGTCTTGTAATCCACCCAGCTACACAGGACTCCCTCGTATTGAAGGGATAACTTTGATTCTTATTGACATCACACCTCTGAGCACTCACACCGGGGGCCTCCTGGGACGGGCTGAACTGGGCGTGGGCTGAGCCGCCCCCAACTCGTGGGAATTGTGACTCACGAAGGTTCTACCTTCCCTCTTCTCTAACTGTACTTATATTCTTTTTCCCCATCCATCCCCCCCCCCCCTCCCTCCCCCACCGGCAGTTGACGTGCGCGAGGGCCACTGGACCCAGAACTCCTGAACACGACTACGGAGACGCCAGCGACTTCGCCCACACTCACTCCATGGCGTACACAGCAGCACCTCTACATGTCCTCACGCAGAACTGCCGAGGCCTTAACTCGCCTGAGAAGCGCACACACCTCCTAAGGGAACTCCATCGCAAACGGATCTCAGTAGCAATGCTACAAGAAACGCACCTCAAATCCTCGGATACCCATAGACTGAAAGACAGAGGTTACCTAATCAACTACCACAGCACTCACCCCGAAGCCCGAAAGGTAGGAGTTGCGATACTGTTGGCTGCTAATCTTGCCTTCACTTTGCTGGACCAAAAGACAGACCCTAACGGTAGGTTCCTTTTTATCAAAGGCACGATTACGGGGAGGACATACACCTTTGCCTCTATTTATGCGCCTAACGCAAAACAGGCGATGTTCTTGTGCAAAACATTCCGCCAACTGGCAATATTCATGGAAGGTTCGCTCATCATAGGGGGGGATTTTAACGCACCGCTTGATCCGTTGCTGGACTCCTCGACAGGACACAGCAGTATACCACAAACCGCGATCAGGGCTATAAAGAAGACCATGAGGGACTAAAGACTGGTGGATGCGTGGCGGACCATACATCCAACGACTCGAGATTATACGCACTACTCAGCCATACATAGGAGATACTCTCGCATCGATTATGTTCTTATACAACAGGAAGGCCTACGACACCTACAGTCAGCAACAATCGCGCCAACACCATGGTCGGACCACAGCGCAGTGTCCGTGAAGCTGGACTCCCCGCTGTTCAGGCCCACCAAGACGGAGTGTAGACTAAATGAGTCGCTCCTGTCAGACCCAGGAGTGCAGGCTGCCCTGACAGAACATCTCACCAACTACTTCAGGGAAAACGACACGGAAGAGGTGTCAAAAGTGACGCTATGGGAAGCGCACAAGAGTGTACTTCGAGGCCATCTCATCAGGATTGCCTCTCGTAAAAAAAGGGAATCGCAGCGACGTATGTTGGAGCTCACCGACCAGATCTCCCGACTGGAAGCACAACACAAGCGATCACAACTCGAAGAGCACTATCGCTCACTCCTGGACGCTCGCCGACAACTGGCGGACCTGGTAGCCAGCAAACACCATAGGGCGACACAACGATCCAAGGCTTCTTCTACATCCATGCTAACAAGGGTGGGAGGCTCCTAGCCCGCATGATCCGACCCCAACAAGCGAGGGCGCAAGTACATGAACTACGGAAGACCGATGGCACACTCACACAATTCCCAGAAGCAATTGCCACTGAATTTTGTAACTACTACCGACAACTGTACAATTCCACACCGTCACTTCCCGATGCCCGCGGAGCGGACCTACAAGACGCAACATGGCGTTACCTACAAGGTTTCCAACCAGACGCTCTAACACCAGAAGAAGCGGAACTACTGGAGGCCCCGATCACCACGGAAGAGGTACAGGCGGCGATTAAGGCAGCGAAGAAAGGGAAGGCCCCGGGACCAGACGGACTCTCGGTGGGATACTACAAGTCATTCAGAGACATTCTTACGCCACATCTAATGGCAGCCCTCAATCGACTCCAGCAGGGAGACACATTCCATCAGGAAACGTTAGCAGCTACTATCACGGTAATCCCTAAACCCGGCAAGAACCCCGAAAACTGCAGTAGCTACCGGCCGATCTCGCTTCTCAACGCGGATGTGAAGCTATTCACCAAGATCATTGCCACCAGACTACAAAAATATGTACCGCGCTTAATACATCCGGATCAAACAGGTTTTGTGCCGGGAAGGGAAGCCAGAGATTGCACACTCCGGGCGTTTTCCATACAAGCATTAGCCCTTAGGGAGAAACCAGGCCTACTAATGCTCTCAACAGATGCCGAAAAGGCTTTTGACCGGGTAAACTGGAGCTTCATGATGGCGACACTACGAAAAGTGGGACTGGGAAGAGGTATGATGACTTGGATTGAAGCGCTCTACACAGACCCCAGCGCCAGAGTAAGGGTGAATGGTGCGCTTACGGACACCTTCACCATTCACAATGGCACGCGACAGGGTTGCCCACTATCGCCACTCCTGTTTGCCATCTCGCTGGAACCGTTCCTGGATAGAGTGAGACATACACCAGAGATCAGAGGGTTTAGGCATGGGACCCAGGAACACAAGGTAGCTGCATACGCAGACGACATGCTCTTCTTCGTGAATGATCCAGCTGAATCCCTGCCGGTCTTGATGCGAGAATTCGATACGTATGGCCAGTTATCAGGGCTGAAGCTCAATTTAACTAAATGCGAACTATTAGACGTCTCAACCCCGACGAACACAGGAGAGCGAATTCAACGTGAGTACCCCTTCCATTGGTGCCAGGACCAGATGCGATACCTAGGAATCTGGATACCCAGGAACCCGAAAGAACTGTATGCCAAGAATTACATCCCCCTCTTGCGCACAATACTAAACGACCTTAAGAGCTGGAATTACGACCACATCTCCTGGCAGGGACGTATATCGGTAATAAAGATGAACATTCTCCCGCGGCTACTTTACCATTTTCACACCATTCCCTGGCACATCCCGCCAGGATTTTTTACATCTCTTAAGTCGGCGGTGATACAATACGTCTGGAAGGGAGAAAGGGCACGACTCAGCTTTGACAAGCTATGCCTACCTAAGAATTGGGGGGGCCTGGCTTTACCAGATATCCGCAAATACTTCCATGCCACGGTACTGCAGCGGATCAGGGACTGGCATGTGGCATCTGATGACAAACTGTGGGTGGCATTGAATAGAGAAGTCATAAACAAAGCCCTCCCCAGACTCACATGGCATAACTCGGCGGACGTAACATCGAAGCTGGGCGCTGAATCACCCGTCATTCAAACGTTAAAGACATGGTCTCACCTGAGACGAAACCAACATATCTCCCCACAGCCGAGCCCCCTGATACCGATAACTCATAATTCGGAGATAGGCGGAGGACTACATCGTTCTTCCTGGCCAATAGAGGGAAGTGGAGACTTTGTCCCGATATTCGAGGTCCTCAGTAACGCGGGAATACGAAATCTTCGGGAATGGAGTGGAATACCACAACCGACACTAATGTACAGATTTCATTACGCGCAACTACGACATTTTTACTACAACCTCCCCAACAGGGTAGCGTTACATAGAGAACAGACGTGGTTTGAACGCTCCTGCATGACCGGCTCCGCCGCCGATGGCAGTGTCTCAGTCATCTACCAACAGCTAATAACAGGAGACCGCACACGGAACACGGCGTTCAAGAGAAGATGGGAAGAGCTGACGGATAGGACGTTTACTGACACACAATGGGAACAGATATTGATTTTGCAGCACAAGAGCTCCATTAGTACCAACTACCAGGAGGTCAACTTCAAGCTACTCTCCCACTGGTACAGGACTCCATCCCTACTACGTAGAATATTCCCGGGGTCTACAGACACTTGTTGGAGATGTGAAACCCACACAGGCACAATAAGACACATCTGGTGGGATTGCGCAAAGATTAAGCCGTTTTGGGAAGACATACAACGGGAAATGACAATCATCCTGGGAGACCTACCTGACTTCAACATAGAAATGGCTCTACTCCATCACACGGAAGGCTTAATAGCCCAATACAAGAGGTCGATAATCCGCCACCTACTAAATGCGGCCAAAGCATCCATACCCGCTAAATGGAAACAAACACAACCACCAACTATGACAGACTGGCTTCAGAGGATAGAGGACATACACACGGCCGAGGCGCGATACGCAGAACTGCTCGGAAGGAGCACCAAACATGTCGAAGCCTGGACCCCGTGGTATGTATACCTCTCAAGACCGGGAGCAAGAAGACCGTAAAGCACACTATTTCACACGGTTCAGGAGTGCCCGGGCGCGCGCTGACGTATGGTGCCACCTATAAACCCAACCCTCCTCCCCCCCCCCCCACATCTGCCCCCCCCCCTCCTTCCTCCCCCCCTCTTTTTCTCATTTTCACAACGTACAAGGTTTCTACTCAAACCCACGCGACCTACTTCTGGGACACAGTGGCGGCGGCTCGGACTGGCCCGGGGAGGTCGGATCAGGGGTACCCGACTGTGAGGATGCGCGAGCTATAGGCGAAATAGGCGGTAGATCCCAGGGAGGCGTACCAGTACTATCACCACATGCTGACTAAAGGGACAACTAGGGAACTGACCATACTGAGAAGTGACCCCAAAGTATGACACACTAGACCGACGAAAGGAAGGGAATATAACATACGCCCTACGACACTCCAAGGCACCTCATCAGACGTCTGACTGACGGACTACTGAAGTAGACAGACACACCCAAACCACCTATGTAACACGAGGGACTACTAGAATTTCCATCTTCGGGAGATCCCAGATTAAGGTGCGGATTTGGGGGTGGCGCCCTTAGTGGTGCATTGTAAGTGCTTGGAACTCACAATCTCGCCTGCAACACAACACACTTAACACGCTTAACATCATATGCCTACACATCTTCGACACTACCCCCAACTGGGGATGCGCAGGTTCTCTCAGCCATATATGTCACATCTAACCATGTTTGAGACTGAAGCTCTTACCTACTCTCTTGGCTATTAGGTCTATATGCCAGGTCACTTGGAAGGACTGCGGAACGGGGGCTCCGAGATATCCCCTTGTTTAACCTTGCTTGATTGATTATTGAAGTTACTGGAACTGTTTTAGCTCTCAACGATGCATCTATCTATAGTCGTTCAATTGTTTAACTTGCTCAAATTACCTACGCTTTACTGATTGATTAACAGCCATATGACGCTTGCTGAATGTTAGATGATCAGAAGCTAACAATGCTTATTTTCAACGTTGAGTTACGATCTGACATACCGTATATACACTGTTGTGGTGTATGAATATTTGTGATTCTGTACTCACCTGATCGTCATAATAAAGAATTTACAAAAAAAAAAAAAAAAAAATGAGGACTTGAAGGATGGACCCCCCCCAAAACATCTGACCCCATCACAAACGTCAGATAACATATAAGTTGAGAAAATGATGCATGCTGTTGCTTCGAAAAAGTATAATTAGCATTTATCTTAAGTAACATATTAAAACAAACCCGGCCATAATATTTAACAATGCACCAAAGGTCTGTCTGCTATCCACAGAGAAAATATCTTATCTTATGCATTCTCTGTTCTTATCATGCATTTTGATAAGGCAGAGCATTGTACACAAAGCCATTACCTGCCAAACCTACTAATCCAGGCCTCTGGCAAATCGCAAGACGATCAGCAGGTCACACGAAGCAGTCTAGGAACCATAACCACTACATGCAGATTTAGTGGTCATGGTACCATTAGTATACGGTGCGGTCCGCTGGTTCTAGGTGAGATAACTTTATAGCTGTCTGACCAAGCCAGTGGTCCCTGAGGCATCCAGGGCCAGGCCCCCAATGATGAAGTTCTACTCAAACATTTCATCAACAGTTTACCACCATTCGCTAACAGAGCAAGTCAGCTAACAGTAGTTTGTTTACCGTAACAGCATTGCCCTCTCTAGTACAACGGAGCCCTAACAAGCATTGGCAATAGTGCAAATGAGGGGTTATTCAAAATGTCATCTAATATTAATTATACTACATGTTATAAATGGGTCCTATATGGACACTATAGTCACCAAAACAACTTTAGCCTAATGAAGCAGTTTTGGTGTATAGACAATGCCCCTGAAGTCTCTACTCAATTCTCTGCCATTTAGGAGTTAAATCACTTTTGCTTTTGTTTATGCAGCTCTAGTCACTTCTTCCCTAGATGTGACTGACACAGTCTGCATGAAAACAAAATGGTTTCATTTTCAATAAGATGTAACTTATTTGAAAAGTTTTTATTTCCTGCTCTGTAAATTGAACTTTCATTACACACTAGCAAGCTATTGACAGTGCAGGGGATAAGAAATCCTAAATTAAACAGAACTTGCAATAGAGGACTTGTAAATATTAGATGATGCTGTACAGGAATTGTCACATGCAGGGAGGTGTGACTAGGGCTGCATAAACAAAATGATTTAAAGGACCACTATAGTGCCAGGAAAACACTCTTTTTCCTGGCACTATAGTGCCCGGAGGGTGCCCCCACCCTCAGGGTCCCCCTCCCGCCGGGCTCTAGGGGGTGGAAGGGGTTAAACTTACCTCTTTCTCCAGCGCCGGGCGGGGAGCTCTCCTCCTCCTCTTCGGCTGAATGCGCATGCGCGGCACGAGCCACGCGCACATTCAGCCAGTCTCATAGGACAGCATTCACAATGCTTTCCTATGGACGCTGGCGTCTTCTCACTGTGATTTTCACAGTGAGAAGCACGGAAGCCCTTTAGCGGCTGTCAATGAGACATCCACTAGAGGCTGGATTAACCCTAATAAAAACATAGCAGTTTCTCTGAAAAAAGGGTTAATCCTAGCTCTACCTGGCACCCAGACCACTTCATTAAGCTGAAGTGGTCTGGGTGCCTATAGTGGTCCTTTAACTCCTAAGTGCCAGAGAATTGAGCATGGAGAGCGCATTTGGCATTATCTATACACCAAAACTACTTCATTAAGCTAAAGTTGTTTTGGTGCCTTTAAGTGTCCCTTTAAGAATAAGGCACTGCGCCAAGGTTAGGCAACCTTTGGCACCCTAGGTGTTGTGAACATCTCTCATAATGCTCTAACAGCCATAATGTTGGCAAAGCATTATAGGAGATGTAGTCTTCAACATCTGACAGCCGAGGGCTACCTACCTTTGCACTGAGCTAATGCCATATACAGAATTTTAGCCGTTGACAAAAAAAAAGGTAAGACCCATTGTTCTAAAATCACTAAGAAACAGATCACCTGTTATTCCTTCTTACCTTCTGACAGTCTGATGAAACCAGTAGCCCAGCAACAAGATGCGGGTCCTATACAGTTATCACTTTGCCATTTTTTGGGGGTGATCCAACTACAAAAAGGTACCAGAATTTAAGGCTGCTTGGTCTGTGGCCTGGTTACAACTGCACATCCACAACCCCAATTATGTCACCAGTAGATGCCAATGCTTGCCATATGGTAACCATATGTCTAGAATTTGTACAAAATAAACTATATTCTAGAACTGTGGTGGCCAAAAAGTATACCTTCTGCAGTGTAAAAGTAAAATTCCCATAATGCTTTGCAGGAACAAGTGATGGCCCCTCATTCAAGGGCGTATTTCCCGCGAGGTAAACAAGGCATTGCCAGCCTCTGGTCCTGGGGGATCCAGGAGCTGGCTGGGCGGCCACTTCAGGGCCCCCTGGGCTGGCAGCGGTGGAGCTTTCTGGGCGGGCGGCGAGGGAGCCTAATCCTCCTGTTCAGCTCCCTCGCGTGCACCGCAGTGATGCCAGAGCCGGAATATGACATCATTCCGGCGCCGGCATCACTACGCGGCGCGCGAGGGAGCTGAACAGGAGGATTAGTGCTCCCTCGCCGACTGCACTCACCGACCGGCCGGCCGCCAAGCAACCCCACTGGACCCCAGGGAAAACAAGAATCCACCCCAGCATTCCCAAAGGTAGAGAGGCTAGGGGGGATTGAATTTTTTTAATAAAATGTGTGTGTGTGTGTGTGCGTTTGTTAGTGTGTTACTGTGTGTGTCTGTTAGAGAGTGTGTGTCTGTCTGTGTGTATGCATGTCTGTTAGTGAGAGTGTATGTGTGTCTGTCAGTGAGTATGTATGTCTGTTAGCTAGTTGTGTGTGTGTCAGTGAATGTGTGTGTCTGTCAGTGAGTGTGTATGTGTCTGTCTTTAGAAGGTGGGGTGGGGGGATTACAGGGGAGTGCCTGAGTTTTGTGATGCCAAGGGCAGCACAAAACCAGGATACACCACTGCCCTCATTCCCTTATATACTGAAGCGCATCATATGGCGGAGCTAAGTAACATATATACTTAAATTCCCTGCAGTTGTGCGCTTAGGGTGACGACATCTACAACAAAAGGGTTTGTTTAATTTACATGTCTTGTACAGACCATGTGTGTTAATTAAAAATATAAACTTGTCAGAATAAAAAAAATAAATTAAAAAAATTGAAAAAAAATTATAATTTTTTTTGTGGTATTAACAACGGGCTTGTGCAACAGTCTTACTAGTGATAGTAATACTTTAACCCCTTGAGGACCAAACTTCTGGAATAAAAGGGAATCAGTACATGTCACACATGCTGAGGGATCACGGGGGGCTATATCTAATCTAGTACCTAGTTTATTTACCAGACCACGAGTACACTGTAAGATCAGGAAATTCTGAACAGCCTGCTTTAATTTGTCATGCTTAAAAACATATTAAAAATGCCGAAGTTACACCATCTAGCTGCCAATAACACAACAACAACAACAACAACAGTACATGTGAGTGCTTTAAAACCTTATAATACATGAGAATGATGCTGCATTTTTGCCACGATAGTTATATTTTGATTTAAAAACTAAAATGCAGTGCATCTAATTACATTGCATGCGTTCGATTTCCTCTAGAATCTACTTTTCCTAGGGGATCAAGGGGTTAACACGTGTGGATTTCTAGAAACCAGTGTGTTGTGTGCTGGCAATCTGGTTGTAGGTTTTACCTTCAGAGTCCTGATCTCTTTCCTCCAGGGGTACAGAAACAGGTTGATACAGATCAGTTCCAGAATGGCGAATCCTTTCAGGAGGGTTTTCAGTAATCCCTGTCTTTGCTGCTCCCCCAGCCTCCTGCGATAGTTCTCTACGATGATCTGGAAATGGGAGCCTCTGAGCTCTGCTGATGGGCTGCACACTGACACAATGTGTCTGAGCCCCTCCACATCCTGTTTGTCACACAATGCAATCCTGCCATCTCTGCTCCTGTCTTCATAGTATGAAATATACTCTTGGTAAAGCCTCAGTCTGTCAGCATCCCCCTTCATCTTCTGGAAGCTGTGCTCTGGATGTCCCTTTGCCCAGAGTTTTGCATCAGGAAGTTAAAATCATTCTCTAAGCCCTTTGTCTCTGTGATTGGCTCTGGGTGTTCAAGGCCCTGAGTCTGTTTGGTTGATGATCCTGACAATCAAACAGTCTCTGGATGAGGAAGTGTGAAACAAAAGTGAAACTGGTTAAACCATCCTTTGTGGACAGCAGACAATCAGTGCAATGAGAAACAGACAGTGATCTTTACATTAAAAATCTAGTTCTGTATTGAGAGCACAGGATGTGCTAGCAGTGTCTTCAATCAGAACTAACTGTAACACATGGACATTGTACATTAGGCATCGATACATTTTACAATATATTCCTTACATAAACGTGTCTGTGTGTCTTTAGCTGTACATTAATCTATCTGTATGTGAATTTATTTGTACCTCTGTGTCTACCTGTGCATTATTGTGTAAATATGCACCTTTTATCTGTGCGTTATTGTGGTATGTGTATCTATCCATATATTTGCACATGTCCCAAGTGTCCCTAGTTAGCAAGGAAAGTCCCTATATTGGGCCCAAATCTCCCTGTCCCTCTTATCTATCCTAATTTCCCACTTTTCTAGGAGCTCCATATTGCTGGTGTGTCTGAGTGCTTCATAGCAAACATATTCCCAGTAATGTGTCTTTAAACTAAAATAAATGTGTCTAGAAATCAGTCTATGTAAATAAAACACATTGTTCTTGTTCTACATTATAGTTTAGTTACAGAAATTATTATTACCAAGTCACCTAAAATTCCACATAGCAGCCCCACCTCTGGTCACACCCCTAAAATTAAAGGAACACTATAGGGTCAGGAATGCAACCCTATATGACACTTCTGATGAAACCCTTAAGTTAAAGGGACACTCCAGTGCCAGGAAAACAATCCCTTTTCCTGGCACTGCAGGTCCCCTCTCCCTCCCACCCCAGGTTGCTGAAGGTTTTAAAACCCCTTCAGTGACTTACCTTTATCCAGCGCGTACATACAGCTGTTGCAGGGGTCGCAGCTGCGACCGGCCCGTCACTCCAGGGGGCCGGCCACCCTGCGGACCCCTGCAACTGGGTACCCGCCGGGCCCTGGTCCAAGGGGTCCATCGGGTGGCCCATGCTGTCAGGGCCACCCGATGGATATGGATTGTCAGGGGGGCCCAGTCAGTGCTGGGCGCTTTTACAGCGTGACCGAGCCCCCTGTGATGACATCACAAGCTGGGAGGAAGTGACTGCACATCACTCCTCCCAGCATACACTGAGCCCGCCCGGGAGGAAGAACAGGGAGTCAGAGTGGGAACTCTGACTCCCATCCACCTAAGCCACCACTGAACCCCAGGGAAAGGCACCCTCCTGTTTGTATGTGTGTGTCTGTCTGTCTGTGTGCCTATTTGTCTGTCTGTATGCATGTGTGCGTGCCTGTTTGTATGTATGTCTTTGTATGTGTGTCGGTCTGTATGTGCCTTTGTATGTATGTGTGCCTGTCTGTCTGTTTGTATGTGTATCTGTCGGTCTGTTTGCCTGTTTGTATGTATGTGTGTGTGTGTGTGTGTGTGTGTGTGTCTGGGGGGAGTGGGGAGGGGCCCACTGATCAGTTTTACACCGGGGCCCCATGGATTGTGTGTACGCCACTGTCTGCCGCCCTAGGCAAAGATCCATTTTGCCGCCCCCTCATGTCACTCACTCACTCACTGACAGACACACACACACACAGACACTTACTGACAGACATACACTCATTGACAGCGCGCACACACTTCCTGACAGACACCCACTGACAGTCAAACACTCACACACTGACAGACACTCACTGACAGTCAAACACTCACACACTCACTGAAACTCACTGACAGACACACACACACACACACACACACACACACACTCACTGACAGTCAAACACTCACCTCCCTTGAGTCCAGTGTGGGGCAGCTCCTCACTCCTCCCGCCCGCTGTTTAGTATGCCAGGGCCGGAATAACGTCATGTTCTGGCTCCTGGCATCACAGAGGGCGCGCAAGGGAGGAGATAGAGGCTGCAAGAATAGCCTCCCTCGCCACCTGCCTTCTTTGCCCCCCCCCCTATCCTCAGGGAAATGGCATTTGTTGGCAGAGCATTCACCTGCCATCAGGGTAAGAAGGTGCCTGCTCTGCCTTACCTAGCACAGCATTGGAGGCGCCTAGATGGCCACCTCCTGGCCGGCCTGTGACAGGGCTCCTCTCTGCGCCCCCGCCTTCGGGCACCTTGAGGATCAAGAGTCGCTCGCCCAGTGCTGCGGCCCCAGACAGGGGGAGCCCACCAGGTTGCGCCGGTCCTGAGTGCAGGCAGAGTTGTGGAACTTGTGGATACCTGCAGAGGAATAAACAGAGGGGATGAAGAAGAGAGTTGCTGCCTGGTTGGGTGGAAGAGATCCTGAGAGTCCCCAGTCAAGCCCTAGTGACTGAGGCTAAAGCCTTCAGGGTCTCTGAAAGAGACTAGGAAGCAGATTGGTATACAGGAGCTCCGTCATAATGGCCACAAATGTTAATATGAATGACTTTGTGAAAGACATCCCATGTCCTGAAATAGTCAATGTGCCCAAACCCTCAGATGTGTGTCTACCTTACCAATTTCCCATCCTTCTATCAGGACCAAACAATGATTACTTACCTCAATCTAGTGCTGGGCATAGCTCCCTGGCGCTGCATGGTGCACCCCTGTCTGATGTCACGGGAGCCACGTAGTGGTCCAGTCTAGGGCTTCTCATAGAGCATTTAATTGGACCATTTTAGTGCAAGAAAGAAGCAGTTACGTATGTCGGCAGCATGCAGTGCGCTCTGATGACAGATGTCTTTATGCACAGAATTGACATTAGGCAGCCTTAGTAACGTGCTGGGGGTGCAACTTGCCCATAGCACACAAGTGCCAGACTCCCACCACCATGACCACTTTAATAAGCAGAGGTAGTCATGCTGGTTGGAGTAACGCTTTAATTCTGTAATTTTATGCTGAACGTAAAAAGATTAGAAAATTCTTGTTTCTTACCTCCGCAGATCTTTCAACAGTCTAAAACCAGTCTGAGTTGACAGATCAGATTCCAACTGGCAAATGTCATAAGACTCACTCAAAATCTGGGCTTGGTTTCCCTCCTCCAGTTCTATGTTGCTTATTTCATGAATTGGGGGCAGCACAAGACAACCAAGAAGTTCTCATTCATGCCCACATCCACAAATTAAAGCGGCACTGTCATGCCGAATCCTGTTTTTTTTTTAACCCCCCTCCCGCCTCCACTACATCCAATTGACCCACTAGTCACCCCCAAATACCCCTAAGCCCCCCAGATTACCTCTTTTTAAATCTGTATCTTCTGCCCCAATCTATATTCAGGGCGCCGCCATCTTTGTGTGGGTAGGTGAAGTCCCTGTGGGACACATCATCTGCCCACACTAGACAGACTGTAAGATTCCCGCACATGCCCAGTGAAACACCTGGACATGCGAACGTGAATTTCATCTATTCATTCATTCATCAGACAGACGAATGAATGAATAGAAAAAATCAGACGAACAAACTAACACTGATTATCAGTGTTCGTTTGTTCGTTCAGTTTGTTACAAGGAGGGAGCTACCGGCTTGCAGCTCCCTCCTTGTAATATGTAAAGATAGAAGCGGCCGGGAGCAGTGCTCCCCGCCACTTCATATGCCCCCCCCAACTCTATGGGGGTCAATATGACTCCCATAATAGTATAAAGGAGAATAAAAGCTCCCCAATGCCCCTACTTGCTATACCGCGAGTAGGGGCATGTCTACTAAACAGTGAGCAGCCTGTGGCACTGTTGAAAATCCCCCCCCCCCCAAATCAAGGTGACTAGGGGTCCCAAGCCCATAGTCACCCCCCACCCCCACAAACTATCCCCTACCTACCCCCCTCACCCTAAAAATAGTGAGAGGGGAATAAAATAACTAACCTGTAAAAAATAAATTAAACCATTACCATTTGACGTCTTCTTTTTTCTAAAATCTTCTTTCTTCAGCCCCCAAAAAGGCCAAATAAAAATCCATCATACCCGTCGCACTTTAAAAAAAAAAAAAAAGCGCCAAAAAAATTAATCCTTGTTCGCCCTTGTTCGAGGGCACGCCGCGTACTGAGCTCCGCAGGGCGTGTCAAGGCTTATAAAGCTAGGGTCTTTGGGACCCCTAGTCACCTTGATTGGGGGGGGGGGGTTCATTTAGGGCCCCCACCCACCGCTCAGAGGTGGGGGCCGGGGGGGGGAGGACAGTAGGTCCCCCCCCCAATCTTTATTTAGGGCCCCCACCCACCGCGCAGGGGTGGGGGCCGGGGGGGGGGGGGGAGGACAGTAGGTCCCCCCCCTTATTGTTTTCGCAGGGGTGGGGGCCAGGGGGGGAGGACAGTAGGTGTGGGGGCAGGACACCAGCCGCGTGGGGGGGTTATTAGGTTTTTTTTACAGTGAGCAGCTATAGGCTGCTCACTGCTTACTACACATGCCCCTACTCGCGATCTAGCGAGTAGGGGCATATTATTTACCAATACGAAGTAATCTTTACTTAGTATTAGTAAATTTGGCTGAAAGACCAATTTAGGTCTTTCAGCCTTTTAGTAGACAGCTCCCTGATACCGTGGGAATTAGGGAGTTATCTACTAAGCGGCTGCAAGATGCAAGAGGCGAAGAATAGGATCAGAGTTTCATTCATTCGAATGAAATTCCGATCCGAACAAAGTGCCGAATTGCGTTCTAAAACAAACGAACATACTGTTCTCAGTTAGAACGCAATTTGGCAGTTTCGTCTAAAATGACAGGAAGCATTGCGGGAACAGAGGAAAGGTAAGGATTCTGGGAAAATTGCTCTGACCAGCGGAAATGAAGCACACTTTGCTCCTCCGCTGGTCAGAGCTGGTCAAGCGGAGGAATCCTCCATAAGACAAAGAGTCCCTACTTTGTCTTATGATTTTAAAGAAAACTAAAGAAGACAGGAAGAAAAGAATAACAGATCCCGAGAGAGGGGGAGAAGAGATTGATGAAAGGTAAGTTCGGCATGACAGTGCCGCTTTAACAAACACAATTATAATGTTCCAAATTAAAAATGTATATCAAAATATACATAAAACAGGAAACAAATGCACATCTCATCTCTACATTCCATTCTGCAGCTGTGAATTAAAAGTGTTTTTAAAAATGTGTTTTCTTCTCTGTGGGTAATGGGCCGTGTCTTCAACAAATCTCATTTTACTGGACAGACTTGGGTTACTGATTTAGAACAGACCTTATTCAGGTCTGTTCAACATGATGAACAGACCTTATTCAGGTTAAAAAAAAAAAAAAAGTCTTGAAGGAACCTTTAGGGCACCATAACAACTTCATTGTTTTAAAGTTATGGTGCTGGTGGTCCGAGGTACTGGCTTACCTTCAGGGGTTGATTCGTTACATGGTTTAACCAAAAAGTCTTCACTCTGACACGAGTCAGCTGTGCCCCTCCACCACCATTTAGGTTTTAATCAGCCGCTTTATTTATTCCGATAGGTTGTGACTTCAGCCTATACACGACAGGCCAGTCTGAAGCGTACCAATTGAAGCTACAGGCTCATATGGAAGTAAAGAGAGAGAGTTGACAGGCGCCAGCCTGAAGACTTTGGAGTTAAACCATTTGAATTAAGTTGTTATGGTGTCCAGAGTGTCCCTTTAACTTAGTCATTTATTTTAAAGCTGAAAATGAAAAATCCTCACAATATTATCACATTTTTAAGAGTTAAAGTATGACAACATAGGTCAGTCACATGAAACAATTTGGGATCTGGTTAAAAATACAATGGGTAACAAAATAACCTCCATACTCCAGTCACCTCTTTGACTGCTAGTTTGCAGAGGCACTTTCTTGTTCCAAGGAGATCACCAGCTGTTTCAACATAAAATCGGGCAGAGTCCAGTTCTTCTGGATTCAATATTTGCTCATACTTCTAATATTTACCTTTTCACAGTCTGAACCCGTTCAGTATATTTATTCTCAATGTGCTGCAGTGCATTTGTGTTGTGATAGGTCTCTCAGCAAATGTAAAATATATATTGGTTTTGGATCAAATAATTGTACCAGCAAAAGTCATAACATGTTTGACCCCCATGCTTGAAACTGCTCTTGCAATGTTTATCCTATCTGGCATGTTCTTGTTTGCTCATGTACTAATCCATGCCAAAAATTAAATTTTAAATTTGATCCCCAAACTTAAGACTATCCAGAGCCAAACTGTTGCCTAGCTCATTGCAAGAGGTTATATGACAGGACATATTTCTTGATAGTCAACACAAATACACACACAAGTTGATGTAGACAGAGGCTGTTGTGCTCAAATATACTTCAGCTGTCATATTCGTGAAGAAGTATACAAAATATTCTTTGCTTCTAGTTCAGTATAAATAAATTTTAATACTTTTTGCAATACAGTATTACCACAGATTAGTGAGGTATTCTCCTAGCTACGCGCAAGTCCTGACTTAGGCACACTTATCGAAGATGACGTACAATGCTATTGTAATTATTTATTGCTAGGCAATCTCTAATGGCACTTCTCAGTTTTCGACCAAATGGAACGAGCAGAAAATTGAGTTGACGCACCTGGTGGATGATGCTAAATATTAATTTTGTGGGGTTCTCTCGCATCCTTCCTGTTAACGAAACACTACAGTTTCTTATCTAGTGCAAGTGAAATAAATTGCATCTTTCTACAGTGTGAAGCAGATATGTTAAACAAATTGCTTGTGTATTGCTGTAGAATCGATCCATTCAATGGAGTTAAACAGTCTGAGCTGGAAGAGGAAGATTCTGTAGAGGGGCGTCTTTAACAGAGTCCATGGGTGTAAGGGGAATGTGCACAATCTCAACGTTCCAAGTTCTAGATGATGGGACAACTTGGAAGTCATCTGAGGGCAAAGTGTCAGAGGTCTGTTGAAGGCCTGCGTTCTCTTCAGAGGAGACATTGAGGTCTAAATCACACGGAAGGCAAGGATCTTCCAAGGAGTATGGAGGAGGATCATCTGAAGGAAGAGATATTGCAGAGACTCCATGCCCGACACAGTCATCATAGCTAGAATAAGATAGAGACTCGTTATAATTACAGGTGAACACTTTCTCAATATATTTGGATAAAAAGACAGTTCAGGCTTGGAAAACAATGTATAATGGAATAGTCCCACTCCCAAGTCAAGCCTTGACATAATGTTCCATTCAGATACCTGTACCCAGATTCCCAGTGACTCAACAGTTCCATGCAGACTTTCCCTTTCTCTAACAGTATCCTAGTGGTTTACCCCTTCCATCAGTACAGTCCCAATGCGTTTCGTCATATGGTAAGCCATAAGACTACCCCTGAGGAAGTCTTATAATAAGATGAAACGTTTGGACTGTGCGATTATTTTGTTAAATAATTTTTGTTCATTTTATTTATTTAAACCACTTCTACAGTCCATACTTGGTGGATGAATTGACAAGCCTACTACAGAGGAGTGCAAACCATACCAGTGGCGATGTGCATGTTTTTATATTTTTCTTGTAAATGCAACCATTATTTTTACATTTATAGATTTTAAATGATATTGCACTATTTTGTAGTGCTCTTTTTAATTTTACCGGAACCATTATATATATATGGAAATATAACAAAGAATCTCTGGACCAGATAAATACCCCTAAGGGGGGAAAAAGGCAATTATATTTGGCTGTCTTGGAAGTGCATTATTTACCTTGCACTTAATTGGGGTTTTGTACTATTTTACCCTATTTGTGGTATATGCTTGTGTTTTTCCAGTGATATTACATAAGATTTTTTGGACGTGGGGATTGATCTACTTCATTTTTCTATATTCACTTGTAATTTAGTCTGATAGCGTTGGTGGTGAGCACACATTTTAAAGAGGGACATGTTATTTGAGGTGTGTACTGATAGTTAATTTTGTTTTTAGATTGTCACTAGGTCAGGGTTTTGGTAGAACACAAAAAAAATAAAATAGTTGGTTGGCCAAGGTTCTAGTTGAAAGATCACGCCTTGGCTGAAGGTGGCAAACAAAAGTGATTATTCTACCATCACATTGTGTATCACGTGCAGATATTATTGCAACTCAAGAATCCTCATATGAAGAAGGTCGTACAGCTGATGAGTCTGGTGGCATCAGCCTTAATAATGGCATGGGGAGAACAGTCGCTAAATAAAACGCTGAACAAATTGAATTTCTTACACGCTTGTTTAGCTTATCTCCCCCCTTTACTTTCGTAGGAGGTTTATTAAATTTGATTATTTTAGGACGTACTGATTTTAATGTTTTTTTAGATAAAATTCCATCTTTCACTATAACCCATTTGGAATACTGATATTCAACCTTGGTGTGAGTAATTGAGAATGTTAACATTGAGCTAGTTGGCTGCATTGAGTGTTTGTAATGGTGCGAAGGGTTTGGAATCTGGCTCGGGGGAACTGATGAGCGAGTCTGGCACTTTCCTGGAGATGTGAAAGTGTCAGAAGCAAATGATCTGACTGCATTCTAAATGTAGATATTGATTGTCACTGGCGTGGTGCCTCCACCAGTTTTACAGCATTCATTGGCAGTATGAGCACGTCAATAAGAGTAAGAGCGGTCTTTACTAACTTCCATCAACATTTCACCTCTCATAAGCCCAGAAATTAGCTCCCAATGTCAAAGGATGCATTTAAAATATAGTGCATGATGTTGGATCTCTCAAGGGGAATAAATACCTTTTTGGATGATGCAAAACTGATTGTGTTTCATAAAACCAGTGTTGACAGGTGGGAGCACAGAATGAAGATACACTGTGGTACTTAATCTGAGACTGATGGTTAAGGGAGTAGTATTTGTGAAACAGCTTTGTATCTCTTTAAGATCACCAGACTGTCTCCCACTCTGAGACTGGGCCAGACATCTCTCTAGGCCTAATTGTAACTAGGTCAGAGGAGGATGCTGATACAGCGGTCTACTGTCATATTGAAACATCTCTTGCAGTAAAGGTCACTTCATCGCCTTATTAAACATTAGGTTTACTTATTGCTGTGTTTAACAAGTATGTTTTTTGTAAGATGTGAAAAAAGTAAAATAAAATTCACATTTTCCCTTTAATTCTCAGCCAGACAGTGATGTGGTTTTGGGTTTTTTTTAAAAACATTTTCATGTTGACATTTTTAAAACCAATATCATTGCAGCAGTTTTCAAAAAGCACTAAGGTGCAGTGTGATCTGCTGAAGGAGGAAATGTGGGGCAGAAGGATTACAGCGGCTGTCACCTCCCACCCCTAATTTATTTTACTGCCCCTCTGAGTCCTAATTTTCCCATTTATTCTTGCTCTTTTGCAAAGCCGGATCTCGGTCCAAGCCGCTGCCATGTTAAGGATCGTGTCAGTGACATTAATTGGCTGCCTTCACGCGCTGAAAGTCCCCCAAATTGTCCACTGTTTCACACGTCGCTCAGGAAAGGACAGAGTATTGATCTCTAAATTCTAGGCGAGGGATGTGATGCACGCAAGTATTGTGGGATTAAACTTGACAAAGGAAGTATTCACTTTTTGGCAAGCGTAAAAAAAATAAAATACATAAGGCAACGTAGTCCCTACTATGTCTTATGCATTTTACGAGAAAGATCAAAAAGAGGGGGGAAAAAAAGCAACAATAAAAAAAAAAAAAAAAAATAATAAAAAAAAAAAGGAGAGAGAGAGAGAGAGAGAGAGAGAGAGAGAGAGAGAGAGAGAGAGAGAGAGAGAGAGAGAGAGAGAGAGAGAGAGAGGCTGAGATTAGGAGGCTGTGTGTAAAATATGCTGCAGGCTAAAGCAGGGGATGATTACTCCTCGATAACAGATGCTCACTGCCCCTGGATAGGAAGCTCACGACGACTTCAATTCCATTTTGTAAATCACAACCTTCTGACTGTAAGCCCAATCTTATCAAACACAGACGTTCAATGGAGGGCAAGTGCTTCCGAAACCGGGGCAGGCGCTGGCACATGTCTGCTTTAATATTGGCTTTCAAATTAAGTCTCTGCAGCAATTAAATGAATGAGCAGCAGGCAGAAGACATTGATGATTAACCCGGACGGTACCAGAGAAGGCGCAGAATAGATTTGGTTGAACTCATTGTTAATTAACAGCGAGCATGATTGTTTTTGCATATACAGGTAGCAGGTACACGCCGTGATCTGGTCTCCCATATACCCGAGACGGTCTTTTATAGTCCTCCCTGTAAAGCAATGGTTTATTTCCTGGCCAGCTTCATATAGTTTGTCACTGTACAATCCCTAGCCAAGATGTACATCAATGCAGGAAACAAAAATACAGGGTGCGCTAGGTGGAATGGGAGGTAATATAAAGGACAAGTCTCTGAAAATACACAAGGGGGTCTTGGGTAGATCTTCTTTGGGTTCTTGATGAGGTCCTCAGTGGTTGATATGAAAAATAAAATTAGACAAAAAGAAAGACCAATAGTGCACAACCGTTAAGGATGGTGTCACGGACAACACAGAAGAGAAAAATGCCAACTCACAATCGGTAGAGCTATGCCCAGCTCTAGGTAAAACAGCATAGAGTGGTATTTGAAACTCCCCACATGTAGGATATAGCTGGACAATAGGTGATTCTTCAATACTTTGTACAACGACTCAAATGCGTGTCAGCATATAAAAAACAAAGGAAAAGCGGACCAATGGTACAATAACGTATGGCACCTGCAGCTACAGACAAACACTGAAGTCCTGAGAGTGCTAACTTACAATAAAAAGAGCTATAACCAGCTCTGAGTAAAACCGCATACAGTGGTATTTAAACTCCCCACATGTAGGATATCCTTCTGGTGATGTATGGAGTGCAGGATTTATGAAAGACAAAAGCACAAAAAAGGGCCCATAGTGTTCTCAGTGGATAAAATAGTGCTAAAAGGTAAAATGAAACGTACTTACAATATATAGAGCAGCCACACTGCTCTATGAAACCAGGCGTGAGTGGAATAATCCCCACCTAAGGATTTCTTTGTAGTACTGGATCTTTAAAACAGTAGAAGACAGCCAGGATAAAAGTAACAAAAAATAAAAATAGAAGGACTGACCATAGGAATATAGGTAGTCTAAAAATACTTTAATAACAAATTTATAAAAACAACGTGTTTCGCCCAAAATACGCTTTTTCAAGTGTAGTTTTAACCCCTTAAGGACACATGACATGTGTGACATGTCATGATTCCCTTTTATTTCAGAAGTTTGGTCCTTAAGGGGTTAAAGATCCAGTACTGGGCTGGCTGCTAGGCGCGGGCGGGCAAGGGAGCTCTTCCTCTGAGCTGTCTGCTCAGCTCCCTCGTGCGCCGCAGAGTGAGGCTGGGAGCCGGAATATGATGTCATATTCCGGCTCCCAGCCTCACTCTGCAGCGCGCGAGGGAGCTGATCAGACAGCTCAGAGGAAGAGCTCCCTCGCCAGCACACAGCAGCCTGCCCATCCGGCATGTCAGTTAGCCGCAAGGCCAGGGCCGGTGCAAGGATTTTTGCCGCCCTAGGCAAAAGTAAAGTTTGCCGCCCCCCCATGTGACCTGCCATGTTAACCAACGCCAGTGCTGCAGTGCCGCCGTGTTTACATTAAAAGGCCTGCAGGGACAGGCTATAGACAACATAACCACTACATTAAGCTGCAGTGGTTCTGGGGACTATAGTGTTTCTTTAATGTGAGGTAAATTAGAGATTAGTTCCACGAATAATATACTAGATTGCCTACTTACAACCAGATGAGGATGATGATGGGCTCTAGCTGCAGTCTGGCACCACTGGTCTGGTATAGAACAGGATCTCTGGAGGCTGTTTGTAACTGTGGTCACAAAAATCAGTGTTCTGGGAGAACGGGAAGCAGCTCCCTTTTTTGGGGGCCCTTTACACAGCTCCGGGTCCACCTTCACGTTCCACCAATGAGTTTGTTCACAGGGGGTGGAGTGTGTAGGGGATGTCCTGATAGGTCTGTAAGGAATGCATTGTGTGAATCTGTGTTTGTATGTGTAAGGGCTGCAAGGTGTGTTTCTGTGTATGTACGGGATGCAGTGTGTGCGTCTGTAAGGGGTGCATTGAGTGTTTGTGATCGATGTCAATCTCTTTCTCCCCCCTCCCCTGTTGTAGCGTGGCCGAGCTCTGTATGGTCCGCGGGTACAGGGAGCTTTTGTTTCCTGTACCTGGCCGGACTAACAGGAAGTGCACACTCAGTGTGCACTTCCTGTTAATCCGGCCGGGTACAGGAGACAGATGCTCCCTGTACCCGCGGATCATACAGGGCTCAGCCACGCTACAGTGAGGGAGTGACAGGAGGGAGCGCTGAGCGCTTCCCTCCTGTCAGCCCCTCTCCTCATGCTGCGCCCGGGCGGTGCGCCCTCATGGACGCACCAGCCCGGGCAAAGCTGCAGCTGCCTGAGGCTCTCTACAGAGCGCTCGGGCGGCTGCAGCATGAGGGGGGCCGGCGCCCCTTCCCAAGGGGCGCCCTAGGCGGCTGCCTAGTCCGCCTAACAGGTAGTGCCGGCCCTGCGCAAGGCTAACAAGGCATTTGCCCTGGGCATTTGGGGGCGGCGTTTTTTGCCGCCCCCTGGAAAATGCCGCCCAAGGCAAATGCCTTGTTTGCCTTGCGGCTAAAACGTCCCTGCCTCAGGTGTGCAGCTCCTTTTTCCTCTGTGATCAGTACTGTAGCGCTGTTCCACCCCAAATTCTATTTCTAAGATGTACATCAATGCTTTATTTAGATTAATAGAGGTTCACTATTTCGGGGACAAAGTATTTGGTGAGAATCTGGATATCTGTTCACCCAGAGCTTATCATAATGTTTAATGTGGTTATATACAATTACAATGTATAAATACAGACTAGATTGCACTTAAGCAAAGCACATGGGTATAAGGAAAAGGAATAATTAAAAAAAAATAAAAAATTATATATATACACACATTCGAGACAAATCTATATCTTTTTAATTCACATTAGCATATACAAAGTATATAATCTGTAAAAAGTATTTAGATAACTAGTTCTATAGATCACTTCCGGATGACATGTGACCCAAAGAACCAAGAAGTAAATCAGCACACCTAATTCCACTAATCGTAGATGAACTTCCTATATAAACTTGGACCTTCTGAGGATCATCCACACTTCTGAGGAAGCCCTGCTAGGAGAAAGGCGTAAAGTGTGATCTTAGAGAAGTTCTTTATATCTATATATTTTATTTACTTGTAATATGATTATATATATATATATATATATATATATATATATATATCTGGAGTCGTACTGGACACATAAAATTGTGCATCTATATATCCCAAGACAGGGATTGTACCGTCAAAGTGCTAAACAGCAGAACTCTCAGTAGCTCAGAAAAGTGTTAGACACCTATATACTTAGCTCTCTGTAAAACCATTAAGACATATTACACTATTTTTTGTTGTAGTTCTGTTTAATTTTGAGGTTTTCCTGGTACTGAAAAACTAAAGTATTACACATTATTGGGTTATTGTTAAGATTAAATATACCCGTGTGATTTTTTTTTTAGTTTTGTTTGGTGCGGTTTATCACCTGTTTTGTCACATTTCTGTCTCCTATGCAAGGTTTGGGAATCCTTTTACATTTACTGCTGCCTGTTCACATTATAGCGAGCGCCTACACCTGCCTTGTTTTTCTGTACATAACCAATTCTATTATCCAGCAATGGTATTACAATACCTATAAATTGTAATATATGACAATAGCTGAACTTAAAGCAAAAAAATTGTAGGCACCATAACCACTTCAATTGACTGAAGTGGTTATGGTGCCAGGAGTCCATGGATCTCAGGTCTCGCATCCCTGCTAAAAGGTTTACTCACCAATTAGTAGAGATTCACAGATTCTGAGCCTCCATTGACCAAGTGGCAGCGGTAGAGCTATGCTCCCCTTCCTGCCATACCTGGGGTAGCATTCAGTGATATGCTGAGTGCTCTCAGACAATCATTGGTATGAATAAGTATGGCCTAACGTACAATATCATTGTTGAGGGCGGAGTATGTCTGCTAAATAGTGAACAGTCATGAGGGGCCATGCCCCTATTACTTGGATTTTGTGAAGTTGTTATCGTGCCTACAGTGTTCCATTAACGGAATAAAGAGGAAATCTAGGGAGAGATAATGGGTGTTCACATCTTTCAAAACTGCATACCCCCCAAGTGTCCCTATTTGAAGGGACAGTCCCTACTTCGGGCCCAATTCCCTCTACATCTTTTCTATCCTAATGACCCTCTTTTCCAGGAGCGGTGTTCTTGGTGTGTCTGGGTATTATTGCTTGCGAAGCTCTGTTTACAGTCAGCGATGTGTCTTTAAAACTACAATAAACATGTTTAGAAATCAGTCTGTGTAAGAAAGATAAATTGCTCTTATTCTATATTATCATTGAATACATAATTCTGACAAATTTTGACTGTCATGACAAAATATGAATTACAAAGAATAGCACACCTCAAAATGAAAGTGTCCCTCTTTTCCTATTTGAATTGATGGGGGCTATGCACATTTTAAATAACCATACCTGCAGAATTCAAATTAAAAAAATCCTGAAATACAATTTCACCCCATAGCTATTCTTTAAATTAAATAAAGCAGATTGATAAGTGAAAGTCTCCCCAAAACTGAATTAGTTATGGGGACACTTATTTTGGCAATCAGGAGCTATTTACCTTTAGAAGAATTTGCTCAAAGTCAACTATTTCCGATCATCATTAAATCTAATAAAATTAAACTTCACTGAAAATAAAAATACTCGCACTGTCAGATCAAGTCAGTCTGTCTCTTGTATGTTAAGTTAATTATGGTTATTGACCTGGTTTGTCCCACAGATCAATGCCTTAATCATAGACTGCACACAGCCTGGGGCCCGAGAGCTGTCTGCTTAATAGATGCCATATTCACATTGTTTCTGCTAAACACTTCCTCCTCATTTTGTAACCTTTAAATAGACACTACATGCATCTTAAATCACTACAGTGCCATCAGAATAGTTGTGGTGTGAACAAGCTGTATCCGAAGTGGTAACTTAAATCCTTGTTTCTCCAATTTTAATCTTCAAATCCAGCTTCCAAGATCCACTGCCGTTTCCCCATTAGTGGTCATCGAGGTGTCCAAAACAATTGTAAAGTGTGAAAAGGCTCAGCATCAGTTCATCCTGTTCAAGTCAGTCCACTTCACTAATGCGGGTACGTACACCAGTTCCCATTTTGCTTGGACGGGTAATGTGCATGCGTGGCAAGTGTATTAGGCCCTCCCCATAGGAAAGCATTGAAGCAATCCTCAGGGGATTTTACTATTGTTGGATGTCCTTATGCAGACAGGGAGGACGTCCAGCATCAGGCGAATACAAATGCATTAACCACCAGGAAGTGCCTCTAGTGGCTGTCTGATTGACAGGCCCTAGAGGCAGTCTTAGTCCTGCAATGTGATTATTGCAGTTTCTCAAACTGGTGCACTGCACCTAGACCACTTCAATGAGACAAACTGTTCTGGGTGACTAAAGTGCCCCCTTTTTAAGGACCCCTCCAACCACCATAACCACTACAGTGTTTGGTAGTAGTTATAGTGCTCTGGCATCCACCAATGTAACAGTGCCTGACGGATTCAAGGCAACAGTCAGACCTTTAACAAAGAGCTTGGCTGTTTACAATGGGATTGCCAGGGCACTCCTGGTACCATAACTTTTAAAGTGGGCTATAATGGTTATGGTGTTTTGAGCGTTCCTTTAGAAAGCACAAAAATGGAATTTAAAAATGTAAGCATTCATGCACACTTTCATAGTTCCACAGTCTTGCGTATAATAAAAAAAATTAAAATAAAGAAAATGACAGGAACATCTCGTCGCTTGTGGGTATAACAAAATATTGGTTTCCCGTGCAACCTTTTCTGAGTTTTTTTTTATCGCCAATGTAATAGTCTACAAGATCTCGTGACAGTCTCTCTGCCATTCACTACAAGATCTCGTGAGTCTCTCTCTGCCATTCAACTTCTCATTTCTAAACTTATCCTAAGCCTACATATTGTACTGGGGGAGTCACTAGTTTCACCCACACAGTATTTACTAATCTGCCATTTATAGCAAGCGACATACAGGCTGACTCAAATAATATAAGAGAAGAGGAAGTAAAACATAAAAAAAAAAATCATGTATTAGGTTTATTGGATTTTGCAAATGACAGTGTTATTTACTATAGTGAGAATTCAGAATCAAATCTAAGCATAGAGCAACAGAACCGACTTAGAGAATGTTTCCAGTTTAGCTACTTTGATCTTAAAAGGACACTACAGGAACCCAGACCACTTCAGCTCATTGAAGTGGTCTGGGTGCAATGTCCCTATTGCCCTTAGTGCTGCAATGTTAAATATTGTAGTTCCAGAGAAGCTGCAAGGTTTATATTGCAGCACTAAGCTTGCCTCTCGCAGATAGCCACTGGAGGCACTTCCTGCATCCAAACGAATGTATGATCTGGTATCTGATGCTGGATGTCCTCACGCTCTACATGATATCAAGCGCCAGATTTTTTCCCCATAGGAAAGCATTGATTCAACACTTTCCTATGGGGATGTCTAAAGCGCGCGCGGCATGCGTGCACATTAGTGCCTGCTTGTCAAAGGACGGAGGTGGAGCTTTGACCCAGCACAGAGGGACATTGGCGCTGAGATAAGGTAGGTAAATAAAGTGTTTTGAACCCTTTATTCACCCTGGAGTGGGGTGTCTATCAAGCTCAACTTTGAAATCAATTGTTTTATGCTGTTGATCCAAAGGAATACAAAAAAAATTAACACTTTTTTTAGCCATTGCCAATTATGCCATAGAAAGGGAAAACAAATCCTTCTGGACTCCATGATGGCAATCAGTTTTCTCCTTGGATCAAAAACCTAGAAACCAGAAGTGTCAGACCTCATAAAACATCTCAATGTCCTCTTTCTGAACTGTGCAGACAGGGACCCTGAAACTAACTAGGGACATTAAGACTGTAGCGTTAGGAATTTAGATATGTATGCCTAACTCTACAGTGTCCCTTTAAATTCCGATATGGTAAGAAGAACCAAATATGACTTGAACTTTTATGCCATGATTGCATTGCATAAAGCCCTTTAAAATCCATAGTATGCCCCAACAGTAGACACGCAGTAGTCATGATGAAGCATTTCTGTGGCACAATCATTGATCAGAATATCTGGGAACTCCCCGTTCTAGAACCAATATTTCACAGGCGATCATGTGAGCATAAAGCACGTTTAAATGATGTGATCTGCTAGCAAGCATCATGCACTGGTCACGTAGAAACCCCTCATTTTAATTCTGTTGCACTCAGTTTGAGACGGTTTGGATAAAACCTGAAGTCTCCAGTTGACACAAAAATTCCCAACAAAGAAATACTCAAACATCTTTTTAAACAAGAAAAACTAATCAGTAGGGGAAAAGTAATTAGCCAGCCCATACTTGGGTACATTAAAAAAATAAAAATAAAATAAGTTTTAGCTAGATCTACCAGAACAACAGTTTTTAGCGCCTTCGTCAAGAACCAAATCTGGTTACATAAGCTATTGGAGTCACTCCAGGCACCTTATTTTAAATGTGTCCCACACACATGGTTTACTGCTATGACTTCTCTAGTGATGCATAGACTATATGACACTAGGAAAGGTCTAAAGGTGGTTTTCAGAATCAATTTTATTACGGATGACGTGTTGGTTGAAGATTGGTTCATTGATTTTTAAGAATGGGTTGCTAAGTGAATGCTACATATGCAGTTTAGGCTCTGCCATTGGTTTTTTTTAATGATCAACAAGGCACATGTCAACTCTCTACAGAGGAAAAATACTTCCTGGCTGATTGTGGCTGAAATGTCACAACGTTTTAACACTTACCACGGAGGAGAGTCCATATAGGCAACATTGAAATCCAGATACGAGCCACATTCAAAAGATGGTGTAAGATCCCCAGTGCATACAGATCTCAAATCTCCGACAGGTACCGCATAGGAAATCCCATCTGGTAATAAAGAAACAAACAAATGGTTGTAGCATTAAATCTGGGTTAAAACTGGTAATTTGGGCAAATAACTGGTTGTTTTAATTAAAGGGGAGCCAGCACTTTACAGAGAATTGCACCATTGAATTTGTTTTTTCGAAAATCACCTATAAAAGGTGTGTTAATCTTTTTTTTCCCCATGTAATGCAAGGTTTCATTTTAAATGTACATTAAAGATTTGGTTGTTGGCGTCACAATCCAGTTCAGTCTTGGCACCGTCAGGGCGCATGTAGCACTGGAGAATAGAAAGCTTTATTTCTGTATCTTCACATCTATGTATTGTGTTCAATGACAAAAAGGGAAGAGCTTATAGCAAGGGATGGAATGTTAAGAATTACCCAGTTCCATGTTATTCACTAAATAGGGAAGTGTAATGATTGATTAACCCTCAGTTTTAAATATACACAGGATAGCTTTATAAAAAGAGCAGAACATTTAAAAAAAAAAAAAAAATGCTAACAAATGTATACATTTCACACTTACAACTCTTTTTACAAAATCTTTGTCAATCAATTCTTAGCATAGACCTCCAAGAGGACCACCAGCTGTCCCGTCACTCAATCAATGGCATACTCAACATTAAAGGACCAATTACCCCAGCAAGAGCTTCTTACTTCAGGAGCACTGTGTGCATGGGGAACTAGAGTTGGACTGTGAGCCTGGCGTGCTACGTGCCTCCTCTGGCCTGTGTCACACCCTATCATCCTGCATTTATACCTTAAAATATCAGATTAAAAAAAGTTTTCCTATTGATATCGATCTTGTACAGGGAAAGGTATTAGCAGTATAAAGAGGAAAGTGCTCATGCCATTGTACAGAACACTGGTGAGACCTCACTTGGAGTATTGTACGCAGTACTGGAGACCGTATCTCCAGAAGGATATTGATACCTTAGAGAGAGTTCAAAGAAGGGCTACTAAACTGGTTCATGGATTGCAGGATAAAACTTACCAGGAAAGGTTAAAGGATCTTAACATGTATAGCTTGGAGGAAAGACAATACAGGGGGGATATGATAGAAACATTTAAATACATAAAGGGAATCAACACAGTAAAGGAGGAGACTATATTTAAAAAAAGAAAAAGAAAAAAACCACAACAAGAGGGCAGTCTTAAATTAGAGGGGCAAAGGTTTAAAAATAATATCAGGAAGTATTACTTTACAGAGAGGGTAGTGGATGCATGGAATAGCCTTCCAGCTGAAGTGGTAGAGGTTAACACAGTAAAGGAGTTTAAGCATGCGTGGGATAGGCATAAGGCTATCCTAACTATAAGATAAGGCCAGGGACTAATGAAAGTATTTAGAAAATTGGGCAGACTAGATGGGCCGAGTCGCTCTCATCTGCCATCACATTTTATGTTTCTATGAGGAAACTATCATTAAGTTGGTAGACAAGCTTATCATTGGTGAGATTTAGTCATAAGTAGGCAATAAAAAAATCCTGAGATTCACATATTAATCTAAAGAAAGCATTTTTTGGATCAGATACCTGTGCTTACAAAAGCATTCTGTAATTAGTGATGTGGAACAGATATTAAATCACAACAGTTTTTGGACAGTCGAAAGGAAGTGAAACAGGCCTTTGTTTTGTACTTTGAATACAGTTCAGATTTATTTCCCACTAAAAACAGAAGCTGAAATTTTGATTATCATACCGTAACTCGGGTCTGCCTCCATGCGCCAATCTCTTACGCCACCATCTTTCCTCAAACTCCCGATGATTATGGTAACACAGGATAGAAAGAGGACCAGACCGATTACTATCCCAGCCACAACCAGTGGGGACACCAGCAAGCTGGTATCATTATTGCTTCGAACGTAACCAAAATAATCAGGGAAGGCGTTACTCTGGTTTGTGTGAATTTCTGGAAATCAAAATATATAGGATGTCAGAGGAGGACACAACAGCAACTCATGTATGATTATCCATTATTATAATGAATAGGGTATAGATATCGAAGTACATCAGTCACATAATGAGAGGTCTAGTCTTATTTTATTATTTCACGTACTAGTGAATCAAAGACTTCGATTCATATCCTAAGTTACCATGGGTGGTGTTCGAGAAATATTCTAGAGTATGTGTAGGGACCTTTTGGCACTGCAGATGTTGTGGACTGCATCTCCCATAATGCTTAAAAAGGTACAAATCCATAGGCTTCACGGTGCGGTGAAAAAAGTTTATTTTTATAGAACATAACATACGTTTCAACCTTATGCCTTGATCATCTATGTCGTGCTCCTGTGTAGTAAGAAGGTACTTTAATTTCACCTGTGTGCAGTACTATCCTTTTTTTTGTTGATCTCCCATAATGCAATGCCCATAACATCTGGAGTGCCGAAGGTTTCCTACCCCTGCTGGCTCAACCACTTTCCTTGACATAGGCACGTAAAGGTACAAAGTTCTATTCCATTTTGTAGAAGTTGATCCAAATGTGTATATTGGTCAGGCCCTACAAGGGGAATGTCTGAAGAAATAAAAGTACTGGGATTTTTAAAATCTTTTTAAAATGTAAGCTGGAGATCAAGGGGGAGGAAGAGATCAGCACACCAATAAACGGGGATCACAGACTATAATGATGATTTTTGTATTACGTGTTTCACAAGTTAGTGAGTCATTTGAGACACAACATGTAAGGCAGTGGTCCCGGTTTCTCGGTATAGTGGTTCTCAGGGTGTGAAGCTAAGTAACAGGGATAACCATGTAGACCCTTTTAAAGTGAGGAACCGATAGAAACTTTTGGGTATCCCCCTCCCACAAGTTAATTATGCATTCTGTTTTGGCAAGTTACCATGGCAACCACCTATTAAAAAAATTAGAAGAAAAGCTCTTTAGTAATATGACTTCCATAGAGAATATATTATTTTATTATTTATATAGCGCCAAATTCCGTAGCGCGTAACAATGGGTGGACTAACATGAGCCAATATATCATTAATACAACGTCTACAGCATCAACCCCAACACAATAGGGATACAAGTGATGGATTTCTCAGTGGACTGCCACGTTTATACATTTATAGCATCAGTCTTGGAAACCTCGAGAGAAGGGACTGCAGAACTTATTTTATTAGAGAATTAAATCAACAAATTGAAACATTTGGTATAGATGTCTCAACCTGTCTTTTTGCTCTAAGTAGTATGTTGCTGAATGTAGGCATAGAGAGACACAGCCCCTCAAATACTGTGCTACTTACCAACCAATTTTTATTTTAAATTATTAACAATGTTTATGGAACACAACATATGGATAGAGTATCATTAATTATGGGGTTATTAACTAATGTGTAAAGTACTCTCCAGAGCAGAATATTGCGAGATTGGACAAACTACCTTCAATGTCTGGTCTGTACTTTGTAATAGCAGAAGTGGAATATCGTAAACCAGAGACAAGATGACCCCACCGCCCGCCCACCCACCTTACTGATTCGATTAAAAAAAATAAAAAAAAATAGAATCTTGTTTTCAAAATGTTCACACATGTTCGCACATGGAATTAACCAGAAAAAAAAAAAAAAAAAAAAAAAAAGTTACCCAATATCGAGATATTAATAACTTTTTTATTCTAATTTAGTGAACCACTACAAGAGGAACAGAAACTAAACTCTCAATGAAACACGTTACAATTGGAAAAACTAAAACAGAAAAAAAAAATCCATTGAAATATAAAACAGAACACTTAGGATGAAGGAAACCATGTCCTAAAATCATCTTAATACATAGTCACAATTTAATCAATGGTTAATTGAGAAAAAAATGAAACCCTTGACAACAGTAGGAAGAGGAGAACTTCTAAGCATTGAAGACCAGGATTGAACAAAGGAACAAATACACCGGTAAAATGTCATAATAAATATATAGTGAGGATGAACATAAATGTCCACTATATGGAAGATGTTCCAGCTACTAAAAACACAATGTGATCCTACATAATGGTAGGTGAGCATTCTAAATAGACAATGAGATGGTTAGAGAAGGAGTAGGATATCAAAACAATTCCATGCTACATATTCCTACAAAGAAGAAAGAAAAAGGAAACAAAACAAAAACAAGCTCACAGCAACTTTTACCGCTATTCAACTATCACAAGCCTGATTTTTTATTTGTAGCCAAACCCCACATTTTGCATGATTGAAGGTTCTTTTTAGGACATTCTCTGAGTCATACCCATGTCTTTTTTTTAATCTAATGTGGATCCTTGCTAAAGAATCATTTAAAGTGTATAATTGTGTTGGTCCAGGGACCATTACAAATGACAAAACAACTATCGCCACACGTGCAGCTGTTACGCTGGGCAGGGCAAGACAACGTGCCAATGTCCTTAAAAGGAGCTACGTTTAGACAGGTCCAAGAAAGCATGTTCTTATAGAAAAGTCCAGAATGAAATGTAGTTTGATCTGACCTCCAGGTCTGATTTTTCATGAAGATACATTAAAAGCAGGACTGATCCTCTTTACCCATCAAATGACCTTGAATTAACGCAGAGGTCATTGCACAAGATAGGGACATATTTAATAGATCCCCACGCTGTACACTAAGCTCTCTCTTCTTCATCATCTGACTCATATCCTTTCATTTTGAAGTCAGGGAAGATTGCATCAATTTACTCAAGTCCAGGCACAAATCCTTTGGATTATACAGGGGGTGTTTGATGCCAGTAAAAAATATGTAGAAGACATTTTATTGCACCAAACTTAGCATTATTGCAGTCCTTCCATCCCCCAACTCACAGATGTACACTGCTTTGTGATTGTGTACTTTGTCAAAGAAAACAGATTGTCTGGCAAAAACAGACATTTTCAAATTGATTTCTCTTGTAAAGCAATTTACTTTCATTGTAAAGCGCATTTGGTCAAAGAGAACACAAATCCTTACACATGTATTTTTTTAGCCAGCTGCTAAGTGTTGTGATTAATTAATTCCATTATAAAATTACCTTACTAATGATAGGAAGAAAACCCCCCCCAAAAAACACATACATTTACTTGCTTGAAGTACTCCATGGATTCATTTGGCATCTGTTGGATTTATTTCATGTTGTAGTCGTTGGGAATTAGCAAATTCAGCTCCAAAAATACGTTTTAGAATTACCACATATGTTGTGGAGCATGGTTTGTAGAAATAATGGAGACAATACGATCAGTACAGAGACACAGTTTTTGGGTGGCTTCTATACTACAAGACTAGCGTTGTCCATTTTCGGTCAGTCTAATGTCAACCCATGTCCTGCCACGCTATTTAACCCCTTAAGGACACATGACATATGTGACATGTCATGATTCCCTTTTATTCCAGAAGTTTGGTCCTTAAGTGGTCAAAGGGTTACTCCAACCACCATAACCACTCTAGTGGTTATGATGTTCAATGTACCCTGAAGCCGTTCCCCAGTTATTGGGCAAGCAGTTTTAGAATGATTTGCCCTCTTACCTGATTCTTTCGGATGCCATGTCTTGACACCTAGCATTTGCAGAGCCCTCCCAAGTTAAAAGGGTAATCCAGACGTGGACCCCGTGCTCACTGTGCCTACAGGGATTTCATGTACACCTCACTGACGAGGCCCAAAAGAAGTCTAAAATGATATTCTGGGGTTGCTGTATCTCTCGTGCAGAGGGAACTTGCTGGCATTTCAGATCTCGACTGCCCATACAGGTGGGATCAGTCTGATATGCTTCAGATATGTTCTCTCTGTAATGGTGTAAGTGAGCAAAACCTATTTGAGACCTGAGCAGGAATGTACCGAAAAGCAAAGTATTGAGTTTACTCTAAACTTTTGTCCGTTCTCAGTGTTCTCATCATTTCTTTTTTGCTTTGATACCAATCCTGCCACTCTGTTGGCTGAGAGCTATCAGCCAATGAATTGGATTCTGTGCATCAATACTTGCACAGAATCGCCATTATCGATCCTAGGACTCTGGATCCGGGGCACCCCAATGACACTGGAATTAGACCTTGGGCAGCTAAGGAGTTCAACTCATTATGAGCAGCATTTCAAAGTGAAATTGCATATGCAGTCTCCAGGCACCATGACCACTTCAGTGTCTAGAGTAATCCTTGAAACTTAAGTAGCAAGAACAGTCTGTTACATTCAGTATTGAATATATGTATAATCCTTTAAAAAAAAAAAAAAAAAATACCCTTTCTAAAACTTTGCCATTACACAGGGATGATTATAAAGTGAACGAGATATTTAGAAAAAAAAAATAAATAAAAATATTTTAGTTTTCCATTATTTCACAAGTTCTCTGAATATGCTATAACTTCTGTCTAGGGACAGTAGAAAGTAACGATATATTAGTGCCTTTAATCTAGAGTACAGTTTTAGAAACAGTTTTGACCCTTACATTACATGCATAAAGATATCGATTTTCACACCGTAACATTTGCTAGAGAAGGTATATTCACACTTCGTATAACACATTGTCTTACTTGTGCATGTCAGTTTGATTGACATGTAATTTATCCAGGAGACCAGACAGGGATAGTTCACTCAATGTTCTAGGTGCAGTTATAGAAACTTCTTTTCTTCCAGTTGGATTATCTCTACTACTGGAGAGACCTGGAAAACAGAGGAAAACAAACTGTACATAATGTTCTCGCTAGTGGTCAGTGTTTGGCGGTGGCACGTAATGGTAGGCTAAACATCACAGAAATCTCTCATTATGAACAGTATTTGATGTAAAAATCAGAACTTATTTGGCGATCAACTTTGATTCTTCAGGGCTTAATGTATTCTGTTAGCAGTAAATACAAGAGGGACACAGAATGATGTCAGCAGGGTTATCAAAAGGATTTTGTTCCTGTGAGTCCTCTCTATTTGTATAAAGACAGAACGGAATAAAAAAAAAAAAAAAGAAAAAAAAAAAAAGTCCTGTGACGTATTACATTTATAAAACATTC